>NC_134530.1:151249720-151869720 GCF_050624435.1 Tenrec ecaudatus | reverse complement strand
CTTTTGCCCAAACTCGCTGCCATTGAGTTGATTCCAATTCACAATGACCTTCTAGAGCAAAGTAGACTTGTTCTTGTAGGTTTCCAAGACTCTAAATGTTTACGGGATTAGAAATTCCCATCTTTCTCCCATGGAGAGGCTGGTGGTTTTGAACTGTTGACCTAGCAGTTAGCAGCTCAGTGCATAATCACTATGCCATGAATAAATGTGATCCATGGGAAATATGTTTCTCTTCCATTCAAAAAGAAATCCTCCAAACAAACTGAGATGTCCACTATGATCATTGCCACCTGCGCCTCCTAGCATCCTAACACTGTTTTTTTTTTTTTTTTAATGAAGTACTGTTACTGGGGGCTCTTACATCTCTTTCACAATCCTACATTCATCCAGAGTGTCAAGCACATTTGCACACATGCCGCCTCATCATTTTCAAAGCATTCTCTTCCCACTTGATCCCCTGATATCAGCTCTGCATTTCTCCCCCTCCCTCCCCCACCCTTCTTCACGAACCCTTGTTAAGTTATAGATTATTATTTTCATATATTACATCATCCTCCGTTGCTCCTCACCCACTTTTCCGTTGTTCATTCCCCTGGGCGAGGGTTATAGATTGATCCTTGTGATTGATTCCTCCTTTCTCCCCCCACCTCCCCTAAGCCTCTTGGTATCTCTACTCTCCTTGTTGACCCTGAGGGGTCTATCTGTCCTGGATTCCCTGTGTTGTGGGCTCTTATCTGTAGCAGTGTTCATGTTCTGGTGTATTCCAATTTGTAAAGTAGAATTGAGGTCATGATAGTTGGGGGGAGGAAGGACCAAAGAACTAGAGGAAAGTTGTGTGTTTCAGCAGTGCTATACTGCACCCTCACTGGGTTCATCTTCCCTGTGGCCCCTCTGTGAGGGGATGTCCAATTGTCTACAGATGGGCATGGGGTCTCCACTCCAGGCTCCCACTCCACCCCATTCACATTGGGTATGATTTTGTTCTGCATCTTAGATGTCTGATACCTGATCCCATCAACACCTCATGATCACACAGGCTAGTGTGCTTCTCCCATGTGGGCTTTGTTGCTTCTAAGCTGGATGGCCACTTATTTATCTTCAAGCCTTTAAGACCCCAGATGCTATATATTTTGATAGCCAGGCACCATCAGCTTTCTTCACCACATTTGTTTATGCAGCCATTTTGTCTTCAGCAATCGTGTTGGGAAGCCAAGCATCACAGAATGGCAGATGAGTAGAACAAAGTGTTCTTGTGCTGAGGGAGTACTTGAGTCAAGTTCATCTGCACTAAACAAAGCAACAAAAGGAGGTCAAGACCAACAAAACAATAACAACAAAAACAACAACAAAACCCACAAAAAACCCATCACAACCAACCAAAAGAAAACCACTGATAAAAATGGAAAAGCCTATAAATAGTTCAAGGTCTGTTTGTTGGCCTTTATGAGTGTTGTCCAGTCGAGTCTGATGGGGTGCCACACTCTGTCTCCAAAGTTTATTTTTGGTATTCCCTGGGGATTTCATCACTTTGTTCCCCTTGCTGCTCTGCTGCATGCCCTTAGTGTTTAGACTCAGTGTGATGGGGTCAGATTGTGCACAATTCCTGCACTGTGTCTCCAGCGCTGTCCCCTGAAGTGCTATGATTTAGTGAGGGATGTCGTGTCTTGCAGTGGAGCCGGTCCTATGGTTCTCTCTGTGTGTTGTCTGCTCTGAGCGGGAACATCGTCCTCGGGGCTCTGTGGGCCGGATGTCCTCACCTTCCTCTCCATCCCTTTGTGTTTCTCCCCTGTGCTCTAATCAGATGCACCCCTCTCCCCAAGCTGTAGCCCCAGAGCTGTCCTCTGAAGTTCATTCTTCTGAGGGTGGCGTGGAGGTGTCCACATAGTTGGGATTGTGGCCGGCCCTGCAGACCTCCCTATAGGGTCCCTGATACATGCCAGTATGTTGCATTCGTGCATCGGATTGAAGCCTAGTCTCTTGTTCCCTTTCCTGTGAAGATGTAGACAATACCCTCCCCGTGGGTGGGTTAGTGCCCTGTTCCCCTTAGCCATGTCTTCTCCCCCTCTTTCTTCCCCCCTCCTATTTAGTTGGCTACTCTATGAATCCCTGGGTTTAGTCTATCCCCTGCCATCGTAGCTGGACCTCACCCCAGGGATGTATGTACACAGTAGTTTTTCCCCATGCCCCATTTTGTTAAGCTTAAGTCAGTGGACACATGTTGTACTTGTTCTTTGGTGCATGCCTTACTTCACTTAGCATGATTTCCTCCAGTTCTTCCCATGCAGCAATGTGCTTCACGCATTCATTGCTGCTTTTTAGGGACACGTAGTAGTACTCTATTGTATGTATGTACCACCGTTTTTTGGATCCATTCATCTGTTGATAGAAGCTTGGGTTGTTTCCAACTCCTTGCAATTGTGAACTGTGCTGTGATGAACATTGGAGCACAGATGTCTGGCTGTGGTTTGTTTCTTGCCTCTTCTGGGTATATGCCCAGTAGGGGGATTGCTGGGTCGTATGGTAGCTCAATTTCCATCTGTTTTAGATATCACTAAATCAATTTCCATAATGACTGTACATACCTACAGGTCAACCAGCAGTGGGCCAAGAGTTCCTATCTTCCACAGTCCCTCCAACACTTGTTACTTTCTGATTTTTTTAAATCTGTTGTTTTAATGGGTGGTCCTAATCTGATTAGTTGTATCATCATCTTTGTCAGGGAACAAATGAAACTACATTTGTTCTCATAGAAACAAAAATGAAAAAGACAATTCAAGATACCTCCCCAAGCCTGAGTTGCAACAGCAAACTATGGCTACCCTTAAAGGGAGTCCTTAAAGAAATAGAATAATATGCTGTAGACAAAAAGAGAAAGCTTTTGCTTAGATTTATATAGACTGAGACTTCAAACCAAAGTCACTGCCATTGAGTGGATTCTGACTCACACTGACCCTATAGGATAGAATAGAACTGCCCGGTGGGTTTCTGAGACTGTAACATTTTATTTACTTTTATTTTATTTTATTAAAAAATATTTTCTTGGGAGTTCATATAACTCTTATCACAATCCATCCATTGTGCCAAGCATATCTGTACATTTGTTGCCGTCATCATTCTCAGAACATTTGCTTTCTACTTGAGCCCTTGGAACTGTACATTTTATGAGTGGAAAGCTTTCTCTTCCTACAGACACCAAAAAATGTTGACATTAAATTAACTTGTTTAAAAAGTAAATTGCTGAATGATATTTAGAGTGCTATCTAATCATCATGGTTGTTGCTGTTGTTTTCAAGTAAATAAAGCATATCAAGGAAAAACACCAACCTATTAATATTGGTTATTGGGGTTTTATTAAGTTGGAGTCTCAGCAGACTTTGACTTTTTGTCTTTAACAGTTCTGTGTAGTTGAGAGGATTGTCTTGCCACTCTCACCACCTTTACAACACGCCAACTTTATTTCGACAGCTAGAGAACAGAACGAAGATCTTTCAGAGTTGAAGCGAATAGCACGCTGAGCGGGTCTGGGAGTGGCCCGGCTGCCCCGCGGCAGCGTGTGCATGGTAGTTTCTGCACTCTGTGCACTTTGTCCTCTGCTTATTTGCAGAGTCCGGAACGGTTTTCTAATGATTGACTTTTCAAGAAGTTTGCCCGCTTCCAACAGGCCGCCCGCTGGCCTTGAGCCCACAGGCGCTCCGTGGCCTCCTGTGCCGGGACGCCCCTCTGCTCTCGGCTTCCTGCTGCACTGGGAAAACCTCCATCCCAGTGGGCGGCAGCCACTCCAGGCCTTCCGTTTCCCACTAGTCAGGATTCCGCGTCGGGTCTAGAGTCCACAAGAAGACGGAAAGCAACACGACTGCCCTATGGGCCGCTTCCTTTCACCTCCGTTCGTCAGCACTCTGGTAGCTGGAGCACCGTCCATGCTCCGGGGAAGCAAGGCGTCCTGGGAGAAACAGACAAGGCAGCCAGAGTAGCCATGGCAGGTGCTATGTGCGTCCCTACCAATACTCCCTCAGCACCCAAATATGTGTTTGCAGGAGGTGCTGTGGATACAGAAATGGCTCCCTGCTTTCTAGAGAAGGAGCCTTCTAGACACGGTAAGAATGGATACAAGTGCTTGACTACAGACCCCCAAATTTAGACCCACTCAGCAGCATCATGGAAGAAAGAGCTGGCAATCTGCTTCTGAAAACCAACAACACCCTGTGGGCCATCCTGCCGTGACTCATGGGGCTGCTCTGAGTTAGAATCCACTGGACGGGACCTAACAACAAAGCCTTCTAGAAGCGTGTCGTCTGAGTCGGGCAGGCTAATAGGAATATAATATGAGTCATCCCAGCCATTAAAAAGGTCCAGTATCCACATTTTATTAAAAAAACAATAGCAAAGAAGAAATGAAATAGATTTTAAACACATCCATTTTTCACTGCTTTCGAGTCAATGCAGACTCTAAGTCACCCTGTAGGCCAGGGTAGAACTGTCCCTATGGGTTCCCAAGACTGTAACTCTTTGTGGGAGTGGAAAGCCCTGTCTTTCTCCTGCACAGCAGCAGGTGGTTTTGAACTGCTGACTTTGTGGATCACAGCCCAGTGTGTAACCACTCTGTCATCAGGGTCCTCAAAACACACACACAAGAGGTCTTCAAAAAGTTTATTAAAAAAACGGAATTAAAGATCATGAAAATTTTCCATGACCTTTTTGAAGCCCCCCCTGTATTTAATTTAACTCACTATATCTAGGCGCACAGTGATTAAAACACCTCATTGCTAACCAAAAGGTTGTTGGTTTGAGCCCACCAGTTGTTTTGTGGGGGACAGTCAAGGCAGTCTGCATCCGTAAAGATTTATAACTTTATTGTGGATCGAGTGTGTGTGTGTGTGGCGGGGGGGGGGGGGGGATTGTGGAACATAACTCACACTGAAGATGGTAAGAGAACAGGCTTACTGGGCAGAAAGAGGTGGAAACTCTGAAACTGTGGCCCTTCAGGTCTAGCACTGAACTGCCCCACCCCTGCCTCAGTTGTCAGTCACAGAGTAGGCGGGCAGGTCTAAGAGGGGAACCTGAACACTCGGGAGGGAGGTACACCGTAAAGCAGTGCACCCCGTCACATGAAAAGGCAGCATTTACCCCAGGGCAAGGTCCGGAGGGTTAAGCAAGAAGGTGGAAAGGAAACAGAAAGCACAGGGAGGACGTGGGCTAGGTGATGTGACACTGACAGGTCTACACCGAATGAATGGAAACAAGATGTTTATGGATTTATGAAAGAAGACATGATTTTCTCTGTAAATCGTCACCCAATCCACAATGAAAGTTTATAGCGTTAAACTTATCACTACTAGATGGTGATCGTAGCTTAAACCATGAACAAGAAAGCGTGGATTAAAACAAGCATGCAAACGATGAAGTTGTGAGTGGTTAGGGATAAGGGGCTCCGAAGGAAGAAGTGCCGAGGAAAGGCTGGTAGGTCAAGCGTAGATTTGGTGTGGGACAGGAAAGGTGAAGCGTAGCTCGCCGGGGGACATCAGGCCAGTGGGGCAGACTGGACATTAGCAAGGTTTGTGTCCTCAGGCTCCTTTGAGGGGTATTCCGTTGCCCATTCAGTTTCCCTAGCACCCCGAGCACCGTTTCTCGCTATGCGCACGTTTTGAGTCCAGAGCTGTTTGGTGGATATGCTACTGACATTTTTTTTTAAACTAGGGTTGCCCAGGAAGCATAAGTTTCCAATCGGGCCTTGCTGGGAGCCACATCAAACTCAGTCACTGTAACCCAATGTCGAGTACCTGGGGCCGTCAGTCTTGATGGTGCCAGACAGCCGCATCTTCTCCTGTAGAGCAGCGGTGGGGTAGGACTGCCCACCTTGCGGTTATCAGTCCAGCGCTTGTCCCGCAGTGCCCAGTGGCACATGCAGCCCAGGCCTTGTGGGGACAACCTGTGCCAAAAGCGAACGGGCTGAATTAAAGGGCATGCAGGAGCGCTATGCAGGAGCACGGACTCCTGACACGCCTAGTGCTTGTCCGCCGCAGGGCACCCACCACAGTGCGACCTTGCACGTGGGCCCCTCCCCCGTGAAGGCAGGCATTAGGCTGCTGTTAAAACTCACGGGTTGTGGCTACTGATCTGTAACAAACCTGCTCTCAGCAAACCATGCCTCAGGCCTTCCCCACCTCTCCCCATACCCCCCCACCTTCCCAACACACACACACACACAGACACACACACACACACACACACACACACACACACACACCACCTTGACACTTGGCCCTCCCCACCACTGAGAATCAACCTGCCCACCGAAACCCAGGGAGATCAGGTTTCAGACGTGGCCTGATGCAAGTTTCCTCCACCTTACTCTGCGAATGTTCTGAGAAATGTTATTGATGGGTGTGCTCTGATGCGGATTCAGAGGGACCGTGGGCACAACCTCCAGACGACGCTGCCCAATCCCACGCCACCCGCACCCTGCGGTGGCCGTTCAGTCCGTTGCTGCTTCTGCTGCTGCGGTCACTGTGTCCGTTCCATAGACGGTCTTCCATTGTTCTCCTTTCTTTTTGCCGACCCTCTGCTTGACCGCAGGGCTTCAGACAGGCAGCTGATGACAGCCAGGCCAGAGGACATGCCGCCCAGACACCGGATCTCTTGTGTTTGCATCTTGAACCGGTGGGTGATGTGCTGGGCAGCTCACCGTGAGCTTAGCCGTTGGAAAACAGCAGCTGTGGTGCTCAGGGCTCACGGAGAGAGCAAATGTTTTGAGAACGATGATGGCAACAAATGTACAAATGTGCTTGACACAACGGATGCATGTATGGATTGTGATAAGAGTTGTACGAGCCCCCAATAAAACGATTTAGTATAAAACAATCACACACACATACACACACACAAACACACACACGCATACACACAGAACATCACCTGTTCCTTGGGAGAAAGTTGAGGCTGTCTAACCCTTTAAAGATTTACCGTCTCAGGGATGCACTGGGCAGTTCACTGTGTTAAAGGATCACTGAACATCAGGATTGATGTGATAGCAGGGAATTTGGGTTGCTTTTGGCAGAAACAGGCCATAGTCCTCCACTTAAAGGTGTGCTCAATGACACCGTGACACAATTCAGAGTGGTCGCTGGTCACCATGGTAGTTGGATGGGGCACCACTACCTTTTTACTGCTCAGGTCAAAGTCCAAACACAGACACGTGCTTGCTCTGCAGCGTGCCCAACACAGTGGTTTTTGTAAGCTATGCCTGAGCCTCTTTGAATTGGTTTAAAACCCTGCTTTACCGCTTGAAGATAAACAAGCAGCCATCTAGCTGAGAAGCAACAAAGTCCACATGGAAGAACACACCAGCCTGGGTGATCAAGTGGTCCCAAAGGGATCAGTTATCAGGCATCAAAAAACAAAAAATCATATCATTGACTGCACACCTCCATGATAGGATCGCTGAAGAAAAATGGGTGCATAAGCAAATGTGGTGAAGAAAGCTGATGGTGCCTGGCTATCAAAAGAGATAGTGTCTGGGGTCTTAAAGGCTTGAAGGTGAAAAAGCGGCCATCTAGCTCAGAAGCAAAAAAGCCCACATGGAAGAAGCACACCGGCCAGTGTGATCATGAGGTGCCAAAGGGACCAGGTATAAAGGCATCATGCAAAAAAAAGAGAAGAATATATGTATGTGTGTATATATATATATATATATACCATATTGAATGAAGGGGGGAGTGCAGAGTGGAGACCCAAGGCCCAAGTGTCGGCCAATGCAGATCCCCTCATAGAGGAGTTTAGGAGAGGAGATGGGTTAATTAGGGTGCGAGGTAGTACCGATGAAGAACACAGCTTTCCCCCAGATCCTGGATGCTTCCTCCCCCCAACTACCATGATCCGAATTCTACCTTGCAGGACTGGATAGGGCAGAGGTTGTACACTGGTACATATGAGGGCTGGAGGCACAGGGAATCCAGGGTGGATGATACCTTCAGGACCAGGGGTGTGAGGGGCAATGCTGGGAGAGTGGAGGGTGAGTGGGTTGGAAAGGGGGAACTGATTACAAGGATCCACATGTGACCTCCTCCCTGGGAGAGGGACGACAGAGAAGGGGGGGAAGGGAGACTCCGGATAGGGCAAGATATGACAAAATAACAATGTATAAATTACCAAGGGCACATGAGGCAGGGGGGAGCGGAGAGGGAGGGGAAAAAAAAAGAGGACCTGATGCAAAGGGCTTAAGTGGAGAGCAAATGCTTTAAGAATGATTGGGGCAGGGAATATATGGATGTGCTTTATACAATTGATGTATGTATATGTATGGATTGTGATAAGAGTTGTATGAGTCCCTAATAAAATGTAAAAAAAGAAAATGATTAGGGCAAAGAATGTACAGATGTGCTTTATAAAATTGATGTATGTATATGTATGGACTGTGATAAGAGTTGTATGAGCCCCTAATAAATTGTTTAAAAAAAACAAAAAAAAACCCCTGCTTTACCAAGGCTGGTATTTCTCCCCCCGTCCAGGGACTGGTCCTGCCCAAGAAGGTAGCCAGAACACTGGAGACGAAGCTCAGGAGCACTCTGGCAGGACTTCTTCCAAGACAAATTTGTTTGCTTATTCTTCTGGCAGTTTGTGATATATTCAATATTCTCATATTGAATATACTATGTTCGGAAGCATAATATTGGCAAAATGGATTATGCTGGAATAATTCCTGGGCATTGGATGGATCAGATTGGTGTGACACCCAGGGCACCTTCAAGGAGGGCCCGGTCCTCTCTCCTCCTTACTCCTGGGTCCCCTGCCCGGGACTACAGTGCCAACAAGGGCCGCCAAGGTCACGGGGTGAGGAGTCAGAACCAGCTGAAACTGCCCGCAACCATTCCAGTGTACCCATGCCTTGGCCCCGACTCTCTGGAGCTTCAATAGCGCAGTAATCACCAGCCTCTGAAGCACACAAAGGCTCTTGGAAAGCAGGAGATAAAAGCGACTTTGTTTTGCTCTGGCCCAGCACAGTCTCCGTCCATAGGGGTTCCCACAGAAACCGGCCACTTGTCTGTTGTCGCTGGGTCCCCCACCCTCCGGCTCCCTTGCTGAGGTGCCATCGATCGCTGAGAAGGAAGAGGACGGGCGAGGATGAGGACAGGCTTTGAAAACACAAGCAGACTGCGAGGGGAGCATGTTGGGAAGCTGGCTGCTCCCGCTGCCTCGAACTGGTTGGCCCCTGCAAGAGGCTGCCCCCTCCCTCATCAAAAGCCACCGTGGGCCCAGTGTGAGCTTTACTGCACTGCAGGCAGAGCGTGCGTGGCTGAGCGATGCAGCACTGCTCTCCGCCGCTCTGCACCAGCCCAAGCAGTGCCAGCGCCTGGCTGCGGGTAGGGAGCAAGCAGGAGGCAGCTTCTCAGCATCAGCATTGCATTGGCTCCTGCTCCACCCTCTCCTGTCTCATCACCCCCCCACCCCCCACCCCCACCCCCATCCATGCTCCCCCACCAGGCCCGCCCTCCTTGAACTGGCTTCTTCCCCTGCCACTCTTTGCCCTCTTTAACGCTTTACCCGCCCAGCCAATTCTGACTCAGCGACCTTACAAGACAGAGTAGAATGGCTCCCTGGGGGTTCCAAGGCGAGGCGCGCCTTGTTGTCAGGAGAGACGGGATCCTGGAAAAGGACATCACGCTGTCTTGGTGAAGTGGCGTGGAGGCGTGTGAAAGAGAGGAAGGCCTTTGCTGAGACGGGCTGACACCATGGCGCCCACAATGGGCGCAGGCACAGGAATAAATGTGAGAGTCACCCAGGACCAGGCAGTGCCGTGCTCTGTTGTAGGCAGGGCTGCTATGGGTTGGCACCAAGTCAGCGGCACGCACCGACAGCAATCTTTATGGATGCAGGTGACCACATCGCTCTCCTTTGAAGCAGCTGGTGGATTTGAACCACCTACCCTTTGATCCACAGCCCAGTTCTTAGCTGTTGTGTTACCAGGACTCCTTCCTCCCACTTTTCTTTTATTCTAAAGAGCCAAACCCAGGGCTGGGTGAGAGGTCCTGGCTTTCTGATGGGAGAAAAGTAGTGCTCTTTTTTTCATGACCGATGCAGCTACTAAACAGCCAAACAGCAGACTAGTCCCTCCCCGCCCCCCCAAACACAGTACCATCGAGTTGATTCCAACTCATGGCAAGCCAGGGCGGGGAAGAGTATAGCTAGGTCATAGACTGGTCTTGGTGGCACAGCGGTCAGTGTGCTTGGCTGTTAACGGAAAGATTAGTGGTTTGAATCCACCAGCCTCTTCCTAGGAGGAAGATATGGTAACTGTCTCTATGAAGATTTCTGCCTTGGGAACCCTGTAAATGCCATGAAGCAGTCTAGGAAGCAGTCCTACCCTGTGTCTGTAGGAGGGTCTCTACGAGTCAGAATGGACTCAGTGGCAGTGGGGTCGTTTTGTTTTGAATCTTCATAGAAGCAAGTCCCCAAACCTTTCTTCTGCAGTCTCACTGGATGGATTTGAACCAACCTTTAGGCTAGTAGACAATGCAAATGATTTGCGGCGCTGAGTGTGGAAAAACAAACCAGTGGCTGCAGAGTTTGTTCCAACTCACGGTGGTCCCTTGTGTGCAGAGTAGAACTGTGCTCTATAGGATTGTCAACCTTGTGACCGTTTGGGAGCGGATCACCAGACCTTGCTTCTGCTGCACCTCTAGATGGGTTCAAGCCACCAGCCTTTTGATCAGTAGTTGAGTGTTTCACCATTTCCACGCCCCAGAGGGCACTGTGCTAGGTCTGGGAGGAGTGGATAATGCGTTCGGCTCTGTGCAGAAGTGTAGGGGGCCTTGTGTCCCCCAGAGGCTGTAGCCTTGTAGAAGTAGCATTCTCTGCACCTAGGTCAACCTGCTTATGCTTTTTAAGTTATAGAATGAAAAACAGAAGCTGAGAGAGGAAAGTGATGACAGCATGGGCACGTAGGTGGCATCCTGTTGGAAGATACGACACCTGTTCCTATTGGTGCTACAGAAAGACATGCTTTATGTGTAATCTCAATTGTCCTGGTGGCTCAGTTAAGCGCTCAACTCCTGACTGAAAGGGTTGGTGGTTTGTCCCAGATGACGAGTCCCAACCCCTGAGAGTTTTATCGCCAGTCCAAATGATGACCTAAATATAAATCCTAGAATCAAAAAGACTGTCAGTGAGAAAATAGGAAGAAATGTAAAGGCCCTAATACAAGGCACAAACATAATGAAAACTAGCCACACTATAGAAAACACAATAGAGTACTGGGACCTTTTACAATCTACGACATTTATTTATGCACATCAAAAGACATCATCAATAATTAAGAGAAAACCCACAGATTGGGGGGGGGCGGGAAATTAGCAATGATATATCAAGTAAAGGCTTAATTTTAAAAATCTATAGAAATTTTTATATACATACCACTTCAATTAAAAAAATATAAGTAATCCAATCAAATGTTTCTCTCCAGGAGACTTATTTGGCAGTAACGCTTTCAGTCTTGGAAATTTCTGGGGGCAGTTCTACTCTATCATAGGGGATTGCGAGGAATCAGAATTGACTCTACCCAAGGGGTTTTAACAGGGAAGAAGCACACCAGCCTGTGCGATCATGAGGTGTCGATGGGATCAGGTATCAGGTATCTAAGATCCAGAACAAAATCATATCCAATGTGAATGGGGGGGGGGTATGGAGTGGAGACCCAATGCCCATCTGTAGACAACTGGACATCCCCTCACAGAGGGGTCACAGGGACGAGATGAGCCAGCCAGGGTGCAGTACAGCACCGATGAAACACACAGCTTTCCTCTAGCTCTTTGGTCCTTCCTTCACCCCACTATCATGACCTCAAGTCTACCTTACAAACTGGATTGGACCAGAACATGCACACTGCTACAGATAAGAGCCCAAACACAGGGAATCCAGGATAGATAAATCCCTCAGGGCCAACAACGAGAGTAGAGATACTAGGATTAGGGGAGTATGGGGGGGGGGATAAAGGGGAAATCGATCACATCCCCAGGGGGATGAACAACAGAAAAGTGGGTGAGGGGTGATGGAGGATGATGTAAGATATGAAATTAATAATCTAAAATTATCAAATGTTAATGAAGGAGGATGGGTGGGAGGGAGGGGGAAGAAATGGGGAGCTGATATCAGGGGCTCAAGTGGGAAGAGAATGCTTTGAAGATGAGGATGGCGGCATATGTGCAAATGTGCTTGACACACTGGAGGAATGTATGGATTATGATAAGAGATGTAAGAGCTACCAATAAAAGTTTTAATTAAAAAAAAGGGAGGGGGTGTTTAAAAGGCAAACTTGTCCACCATGGAGTTAATTCTGTCTCATTGAGCCCTGTAGGACAGAAGGGCTTGCCAAGACTGTAAATATTTATGGGAGCAGATAGCCTCTTCTTTCTCCCTCAGGATGGCTGGTGGCTTTGAACCACCCACTTTGTGGTTAGCAGTTCAACATTTACCTGACAGCAGTAGTGTTGTTCAACAACTCACTGCCATCATTGGTAAAGCGGGACACCAACGGGACACCATTGATGAAACTAATATCCTGGCGAAATAGCCACATGGCAGCCGAAAACCGCATACTCTAGCTTGTCGTGCATGCTTTCCAAAATTTTGGACTTTTTAAAAATGCTGCGGGACACAGGAAAATTGTTAAAAATCGGGACTGTCCTGTCAAAAGCAGGAAGTCTGGTCAACGGCATAGAATCAATTCTGACTCATGGAGACCCTGTGGGCTTCCGAGCCTGTAACTCTGTAGGAGAGTAGAAAGCGTCACTGTTGTCCCCAGTTGCTGCTGGTGGTTTAGGACTGCCCACCTTGCAATTAACAGGCCTAATAGATAACCCACAGGCCACTAGGGTTCCTGGTTCTGCTATTCAAAAATTCCAAAGCTCACTGCCTCAATTCAAAATTGAGTCAATTGGGGCTTATACACGCTATAGGACAGGGTAGAACTGCTCTCCCCCCCCGCCCCCGTGGGTTTCTGACAATGTAACTCTACAGCAGAAAGCCTCATCTTTCTCTTGAGTAGTGACTGGTGGATTAGAAGCGCTGACCTTGCAGTTAGCAGTCCGATATGTAAGCCATTATGCTCCCAGGGCTGTTGTCCAAAATAACAAACAAACACAAACCAAACGCACTACGATAGAGTCACTTCTGACTCAGAGTGACCCACAGAACAGGCTAGATGGCCCTGTGGCCTTGCAAGGTTGTAGCCCTCTCCTCTATAGGAGCAGAAAGCCTCATATTTCTTCCACGGAGCTGCTGGTGCAGCGGACCTTGCATGGTGCGTTCCAATTCAGAGCAACTAGGCCGCCAGGGTGACTTTGTTAGTGACCCCTATGTGAATCTTCAAAAGTGGGAGCGGGATGAAGGGTTTTTGTTTATCCAAACCTGCTACTATTGGGACATGCCAATGTGGGGTGGAGCAGAATTATTTTGCAAGATTGAAGAGCCAGAATCAGGTGGAGAAAGAGGAGCTTTGAGCAGTGGGGAGGGCTTAAAAATCTTGGTAGCTTAAAGAACACAACACAAGTCTGACATTTTAAATAATTTCTTTTGTCGCTGTTGTTTGAAACGAACTTGTATCTATCTAAAGAACCCAATTACATTCACTGCAGTTTTACACCTCCTCCTTATATAGCCACTCAGACAATGCTTAGATTGGGTGATCAGGAATCTGGAGGGGGTTAAAGCTGTGACCCTCTTCTTTTTCTCTCTCTATAAAAATTTAACTATTTGATATCTATCTATCTGTCTATCTATCTATCGATCTATCTATCTAGATGTTTGTTTGTATAATATATGAGGGGTACCCACCCAAACGAAGTTTTTCAAAATTATGTATTTAAATTAAAAAAAATAAAACAACCATATCACCTTCAGATTACTGTCCACTACATGTAATACATTTGTCAAGTCTGCAATTCCATTCTTGGAAACATTTTCAAACTCATCTGTTTGGATGGCTGACAGCACCTCCCTCGTTTTTTCCCTTCACCTCGTCTACGTTGTCAAATTGCTGTCCTTTCATGTCCCTCTTCATTTGTAGAAACAAGAAGAAGTCACACAGAGTGAGGTCAGGTGAGTAAGGTGAGTGGGGCAAGAGAGGCATTTTTTTTTTTGCCCCAAACTGACGCATTGAGATGGCTGCATGAGCAGGTGGTTTGTTGTGTCGTGGTGGCAAAACCAGTCCCTTGTCTGCCATAAATCAGGTCTTTTTTTGTCCTACACCATTATACAATTTTTTCAGAACCTTTAAATAGAAGCTTGATTGACAGTCTAACCTAGTGAAATGAAGTCCAAATGCTCTATCCCCCTCACATAACAAAACAAAACAAATGATCATTGTCTTTATTTTTTATTATACTTGGAAAACATTTTTTGAGCAAGATGATGGCGTCTTCCACTGGCTTGATTGATGCTTTTGGGGTCATAAGAATAGCACCATGTCTTGTCACTGGTAATGACCTTGAAAAAGTCTTGGGTCATTTTGGAGCTGTTCTTTCAAAGCATGGCATGTTTCCACTTGATGCTCTTTTTCCTGGTCAGTCAGGACCGGAGGCACACATTTCTCAGCAACCCTTCTCACTCCCAAATCTTCTCTTAAAATGTGCTGAGCTGAGCTCCAAGATAGTCCAAATAACTTCCCCTCTCTTCAACAGTTGCAGGTCTTTGAGCATGAGTGCACAGGTTTTGTCGACATTCGTCCCTTTGGGAAGTTGATGGATGTGCAGAACAAGCTTTGTCATCAGTCAACATCTCACCTGTTTTTGAAATGAGAAAACCATTCCTACACTCGTTTTTCCCACAGCGCTGACCTTGTAAGTTGTGTTCAACATCACAGCAGTTTCTGCAGCGTTTTTCCTGAGCAGGAAACACAATTTTACAGCCGCACGCTGTTTTCTTAAACCAACGGTCACCCAAAAAAAACAGTTCAAATGAAAGTGCTTTTATGAAACAATTCACTGTGACTGGAAGAACCTTCCCAGGCGACGCCACTGGGTGCACTAACTCAGAGCGAGTAGCTCGAGGCTCAACTAGCAGGAACTGTGTGGACTATGAAAGCTCTGCCCAGCAGAGTTTTTCTGCTTTTTTTTGGGGGGGGGGATTACCTCCTCATAATTGTTATTGTTAGGTGCCATCGAGTCAGTTCCGACCCATAGCAGCCCTATGCACTACAGAACAAAACACTGCACGGTCCTGCGCCATCTTGACAATGGTCCTCATGCTTGAACCCATTGTTGCACCAAATGGTGCCAATCCATCTCCTCCCTCTACTATGCCAAGCATGATGTCCTTCTCCAGGAACTGGTCTCTCCTGACAACACGTCCAAAGTATGTAGGAAGAAGCCTAGCCTCTAAGGAGCACTTCTTCCAAGACAGATTTGTCTGTCCGTGGCACTGTCAGCGTTCTTGTCCAGCACCACAGTTCAGATGCATGGATTCTTCCTTGGTTGTGGAATATAACAGTTGCAAAGAAAAACACACCCTGTGTAGATAGTTGCACAGTCCATCTCATCAAATCTAATTAGTAACAGTATCCCATTAACCCCCCCCTCCATAGGTGGTGTCCCCCAACCCTCTCTCCATTAGTTCTTGTCTTTCCTCTATCCCTGCCCCTGCCCCTGGCCTCCTTTTAGCCTTTAAAGTTGTATCCTTTAGTGCCAAACCATTTTCTTTTATAATAATAATGTCATAAAATATTTATCCTTATGAGGATAAATATGTTATCCTGTTAAGGTATTTAACAGAGTCATTATTGCTTTATAATGATGCATAATATTTCATTGTATGAATGCACCAAAGCTTGTGTAACCATTCCTCTCTAGTTGGAGCATTTTACTGCTTCCATCTTTCTGCTATTACGCACACGGCTGCAATACGCATCGGTGTCCGCGTGTCTGTTAGGGCTTTGCTCCTTGTTTCCTTAGGGCTGTACAGGCATAAGGTATTTGCACCTGTTTCAGGAAGCACCAGCCTCATTCCCAGAGTGCTTGCACAGTTCCACAGTCCTACCAGCAGCGCATGAGCATTCAAGTCTCTCCAAATCCTCTTACGCATTTATTCTTTACTGCTTTTTACAATTTTGCTAAGTGTCAGTGTGAGGTGGTATCTCACTGTTGTTTTCATTGGTATTTCTCATATTGCAAATGAAGGTGAACATTTCTTCATATGCTTGTTGGTTGCCTGGCTGGCTGTCACCTTTAGTAAATTGTCTATTCGTGTCTTGTGCCCATTTTTGATTTTTCTTAATAAGGTGGTGTGATTTTCTATAGATTTTTGAAAGTAAGCTTTAATTTGGTATGTCACTGATAACACCCCCCAAACAAACAAACTATGGGTTCTCTTATAACTCTTGATGAAGTCTTTTAATGTGCACAAATGCTGTATTTTTCAGAAGGTCCAAGTACTCTATTTTGTCTTCCATAGTGTGGGCATTGTTCATTACGTTTGGTAGGGCATTTGTGCCTTGTATTAAGGCCTTTAAGTTTGTCCCTCTGTTTTCATTGGCAGTCTTTTTGGTTCTAGGGTTCATATTAAGGTCTTTCATCCATCTGTGTAGAACCACATGTGGATCTCGTCAGAAGTTGTGAGAACTCAAGATCATCACACACCAGCTTTACATTTTAAAATATGTATCTCATGTCAGTCTTTGAATTGCAATTCCTTCTCGACATCTTTCCCCTCGAAGCAACTCTTTAGCACTTCAACAAGTGGCTGGATTAATAGGAAAAAAATCCAGGGAGAAGAGAGCTGGAATGTTGGGGCACTGGGCTGCACTGAAGCGATGTCCCACACTGACAGGGCAGCCATCTTGGAGACAGTGAGTGGTCTTAAATCCACCTTGCATTAATTTTGTACTTGGTGTGAGTATGCACTAAACACAAAAGCTAATGAAGATATTGAAGAATTTTACATATTCAGTCTGAAATGGATCAAACATGCAGTCAAGATCCATGGATAATTATCAGTGTTTGGAATGCACAAGTTGGAAACAAGGAGGAAGCAACAGTAATTGGAAAATATGGCCTTGGTGACAGAAATGAAGCTGGAGATCCCATGATAACATTTTAAAAGACTGATGACCTGTTCATTTAAAGAACCTTTTTTCAATAACACATGAGGTGACTATACATGTGGACCTTTCCAGATGAAATACACAGAAAGAAAATTTTCTACATCTGTGAGAAGAGACAATGGATGAACTCAATTTCAGTAGCTAAAATGAGGCCCTGGGCTGACCGCAGAGCAGACCATCAATTGCTTGTATGTAAGTTCAGATTAAACCTTCAGAAAATCCAGCAAGTAAATAAGAACCAAAATATGACGTTTTGTATATACCAACTTAATTTCAAGAACATCTCAAGAAGAGATTACACATGGAACTCTAATGACAGAAGACCTGAGGAGCTCTGGGAGGAAGTCAAGAGCATCATACATGAAGGAAGCAAGAGGTCATTAAAAGACAAGGAGAGAAAGAAAGCATCAACGTGAATGGCAGAACTTGTTCTTAATCATAAAGTTGTTCTTAATCATAAAGTCACTAAAACTTGTTCTTAATCATAAAGTCTAATCATAAACTCTAAAACTTGTTCTTAATCATAAAGTCACTCAGGCACATGGAAGAAATGATGAAGTCAAAGAGCTGAATAGAAAATTTCAAGTGCATAGGAGAATACAAAGTAAAATATTATAATGAAACGTGCAAAGACCTCGAGTCAGAAAACCAAAAGGAAGATGCTCAGCGTACCATAAATTGGGAGACCTAAAGATAAAGTTCTCAAGTCTTGAGTTTCAATATTGAAAGATTCTATGGGTAATATATTGAACGAGGCAGAAAGCATCGAAAGAAGATGGAAAGCTAAACTTGAAGCAATTGCTGATGAAGGTCAATGACTGCAACCTTCCATATGGACTACACCTCACTGTAAAGAACACAAAATATTCTCATAACTGGACCAGTCGGCAATGTCATCATAAATGGAGAAGAGGTTGACGTTGTTAAGGATTTAGTCTTGCTTGGATCCACAATCAGTGCTCAAGAGGTGAAATGACACGTTGCTGTTGCTGTGAGGTGCCACAGAGTCAGTTCTGACCCGCAGCGAGCTTATACAGAACAGAATGAGACAGTGCCCAGGCCTGCACCCTCCTCACCATTGTTTCTATACTCAAGCCCATTGTTGCAAGCACTCTGACAACCTGTCTCCTGAGGGCTTTCCTCTTCCACACCGTCCCTCTACTTTACCAAACACGATGTCCTTCTCCAGGACTGGTCTCTCCTGACATCATGTCCAAAACATGTGAGACGCAGTCTCACCATTCTTGCCTCTAAGAAGCACTCTGGGCTTACTTCTTCCCAGACAGACTTGTTTGTCCTTTTAGCAGGCCACGGTACTGTCGATAGTCTCCAGCACCACAATTCAAATGCCGAGAACATATTCGATTACATAAATCTGCTCTATTAGACCTCTTTAAAGTGTTGAAAAGCAAGGATGCTACTTTGAGGACTAAGGTTTGCTTGATCCAAGCCATGATATTTTCAATTACCTCACATGCACGTGAAAGTTGGACATTAAATACGGAAGCATAGAAGAATCGATGCAAGTGAATTACGGTGCTCATGCAAATATTGAAAGTACTATGGATATCCAAAAGAACAGACATATCTGCCCTGGAGCATCCTTAGAAGCAAGGATGGTGAGACTTTGTCTCGCATACGTTGGACCTGTCAGGAGCTAAGGGCATCATGCTTGGTTTGATAGAAGGGCGGTGAAAGAGAGGAGGGCCTTTGCCAAGACGGACTGACACCGTGGCTGCATACGTGGGCTCAAACATAAGAACAATTGCGAGGCTGGCCCATGACAGGGCAGTTTCCTTCCATTGTACACAGGTTCGCGATGAGCGGTAACAGACTTGATAGCACCTAACATGCAGTGTATACACATATAGGATAACACTGTCTTCAAATAAAGAGAGTTTCCTTTTTCCTGTGCCAATGTGGATTTCTTTAATATCACCTTGTTGTCTTATAGACCGCACTGGCTAAGACATCCACGACTATATTCAATAAGATAAAGGAGAGCCCTGTCTGGTTTCCATTCAAAGAGGGAATGTTTTCAGTTTCTCTCTATTAAGTGAGATGCTACCTGTTGATTTCACACATAGGGTCTTCATTATAAAATATCTCCTAATTGCTTAAAATGTATTAAAGCAGCAGAGCTGTGTGAAAGCTTAAATTTTAAATTGCTTGGCTGATGGAAGGCTGCAGTCTGCAGTGAAAGACCTAACACCACTTTGAATCTTGACAAATGTTCAGATGCCTTCTGAGTCCCTTCTGTTGCTTTTCCCTTGGTTCCTGGCCTTCAGTCTAGCACTGAGGCTACATTTAGATTAGCCAGGAGCAAGCCTCGGAAAGGCCTTTGCCCTCAGGAAGAACATAGTCGAAACGTGAAAGCAGAAGGGTGACTCACATGAACTAGGGAATTTACCTGGCATGTCCTTAGTGATTTACCAAAACATAGCCACTCAGGATGTACACTGGTACAGATAGGAGTTGAAAACACAGGGAATCCAGGACAGATGACCCCTTCAGGACCAGTGGTGAGAGTGGCAATACTGGGAAGATGGAGGGAAGGAGGGGTAGAAAGGGGGAGCCGATTACGAGGATCTATATATAACCCCCTTCCTGGGGCATGGACAGCAGAAAAGTGGGTAAAGGAAGATGTTGGAAGTGTAAGACATGACAAAATATTAATAATTTATAAATTATCAAGAGTTTATGAGCCAGGGGGACAGGGAGGGAGGGAGGGCAAAAATGAGGAGCTGATACCAAGGGCTCAAGTAGAAAGCAAATGTTTTGAGAATGATGAGGGTAACAAATGTACAAATGTGCTTGACACAATGGATGCATGTGTGGATTATGATAAGAGTTGTATGAGCCCCCAATAAAATGATCTTAAAAAAATAGCCACTCAGTTGTATGTTACTTAATTCCAGTTTCAGGTTGGGGTCTTGATATTATCTTGTAACCACCTTGTGACTATGGCTCAAGGACACATGATCATGATTCATCTCCAGACCCCCACATAGCCAGGTAATCAAAAGGCCAGAACCAACCCTGTAAACTGCTATGAAACGTGCCGTTATGTGTACATCCAAATCATGGTTCTTTCCCCTGAACCCTCCCCACCCGCCCCCCTTCTGCAGTCCTACCTGCAGCAGCAATGAATTCCCTTGACCCAGTCCTAACCGTGTGGTGATCTTCTTTGAGGCCATTCCCCAACCTGCTAGTGTGACATTGTAAATGCTCAAGGCGCCTCCCCTTAGGATATGAGATGTTATCATAGGATGTTGGACTAGATGAAACTCAGCTAGCTCACTGCCGGCAAGTTGATGTCAACTCAGCAACTCTAGAGGACAGGGCAGAACGACCCCTGTGGGTTTCCGAGACGGTAACTCTTTACAGCGTAGAAAGTCCCGTCTTTCTGCCTTGGTTTCCAAATGCTAACCTGGCATAACAGCCCAATTCATAACCACTAGGCAGTGGGGGATCTATCTATCTATCTATCTATCTATCATCTATCTATCTACCTATCTGCCTACACACATATAGATATAGATATAGACATAGATATAGATATAATGTTGGCTATAATTAACCTATACTTTCCTTTCTGGCAAGCTGTCTCTTCCAAGCTCATTTCATCCTGGAAAATTACTTCATTCCACTAAATGAGTATGGATTATAACTAAGCATGCTCCGCTGAACACGTGCAGAAAAGACTGTCACAACCTTCAGATCACAAGGGAACAAAACTGCTTCAGTCAAGGAACCAATAAGTCACTGTAAATATGTCACCAGAGCATGACTGGTGAGCCAATGGAATCCACCCAATCACCATCATGGTGGTGAATATCGTATAGATGAGAGAACAAAGACGTGGCCAACCCAGGCGCAGCTGAGAAGCGGAGACAGAGAATGGGCAAAACTAAAAGGGGAAAACTTCACTTTGGTCAATCAGAAAGGGCCAAACCAAGACTAGAGTCACCAAGGCCCCCAAGAGGGAGATTGATTGCTTTTTTGCATACATCAGGAAGTACAGTGGGCCTTATGAATATGTGACAGATTTCCCAGGTTATGGATATGCTTGAAGACATGGTTATGATTCGTGACAGGATTCGGCTTATGAGACCCCTTTCTTTCAAATGTCTTCTGAGTTGGCCTGTCCTAGAGAGATCTCTTCTGAAGCCGGAACAGGACACCACAGTCCTCCAGATGAGAGACAGTGTCAGCCATCGAGTGGATGCCGACTCACAGGGACCCTCTAGGGCAGGCTAGAGCTGCCCCTGTGGGTTTCTGAGACGGTAAATCTGTATGGGAGTAGAAAGCCCCGTCTTTCTCCTGCAGAGCGGCTGGCGGCTTCAAACTGCTGACCTGGTGGATCACAGCCCACGCATCACCCTCCATGCCACCAGAGCTCCTAGCAGGTTTGGTGGTTGTTGTTGTTTTATTTTAGCTGTTATTTTTTAATTTAATTTTAAGAAAATCATGTTATTGGGGGTTTGTCGTTGGTTTTAGCATCATTTCTGTGCTATCATCCATGCTGACCTCAGCTGCCAGGATTCCCTTCCTCTCGCTTCTAGTCCGTTGACCCTGTTTCAACTCAGCCCTTCAAGGAACAGCATGCAAGCAAGGACCAGGAAAAGGAGGTTGAACACCTGTGACGGTGAGGCTTCACACACGTGACTTAAAACTGGAGCCAGCAAGCTCTCAAGTTCCAAAGTACCAGTTGTTCTGCTTCTCTTATTTCAGTTGCCTGGTCTCTGTTTTTTTTTTTTTTAATGCCATTGTCTATTATGTCGGCTGTGCTCCACTGACCAAGTGTTTCTCTCTATTTGTGGTTTCTATTTCTTTACTACTTTGGCTCACCGGTGAGTAGGGCTTGCCCAGGACACTCCAGCCCCACCTTGGCTTCAAGGTGACATTTATGGAAGATCTTTCAGATTCTGCCAGAGATGTCAACTCCCTCTTATCTTGGTTTGTACCCGGTGGTGTAGTTGTTATGTGTTGAGTTTGAGCCACATGGTCAGCAGTTCAAAACCACCAGCAGCTCTGAGGAGAAAGACTGGGCTTTCTACTCCCATAGACATTTACAGTCTCGGAGACCCACAGAGCAGGCCCTAGGAGATAGCTCTGACTTGCTGGCAGTGAGTCTGGGTTTTGGTTTCAGAGATTACGGAAGGAATCTGTTTGGCACATTGTGTGTTTTTATGCTAGTCTAAGTCATGGCTCTCAGGTCGCCCAGTGACAACAGCAAAATCTCCCTCCTCTCATCCGTCAGCCTTGAGTTGTGAATGAAAGTTCAATGTTATCATGAGGAGTAGCATTGAGGTTTTTCTCTCAGTGGGCTCCCTCCTGGGGAGCTTTAAGCTTTAGCCAGCACACATCTGCTGCAATGTGCTTGAAAGATGAATTCTGGGTGTATCCCCTCCGTGTTTCTAGTCTCTAGTCACTCCCTCACGTCTTTGGGGTTCACAGTAACTGTAGTTTTTGTCACCCTCTCGTTGCATTTGCCTTTTTGCCACTTAGATGATGGATGACTTAAGATTTGAGATTCTTTTTATATGTGCATATATCTTTTTTTAAACATTATATTAGGGGCTCATGCAACTCTTATCACAATCCATACATATACACACATCAATTGTATAAAGCACATCTGTACATTCTTTGCCCTAATCACTCTCAAAGCATTTGCTCTCCACTTAAGCCCTCTGCATCAGGTCCTCTTTTTTTTCCCTCCCTCCCCGCCCCCCTCCTTCCCTCACGAGCCCTTGATAATCCACAGATTGTTATTTTGTCATATCTTGCCCTATCTGGAGTCTCCCTTCCCCCCCTTCTCTGCCATCCATCTCCCAGGGAGGCGGTAACATGTGGATCCTTGTAATCAGTTCTCCCTTTTCAACCCACTCACCCTCCACTCTCCCAGCATCGCCCCTCACACCCCTGGTCCTGAAGGTATCATCCACCCTGGATTCCCTGTGCCTCCAGCATCCATATGCACCAGTGTACAATTTGAGATTCTTAAGATCAAGGCCTGATCACCTTAAAACCAAAGCTAAATGACTATCTAGACAGGTATCTCAGTGGCTTATGAGTTCAAATATTCTCTCCCCCATCCATGAAAATTACTGAAAGCCCCTAAAAAGTCCAGCTTCTCAGAATTTACCTTCTATTTCTCAGAAGGCCTCAGATGTGGAGAGGACGCAAAAATCCCCTATCTAAGTTTTTGGGGTTGGCCATGCAGTTGCACGACACATGAGGGGTGGAGAAGCGTCTCTAACGGTAGTGGTGCAGGGCAGTGGCATGCAGGGGAGAGATTACAGACACAGAATTATTTGGATTAATGATGCATAAACTATAAGGAATCAAGAGTATGGAATATATTATTAGAGAGACCCAACCTTTTTAGTTCACGTGATTAAGTAGAAAATGAGAAGGAAATTCTAAATTTCGGAAACAGGAGGGAGATTGAAAGTAATCCATATTTCATAAACCTTCAACATTGAATCAACGGTGTCTATAATTAATTAAGCCATTAATTCAGTGCTGTGTCAGATACTGACCTGGGCTGGTGATACTAAGATGAATAAGACACAGTCCCTGCCATCCAAAGGTCTGTCCAGAGGCAAGGATAGCTGTGGAAACCCAATCCATTTATTATACGGTGTGATGGTGTCATAATGGAGCAGGGTGTATGTGAGATACGGTAATAGTCTGAAAAGGGGAATGGTTCATCCTTCTTCTAAAGGTCAAAGAGAAGGACAGACTTGAGAAGGCTCGTGATGGATGACCAGGGGATTAGGGAGTGCATTCTTGAGACCAGGGACACCTTTTGAAGGGCCTAGGTTGATGCACAGAAAGGAGATGGAATGAAGCAGAGGCAGCCCTTGAAGAAGCTTACGGAGTAGAGACTAAAGAGTCTAGATGGCATTCCTCAGGGAATGGGGGACACTGAAGAGCTTTCCTCAGGGTAGTAAGATAAGCAGATTTACAGCGATCCCATACGTTACGTAGGGATGAGGCAGGAAGCAGAGGGGCTGTCTAGTACATCACTATAATAGCTCGCAAGCCAGCAAGGGATAGCTGGATCCAAGGGCGTTGCAGTAGAGATGGAGAAAAGTGAACGGTGGAGAGACACAGAAATAGAATGCACGGGACTTGGTGACTCACAGGATGTAAGGGACAGGGGAGAAAGAAATCTTGGGTAATTGGGCAGATGGTGATAAAAAATAAGCAGTCCCCAAAATACAGAAGGGCTGGTTTTGGACAAAATCGTTTATTTACTTATCTTCCCCACTGGACTGCTCTTTCCTTGAGAGCAAGGGCTGTGTCTGATCCACTGCCGTATTACTGGTGCCTCGTATAAGACAGGAAATGTCTAGTGATTAGAGAATGTGGGGCATGCTGAGTTTTAAATATCTGTGCAATATCCAGGCGGAAATATCTAGACCTTTAGCTTTAAACTTTATGAGCGCTAGCTGAGTTAGAGAGATAGACCTGAGAGTTCCTGAACTCACCCAGGAAGACAAGAATGTGAAGCCAGAGGATGACTGAGGATAAATCCAAACCGAACCAAACCCAACCCACTGCCACCGAATTGATTCTGACCTCTTTAGATTCTTCAAAATTATCAGAGACATCATCGGTCAGTGTAAGATATGAAAATAATAATAATTCACAATTTATCAAGAGCGGGAGGGGGTAAAATGAGGAGCTGATACCAAGGACTCAAATAGAAAGTAAATGTTTAGAAAATAATGATGGCAACATATGTACAAATACACTAGATACAATTATGTATGGAATGTTGTAAGGGCTCTAAGACCCCCCAGTAAAATGATCTTTAAAAAAGTTATCAGGGACACACACTGAGCATTTGTGTATACGAGTTATATCTATCAATACTTATTATATTGTAAAATAAAACTGAGATTTTTAACAATTATTAATTAACTAGTTTGAAAGTAACATAAATACACCCATTGGTTGCTACTGTGGCTCATAAAATATTGTATTTTTGTAGACAATTTAGTGGAAAAGAATGGAATTGTTTTACAGTTTTGCAAATCCTTTAATGTCTGACTTAACAGTCACAGCCCTGAGTCGACTCTAGCTCAGCTCCGCAGTTGCTTTTAGGACAGGGCAACCATCTCGTGGTCAGCAGCTCCAGGCGCTGTCCAGTAACAGAGGCGGTTATGCACACCAATGTGCTTGGCATTCAATCTGTTATGATATCATTGTGTAACTTCTACAAAATTCACTTTTAGACTCGTGAAAGAATGAGAGCTAAAAAAGGCAAGCGACATCTTAGTACTATTGTGAAAGTAGTTTTGTCATTGAGGGTCTCTGAAAGGGTTTCATGAGCTCTCATGAATCCCCAGGAGACACTATGAGAATTGCTGATGTGTTTGCATGTATTTTGGAAATTAGATAATTCATAAGAGGTGTTATAGTAAGTCTGAGTCAGAGTGGGCTCTCTCTCATGTAAACACAATTTGCTCCCCAAAGAGTATCATGCGTGAATGACATTGTTCCATAGGGGACTTCAGGCAAAGGTGGAGAAAGGACTTCTAGCCCAAATTCCTTACTTTTTCCTTCCTTGGAATGAAATAGATAACAGAAAGAAGAAATTGCTATAAAAATATACAGTGTTAATTTGAACTGGTTTGTTTTTAAACTAAGATTAATCCCAAGGTCCCAAGGGCAACCACAAAGGAAACAACTCTCTCTCTCTCTCTCTCTCTCTCTCTCTATATATATATATATATATATATATATATATATTACTATATTATATTATATATAAAGAAATAACTACCCCACCCTTGGCCATTGAGTTAATTCTGACTCATAGCAACTGTGTAGCGCAAATGGTGCTGCTGTACAGCACTGACAAGGTTGGACTCTACAGAAATAGCCTGTGACGTTGTCTCCCATGGAAACGCTGGTGAGTCCAACAGTCCAGACCTTTGACCACTGCACCAGCAGCACTTCCAAAAGACACGGCAAAGAAATTAAAATGGCACACCATGATATCTATTTAACAAAAAGAAGATAGTAATAAACAAATAGAGAAACAAAAAAAGGAATGCTGAAATCAAATTGCAAAAGGAATGAGTAAAACCTCTAATTTTGTGAGTCCTGGTGGCCCTGTAGGTTAAACCTTGGGCTGCAGACAACACTATCGGTGGTTCAAATCCATCATCCTCTCCCTAGGAGAAAGATGAGGTTGTCTGCTCTTGTGAAGATCTTTGGCCTCAGAAACCTCAGATTTACCATCTCAGAGTTTTACTCTGTCCTGTAACACTAGGTGTTGGAATTCAGTAGAAGGTAGTGATTTTCTTTTTTATCAGTTTTATCAATAAGACCTGGTCCAACTACAGGTGTTTGTAGAGATATAATTTATTCTCAAGCATACAAATAGGTTGAAAGTAAAAGATAAACCATGAAAACAGTAGCCGAGTTCCAGACAAGACAAACCTGAAAACAAAAAATTGCCACTAAAGGCAAAAAAGTACATTTTATAATGATAAAAGTACATTTAATCCTTTAAGAAAATATAGGAATTTTAAACATATATGGATTGAGCCCCTAACACATCAAAAACGGTCAGAATTGAAGAAAGAAAGAATCCAACAATTATATTCGGAGAATTTAAGTCCTACCTTCAATAAAGGTTAGAACAACTCGGGAGAAGAGCAGCAGGGACATATAGAGTTGAGCGACACCTAACCCAAGACCTAAGAGCCCATTAGGCCTCTCAGAGCCAGCAACACTGGCGTCCACGTTCTTCTCAAGGCCATAGCACCTGCGGCCACGTCTGTAAGGGGACTGAAGGCAAACCACGCACATCCCCTGACCACATGGAACAAAGGAAGAAAAAACAAGAGGCAATTTGAAAAAAAGCACAAAGACGCAGAGATGCAAAAACATGCCACTTCACCTCTAATGAGTCAAAGGCAAAATCACCATGGGAACTAGAACACACTTTAAGATGAGGAAAAGGACACGCAGCACATCAACAGTGATGCTGTGCAGGCCAAGCTGTGCTTGGAGGGAAATTACAGCTGTAACGGACTATACTGGAAGTTTCACCAAGAAGCTACCTTTCCACCTTAAGAAACTAAAGTACTGGATGGAAGGAAATAATAAAACCGGTCATGGAATTCATGAAATAGAGTAGAAAATCATCAACCAGTTGGTTCTATATGAAGACCACCAACATTGACAAAGTCTTTAGCTAGACTAAGAGAGAGAGAGAACTTAAATCATTAAAATCAAAATCATGAATAGAACTTCCTGAAATAGACCTTTACAGGAAAAAAAATTATAAGGAAATGCTATGAACAGTTGTATGCCAACAGATTAGATAACCTAAATCACTGAAAAAATTTCCTAGAAAGACACACAGTGCAAACTACTAAAATTGATGCAAGAAGCAATATACAATCGGAGAAGAACTAATACAAGTAGAAATATTCAATTATTAATCAACAAGTTTCTGTAAGGAAAATCCCAGGTCTAGATGGTTTAAATGTGAAGTCTACAGAATGTTTAAGGAAGAAAAACTACAAGCCCTCCACAAAGTCTTCCCAAAATTATAAAAGAAGAGAATATCTCTTAATTTATTCTACGAGACGCAGGTGACCCTGAAAACTAAGCAAAGACATGATAAGAAAATTACAGATCAATGTCTTATGACCTATAGATGCAACAGTTCTCAACAAATTGATTAAAAATCATATAAGGACCAACAACATATGAAAAACGACATATGCCATGTCAGGTGGATTGATTTCAGGAATGCACAATTGATATGAAATACAAAAATCAATGAATGTAAAAGATTAATGGACCGTATTAAGAGAACAAGGGATGATCTCAACAAACAGAAGGGACACAAAAGAAACCTGATATAAAACAACGCCCTTCATTTCAAAAGCACAGACCCCTAGAAATCAAAGGGAATCTTTCCAACTTGATGAAAATGTCACCTATGAAAGTCCTAAAACTAATGTAACCTCAGTGGTGACAGTCTGCATGCATTCCCCTGAGAATGGGGACGAACAAGGCCAGGGAGTCTCGTCTCGCTTGTCACTCCCACTCAATGTGGTACCGGATCCCTGATAAGAAAAAAAAATAGTAAGGCTTCAAAATTGGATAGGAAGAAATAAAAATAGCTCTATTTGCAGATACATGATTGCATGTTTAGAAAACACCTGAACAACACATATACATACTATAAGAATTAATTAACTCAGCAAAAATAAAGGTATAAGATCAGTATGCCAAAATTTATTGAACTTCAGTACCCTAACAATGAAAAAAATCCATTAATAATATCACAAAGAATGTCATGAAAAAAATTCTATATAAAAATGAAAGCCTTGTACACTGAAAACATCGTGGAAACGAAGATCAAAATAAATGTAAAGACATTCCAGTTTCATGGATTGGTAGATTTCATATCGTTAAAATGACAATGCTCCCCAAACTGACCAATAGATTGAATATAATCTCACTTGAAATTCCGGCTGTCTGCTCTGCAGCTTTGACTCTCTGATCCTAAACTTCACGTGGAAAGAAACCAAGAATAGTGAGTGCAATTTTGAAGCAGAGTAAAATTGTAGGACTCATACTTCCTAATATCAAAACATACCACAGGTAAACCTTACTACAAGGAAGACTTTACAATTTACAGTAGAAGCTAATATAACAAAAGAAACATAACAAAGCCTTACTCTAAAGCTATAATGATTCATGTATTGAAATAAGGAGATACATACTGATCAGTTACTTTCCTTGCTTTTCAACACTAAATTTAAAGAGGCCTTATGTAGCTGATCTACTCAATGCACCGTCTTCTTTCACCTCTTGACTGCTGCTTCCATGAGCATTGATTAGGAATCCAAGCAACTCAAAAGCCTTGAAAACTTCCATCTGTCCCCATTTGTCATGATGTTACCTTTTGGTTTCTTTGTGAGGATTTTTGTTTTCTGGACATTGTGTCGTAATCCATACTAAAGGCTGTGATCCTTTATCTCGACCTGCAAGTGCTTCAAGTCCTCCTCACTTTCAGGAGGCAAGGTTGTGTTAGTTAGATATTGTAGGTTGTTAAGAAGTCCTCTTCCAATCTTGATGCTGATCCTCCTTCATATAATCCAATTTTTCTGATGATTTGCTCAGCACACAGATTGAATAAATATGGTGAGCGTATGGAACCCTGCCTGACACACACCTTTCTTGACTTAAAACCATGCAGTGTTCTCTGGTCTGCCTCTTACTCCATGTACAGGTTCCACCTGAGCACAATATAATGTTCTGGATTTTCCATTCTTCTCAAGGATATCCATAGTGTGTTATGATCCACACAGTTGAATGCCTTTGCAGAATTGATAAAACACAAGCAAGCATCTTTCTGGTATTCTCTGCTTTCAGCCAAGATCCATCTTCTATAAGCCATGATACCCTTTGTTCCACATTCTCTTTAGAATCCAGCCTGGACCTCTGGTAGCCCCCTGTCAACGTACTGCTGAAACCATTGTTGGAGGATATTCAGCAAAATTTTACTTGCATGTGATGTTAATAATTCTATAATTGGATCCTTCTGCTGGGTCGCCTTCCTTTGGAATGGGTGTAAATATGGTCCTTTTCCAGTCAGTTGGCCAAGTAGCTGTATTTCCCATTTCCTGGCAGAGAGAAGTGAGTGCTTCCAGTGCTTCATCGGCATGTGGAAACACTTGAATGGATATCCCATCAATTCCTGGAGCCTCATTTTTGGCTGATGCATTCAGGGTAGCTTGCACTTCTTCCCTTAGTATCCCTGGCTCTTGCTCATATACTGCTTCTTGAAATGACTGAATGTTGACTTGTTCTTTTTGGTATAGTGACTCTGTATATTCTTTCCATCTTCTTTGCATGCTTCCTGTATCTTTCAGTATTTTGCTCATAGAATCTTTCAATACTGCAACCCAAGACTTGGATTTTTTTCTTGAGTGTTTTCAGCTTAAGATATACTGAGTATTTCTTTTTCACCCCCCTCCCTAACTCTAGGCCTTTGCACATTTCATTATAATTTACCTTGTCTTCTCAAGCTGCTCTTTGGAATGTTCTATTCTGCTCTTTGACTTCATCATTTCTTCCATGTGCTTTGGCTCCTTTATAATTAAGAGCAAGTTTCATAGTCTCTTCTGACATTCACATTGAGCCGTTCTTTCCTGTATTTTTAATGACCCCGTGCTTTCTTCATGTAGGATGTTCTGGGTGTCCTCCCAGAGTTCATCAGGTCTTCCTCCATTGTGCTCAATGTGTCAAATCTGTTCTTGAAAGTCAGTGGGATATACCCAAGGTCATATTTTGACTCTCGTGGGCTTGTTTTAATTTCCTGCAGATTCAACTTGAACATACATATGAGCAATTGGCGGTCTGTTTCGTAGTGCCTGGCCTGGTTTTACCTGCTGATATCGAGCTTTTCCATCGTCTCTTCCAGCATTTATAGTTCATTGGATTTCTGTGGATTCCATCTGGAGAAGTCCACCTGTTTAGTCACTCTTTGTATTGTTGGAAAAGGTATTTGTTATAAAGAATTCATTGGTGTAGCAAAATTCTATCATGTGATCTCCAGCTTCATTTCTATCACCAAGAGCATCTTTTTCTAACTGCTATTACTTCCTCAAAAGTGTTCCTTTGAAATATTGAAAAGCACAGATGTTACTTTGAGGACTAAGCTGTGCCTGATCCAAGCCATGGTATTTTCTATCACCTCATTTGCAAATGGAAGCTTGACATTGCCTAATGTAACTAACCAAAGAAGAACCAATGCATCTGAATGAAGGCGTTGTCAACTAATTGAAAGTGATATGAACTTCCAGAAGAAGAAACAAATCCATCTTGGACGAAGTGCAGCTAGTAGGCTCCTTAGAGGAAAAGATGGTGAGACTGAGTCTCCCGTACTTTGGACGTATTCTCAGTAGAGACCAGTCTCTGGGGAAGGACGCCATGCTTGATGACGTGGAGCGGCAATGAAAAAGAGGAAGAGAGCCTGGACAAGCTGCATGGGTGGAGCGGCTGCAGCAATGCGCTCAGACATAATACCAGTTGTGAGGACAGCGCAGGACTGGGCAGCGTTTTGTTCTAGTGTACAAAGGGTCGCTGTGAGTTGGAACTGATTCAAGGGCAGTTAACCAACAACAACAGCAACAACTTACAGATCAGTGCAATGGAATTGAGGGTCCAACATCAAGTCTTATATCAGTGAATTGGTACCACGGCAATTGAATGGAAGTGCAGAACCAGGCAATTCAACGGTAATACTTAGAGACCAGAAAAATTCAAATCAGAATCACAATGAGATACCACTTTGCATACACTTAGACGTTTGTTAAAAAAAAAAAAGACCGGTGTTCACAATCGTCTTTTTGCGGAATGGGTAACTGGATATCCACATGTAAAAGAATGGGGTCAAATTCCTTCCTCATACCTTACATAAAAATTATCTTACAAGGGGCTATACACCTAAATGTAAGAGTTGAAATCTTTAGAAGGAAACATAAACATAAATATTTGTGACTTTGGTTAGACAATTGTGTCTTAGATATGTTACCAATAATGATGTCAGAAAGAAAACACCAAAAAAAAAAATCCCAAAAAAACAAGACAGTGACAGAGGCAAAGCCAAAACAATACCCAACCCACCCCCAACGATGATCAATCAATTTCTAGCAGACACAGCAGAAACCTGTGAAGGCACACAGAGCTAGACAGCAGAGACATGCAGGGTGAGGGCAGGGTAGAGAGGACTCAGTGAAGGAAAGATTAAGGTTGGAAAATTACCCTTGATTCAATTCCCTCCTGGTTCCTCGAGTTGTTACTTCGACAACTTATTAGAACAACTTCCACATGACCTAAAATTAAATAAATAACTAAAGTAAAATGAAAACTTCTGTGCTTCAAAACATCCCATCAGAAAGTAAAATAAAATGATTTTTAATGTATTTGCAACTTACATTTGTGATAAAGGACTTGTATCTAGAATCTATAAAGAACTCTACGCGCTCAAGAAGATTCACAAATAGCTAAAAATATATATAAAATCAATGTCATTAGCCAGCAAGGGGATGTAAATCAAAATCATAAAGAGATAGTACTTAACTAGAGTGAGGGTAGTTATAATAAAAAAAGAAAAGCATTAGTAAGTATTAATAAGGGTGAAGAGAAATTCTAGAATGCTCCTGCATGGCTAATGGGATTGCCAAATGTTGCAGCCATTTTGGAAATAGAATAAATAGGATAAAAATAAATCAACAAAGAGAACAAAGAACTATTTTAGTCAACCAATTCTTCAAAAATTTGAACACTGAGTCACCATCTAGCAATTCATCTAGTATATACCCAGGAGACATGAAAACATAATCCATTAAAAAAAACTTGTATGCAATAAAAATAGAGTTATTGGCCAATGTACATATATTTATATGACAATACATTGAGGAAGTGGATGGACTTTGGGCCTCTGGTCAAGCCCTCTCTCAATGCAAGAACACTTTGTTCTAACAACGTGGCATTCTGTGACACTCACCCTCCTGACATGATCGCTAAAGGCAAAGATGGGTGCATAAGCAAATGTGGTGAAAAAAACTGATGGTGCCCAGCTATCAAAAGATATAGCATCTGGGGTCTTAAAGGCTTAAAGTTAAACAAGTGGCCACCTAGCAGAGAAGCAGCAAGCCCACATAGAAGAAGCACATGAGTCTGTGCAATCATGAGGTGTTGATAAAAGCAGGTAACAGGCACCAGAAGACCCCAAACAAACAAAACATATTATTGAGAATGAAGAGGGTTGGAGCAGAGACGCCAAACCCATCTGTAGACAATAGGACATCCTCTCACAGAAGGATCACAAGGAATGGATGAGTCAACCAGGGTGCAGTATAGCACTGATGAAGCACACAATATTCTTCTGGTTCCTTGAGACTTCCTCACCACTCAACTATCATGACCCCAGTCCTGCCTTTCAGTTCTGGCTAGACCGGAGAGTGTACACTGGTACAGATAAGAACTCATGACACATGGAATCCAAGTCAGATACCGACCCCAGGAACAGAAATGGGAGTAGTGATACCAGGAGGGTAGGGGAGGAAGGGGGAACCGATTGCAATGATTGATGTATAACCCCCACCCCCAGGAGGATGAACAATAGAAACGTGGGTGAAGGGAGACAGCAATCGGTGTAAGATATAAAAACAATAATAATTTATAATTTATCAAGGGTTCACGAGGGTGGGAGGGAGGGAAAAAAGAGGAGTTGATACCAATGGCTCAAATAGAAAGTGTTTAGAAAATGATGATGTCAACATACATACAAATATGCTTGATACAATTGATGTATGGAATGTTATAAGAGCTGTAAGAGCCCCCATATTAGGGAAAGACAAAAACAGGCCAAATGTTCATTAACTGATTCATAGATAAATAACGTGGTATATCCATAACATGAAATATTATTTTTCTATAAAAAAGATGTAACAATACTTGCTACAACATAAATAAATCTTGAAAACATTACACCAAGTCAAAGAAGCCAGCATGATTACTGCACTCAATTTTATAGCTTTAAGCACCAACTCTGTGCTGATATCGCCCAAGGTTTTATCTACAACCCCCTAACTGTAGCCTCATCTATCCAACTGCCTGTCCTTTCATCTCTGCTTAGATGTCTAACTAAAAAACACAACCAGTCGGTATCCATAAATTCTGACTCGTGGCGAGTCAGAGTAGAATTGTGCTCAATAGGATTTTCAATGGCTGAATTTTGGGGAGCTTAAAGAAGGACCCCAGTGTTGTGATTGCAAGGGGTTCAGAGGCCGGGAATAATGGCTGTGGAGTTTCTCCTTGTGGCGATGCAAACGTGCTGGAGTTAGATAGCACTCAGATGGCATTGGTGGAGCCCTGTGGGCTGCTAACCACAAAGTTGGTGCATCAAAGCCACCGTGGGAGAAACGATGAAGCTCTTTGGTCCCATATGTCTGTCCAGCTTTGGAAACCCACAGGGCAGTTCTACTCTGTTCCATAGGGTCATTAAGAGCTGGAATAGACTTGATGGCAGAGTCCTTCTTTTGTGTGATGTAGCACTGAGAGTTAAGCACTGGACTGCTAACCTTAGGTCAGTAGTTCAAATCCACCAGGTGCTTCACAGGACAAAGAGGAGACTATTTGAAGAAGAGAAGGCTATCTGAGCCTATAAAGATGCAGTCTCAGAATGGTTTAGTTTTGTTTTTTAATTTAATGGTTGCAAGAGGAACACTGGTAGTGCTTCGGTTAAGCATCTGGACTGCTAAGTTCAAGATGCGTGGTGGGAACCCACAGCTTTGGAGGGAGATGCAGCAGTCTGCGGGCATGAAGGCTCACAGCCTGGGGGACCCAACCGAGCCGTCTGCCCTTCACATAGTCGCCCTATCGTCAGACCCACTCGAGGACAGCTGGTTTAGTTTGTTATTTTTAATGGTTGCAAAACTTTGCACATCGCTGTGCATTCTACGTGTGAATTTTGTGGTGTGTGAATCATAGCTCAGTAAGGCTGTTTTTAAAGGCAGGCGATTGCTGTTTATATCATAAAGATAATTTTATGGGTGCCTTCCATCCATCTTTCAGTCTTGTTGCCAAAACCTTTAGTTTAAAGGAGTCTGGAAGTTTGCTTTCAAGGAGCTTCTATCACAATCAATCTAAGTAGGATTGGGGTGGAGGCAGCCTGTGGAAGGGGAAATAGCACAGGAAAGGGCGTCAGAAGATGGAATTGAAATTGTGATTCATTTTTAAAACTCCTTTTATTGGGGGCTCTTACAGCTCTTATCACAATCCATACATCCATCCATTGTGTCAAGCACATTTGTACATATGTTGCCATCGTCATTTCAAAACATTTCCTTTCTACCTGAGCCCTTGGTATCAGCTCATTTCCCCCTGTGGTTCTGTCTTTTATCAGCTCATTGGCCTTGGACAATTGGCCTCATTTCTCTGAGTCTCATGTTCAGAAATTACAAATGGCCATGGCCCCACCGTGTTATAAGTGTCAGAGGATACGATCTTACAAGTAAAAGCCGTTACTAAAGCTAGCACTGTGCACACACTGGCCTGTGTAATTGGGGTCTCCAGAGCTTATCCGCAGGGTGCAGGGCTGTGAGGGGAGACACCACCGGGCCAGGTGGCTTTGCTTACACGAGCCAAGAAGGAAGTACTGGATCTTGATTCTTAGTTGCTTTCTGCTGCCGGGGACCCAATGACCGCACTCTCCCAGGTCCAAGAGCTTGCTGCAATTACTGACTTTCTTTAGATTCGCTTTCTCTTCAGGATTTTCCCTGGTCTACACTATTGTTTGCCCCTTTGCCTTTGTTTATTTGGGGGCTTAAAGGCATTAAAATTATATGTAGCTCTTCTATCCAAGTCTCAGTAACTCCCACCAAAGCATTGGATGAGTCTATGCAAACAGGGTGTGTGTAATACTACTAGAGGGGATTGTTCAGTTTTCACTAGTGCCCCACTGGCTTTAAGGATTAGCCATCTTTGAAGCCCAAGACAAGTGAAAGAGCATGTTCCAGATCTCCATCTGAAGTGTCCGAGAACAGAGGCACAGAGATGATGGGACTAGAGCAAGAGGAGCAGCCCTGAGACGAAGAGGCTGTGAGTAGAGACCAAGGTAGACCATGCACTGAGAGGTTGAGAACCAGAGAGAGATTTGGTTGCTGGCTGTGGAGAAGTGTTGCTATAGAGACCAATGACTATATCCTTACTATCTACTGATCTTGACTTGTGGTTACCCATTAAGTTCCCAAATAAACCTCCATAATTGTGAGTATTGTGTGTGAGTTGTGTGTCGATCGCAGTGCATTGTTTGAACCAGTAGAAGTGGAGAGTGTTAATGGGAGAATGGTTGGTAGTGGAGCAGGTGAAGAAGGCTGGAGTGTGGAGGCACGTCTGATCCCTGCTGAGGCCATGGAGAAGCCAGAGGAGCTTAGTTGTGCCACCCCCATGCCCACCCCCATCCTGTTGACTCCGAGTAGAGTAAGAGGGTTTCTGACACAGGGTCCAGAATGGGCAAAACTAAAGAAAGGGTTCCGGGTGAGTTCTGACAAATACAAAAAGAGCGATTAATAATGCCAATCCTTCCAAGGCTCTTTGAGCAAACCAGAAAATTCATTCTATGAGAACAATATTACCCTGAAAAAATCTACAAAAGACATTACAAGAAAGATGACAGACCAATATCTCTTATGAATATAGTCACTAACATCCAGTAAAATAAACATAGAAAAGTGTGGAAAGACTCACATCTAAGTGGAATTCATTCCAGGAATGCAAGACTTGTTTGGCATACAAAAATCAGTTTGAATATACTGTAGTTAATGTGATTCAATATCAGTAAAATAAAGCACAAAACCCACGTGATTGGTCAATATATACATAAAAAGTGTTTCACAAAAAGTATTTCATAAAAAGTACTTCCTACCCCTTAGTAAACTAGGCATAGCAAAGAACTCTGTTAATCTCAATATTCCTTGTCCTAGTTACCTAATGCTGCTCTAGCAGAAATATTACAAATAGGTGGTTTTAATGAACAGAAATTTATTTTTTCACAGTTCTGGAGGCTAGAAGCCCAAATCAGGATCTAGACCATATTGATCCTTCTTGTCAATAGCCCAGAATATTGTTCATTCCTCCACACTCCTCACCTGTCTTCTTTCTTGGACATAGCTTACCTGTTCATTCTATAATTCAGAAATGATTAGGGTTAAAACTTATCCTGTTTAGGGAGGAGCTAATTAACACAAGAAAGGAAATCTTAGTTCTAAACCAGTTTAGATCCACAAGTACAGGGGCTGAGATTCCAACACATATAAGGGGGCTTTAAAAAATTCATAGAAAAAATGGAATTAAAAGATAATGGGACAATATTCCTGCTCAGAGCAGTCAATGCACAGAGAGGACCAAAGGCCCTGCTCCACCATGAGACGCAATGTCCCTTACTGACCCATAGCCCTACAAAGGACAACACTGGAGGCACAGTGTGGGAATTGTGCTCGATCTGACCCCAGCACACCAGGGTGAAATGCTAAGGGCCTGCAACAGAGCAGCAAGAGGAGCAAAACAATGAAGTCCTGGGAAATACCAAAAATAGACTTTGGGGCCAGGCCATGGCACCCCATCAAACGCAACCAGAAAACACTCCCGAAGGTCATCAAACAGACCGGGAACTGTTTACAGGCTTCTGTTTTTTGTCGTTGGTTATTTTGTTGTTGTTGTTGTTGTCATTGTTTTTTATTATTAAATCTTTTTATTGGGGCTCATACAACTCTTATCAAAATTCATACATACATCAATTGAGCAAAGCACCCTTATACATTCGTTGCATGCGTCATTCTCAAAATTCACTTTCCACTTGGGTTCCCGGAATCAGCTCGGTTTCCTTTTTTCCCCCTCCCTTTCCCTCCCGGCTCCCCCCTTCTCCCTGCCTTGTTTTGTGTTTATTATTGGCTCTGCATGTCTATCTAGATAAGATAGGCAGGATAAACAATCTGGAGGAGCAAACAACAGGACTGATGGTTCTGGGAGACACAGAGAGGGAGTGACAGGGGAAAGGAAGTGTGGTGGTAACAAACTCAGGGATAAGGGAACAAGTGATCTAAAATCAATGGCGAGGAGGGCGTAGGATGCCTGGTGGGGCTTAATCAAGGACAATGTAACTGAAACCTGAATGAAGGTCAAACATGATAGTGGGACAAGAGGAAAGTAAAAGGAAATAGAGGAAAGAACTAGGAGGCAACGGACATTTACAGAAGACTAAATACAGGCATGTACATATGCAAATATATTTATACATAATGATAGGGAAATAGATCTATGTACATATATTTATATGTTAAGTATTAAGGCAGCAGATGGACATTGGGCCTCCACACAAGTAGTCCCTCAACACAAGAACACTTTGTTCTAACAACCTAGCATCCTGGCATTCCGTGATGCTCACCTTCCTGACACGATCGCTGAAGACAAATGGGTGCATAAGCTAATGTGGTGAAGAAAGCTGATGGTGTCCAACTATCAAAAGATATAGCATGTGCGATCTTAAAGGCTTGAAGACAAACAAGTGACCATCTAGCTGAGAAGCAATGAAGTCCACATGGAAGAAGCACACCAGCCTGTGTGATCATGAGATATTGATGGCATCGAAAGACCCAGAAAAAAATCATATCAATGTGAATGAGGGGGAGTGTGGAGTGGAGACCTAAAGTCCATCTGTAGACAATTGGACATCCCCTTACAGAAGTGTCATAAGGAAGAGATGAGTCAGTCAGGGTGCAGTATAGCATCGTTGAAACATACAACTTCCTTCTAGTTCTTTGATGCTTTCCTCCGCCCCAATATCATGATCTCAGTTCTACCTTACAAATCCGGCTAGATCAGAGCATGTACACTGGTACAGATCATAGCTGAAACACAGGGAATTCAGGATAGATAAACCCCTCAGGATCAATAATGAAAGTAGTGATACCAGGAGAGTAAGGAGAAGGTCGGGGAAGAAAGGGGGAACTGTTCACAAGGATCTACATAACCCCCTTCCAGGGGGAGGCACAACAGAAAAGTGGGTGAAAGGAGACATTGGCCAGTGTAAGACATGAAAAAAAATTAAAATAAATTATTAAGGGTTCATGAGGAAGGGGGAGTGGGTTGGAGGGAAAAAATGAGGAGCTGATACCAAGGGTTCAAGTAGAAAGAAAATGTTTTGAAAATGATGATGGCAACAGATGTACAAATGTGCTTGACACAATGGATGGATGGATGGATTGTGATAAGAGCCCCCAATAAAATGATTAAAAAAGAACAACAACAAAAAGAAAACCCAACCAAGCAAAAGATAATGCAATTCTTCCATGACGTTTTTGAAACCCCTTCCCATTTGGGGTGAGCTTCATGGTGCTCTGTGCAAAACCTACAGCTAGCATCACATTTAGTGGCGGAAAAGATCAATGTTTCTCCCTAAGATCAGGAACAAGATCTCTTGCCACTGCTGTTTATCAATACACTGAAGATTCTAGCCAGACCCTGAGATAAAAGACACAATAAATAAGCCTTGGGATTGGAAAGGAAGAGGTAAAATGATCTCTATTTGCAAATGGCATATGTGATCTTATATATAGAAATTCCTGAGGGAGTCACCCCCCCCCAAGTACTAAATAAGTCCAGCAAGATGAATAGACAGAAGTCAATTACATTTCTATAGCATTGCATTATAAAAATCCTAGTACTGATACTAAAAAGAACAATTCTACTTATAACAGCATCTAAAGGTACTTGACTTCGTAATAAATTTAGCAAAAGCGCAAGACACATATACTGAGAACGACAAAATGTTATTGAGAGAAATCAAAGAGCACTCCGACAGAAGGAAGAGCAGCGCAGGTTCCTAGATTAAAATAGTCAGCACTGGCAAGGTTGCCATTGTCCCCAAAGGTAGTATTCTCACTCAAAATCCATCTTTCTTTTATTTTTTAGAAAGTGACAAGCTCATCTTATAATCCTTAGAAAAATGCAAGGGAACTGCAATCTTGACAGGAAAAGCACAAAGTTGAAAAACTCACGATTCTTGATTTCCCATTTTGCTCCAAAGACACACATACACTGTGCATTGTCGTAAGGATGGCAACAGATCAATGGAACAAAATTGAGAGTTCAGAGAGAACCCATTACACTTGTGGCCCATTGATCTTTGGCAAGCCTCTCAAGATAATTCAGTGGTGTCAGGAAAAGTCTTTCCAACAATTATTACTGGGAAAATAAAACACGACCAAAAAACAAAATTGTGGACCTCTACTCAAATGATATTAAAAGATAATTTTCAAAAGGGACCATAGACGTAAATGAAAGAGCAAAAGTTATAAAAGTCTAAAGGAAAATAAAAGCATAAATCCCCATGGTTATGAATTAGGCAAAGTTGTCTTAGATATTTCACCAAAAGTATAAGCAACCAAAGGAACAATAAAATGAACTTCATCTAAATGAAAACTTTGATGCTTCAAAGGCATCAGCAAGGAAGTGGAACAATAGCTCCCAGGAGGGGAATATATTTGTAACACAGATACAATAAGGACATTGCATCTAGAAAGAATTCTTACATCTGTATAATAAAAAGACAAATAACTCAATTAAATGAACACATGAGCAGACATTTCTTCAAAGAAGATATACAAATTGCCAATAGGCACATGAAAAGATGTTCAACATCATTAGCCATCAGGGAAATTCAAATTATAATCACAATGAAATATCATTATGAATAAATAATCCCATTGACAAGAGCATCAAAAAAGAATACAATACTCAGAAAGGAATTTAATAACTAAGAATGTACTTGGACATTTCACTAGAAGCTCTATGATCAAACCCACATAATAATAAGTATTTGTGAGGATATGGAAAAATTGAAATTTTCATATACTACTGACAGACATGAGAAATGGAACAACCTCTCTTGAATGGTCTGGTGGTTACTCAAAAGGTTAAACATAAGTTAAACAATGAAGCGACTCTAACCCATAATGACCCTACAGACAACAGAACGAAGCACTGCATGGTCCTGCAGTATCCTTGCAATTGTTCCTATGCCGAACCTTTGATGCCACTGTGTCACTCCATCTCCTTGAGGGCCTTCCTTTGGTTGCTGTTGCCGCTCCTACACTTTGCCAAACATGATGCCCTTCCCCAGAGACTGGTCCCTTCTGAAAATTTGGCCAAAGTACGTAAGACAAAATCTTGCTATCCTTGCCTTTAAGGAGCACTCTGGCCTTACATCTTCCAAGACAGAGTGGTTTGTCTTTTTAGAAGTCCATGGCACTCGCCGTGTTCTTCTCCAGCACCACAATCCAAATGCATCATTTCTTCTCTGGCTTCCTTATTCAATGTGCAACTTTCAACTGCATATGATGCGGTGGAAAGTGCCATGGTTTGGGTCAGGAGCACCCGAGTCCTCAAATGAACATCCTTTCTTTTCAATACTCCAAAGAGGGCTGTGCAGTAGATGCACCTAATGCAGTACATGTTTTGATCTCTTGACTGCTGCTCCTATGAACATTGAGTGTGGGTTCAAGTAAGACAAAACCCCTGATAAGTTCAACCTTTCCAGTTACCGTGTCACCTATTGGTACAGTTGTGAGGAGTTTGGTCTTCTTTACATTGAGTTGTAATCCATACTGAACGCTACAATCCTTGATGGTCAACAGTAAGTGCTTCAATTTGTCCTCACTTTCAGCAAGCAAGGTTGTATCACCTGCATACCGCGGATTGTGGCATCAGTCTGATGCCGCGCTCTTCTTAATATAATCCAGCTTCTCTGTTGTTTTGCTCGGCATGCAGATAGAACAAGCATGGTGTGAAGATACAACCCGATGCACACCTTTCTTGATTCAAAACTGTGCAGTGTTCCCTTGTTCTGTCTTCACAACTAACTCTTGACCCGTGTATAAGTTCCGAATGAGCACAATGAAGTGTTCTGGAATTCCCATTCTGCTCAAGGTGATCCACAGTTTATTATGGTCCACACAGTCGAATGCCTTGGCATATCAATGAAACACAAGTAAACATCTTTCTGGTATTCTCTGTGTTCAGTCAAGATCCATCTGACATCAGCAATGATATCCCTTATTCCATATCCTCTTCTGAACCCAGCCTCCTGGTAGTTTCCTGTCAATGTACTGCAACTGTTGTTGGATCCTCTTAAGAAAAGTTTTACTAGCGTGCCATATCCATGACATCACTTTATAGTTTGAGCATTCTGTTGGGCTACCTTTCTTTGGAATAGGCACAGATATGGATCTCTTCCAGTCAGTTGGCTGGGTAACCGTCCTCCAAATTTCCTGGCATGGATGAGTGAGTTCCTCCAGTGCTTCTTCAGCTTTCTGAAAATGAGTATCCCATTAATTCGTAGAGTGTTGGTTTTGACTATTGCATTCAGAGAAGCAGGCCTGGATGGGATATTGAACTCAAGTAGTACAGGGCGACAGGATCCACTAGGTTCAGGCTCAAGCGATGTACATGCCAACAGTGTGGTGAATCAGGTCTTGAAGGACCATAAGCTCGAGCAACATTATCCACACTCCACCACAGGTTGACTGGACCCACACGTAGTGTAGCTCACAGGTTGAGGCGGAGAACTAGCTAAAGCAGCAGCACGCTGGTCTGAGCACCAGAGAGCAAGAGAGAAGGGGGCAAGCCTCGCAGAGCCATTTATTTCTTTGTCCTCCAATCAAACTGTGACCTGATTAATTCCACATGTTCCTATTGGCCAGGTTGGCACAATAAACCTAACTATCACAAACAGAGAGAACCGTGGTCTTGGCAGAGAAGCTAAGTCCTTTGGAGCAAGAGCAGAGCTTTGGAGGAAAGGTTGAGTAAGGGCCAGAAACACAAAGGGCTGCCCCTGTCTAAAGATGCCCACATTGTCGTCTTCAAGACGGCTCCATGGTGTTGAAGGAAGGTTCACAAAGAGGAGAAAGAATGGGTTTGGCAGGTCATTCTGGGTTTGGAATTTACAGATTATGACATGTCATGACCTTTCTTTATAACTTGGCATGTTTCCTTTCCAGCCTTTGAATTCTCCCTTTCTTTCCTTGTTTTCTTTCATTCTCGCTTAAACCACCGAGGATGGCTTAGCGGCTCTTGTGGGGGACGTTTGAGCGTTTGACCTGAAGAGGAGAGCCTGGGAAAGTGAGGCCTTTTCCCCGTGGGCTCCTGGAGTGCCAGCTCATGCCACTCCTCTGTTCTCTGGCCATGGTTCGGTTCGTCGAACCGCAACACCATCAAATGCCTTTCTCTTCACTCGGTGTGAAGGAGTGAGGGTAAGATGTGACATCGCAAGTCTTTCTTTTGTGTGTGTGGCAGTGAAAAGACATCTCTCAAGACATTTGCCAATTCAGCCATTTGTTGCACGTGTAATTCGGAGGCAGTGATTATGTTCATAATGCTGTGCTGCCATGATCACGCTCCTTTTCCATAGCACTTCACCACCAGGAGCAGAAATGTAGTGCCTGCTAAGCAACAGCTGTTCTTTCCCGGCCGCTCTGCCCCTGGCAACTACTCCTAAGCTTTGCCCTCAATACATTTGCGTGTTTTCTATGAATAGGAACATGGTATGCTTTTCTTTTTGAGACTGATTGGTTGGTTTCCCTCCGTGTAATATTTTGAAGATTCATGTCTCAGCACTTAATTTCTTTTTATGGTTTTTGAATAATAGTCATTGACCGGAAACACCACACCTTGTTCATCCATTTATCCATTGATGATGATCTAGATCAGCGGTTCTCAAGCTGTGGGTTGTGATGCCGGATTCGTAACAGTAGCAACATTACAGTTATGAAGTAGAAACAAAAATCATTTTAGGGTTGGGGGCGGGGGTCACCACAACATGAGGAACTGCATGAAAGGGTCGCAGCATGAGGAAGGTTGAGTTTCCACCAGTAGGCTATTGTGACTGGTACCACACAGCCAGTGGCAAACAGACTGTGGTTTGTGTTCCTGCTTTCAATTCTTTTTTTATTATTTATTTACTCATGTTTATGGGGTGCTTATACAACTCTTATCACAATCCATACATACATCATTTGTGCCAAGCACATCCATAACTTTTGTTGCCCTCATCATTCTCAAAACACTTGCGTCTCCACTTAAGTCCCTGGCATCGGTTCCTCATTTTCCCCCTTCTGTCTCCATTCCCCCCCTCCCCATGAACCCTTGATAATTTATAAATGATTATTTTTCATGTCTTACACTCTCCGATGTCTCCCTTCACCCACTTTTCTGTTGTCCACCCCCCAGGGAGGAGATAATATGCAGATCCCTGTAATCAGTTCCTCCTCTCTACTCCACCCTCCTTCCACTCTCCCAGTATCATCACTTTCAGCACTGGTCCTGAAGGGATCATCATCCTGGATTCCCTGTGTTTCCAGTTCCTATCTGTACCAGTGTACATCCTCTGGTGTAGCCAGATTTGTAAGGTAGAATTGGGATCATGATAGTGGAGGGGAGGAATCATTTAGGAACTAGAGGAAAGCTGTATGTTTCATCGTTGCTACACTGCACCCTGACTGACTCGTCTCTTCCCTGCTTTGGATTCTTGACATCGATCTAAATGTGGGGTTCATGTGGTAGTTCTTTGCTTAACTTTTTGAGGAACCACCAAACTGCTTCCCACAAGGCTGTACTATTTTGTTTCCCACCAGCAACAAATGAGGGCTCCAACTTCTCCACATCCTCATCCACACCTGATACTTTCTGTGGTGTATTTTTTTAATCACAACCATTCAAAGGGGTTGAGGTTTTGATTTTATCTCCATCGTGACTAATTAGGATCCATGGTGGCATAGTGGGTTATGCAGTAGGCTGACTGAAGGTCAGTAGTTTGAACCCCCCAGCTACTCTGAGGAAGAAAGATGAGACAGTCTTCTACAGTAAAGATGTCCAGCCTCGGAGGTCCTGGGAAGTTCTGTTCTATCATATAGGGTTACTATGAGTCAGAATCCACTCAATGGCAATGTGCTGATGGTGAATTGATAAATGATTCTTAACACAAAAGACTTTTGAAAACCATTTCGGGAAAATTGTTGGGTTGTATTTGCTAAAGCTGAAGACACAAAGCCAAACTCAGTGCCTTCAAATTGATTCCAACTCATAGCGACCTTATAGAATAGGGTAGAACTGCCCCTGTGGGCTTCCAAGACTGTAACGCTTTATAGGAGTAGAAAGCCTCATCTTTCTACCACAGGGGAGCTGGTGAATTCGAACTGCTGACTTTGTGGTTTGCAACCTGACAACCTTAGCCCCCGACACCAGCAGGTTTCTATATATTTCTATGGTCTGGCATTTGTGTTATAGATGGACTAGAATATTCCTAGCTTTGTTATTGATATTGCAGTTGTTTGGTGCAAATGGTCACTTCCAATTCATTAGCAACCCAATGTACAACAAAACAAAACACAGCCCACTCCTGTACCATTCTCACAATCAGTGCCAGCTGTGAACCTATTGTTGCAGCCACGGGGTCAATTCACCTCACTGAGCATCTCCTTTTTGTTGTTGCTGACTCTTCGCCAAGTCCGACGTTCTTCTCCAGGGACGTCTCTCTCCTGAAAACATGTCCCGGGTATGGGAACGGAGTCTCCTCTTCTTCCCTCCTGTGGATCATCAGGTTGTACTTCTTCCAGCATGGATCTGTCTGTTCTGCTGACAGTCCATGGCGTGTTTAGGATTATTCAACGGCACCCCAATTCAAACACACCAGTTCTTATACGGTTTTCTGTATTCACTGTCTAGCTCTCACCCGATATCACTGCTATCGAGTCGATTCCAATCACTGTGACCCCATAGGACAGGGTTGAATGGCCCTTGTGGGATTTCAAGACGGTCACCTTTTATGGGAGCAGGAAGCCCCACCTTTCTTTCAGTTAGCACCCCAACATGTAACCCCCTATGCCAACAGGCGCCATTATTTGAAAACACCATGACTTGAGTCAGGCACAGTTTTTCTCTAAGTGACTTCTTTTATTTTTAACACTTTATTATTATTATTATTTTTAAACAATTTATTAGGGGCTCATACAGCTCTTATCACTGTCCATACATATACATACATCAATTGTATAAAGCACATCTGTACATTCTTTGCCCTAATCACTTTATTATTTTTATGTTAATAAATCATTGGGGTCTCTCTTACAGCTCTTATAACAATCCATACATCAGTTGTGTCAAACACATGTGTGCATCTCTCAGCTTCATCTTTCTCTTGAAAAGTCACTCATGGGTTTGACCTTGTGGTCCAAAGCCTATCCAAGAACACAAAGCAGAGACTCTATGTTGATTTTCTTTTTAAACGTTATAGGGTCACTATGAGTAAGAATTGACTTAACAGCAGTTGGTTTAGTTTTGTTTGTGTTTGTTTTTTTCATGCACTCTGGTCTACACTTGCTAGTGTTGTCAAGTTTTCCTGTGTTTTAGCTGTAGTACTGTAGTCATTCGTATTTGTGAACCTATATTGGTAACTTTTTAAAACAATGGAAGAGTAACTTAAGAAAAGGTAGTAGAAAAATCAGAAAAGGCTTCCAATCCATAACTAATGATGTCATTCGTGTTGTGATTCAATGTGGAAACAGTTTACAAAACAATGTTGTTGTTAATCTTCACATAATTTTGAAAGATTACATTTAAGTGATTTCCAAATACACGAGTTGAGTTGTTCCAACAACACTACTTTTTCATTCAGATTCTAATTTTTGTTACAATGATTACACAGAACTCATAGGCAATATTAAAGTTGGTAGGGTTTATTCAGGAATTTAACAGGTTGTAATGCAAATGAGAAAGTTGCAGGATACAGTTGTTCAAAGGATGTTACAAAGTTCTTTCAGGGCTGCTAATAAACACCCAAAGGGCATACCACTCCCCTGAAGCCTCACAGTGAAGACTTTCAGCTCAAGCTCTGTGGGACGGCAAGTCCAACTCCTTCAATTAAGTGCCCAGAGGCACCCCATTTGACAAGCCATCTCTGGTCCCAAAGCACTCTGTTTTACTTGCCCCAAGGGCTGGGAAATACACTACTCTCATTCATGTTCTGCTTCTGCTCCTGTCATGTCACCGCTGTCTTCTAGATCCTGAATCTCAAGGTCCAGAGGAAGCACTTCACTCCTGACTTGCTGCTAGTGAAATTCACTCCCCTCCCCTCTGCCCCCTTCCAGAGCCCCGATTTTATATGTAGTACGATAGCAGTCACAATGTATCCTGTTTGCAGTTACTCATGGGGGAAGCCTATCCATGTTTTCTCCACTTTCTTATGCAGACCCATGCAGGAAATACGTCATTTGGTGGAAGTTACAGAGACTTTGGCTAGCAGAGCGACATGACATAGCTCACGGTTTTGCCCCTGCATAACAGCTCAGGCTGTGATTAAAGTGCGCAATAAGCACTAGTGAGCATTCTGTGTGGCTTGGTACAGGAAGAGGTCCAGGGGGTGGGGCTGGGGGGCACCATAAGTTACTACCCGGCTGACACCAACCTTTATGGCATCATTGCTTGACTTCATGTGCCAAGGACCAGTGTGACCTCAAAGACCAGTATAGTATGTGTTCTGTGTTCTCAAGAAGGTTAGAGATTAGCCATAGGATATATCTTGTCTTCAATATTAGAGATTCAGGAGGTTATCTGAATTATGTCTCAAGATTAGTTGACACAGATGAACTATATTATGTCTTCTTTATCATAACACATCAGATCATACAGGCTGCTTATGTTCTTAACATACTCACTTGCTTCTATGTTTCTGTGTCTAATTTCAGAAAGATTGTTAAGCAATTTTCTCATGCTGAGAAGTCTCTAAGGGCTTTTCATTAAGGTTAGAGAGCCTCTTAAAAGTATACATCTTTCTATTGCTAAGCTTGCATCGTGAGTGTTGACACATATGTATTCTGTAAGCAGATAGAATCTCACACTTTGTGGGATTTGAGATCATTATGGGAACATGAACAACGTAGACTTGTGCATACTTACTAAAGGTCTTTCCTCCTTCTGCCTGCCTTCCTTTCCCACTCAGCCCTTCCCTCTGCCCCAAGTCACCCTCATCCAGGGAGCACATGCCAGGAACCTTCTCACCCAGTGCTCCCGGTGGACCCAGGCATGGCAGCGTTTACCTTGGGCTCCCCTGAAGGAGCACCAGCCATTTGCACACACCTTGCTTGTACACATCTCTGAGTGTCACTCTCATGTACCTCCAGCTGCTTGATTGTACGTGTGTGCTTGTTCAGAGAGAGGTGGCTTTATTTACATATGTGGACGCAGAACAAGGACACTAGGTGAGTAAATGGGAGTAACATCAATCTTGTTCCAGAAAGTTTTTTTTAATCATTTTATTGGAGGCTCATACAACTCTTATCACAATCCATTCATCCATACATTGTGTCAAGCACATTTGTACATTCGTTGCCCTCATCATTCTCAGAACATTTGCTCTCTACTTAAGCCCTTGGTATCAGCTCCTCATTTTTTTCATCCCTCCCCATTCCCTCTCCCTCATGAACCCACGATAATTTATAAATTATTATTACTTTGACATGTCTTACACTGTTCCATATCTCCCTTCACCCGCTTTTCTGTTGTCCGTCCCCCAGAGAGGAGGTTATATGTAGACCTTTATAATCGGTTTTCCCTTTCTACCCCACCCTCCCTCCACTCTCCTGGTATCACCATTCTCACCACTGGTCCTGAAGGGATCATCTGGCCTGGATTCCCTGTGTTTTGGTTCCTATATGTACCAGTGTACATGCTCTGGTCTATCCAGATTTGTAGGGTAGAATTGGGATCATGATAGTGGAGTGGAGGAAGAATTAGAGTTGTATGTTTCATTGTTGCTACACTGTACCCTGACTGGCTCGTCTCCTCCCCACGACCCTTTGGTAAGGGGATGTCCTGTTACCTACAGAAGGGTGTTGGGTCCCCAATCTGCACTCCCCCTCATTTACAATGATATGATTTTTTGTTCTTTGATGTCTGATACCTGATCCCTTCAACACCTTGTGATCATACAGGCTTGTGTGCTTCTTCCATGTGGGCTTTGTTGCTCCTCAGCTAGATGGCTGCTTGTTTACCTTCAAGCCTTTAGGATTCCAGAAAAATTCCAGAAAGTTTTTGGTGGAGGGTAATTGGAAAAAAACAAGACAACAACAAGTCTGAGTTGAACATTGTTCCCATGCGCTGCCAAACTGGCTTGTGGTGAGCAAGTGAACAACAGAACAAAAGGCGGGCAGGTCCTGCCTCAGCTGCAGTCAACTGGCAAACTCAAGTTCATGGTTGGGGCTGCGGGTTTCATCATCCTCGTTGGCCCGTGATGTGCTCCTCTAGCCTGGAAAGCACCTGAAGAGGGATCATTCTAGTGAGTCAGACACTGTTCTTTCATGATCCTCAGGCTACTTTTTATAATCAGATTTCTCGGTCTTTCTTCCTCATCTATCTTAATTTAGAAGCTTCTCTGAAACCCGTTCACCATGCCTAGTCTCTGAAATACCAGCCGCATAGCTTGCTGAACCAGAGCAACATGCAGGCCACCCAGAGTCTGACACATTGACAGACAGCAGTGGCCTAAAAGTAGGGAGGGATGAATTAGAAAATCAAAGGTGTGGGCCAGATGTAACAGCGATTGGACAAAATACATAAATTGAGATAACAAAGACAAAAATGAGCCGCATTTGCTATAATGGACTCTCACTAGGTAATACATGTACATAGACATAGGTGGGGATGCAGGTGAGCTTTCAACCTAGACATTTGAACGGGAGGCGAGGGCTCATGAGCTTGTCTGGCTCAGTTCCCAGCAGCCTTGTTGGATGTGACATTAAAGTAGAACGATGTCACCATTTTCCTTCTGAGCATCTCCTTCCTGAGTTTGCCTCCACAGACACACTCCTGGTTTTGATGCTAGTCTCTCTCATTAACTATCAGGCGAGCGGAGGCTGAAAGATGAGTCCTTGCAGGGGAGGGGTCAGACCTCAGTTGCTCAGGAATGCCTCAAAAGAAAAGGAGGTTTTGTGGCGATAGCTGAATAATAAAAGAAGGCTAGATGTGCATGTGCATCCATAGCTGTCCTTTTGATTCCGACTCCTAGAGACACTGCGGTGGAAAGTAGAAAGGCCCCATAGCATTTCAGAAGCACTTCGCTAAGTCTTTTGTCCTGTGGAGTAGCTGGGAGCTTGAATCACTGACCTTTTGGTTAGCAGCCAATAGCTTCACCGCTGCCCCACTAGGGCTCCTTAAAACAGACAGCTGTTTGGCAGAACAGCACAGAAGATTAGCCCTTCTGCAGGTGACTTGGGAGAAGAGTGAGAGGGGAGCCCAGGACAGGAAGGACCACGCCACGGCAACACAGGTGAAACCTCTGAAGCAGAGGAGTACTCTAGCACAGTATGCTGAGTGTGCTGGGAGGCAGAGCAGGAGCTAGGCAGGATCTGCACAGTGTGGACTGCTGGTGGATGTAGCAACTCTAGGGTGAGAATGTCAGCAGAGAGCAGGCATGGCGTCCAGCGGCTCAGAGAGGGCCAGTTGCCAGGGAGTCCACTCCAGATCATACGTGTTAGAGAAGCACTCTTCTCTGTAAAATTTCCAAGGGCTGATTTCGTAGAAGTCTTTCTTTCAGGGCACCTCTGGAAAGACTTGGCCCTCTAATCTTTCAGCCGGCAGCTGAGTGTGTGAGTTATTTGCAACACACACACACACACACACACACACACACACACGACCCTCCCTTGAGGAGGCACTGGCAGAGGAGGCTGAGTAAATATGGATTCATGGGTGTGGATATCCCACGCAACCTGGCTAGACTTACTGCTTGGTACACTGAAGAGGCCAGCTGTGTTTTAGGCAAGAGCGTCGCCTGCAGAAAAGCTGTGCCCATTTCCATGGAGCACACCAATAGCAAGATAGCAGGTTCATATATTGCTGTTGCTAAATGAACCCTCTAGACTTTTAGAGAGCCTTCTCCTTCCTGAAGAACAGCCATGGTCTAGCTAGGGTCAATGATGCCTGTACCCCTGAGGACCAAGAGTGATTTGAATCCAAGGGAAGGGTCTAGGAACTTTCCAGATCTTCTGTGCCGCCCTTCACCTGGACAGACACTGTCTAAGTTGTTACTACACTAAAGGTAAATTGAGGACTGGGTTGTTTTTTCTTTGCAATCAACAAGGGGGAATTTCCAAATTGGGTGTCCCCCATGTTTTGAACTATGTCGCTGAGTCACACTGAGCACAAGAAACCTCAAGGGAATATGGCCCCGTGTGAGGAGGAGGAAGACATAGGCGGCTGATGAGGCGAGTTACATATTCACGCACGTTGATGGAGCCCAGCAATGCTCCAGCCCTTTGCAAGCAGAGCTCCCACCCCATTCCATCACCTGTCAAGCTCTCCTACTCGAAACAATCTTCCTCACATGATTGGGAATTTGTCCCGGGATGTTTCCGGGAGCACGCTGTGCACACATTGTGTTTTCTGGAAGGCTGGACTAAGATGTTTGAGTTACCCATGGAATGCACATCATTTATGACTATGTTAGGGTGTAGCTGCTGGTCTTGGGTGGCAGTTGAGTTATCTACAGGGTTTCCCCTAAGATGATGCTTATGGGATGGGGGTTAGAGGGGCGTATCCTGGGGAGAACTCAAGAGATAGAAAACTATGTGGCAATTGATGCGCATGCAAGTGGATTACAGTGTTCTGCACCTAGATACTCAAGAGGAAAATAAAACACGAAAACAGGAAAGTTTGGGTTATACCTTTTCAGTTTTCCTTTTGATGAAACCTCTGTTCTCTGGAGTTTACACAGCATATTCTCAGACCCCAGAGATACCCATAATCCCATTCGACAGGGTGGAGATGAGCAGGGCTTTAAAAATCATTTTATTGGGGGTTCATGCAACTTTTACCACAATCCATCCATTGTGCCAAGAACATTTGTACATTTGTTGCCATCATCATTCTCAAAACATTGTCTTTCTACTTGAGCCCTTGGTATCAGCTCATCATTTTTCCACCCTCCCTCCTTCATGAACCCTTGATACTTTATAAATTCTTATTTTGTCATGTCTTACACTGTCCGATGTCTCCCTTCACTCACTTTTCTGTTGTCTGTTCCCCTGGGAGGAGGTCACATGTAGGTCATTATGATCAGGTCCTCCTTTCTCCCTCACCTTCCCCTTCCCCTCCTGGTGTCGCTACTCTTGTTATTGGGCCTGAGGGGTTCATCTGTCCTGGATTCCCTGTGTTCCCAGCTCTGATCTGTACCCATGTACATCCTCTGGTCTAGCCCGATTTGTAAGCTAGAATTTGGATCATGACAGTGGAGGGGAGGAAGCACTAAAGAACTAGAGGAAAATTGTATGTTTCATCATGCTATTCTGTACTCTGACTGATTGGTCTCCTCCCCGTGACCCTCCTGTAAAACCTATAGATGGGCTTTGGGTCTCCACTCCATGCTCCCCCTCATTCACATCGATATGTTTTTTTGTTCTTTGATGTCTGATACCTGATCCCATCGACACCTGTGATCACACAGGCTGGCGTGTTTCCACCATGTGGGCTTGGCTGTTTCTCAGCTAGATGACTGCTTGTTTGTCTTCAAGCCATTAAGACCTCAGACGATATATCTTTTGATAGCCAGGCACCATCCACTTTCTTCACCACATTTGCTTATGCACTTGCTTTGTCTTCAGCGATTGTGTCGAGAAGGTGAGCATCATGGAATGCCAGTTTAATAGAACAGAGTGTTTTTGCATTTGAGGGAGTACTTGACTGGAGGCCCGATGTCTGGTGGTCAGCACACGTGAACGACAAACAGGAACAGACTTTCAGGCACCCTTCTCATTATAAAATTACACTCGTCAGTACATTCCCCGAGAGTTCTGGTATTTGCTGTGTTGTTCTCCAACATGAGTGAGGGAAACTGGTGTGCTGATGTGTTAGGAACAGGTATGTGGGGTGATTTGCAAAACCTCAGAACCAGGAAAGCTATAAACATGGGCTTTTTCAGTCATTAGTTGCAACATGTTTATGACTCAGCCTCCTGCTAGTGTGGATTTGCATCTGCCTGTGATTTATATTACTTTTGGCTCAACATGCGGAATCGGAGGGCTTGGAGATTGCTGCTGGAACACCTAGGGTAGGCTGAGAGTTTCCGCATGGGAAAAAATGTCGATGAATTAACACCGCCTGTAGCACAAAGAGGTCATTCTCCCACTATTGCAGCAAACAGGCAGCGGTCTATGGTTCTAAGTCTCAAGACAAGAGCTTCCCTGTGTTGCCAGGACCTCTGGCAACACCGTCTCACCCCCAGCCTGCTTTACACAGTGGGTCCATCAGAGTAGTCAGGTGAGAGACTGTAGATGGATTATTGCTTTTCAGTATTGAAGAAAAATGCTGGTCCAAGTCACAATAAAAGATTAAATACAAAAATAAATAGAAGAGTTGAAAGAGAAAAAGAGAGAAAAAGCAACACCTGCCACCCATTAAATCTTGTCTAACCACTCATTATCTTTTGGATAATCTTATGTAAATTGACTGACTTATATTGCATTGCCTAAGAGAGCGTCTCTGAACTTGCCCTTTCCCTTCCTGGTAAGGAGACCTCTCTGCAGAGGTAAACTTGGGGGACCCTTCTGACTGCCGGCTTCCAGTTCTGTCGAGTCCCAATGTATCATGTAGAAGCCTCTCTCACCAAAGACCCGTTAACAACTCCCATGTTGCTGTCATGTCTGTTAGAACTCACAGCATCCTATGTGCTCCACCATAGAACTGCTCCACAGGGCTCCTCGGCGCTGATGGCTTCAAGGAAGCAGATCACCACAGCTCTCTTCGGTGGTGTCAGCAGGTGAGCCATCACCCTTTGAGTGCAAACTGCTTGTTCCACCCAAGGCCTTCAGGATCAGCTACCAGGAAATCAAACACATTACTATCGGTGGGTTCCAGCCTTGCAGATAGCAGTCCAGCACGCACCCTGCAGCCTGCCAGCGCTCCTGTACTTCTTCCAGTCTCTGCTTTCTGTACAATATGCAGGCTGATCCTCCACCACGTAGTGGTATGGGCTAATCATCAATAGTTACTGTATATACTCCAGTATAAGCCAACCCGAATATCAGCTGAGGCACCTAATTTTACCACCAAAAATGCATTAAAATTGTGCTGAAACACTCAGCTTACACACGCGTGTGTACGCTATACACGTGCCTATAGCCATACCTCCATAAGCAGCTTATTCCTCCGGTTTATTTCCTCTATTTCCTTTTACCTTCCTCATATCCCACTATCCTGCTCATTCTCCATTCGACTCTCAGTAATTCCTCGCAGATACATTGTCCTTGATTAAACCACATTGGGCATTCTACACCCTCCTCGCCATCAATTTTAGATCTCTTGTTGTTTCCTTATCTCTGAGTTTGTTGGCCCCCCACTACCTCTCTGCCCCATCTCTCCCATGCCCCCCTGGTCCTGTTGTTTTCTCCTTAGGATTGTTTGTCCTGCCTATCTTATACACATAGACAAAGGGCAAAAGAAAAACAAATAAACAAAACAAGAAAAACAAACCAATAGGTAGTTCCAGGTCTGTCTGCTGACCTGTATGTATGTTTTCTGATCAAGTCTGATGCGGTGCCAAGCCCTGTCCCCTGAGTCAGGAGTCTGTTTTCAGGATTCCTCGGGGACTTGGTTGCTTTGCTCCCCTTGCTGCCCTGCTGCACCCACTTTGCATTTCACCCTCCTGTGCCTAGGGCAGACAGGGCACGCTTTCTACACAGTGTCTCCAGCGCTGTCCCAGACCAACTTTTTCTTTAAAGGGCCAGATAGCCAATCTTTTAGGCTTTTGTGGGGTCATGGTAAGGTCACAAGTATTCAATGCCGCCATTCCCGTGTAATAGCAGTCATAGGAAATACATACATGTCCACTGCAGGCTAGACTGGAGCATGTACACAGGTATAGATATGAGATAAGAGATCAGGACACATGGAATCCAGAAACAGAAATGGGAGTAGCGATGCCAGGTGGTGGTGGGGGGGGGGGGGAGAGGTGGGGAGTTGAAAGGAGGAAGGGGGACCCGATCCTGACGATCGACACATAACCACCCCCTCCACCCCCCAGTGTGGATGAACAACAGAAACCATGTGGGAAGACAGACAGCAGTCGGTGTACGATATGAAAATAATAATAATAATTTATAATTTATCAAAGGGTCATAAGGGTGGGAGGTGGAGAGGGAGGGAGGGAAAAAAAAGAGGAGCTGATACCAAGGGCGCAAATAGAAAGTAAATGTTTAGAAAATAATGATGGCAACATATGTACAAATATGATGGATACAATTGATGTATGGATTGTTTCAAGAGTTGCAAGAGCCCCCAATAAAGTGATCTTTTAGTAATAAAATAATGACAATAATAAAAGAAAATGCACACATCTTCCTTGCCTTATCTGTCCAGTTTTGCTTTAGGATCGTTGTTGACCATTTAGTCTCTTCCGGTTGATGTTTTCCTAAAACCATACGGGGTTTTTTGTTAGCTTGTTTTGCTTTTGCTTTGAGCCACCCCATCCCCTGTCCCCCCGCCGAAATATCTGTCCTGGTGGCTCTTACCGTCTAGAAAAGGGAAACAACGGTATTTCCTGGCCTGGGACTCATAAAACTTATTCTGAAGTCTTAGAGTTGCTGAGACTTAGGGCTGATCTAGTGCCATGTCTCTCCCTGGGACCGGTCCCCTCACATCGCTCAGCCATCCCCTCACGCCTCTGAACCTGATGTGAGCTCAGGAATCCTGGGAGCACAGAGGGTTAACTATCGGGCTCCTACTCACAAGGTCAGCACTTCTCACCCAGCAACCACTATATGGGAGAAAACCCGAGGCTTTCTGCTTCCATACTGGTCTCCAGCTTCGGAAACCCAACCGAGTAGTTCCGCTCTGTCCTCGGGTGTCTCTGTGAGGTGGAATTGACTTGATGGCGAGGGGTTTGGTTTGGTTTGGTTAGTGAACACTGCCAGATGAGCAGATCCAGCGTCAGGGACACTGACCACGGTCTCCACGACAGAGCAATATCCCTTATAACACCGACCTTTCTTATAAGCTTTCCTGTCAATTTGACCCTCGGGGCCTAACCTTGACCTCTAGAGCAGTCTTCAGATGTTATCGTCTCAGAACCCCAGGCGCATTGTTAAAACACAATACGCTGGTTGTGCAGGAAATGCTCCTGATGGGGCTGGGCTGGGCTGGGCTGGGTTCCCTTCCCTAACAAGTTTCCACTAGGTGCCGATGCTGCCGGTCCAGGGCCCACGCTTGGAGAACTGCGTCCTCTCACCACAGTGAGGGAGTCTGAGAGCATTTCGTACACCGCGTTGCATGTACTTGATCATTGCTAGCACATTATCCCCGCAAGTCCCTTTCAGCAGTCCTTCCCAGGCCCTGTAATTTTCCACGCATGAGCAATAACTTAGAATAGCAAGCTCCGTTGCCACCACTCAGGCTGAGCTGCTAGGAACAATATTGGCAGCTACCAAGACAGTTTCTGTACTTGCATGTGAATGGTGAGCAGTGGTGCAATCGTTTCTCAGGGCCAAAGGGAGAGAACCAGTCAGTGCGATGTTGAAGCCACGAGAGGAAGTGGGGGTGGGGGTGGGGGAGGGGGAATCAATGAGTGAGCAGCAGTCAGGAATGTTGGATTCTAGTTCCTCCTTTGCCGTGTGTGTGTGTGATCGCAGCCATATCACTTCCGCTTGGGGGCCTTGTCTTTCTCATCTGCCACGTGAGAGGTGACTGCGGAATCTTCTCTTCGAGTGCTGGCAATTCTAATTTTCTTTGGCAGGTGAGGACATCTTGTTGAAGGAGCCAATACAGGGAGACCCTCTGGGACACTTGGCCCAGTTTTCTGTCCTCTTTCAGCAATCTGCAAGGTCTGCCTCTCATACCACGGGTGCATTCAGTCGTTCTCAGTCACTGATGTCTGAGGGATTGCGATGACCCTCACTGGCCTATGTCAGTCAAGCTCCTTGCCTTTGCTGCAGATTCGTAAGCAGAATGTTGCTTCGGGATCTCGGATCGGCAGTTCGAAAACCAATACTGCTAGGCTGACCTCTGCCTTCTGTTCCTGACACTTGGCCCCAGGAGGTCACTCTGCTGTCCCAGGACTACTGTGGGACCAGTGACAGGCAGTGCTAAGAGTCTTCTTCCACCCCAAGGGCCAGGCCCCGGATACAGAATGAGAGCCCCCTAACCACCTTGCCTCACGAAGCAGCTTGGCATCAATAATCACAATCATCACGGCATCGATACCACCGGGCTGCTGACAAGGTTTCTTACGCTCAGAAGACCATGTGATCCAAATTCTGGGCCATATTTGACAGGGAGTCCATTTCCCTGCTTGTGAGAAACTGCTCACCATGGTTTCCATAAAGAGAACCCATCTGGCATACGGAGTCTGGGCAAACAAGTTAAGTGGGTCAACACACGTTCTGGAGTGTGTAGCAGGAAGCTGGTGAGGGGTTGAGTCAGGGGCTGGCGGTGGACGCTCCAGTCTCACTTGTAAAGAAACGTGGTGAGCGAGGGGAATGCCCTGCTTAGAACAACAGCAGATTCTTTATGCTCGGTTCATGTAACAAGTATTTACTCTTTCTAAACCCCCAACAACTATGTCCAGAAGAGACGGTGCATCTTAGTCAAGCGTTCAAGTTCAGGAGTCAGACCACCCTTGAGGTTTCTCTCCTGGATCGGCCACGCTCTCCTCCTGTACCTTTGCCCACATTTCTTCACCTCCCCTAGCCCCAGGGCTTCTCCTACGTACACGGGGCAACCCATTGCAGTGCTACGGAGAACGCAGAATTCTGTTGTGGACAGTCGGGGCCGACTCGACAGCCACCAACAGGAATGGGGATGATAGCCTTACCTGGCCAGTGCTGAGGGTTAAGGGAGGTAATATGCAGAGCATTGTTGAACACGTCGATGTTCACATTGCTTCCAAGAGTTGTTCCAAAACTTCTAACAGCATAGGTGAGTGTTATGTGATTGAGCTAGAAGCCACAGGTGAGATGCTCCAATTAGCTCTTGCAAGACGCTCGGGAGGAGACGGAAGATGTTTCTGCTAAATTTTCTTCGTGCCATAAAGCTTTGTTCTCTCTGGCCAACTGTGATAGTTAAAGTTTTGTGTCAACCTGGCTGGGCCAGGATGCTCAGTGGTTTGGCCGTTAAGATGTAAGCATCCCAACTGATTAATATCCCCACGGTGTGATCTACACAGGGGGCATGGCCTCTTTCCAATATAAGTTGATGCCGTGGAAAAGCTTGCTTGCTTTTTGCTGGGTCTGGATCCTGCATCTGGTTCATCATCAGACCTCCAGTTCTCTGGACTTGATCCAGCGGCCTGATGTCTTGTCTGCTAATTCTGAAAGTCATCAACAACCTGCCATCGTACTGGCTGGTCCTGGTTTCATTTGCCTCTGCAACCAGAAGCCTGTTGCCTGACTGGCTGATCTTGGTTTGCCAGGTCTTGCCGCGACATGGGTGAGGAAAAGCCTCCAGCCTGACATCTGACCTACAGGTGTGGTCCTTGCCAGCCTTGACAGTTGTGTAACTCATTCCCTCCACAGAAAGCTCCCTGTAGCTCCCGCTTTACATCCATGTAAGCTTCCCTGGTTTTGCTTCTTATAACCTGCAGTGCTTCTGAAAGTGCTGAGCACATATACAGCTTCAAATCCATAGAAAGTATTTATTCAGAAAGAAGCTGTGAGCATGCATTTCATGCAAGCTGCCAAGAGAGAAATAACCTAGCCAAGGTCACACAACTGTGAATTAAATACCATCCCACCTGACTCCATCGCAAGCCCAGGTTTTCACTGTTGCTTTATAGCCTCCCTCACCTGATCTCCTGAGGCTGGCTATTAAGTCACTCAGATGATGGATACCAAAGTCACAGTGACCTTCATACAGCAGCGGCCAGGCCAGAGCAGGAAGGGGTTGGAGGAGAGAGTAGGAGGGGAGAGGTGGGTCACCCCACTAACCTGGCTCCCTCCCCTATCACCTGTTTTTAAAGTACAGATGTCTTAGTGTCGGGAGCCATGAGGCCCGGCCATAACCTTGCCTGTCCAGAGCCATGAGGCCCAGCCATTGTCTTGATCTTTATTGCCTGAGCTCTGTAACTTTCCACAGGAACTGTTTGTTCTGCGATCATTGTTCTCAGGGAAACACCTGCGGCTTGCTTCCCCCATTTATTCTCAGGGAAACACCTGCGGCTTGTTTCCCTTTCCCTGGCCTATATAAGCTGTAGCCTTTTACTCAATAAATGAGACTCGATCAGACTACTGTCTTGTCTCCATTTCTCGTGTCTCTTGTCCCCCCAATTCCCACTTCCTCCTCCAGGGTCCGCGTTGAAGTTCCCGAGGGTCGGGACATCTTAGAACTTCAGACTTCTGAATAATTGAATCAACATACCGTGCGCTTTCCATTCACAGAGAGGGGAAGCCCATTGTCATGGCCAGAAAGCCATTTGATGATATGTTTTTTGACCTTGAAACTTTCAACTCAAAATTGTGCAACCACCGTGGAAAATGCTATGGCATGCCTTTAACAAGTTGCAAACAGAAATACCACGGGAGCCAGCACACCCATGTTCATCACAGAGCGCTAGTCACCAACCAGATGGAAACAGCTTGACTATCTATCCATCAGTGGAAACATGGATCCACAGTGAAATACTGTGCAACCTTAAAGAATAACAAGGACCCCGTAAACCATCTCAACGTGAGTGAAGCTAGAGGACATTATGCTAAGTGAGACAAGTCAATCATAAGAGTTCAAGGTGACATAGTAAACACTGATATATATACAGTCCTATGATAACAGTGGTCTAACAGTGGATGCTTGGATAGACAGGAAAGCTGAACATGTGTGAGGGAGAGCGGGACCATCCATGAGTATCGATACAGAGGCTGGACAGAATATGTGTACATGAGAATTTACTTTTGCTTCAAAGCTGTTCATGAATGTGATGGAGCCTACAGAGGACACTTCTTAGATATAACCCAACGTTTTGAGGAAATGAGTCACTGGGCCTGTAGGCTCAGGATCAAGGTCAATTGATGTGACCCAGTTGACAAATACATCCCACTTTGGTAAGAAACGACTGGGATCTTAGAAGAGCAGGACTGACCGTCTCAGGTGCAACTTGCTGTATCTCCACCCAGAGGGAAGAAGAGGGAAGAAAGCGGATGCTGCATGGGGACCATGAGTGCAATGGACTCAGACCACGTGCACGCCCTCCACTCCCCGAGACCAGGAGAAGTAGATGGTGCCTGGCCACCACTCCCAACTGTTCAGAAGGAAGGAGGGCATAGTAGACCCTAGACCACGTGGGAGAACATTTTCAAACTCATTAGAGTGAGACAGAGAGCAGACTTACTGATTAGATAGAGATGGTGGAACACCCCCCCCCCCCAAAAAAAACTGTAGCCATTAAACACTCTTCATTTCTAGAGGTGACTTCACCTCGTAGCTTACTTTTAAGCCAAACCAGGGGAATAATACCACTAGCAAGTCTGCCCACCTTAGAATAATCAACCATCTGAGATCAACAGGGCGGCTTTTACTCTAGAACTAAGTCCAGAAGGGTTAGGGGGAAAAAGGGATAAGAAGCAACATTACCGTGGCGTTCTGCTGTCAATGAGAGGACACGACACCTGTATCAATTGTGTTCAATGGAAAACTCTTCTTTTTTTGCTCGTAAGTCTTCAGAGCAAATTCACAATGCAAAGTGGGAGGATGAGGATTTGCTTAATTGGTGGTGCGGGTGGAGGGCAGTTCAGTGCTTGAACCAGTTCCTCACGGGGAAGCAGCTCCTTAGTCAAGTACCAAACCCCAAACGAAACTCACTGCCATCGAGCATCACGTCAATGCAGCCTCATTGTAACCCTGTAGGACGGGGCAGAACTGCCCCTGTGGTCTCCCAGACTAACGCTCGACTCCACTGCGGGGCTCCTCTAGCCAAGAACAGAGCTGTCCTCTTCACACACAAGAGTATCAATGACAGTCATCACAGGGTTTAAGAAAGGCGTTTTTCATAATTTTCAGACACCACCCATCCATATAACACTTCCTTGTGAGCAGCACTCTGCTGAGAGCTGGGACCACCAAGGTGGGGGCTACACAGGCCTGCCTTCTCCTAAGCAAATGCAATCCTCTCGGACCGCAGAGGTGGGAGACAAAGGGGTGCAAAGGACCCCTGGGGCACTCACCTAGCCTGCAGGTAGGGTGTGGAGGGTGTGGAGTGCTGAGACAGCGAAGGAACCAGACAGCAGGAGCTGTTGAGGAGCTACCTGCTCTGGGCATGGCTGGAGCATCAGGTGAGAGGCAGCTTTGAGAAACCCGAGGGGGAGGCTTAGCGGTAGATGGGGTGATCTTGGAGAGCCTGGTGAGCTACAACAAAACAGCGCAACACACACACACATTTGTATTGATCTTCCAAAATAAAATCAATTACATACGTAACAAGAAAACATAAGAGAAATTTCCAGCAGGCACCTAGATAACAAAAAATTGTTCCTCCTTGTTTATCTCTCTGCCATAGTCTTTCTCTTTAAATAAATGATCAAATGCCTAAGGCATCCTGCCAGGTAAAACAAAGAGCTCATACTAGATGTTTGCATAATGATCTTTAAAATTTTTTTTACTGATACACACACCAGGTGTCATTTTGTCCCTTGGTGTTTGGGTATGCATAGTGGTTGTGCTCTGGGTAACTGCAGGCTCACAGTTCAAAACCAGCAGCCACACTCTGTGGGAGAACGACGGGCTGTCTACTCCCAAGAGGAGCTACACTCTCAGTTCTACTCCGTCCTATCAGGTGGCGATGAGTCAGCATCGGCTCGATGGCAGCGAGTTTGTGTTTTGTTTACATATTGGACATCTTGAATCCTAATATGCCTGTCTATGGCATTGATTTGAACAGTTTCAGAAGCTCCTGTTGGATTTGTTGAAGTTCTTCCCTGTTGCTGGACACGCAGACTGTTTTCAGTGCTGTGGGTTAAGAGTATTGCCGCCATGCGTATGTCCGTGTGTTCTCTACATAAGTGTTCCTTGAACACCTGGATGCGAGGCACCATTGTAGAAACTGGGAAGGCAGCAGTGACAGCGATCGGTGTTTTTTGTGAGGGTTCCTGCAGGATAAACGGGAGGCCCGTGGCTAGATCGAGGCTATGTGCATTTTTAGTTTTAATTAGTATTTTCAGAAGACACACTGACTGGCTGCCGAACTCTTTCCCATCAAGAGTATGTACGAATGGCTAGCTTCCCAGCCTTGCCAACCCCAGTGTTATGAAAGCATTGCTGGTTTTGTTTAATCATTTTATTGGGGGTTTGTACAGCTCTTATCACAATCCATACATGCATCCACTGTGTCAACACCGAAGCACATTTGTACATTTGTTGCCATCATTATTCTCAAAACACTTGCTTTCTACTTGAGCCCTTGGTATCAGCTCCTCATTTCTTTCCCTCCCTCCCCCACCCTCCCTTCCTCATGAACGCTTGATAATTTATCATTATTTTTTCATGTCTTACACTGACTGATGTCTCCCTTCACCCACTTTTCTGTTGTCCATCACCCAGGGCGAGGGTTATATGTAGATTATTGTGATCAGTACCCCGTTTCTCCCCACCCCACCTTCCCCTTAGCCTCCTGGTATCTCTCTACTCTCATTATTGTTCCTGAGCAGTTTATCTGTCCTGGATTCCCTGTGTTTGCATGCTCTGGTCTAGCCAGATTTGTAAGGTAGAATGGGGTCATGATAGTGGGGAAGAGTAAACATTAAAGAACTAGAGGAAAATTGTATGCTTCAACGGTGCTATACCGCACCCTGACTGGCTCATCTCTTCCTTGTGACCCTTCTGTGAGGGGATGTCCAATTGTCTACAGATGGGTTTTGGGTCTCCACTCCATGCTTCCCCTTATTCACATTGATATTTTGTTCTGGGTCTTTGATGCCGATATCTGATCCCATCAACACCTCCTGATCACACAGGCTGCTGTGCTTCCTCCATGTGGACTTTGTTGCTTCTGAGCTAGATGGCCGCTGGTTTGTCTTCAAGCCTTTAAGACTCCAGATGCTATATCTTTTGATAGCCGTGCACCAACAGTTTCTTCACCACATTTTCTATGCACTCTTACAGATCTTATAATAATCCATATATCAATTATATCAAGCACATCTGTACATATGTTGCCATCATTATTTTCTAAACCTTTACTTTCTCTCAAGCCCTTTTTTCCCTCCCCACCCTTGTGACCCCTTGATAAATGATAAATTCTTAGTTTCATATCTTACACTGCTGCCCCCTTTCCCCTATGGTATCTGTCGTTCTTCCTCCTGAGGTGTATGTGGTTTTGTGTCAATCATTGTGATCAGTTCCCTCTTTCTCCCCTTCTCTCCCCCGCCCCCTCCTCTCCTGGTACTGCTGTTCCCATTCCTGTTCCTGGATTCCTTATGTTGTGAGCTCTTACCTATTTTCTGTCCCTGTGCACATGCTCCAGTCTAGGCTGCAGTGGAAGGCCGGACTGGGGTCATGATAGTGGGGAGTGAGGAAGCCTCAAGGAACCAGAAGAACATTGTGTGTTTCATCAGGACTCATCCCTTCCTTGTGACCCTCTGTGAGAGGATGTCCCATGGTCTACAGATGGTTTGGGATCTATGCTCCAACCCCCCATATTTCTCCTTCTCTGTCTAGAACTTGCTAAGGAGAGCCATTTCAGAACAGTCGGTAGTGGTAGCTGGGCACGATCTACTTCTTCTTGTCATGTCTACTTGTTGTTGTTGGCTGCTATAGGGTCTGTCCCTAATGCATGGACACTCCACACCCCGCACACAGAAGAATGACATGCTGGCCAGCCCTATGTCATCCCCAAGGTCAATTGAAGATTGGACTGGTGTGAGGCATAGGATCCAGATCACCAGGCCTTTCTTCCTGGTTCATGTTAGTCTGTAGGCTCCACTGAAAACCTGTTTAGCGTCATAGCAGCAAGTGAACCTCTGTTGGCTGGTGGCTACACATGAGATTCCTAAGCAGCAGTCACCCCCAGGTCCACGGTATCCCCCCTCTGCCATCAATTCAATTCCTACTTATAACAACTCTACAGGGCAGTGTAGAAATGCTCTGTGAGTTTCTGAGACTGTAACTCTTATGGGAGTAGAAAGCCCTGTTTTCTCCCTTGGAGCAGCTGGTGGTTTTGAACTGCTGACGTTGCGGACAATAGCCCAAATGCCATACCACCAGGGCTCCTTCAGTCTGTTAATATCACTCCCACTCATTCACTGCCATGAGTTGATTCCCACTCCTAGCGACTCTCTAGGACAGGATAGACCTGCCCCTGTGGCATTCCAAGACTGTGACTCTTATACAGGAGTGGAAAGGCTTTTCTTTCTCCCACAGAGTGGCTGGTGGTTTTGAACTGCTGGCCTTGTTGCCAGCCCAATGAGTAACCCAGTCCTCCAGGGCTCCTGCTGCCTGCTGTCTGGAAGAGGAGAATTCCTCCCCTGAGGCACCAGTGGAGCCACCGTGATTCAGCAGCTTGCAGAACACATCCAGGCAGGGGGAGAAAATGGCCATGCACACTATTATTCCCGTGTGGGGCATGGGCCACCCGGGGCATGGTACAGGTCTTGCCCATGAGGCAGTGACCCTAGTGAGCTCACTGCTGTGACTCTAGGAGCCCCAAGCCATCTCCACCCCGTACGGATGAACCCTCGGCTTTGCAGGCCATTGCAAGTGTTTTTCTGGCGAGCCATCTCCAGTGGGCTCTCACGTGCTTCGTACTTCAGGCTTGTCGTCAGGGCTCCGAGTGTGGGCTCTGAGAAGGTAGGTGCACGGGGCCCTTGAGGTGCCCCAAATAGTGCAACTCCATCAGCTCTACATTCCATTTTTCAACAAACTTTTTCGAGGTCCGTCCTACATGGTTGTGAATCTGCAGCCAAAAGATCGTGGAATGCCATCAAAGAGTCAGAACGACCTGTCTGCCGAGATTGGCACATTGGTAGACATCTCTATGCAGGTGATCCTGAGCTGTGTGAGATTGACCACAGATTCCAAGATGGTCAACTGTGCATTTGGGTCCTTTCTAACAGTGTTCTGCTCACTTCCAACTTGGCAGTCCTTGGCAACTTGCCAATTTAGCTACTCATTTTGAGGCAGGACCTGGGCATACTGACTTTAGAAGCAGTGAGAGAGTAGGAATCCACCATAGTATCTCAATAACATGCAGTCCTAGGAGTGAGAGAAACCTGATATTACTCCTGATGCACCTGTGGCAGACATCACTAATCAATCAGACACTCTTCCCTACTGAACCTGCGTGCACCTTCAGAGTCTTCCTCAAAATGGCGGCCCTCAGGAGCATTCTCAAGTATGCTAGAGTTGACTCTAGAGATGAAACATATTTGTCATCCTCCTCATCAAGCGTAGTTTGGGAGTCAGACAAACCTGAGGTTTAATCCGGCTATGTAATCACGAGCCATTTACTCAGCCTCCATGGTCATCATTGTAACATTCCTCAATGAGTGTGTGCAGTGGTAAAAGAATTAGCAACTGGTTTGCTGTCCTTAGGACTGTTTTAATTCTAAAAAGAATCCCGATACACCAAAAGGCAGTTTATTATTTCATATAGTTAATACTTAAATAAGAACAATATAAGAGGTACACAAAACTAGATTATGTTATAAGAAAGTTTAAAAATATTAATGAAAAAGTTTAATAATACCAGACAAATACAATAAAATTGCTACGTAAGATATTTCTACAGCCTAAATTCCCACCAGTAGAAGATTGGATTAAAAAAAAACAAACCTTTTAGTATGTACATCTAATGGAATACTAGACATTCCTAAAAATAGCGATGAAAATATGAAACACATCAAGGCATGGAGGGACCTGGAAGACATTATGGTGAGGGAAGATAATCAATTACGAAAGGACAAATACTGAATGAGCCCACTGCTGTGGGGACAAGCAGCAGAACAGGACCAGCCCAGACGTGTAGGGTATCCAGTCTTCTGTCCAAGGGGTGCAGAAAGCCTGGTAGAGAGCCTGGCTGGCACCAGTGAACCATACACCATTTGCTCTAGGTAGCATGTTGCAAGTCACTTTCTGGAGGGCACCTCACGTCAGCTGGGATCAAATGGCCAAGGGAAAGGAAGAGGATGCTGTCTATTGAGTGGTTGCCATACAAAGCTAGGCTGAGGGCCCCTGGACAGGTAGACAGCCCTGTCAGAGGGATGAGGGATGCTGATGAGGAGAGCAACTTAGGAGAGGGGAAAGGGAACAAACCCATCTGGGGAACCCAAATGTATGTCTGTGGGAAGGGAAAACGGGAGGACTGACCTCCAGTTAGGGAGAAGAATGGCAGAGAATGCCGTTGGAGACCCTAATGGGGCAGTGTCCCTGGTGGTATGCATGGAATGGCCACAATGACCCGGGCTTCTGGGAGCATGGAACTCCGGGACTTGGAACCCTGGGTCTCTAAGGCACGTGGCATGCTCCAGAGGCTGCTTCAGTGAGATCCAATGTGGAAACCCCACTGGGTGAACTGGCCTCTATTTTATACTCACTTATAACCCGAGGTCAGAAATACATGGTGTCTGAGGAAGCGGAAGACAGCTGTACCAAGATTGTTGAACTGTCGGTAGGCAGACACACATGGTCTTTGTCCTATTCATCAATGTCCTATATGCTATATTGAGATGCGTATTATTCCGGTGAAGCTGTGACTGGCATTCTCAGTTATTATCATTGCAAATTTCCCCCAGCAACCCCCATTGTGTAAATAGTGTCCAACCATGAAAAGATTGAGTCTATACAAGCGACTAATTCAGGTACTCTAATATGGAGTTAATCTTTTTCAACAGGACTTTAGGGAATTACTACCAGGGGCTAATCAAAGACAATCTTAATGTAAGATTATTCTTCCCGGGGGGGGGGGGGGGGAGGGGGTTGTTGATAAAACTCTCTACATAAATTAACAAGAAGGTTTTAAAAGGGAGTTAAAGGCAGATAAAGAAAGAAAGAAAGGAAGAAAGGAAGAAAGCAAGAAAGAAAGAAAGAAAGAAAGAAAGAAAGAAAGAAAGAAAGAAAGAAAGAAAGAAAGAAAGAAAGAAAGAAAATAGATCCAGAATACGGTTTGGACTCACACTAAATCCTAGCTCCAGCTTAAGAACAATCACTTCTTACATCATGGCCTGCTCGATACTCACACTCATGAAGAGAACACATATGATGGTCAAAGCACATATGGGTGCTATAGCAATTAGAAATTAGATGTACCCAGCTAGCTGAGAGACTAGTGTCTGGCGTCTTAAAGGTATGTTTCCAAACAAGCAGTCGTCTAAGTGACATATCAAGTCCACGTGGAAGAAGCACACTATCATCAGTCAACGAAGGATTGTAAATCATAAAATCCAAAGTAGAAGGAGGGAATAGTATCAGAGCCTAAATTGTGAAAACCTGGTTTGCAGAAGGCGATGGACGGTAGTGGGAGCCCAAGGTACATTTGTGGGATCTGGCTAGGAACTAAGACCCCTCCGATCTCCTCCATATCGCTTCTTGATTGGCATCCTCATTTGCAATGTTCTTCGCCTTTATCTGAGCACCATTGGCTGTGTGAGTCACCCTTAAGCATCTTTTCACTGTAGGAGGAGGATCCCCTTCGTTTAGAGGTGAGCCAATTATATACATTAGAGACAGGCAACTTCTCTTGTCTGAACATATGATGTTCATCTTTGAAAATCCCCATTCTGCTTCTGCTGAACTTACAGCTACTGTTCTGACAGTATTTGTAGCTCTTTGAGCACTTTCAGAAACCGCCTAATTCGCTCAGACTGTCTCATGGGAACTCGGGGCGTAACACAAAGCTGAAACAAGGACATCCTGTCACCCTTTGGTTGTTTGATACTTTTTTTCTGTTTATGTTATCTGGTTGTTTATTGAAGTAACAAATGCAAGGGAATAAAAATGTAATATTTAATCAAAGGTATTACAAGTTTAATTAAATGAATAAAATAAATACTACAAGCCTAGTTTCATCTCGGTTTTTATACCCATGGGTGGAATGGAGATTACTATGGTTTCTTAGAATACAGTATTGCACAGATATACATTGAAAAAGAGTAAGAAATATAAATTAATGATTCCTACATTGGGCATCTGGACAGCCACCCACCTTAGAGAGAATCCTGTGTGTGATGATGGGGAGCCGCTCTTTAGAAACTTGGCCATGGAGACCTAAGCAGGTGCTGGGAGGCTGTGATGGCGGAGGCAGGGCAATGGGAGTTCTGGAGAGAACGCATGTGATGGTCAAGGTGTGGGTCTGGAACAAGGGTACAGGCTTTGCATTGAATAAGGGGACAGGAGCGTGAAGGACCTGGTTGTTGTCAGATAGGATTGTGGGGCCAGCACAGCCCGGTTTTCAGAAGTGGTTGAGAAATTGCCCACTTTCAGATGCAGGCCCTGACTTAACACAGCCAGGACACAGGGAGAGACAAGCAAGGACTAAAGAGCACAGGCCAGGGCGGGGTGGGGGTGGGGGAGTCAGCACACTCCAGATTGCCTGGTCGCCGGCACCAACAAGGACTATCTTGGGAAGGCCAGTGCAATGTCACTGTCATGGCAGGTTCTGTCTGGGTGATGACCAGGGGGAGGGAGCCCAGTCCGTTATCTTTCTGCAGCATGACTGCCACACGGTCGCCGCACATCAAGGGCAGGCCCAGAGCTAAGTCCGGGATGTCCAGATTCATGCCATGGTTCCTGTGGGTGAGGGCCACCCCCGGAGCAAGAAAGGCCTTCTGCTGCTTCCACTGTGGGAAGATCAACGCTCCTGGTGTCAAGAAGTACGTCCGGAAACTCAAGTTTCAAGCGATTGCCATTTTCTTAAGCACTTTTTTTTTTTTGCTTGCTCCCCAAACATGACTTGGTCTAATAGTTGCTTTCGAGTTGATTCCAGCTCGTGGTGCCCCATGGGTGTCAGAGTAGAACTGTGCCACATAGGGTCTTCAACGGCTGGTTTTTGGGCAAGCTGATGGGCAGGTCTCCCCACCAACGCACCTCTGAGCAGGCTCAAACCTCTAACCTCTCGGTTAGCAGCTGCGTGTGTTAACTGTATGCATCACTCGGGGTCATTGTATGGGGCACTTGATAAGATTCAAGAAAGGTCCTTAGTAAAGCTCCCGTGTAAGCCTGGAGCGCGGTGGGTCGCGGCAAATGCTGGCTCCCTTTTCCCTCTGAGCTGTCCAGGCTTCTCCTTAGCTGGCCCGAGCATCGTACCGAGGCCCTCCCAAGCACTGTTGTCTTCAGACACTGGTCTTTGTGCCAGCAGGTGCCCTTCTTCCCCTGCACCACCTGCACCCGACCCTAAGCCAGCACTCCACCCTAAGCCAGCACTCCACCCTAAGCCAGCAATGCTTTAGACTAGCAGGAATTGAGGGCCCATGAGAAGAGAGGAGAGGAGATGGGACGGAGCTCAGGAGCTGCAGCAGTTTCGGTACATAGTACACAGACCACGCAGAGGATGACGGCCTGACAGATGGTGGTAGCATGAAGGCTTGCAAAGAGGGAACGAAGGAATGAGAGCTATGGCTCGCCGCTGATGGATTCTCAGTCCAGGGCTTTTGCTTCGGGCCCTGCTGACAACAGGGCCCACGAAAGCGAATTGCATCACTCTTCTCTGAACTAAGCTGCTACTGACAGTTGTTACCAAACCCTCAGAGGGGCTGGCTGCAGGCACCTGCCAGCAAGGATGCTAAAATCCCAGGCAACTTGACAGGAGGGACTACTGTCATTCATCTTAAAAATATCACCACGGTGATGCAATCACAAATAACCAAACTGGACAAGAAAAAGAAAGGGCCCCAGACCCTCATGTGAACCAGTGTAAGTTCCAAGAGAGCTCTGTAGCGCTGGGGACTAGAGCAAGGCCACGCAGTGGGCAGGAGGTGCCAACAAAGTGCAAGAGACGCTCATGGAAGGGGGCTTGGCCCAGCTTGTTTGTCAAATAGAAAAATGGTTCATGTTGGGGGAACTGGTGGATGTTTAGAATGATGAGGGAGAACCCAAATAACAGATGGAAAGATAAACCAATATGTATACAGTGATATTTAATAAGGATGAAGGTACAGTCCTGCCCCCTGAGGCCCCAAATTAACTGCCCATTGTGGGAGAAGACTCAGCAGAAGCTTGGGTGAAGACAAGCTTAGCACAGCCTAAGTTGTTGGTGGGATGGGGTTCCTTAGGATTCCGATGTAGTCTGAGGTTGTGTTGACAGGAGTCTAGTGGTCAGAGCAGGTCCACTGTGTTTCACATGGGTTGAGCCCCCAGTAGTCCCTTGGGTTTAAGGCCAGTTTGAGAAGGACACGGAGCATGCCCAGAGAAGGGCAGTTAGTTCACTGCAATGTCCTGCACTTCCCGTTCAGAACGTCAGAGGTGCTGGGGATGTTTCTCTTAGGCCTTCTTAGGAGGTGTGTGGGAGCTGCTTACCAGTATTTGGAGAACGTACTCAAATATCTCTGAGGGGTTAAAGACCCATGCATTCAGGTTGTGTTGATATGTCGTTAGGCACTGTTGAGTCAATTTTGACTCACAATGCCTCTGTGTACAACACACTACCTGGCCCTGCGTCATGGGCACAGCTGCTACTGTGTTTGAGCCCACGATTGCAGCCACTGTGTCAGTCCATCTCCCTGAACATGAGGGTCGTTCTCCTTTTCACTGACCTTCTACGTTACCGAGCATGATGTCCTTTTTCAGGGACTGGCCTCTTCTGACATTCAATCCAAAGTACACTGTGGGGGGAGGTCAGATGCTTTCCCGACATCCTCTCGGAAGGCAATCTCTGCCAGACTGCTGTCTCACCGCCCCATCACAGGGGTGGGCCTGCTCCCTGCTGCTGGGGACAATGGACTATCTCTCCTTGAAGCTTGCAACCATTAGCTTGGTTCCTGTAGGTGGGGTTACACCCTGTTGCTAATGGTTCTTATGGAGATCCAGCTGCCATCCTGACTCTAGGATCTGCCCATCTTGCCACACGTATACCCCCAATCCCTCCTATTCCTATTGCGTGTATGTCCCTAGACCACCCCTCTCATTGCTGCATATAACCTTTAGTGCAACCCTTTCCTGTGACGTATGTCTTTACCTGTAATCAGTGGGCTTGCACGCCCCCAGAGGCATATACGCCTGGGTTAGCGATAGAGGCCTCTCTCACTGGTCTTCCCCCACACCTCTCCTCCGCTCCCTCTCCTCCCCTGTTTCCCTTTTCCCATGTCCTCCCTCCCTTCCCCCTCTCTCCACTTGGACCACCAAGTGGGGCTGAGGTGGGCAATGCTACAATGTCCCCATTGTTGCAATACCTCTTATTTATCATGCTCTCAATGACTTTAATATAATATATATTTATATACCACAGCCGTACAATTGTGCTTACTGAGCCCATGATCAGTGGTGGGGGCTGGCCCTCCAACTCAAACCACAGTGCATCCTCATTTGTAAGAAAGACATTGACTGCACTTCTCCCAAGACAGATTAGTTCGTTTTGCTAGTAGTTTATGGTCTAGTCAGTATTCTTCACTAACACCACAATCCAAAGGGATTGATTCTTCTTTGGTTTTCCCTGTGTATCGCCAAGCCTTTACTTGGCTGTGAGGTCACTGAAAAGACCATGATTTGGGTCAAGTGCACCTTCGGTCTCCAAGGGACACCTTCCTTTTAAAAGAAAGGAACCAGTCAACGTGCAAGCGGTTACTTAACTTTGTGATGTCCTTCCGATGTTCTAATAACCCATTGCTGGTGAGTAGGACCCCAGACAGAGGGACCACGTTTGTCTCAGAGTCGAACCCTCATAGCTCCTCAGTTGTTGACCTTTCCACAAGCAGGATGTCTGGCCTTTATTTTGAGGCACTTTTTCAGTGGACTCTATCTCCCTCCTCAGTCCAGCACCCTCACTGTGGGTGCCACCCAGAGACTTCAGAAACACTCAACGTGGAATAGATTGCCTTCTAAAACAGAGGGCAAGCTTCTTATTGCTGGCAATGTCTAAGCAGCTAACAGATGCGGTATCGTGGAGATTCCTTCACTGGGCTGGGACTGGAGTCGTGGCCTCCAATGTTGCAGCGGTGGAAAGATGCTGTCACTCTACACATCCAGTTACCATGCCAGATAGGAAAAAGTCTCTGTTCATTCATCACTGCCTAGCAGTAAGGCTGGCAAAAACATCGGTAAACCACCATGTCGACCAGGAAGAGTTCTCCAGAATGTTGCCAAGCATTACCGCAGCAGGCATATTCAAGGGCATCGTGAGACCATGAATGTTGTCTTTGCCTACATTAGCCTCTCTACTGGTAACAGCCTTCTCCCTTCATTTTGGGATCCCCACCCTCACGCTGGGTGAGTCTGATCTCACCTCTAAGCTCCAGTGGTTTTCCGTGACCCAGGCTGGGCCACTCTGTTCCCTTGCCCTGGTCATGCATGCGGCCCATATCAGCTCAGTACAAACCCCAGGGTTTGCTGGAGCTGGGGTGAAAGAGACAGCCTCTTTCTTCTGAAGTTGCCAATCTTTTCTGTAAGATGTAAACCTGGAGATTTGTATTTGAGAAAGAGAAAAGTGAATTGTCGAGATGAAGGGGAAAGAAGCAGGAAACCCAGGGAGGAAGTGGGATAATTGACGGGCGTTGAGGGCATTACAGCGGATGAGATGAATCAGAATGGGTATGAATCGTTGAGGGGAAAATGTAGCTGCTCTGTAAATCTTCACTCAACTCATCACCAAAAAATAAATAAAGAAGGAAAGCTGGATGGAGCCATTCCTGTAATGTTGGTGTGCCTTTAAGTCAATTTGGCTCAGAGCGCTGGGAAGCAATAGAACTAGTCCATAGGGTTTCCCCAGTTGTAATATTTATGGGATCAGATGGCCAGATCTTTAGCCCATGAAACCACTGTGTGGCTTCAAACTGCCAACCCTTCAGTTAGCAGCTAAGCACGTAAGTATCCTTGAGCCAATAAATCTCTCTCTCTCTTTCTCTCTCCCTTTCTTCTCCCAAGGTCAGTTTAAGCTGAGTATCTGTCTCCAAAGCCTAAAAATCAAGCATCCACCATCTTCTCTCGTTTGGGGAGGATGAGAAAAGGTTGATTGCTTCGAGGGTGATTGCTAGGTTGACGCACAGCCTACCCCTCCTTCTTGTGAACTTTACTTTCCGAACTGCTCTAGCATTGCATAGATAGATAGATAGACAGACAGACAGACAGACAGACAGACAGACAGACAGATAGATAGATAGATAGATAGATAGATAGATAGAAGTGATGCCTTTGAATCACTGAGTGGACAAATGAGTTAGTCTGGGTTGACTAGAGAAACAAATCCAGAGATACTCATATGTGTATAAGAAAGAGCGTTATATCAAAGAATAATTGTATATCAAAAGAACATCCCAGCCCAGTCCAGATCAAGTCCATAAGTCAGATATTAGCTGATATTTCTGACACCCGTCTATAAATTCCTCCTCAGACTCATGCAACACATGCAAAGATGCTAAATGCAGGAAGATCGCAGGCCAGTGGGTGGAAAGGCTTGTGGATCCAGTGGCAGTGGAAGCGTCTTGGCACTGAAGAGGGTCTCCACATGGCTCCTCCAGCTTCAGGGTTCTGGCTCCATCAGCATAGCACCACGTGGCTTGTCAACAGGAATGTCAAGCAGAGTGAAAGTATGTCTCACCTCCAGGCAGGAAGATGAAATTCCCAGAATCCTCATGAGAAGGCCATACCCACAAGGAGAGATCAATCAGGCTGAGACCCGATTGGCAGGTTAGACTCTACCCCTTTGTTCTTTTATCAAGTTAGCGAGAAAAAAAGAAAGAAAGTGTAAGTGCCACTACAAGGGCTACTGAATAGGCAACAGAACCAACACGTCTGTCATGGAAGAAGTCTAGCACAATGCTCCTTAGAGGTAAGAGTGGCGAGATCTTGCCCCTTTACCGGGGGAGGCTAGCCCATTTCAGACTTATCAACAGGAAGGACCAATCCCTGCAGAAAGACATCACGCTTGTCAGCGAAAAAGGCAAAACATCTTGGAGTGGACTACCACCGTGGCTGCAGCAGTGGGCTCGAGTGTGGGAATGATTGTGAGGACAGACGGTGCAGGACAGCTATTGGGACCATAGTGCCGAATGAACGGCCACCAGCTTCATGGCACCTAGCAATGGCAAACTCACGGATTCAGGAGTCACCGGGATAAGAGCTTGCTCTCTTCGCAAAAGTTTGCTAAGCTATTATTGTGTGTACAAGGGTATTATTGGCCATTTTGGTCCTTGCTGTGGGGCTGGGGAAACGATTTGTGCATCAATAGGGGTCTGGCTGAGTAAATTATAATGCATCCAAATATGAGTTCTGTGAAGCCAGCTGTTGAGAAGAGGAGGGGAGGGGCCAGGGTTCTGTCTGGAGCTCTGGGAAGAGCTCCAGGGTCTATTGTGAAGTAAAAACAACACCTCTGCGTCTCCAGTAAGCACTGTGGATGTGTGTGCTTGGGAGCCCAGACCCAGTTCAAGGCACCAGAAAGTACCATGTGGCTAATCTCCCAGGGAGTCGCTCCAGTGGCTGCACATGATGTCTGGGTGGAAGAGGAGGGGGTGGGGGTTCTGAACCGTGTTTATTTTATGTTTCCGATTTCTCTGCAGTTACTTTTTAAACCCTTTACGTGTGAGGGTCGGGTTCTGAGGAAGGCAGTAGGCTTCACCTACCCACCAAGAGCAGTTTGGGGGGATTACTGGAGTCACTGTTTTTCACGCGGCACGTCACAGTGCTCCTGTTGCCACGTTCCCTCCTGCAGGGTGCTTGCTGCAACTTGTGGCCCTGAAAACCTTGGGCGAGCGCGTTTCTGCTGGCAGTGCAGCTCGTGGGATCAGAGGTGGTTGGACTGGTAGGTGGGTGACAGCTCCCTCGGAGAGATGCTGCTCCCCCCACTCTCCAACCCCCCATTGGCCAGTCCCTGGCAGGAGGCCCAGGCCACCAGACTCCTCGGTGCGCTTCCTCTCATGCCAGTTCCCAGGGGTTGTTTAGAATAAGAAGGAGATGAGTCAGCAGGTTCCCCTGATGGGAGGCTGGCCTGGTGCCAGCCTGATGCCCTGCCCGGCTTCTGCCGCTCCAGTTCAGCAGGAACCAGGAAGCTCGAGTGAGAACCACTTTTGGGGTCTGGAAATGAGCTCATTTCCCCCAGTTCTTTCCAGAGACCGGCTCACCAGCCAACAGGAGCTCGTCTGCTGGAGGGATGGGGAGACTTTGGACCATGGCCTTCCTTCCCATCTACGTGGTGGGCTGTGGGGAGAGTGCCAGGTGATGTCTAATGAGCCCCAGTGTCTCTGTCTTACAGGCAAAGACAGCCCTGCTAAGTCCCCTCCACCCCGGTGGGCATGAACAACCCCACTCCCACCCCCTAAGGCGCATTCTCATCTTATATTCTCTGCCTCTTCTTAGGGCTCAAGGTCATCGAAAGGCAAAAGACTAGAGTTAAATATGAACTCAGGTCAACTAGTGAAGTGGGGGACTTCCTCCCATCCGGTCAAGAATCTCTCTCTCTTCTTCAAATCTTCTCATCATGGTTGGTCAGAAGGAAAGGCCCTGCGATGGGTTGAATTGTGGGTCTCCTTGGGAGAAAAACCAGCGACCTCTCCCCATAAAGATGACAGCCTGTAGGACCGGGCGGACAGTTCTCTGCCCGGTGGCGTTGTCAGCATCACCCCTGAGGTACCTGACCAAGCAGTCACTTCTTCCCACTCCCTGTGAGCCTAGACGCAATGACCCGACGAACCCTTCCTTCATTCCGTGCCTCCCTTGCACTCTGCTCCTGCAGAGGAAAACTGTTGTCTGACCGGGGCATCAAGGCGGGGCCTTCTGCATGATCGGAGGGCCTGGCATGTTTTGTGGCTTTTTGTGTTCGCTTGAATTTGAGTTGCTCTTTTTCAGAGGCAAGGAAGTGTCCTTTTTGCCCTTCCAGAGTGAAAGTCCCCAAGACTTCAAACACTGGGACATCTCTTGACTTTAAGGGACGAATGACAAAGAGAGGCATGACTCAGCAGATGCGCCAGCCCTCCACCTGAGAAGGCAAGAGTCCTCCTGGTCCAGAGGCTCTGTGGTGTGTGTGTGTGTGTGTGTGTGTGTGAGAGAGAGAGAGAGAGAGAGAGAGAGAGAGAGAGAGAGAGAGAGAGAGAGAGAGAGAGAGAGAGAGAGACTTTTATTGACGGGAGTCAGACCGGCACTGGACTAGGCCCTCCGAGAAATATATTTCTGCCCACAATTCTGATGGAGAGACATTTGTATGCTTTCCCACTCCCCCTCCCCCCCAAACCCCAAACAAACTCCCTGCCACAGGGTTAATACCAACTCATAGTGACCCTTATGAGAGCGCAGAACTGTCTCTGTGCGTGCCCAAGAAGCCCGTCTTTCCTCCCCGGAGTGGGCGGTGAATTTGGACTGCAGACCTCAGCCCAGGGCATAACCATGATACCCATGGACTCCCAGAGATACCCAGTCACTTGCCAGCTACTCACTGGTTTTCACACAAAGCATCACATTGCCAAGGTCAAATGGCTTAAACAGCGTGCCAGTCTGCTTCCCGCCAAACCTCTATTCCCGCTTTCTGGGTGAATGATGAAGGAGTTGAGGAACCCACTTCTGAATTGGTGAGTAGGCCGGATTGAATGCTCAGCTAGACTCCCTCGCCACCTCTGTGCACAGTGAGTGCGACCCACCTGTGGTTCTTTCAACGTGGGGGCTTCGTGCCAACATGGCAAAGATGCAGCCACAGCATGTCTCTGCCTGCGGCAAGCCCGCGCCTTCCCCAGCTTCACTTCCACGGAAGTCTATCACAAAAAATGGAAAAGAAAATGATGAGGAAGCTACAAAGCTTTGCCTAAGACTTCAGGATTCTGGGTCCTTAAGCCAGAAGACCTGTTCATAGCCCCTGCTCATTTTGTCAGACTCATCGAGGATGACCACCGTCCTTCAGAACTACGTCTCCCAGCCTTTTCCTGCCCATGGCAACACCGGCCACAGTGCCCGAAACACCTTCCATGGGGCAAAGATGCAGCAGCTGCTGCTGTATAGAAAAGCACGCTGGCAGCCTGGCGTTGGCCTTCTGGTGCCCATGACAAGGCTACAATGGAGTGAGTCTCCTGGGTCCCCACTGTGGCCCCATCATTATGCAAGTCAATTTTGCAGTAGAGCTGCATTCAATTATTCATTATTCCTAATGGCTCCTCGTCGATCCCCTCCCTCCTCCTTGCCTCCTCTCCCCACTCCTCCTTGCCAGCTGCCTCTGGGCTCTGCTCCTGAACCCGCCCACCGGAGCAGAAGCAGGCACAGCACAGGAGAGCGTCGGTGTTAGGACCTGCTAGCAATTATGGGAAAGGATTTGTTAGAGAAGCAGGCTGGGCGGACGGTGCCCTTCCTCCATCCTAGCTCATCTTGTTGCCCTTTCCCACAGACAATAGGCCACTGCCTGGAATTCGCGGAGATCCTCTGATTGCTAAACCTTGCCAGGAGAAGATATTGAAATCCGTTGCCATCAAGTTGAGATGGCCCCAGGAGTGTCAGAGTGGAACTCAGCTCCTCAGAGTTCTCCGTGGCTGGTCTTCCCGAAGGAGAGCGCTGCCTTCCCGCCCCCCCCACCGTCCCCCCCGCCCCTCCCCTGTGGTACAGTTAACGCCTTGGCTTTCCAGGCTGGAGCTCAAACCTCCAGCCTTTGGGTTTATAGCCAAGCATGTTAACTCTTTGCACTAACCAGGGACTCTTAGAAGAAGAAATCAAAGTACTGATATCCATACAGGATCTCAGCTAAACGTGTGTGTGTATTTACCTGGGACCATTAAAGCGTCATGTCTTAGAGTTGATGGAAGAAAATGAATTTTGAGATAAGCAGAACGCACACTAAGAGCTTCCTTCTCTTGAGTGTTTGGAGTTTTATATTCCAAGTCAAATAAGCTAGCAAATAAAATGAAAAAATAAACGGATTTTTAAAAATCGAGTTTACACATTATAGCAACAGTCAGCTCTTTCCTAGCAAATACAACTTTTAAAGCTTCAGGTGAGTTAATGACCAGCATCAAGAACAAAAAGGGATACCATGGTGCCCCTTTGTATTAATGGAAATAAAATGACTTTGGTTGATAGGTAACCAGATACACGGCCCGATACTATTTGGCATCATCTTATATAATCACAATAATAACCCCGTCAGATAGAACTTTTGTTTGCAGAAGATAGAGACTTAGGGCAGAGGAGTTCTTTGCTCCGGGTCACTGTGCGATGCAGGGTGGGGCTGGTTGTCTAGTCCAGGTACAGACTCCAGTTCTTCGTCAACCTCCCTGCTCACAGTCTCCACAGCGTGGTCCTAGCTGCAGGTACGTTTCAGGCTTTCCCCTTGATCGAAATGGTAACAACCTCCACTATCATCTCCAAGCCCTCCTAATGCCTTTAGAGGTCCCCACCCAGTAGAATTTTCTCCCTGTTTTCGCCATCTGGTCTCCAGACTCCCCCATTTCTAGCCCAAGGATTCCTCTCCTCCATTAGGCTGTCCGTTCCATTCCACAGTGAATTGTGTATACCACATGCCTTCTTTTAGCATGGTTAGGTTTGGCATTATTCTTTAACTTGGTCAATGGATTCCTTATCTTGGGAACACACTGCTTGGGAGGGCGATGTGTCATGCTCTAACTTAATCCATCCCGGTTCCCAGCATGATACTGGCTACCTGGCCAGTTAAGACACGTTGCTCTTGAGTCAGGTGCTGTTGGAACTCTCCTTTCACACTCCTTTGATCCCCCACAGTCTCATCTCATGGCCCTTCTTCCAAAAACAATAACAGCCCCAAACCAACACAATGCAAGCTCACTGCCATCGAGTCTTCCAACTCGTGGTGACCCTACTGGACAGGATAGTACTGCCCCCTGTGGATTCCCAAAGCCGTAAACATTCATGGGAGCAAACCCTCATCTTTCTCTCCAGGAGTGGCTGGTAGTTTGGAGCTGCTGGCCTTGTGGTTAGCGGCCCCGTTGGCACTTGCTGTGCCACCAGGGCTCATGGAAGCAATTTATAGGGTTTCCGAGGTTGTACATCTTTATAGGTGTGAGGGAGATGAGGCTTTCTACTCCCATAGGGATCTGCAGTCTTGAACACCCACAGGGATAGACCTACCTTGTGCTATGGGGTTTCCAGGAGTCAGAACCAACTCAATGGCCATGTGTTTGAGTGGAGAAGCCGTTGATAGAAGCAGATCGCCTCATTTCCCCGCCAAGGAGCAGCGGGTGGGTTTGAATGACCTAACCCACAGGGCCAGTAGGATTCCCTATCTTCAGTCATTTTAACTAGTCCCCGTGGAGCCCCGGTGGTGCCGTGGGATACGTGCTGGCCTTCTTACCACAAGAGTCAGACCTAGCAAGCGCTCCGTGGGGGAAAGACAGGGGTGTCTGCTACCGTGAAGATTAGCCACCTCGAATCTAAAGGGCACTTCTACTCTTTCCTACAGATCCCTGAGTCAAGCTAGTCACTCCACCGTAGTGGCTTCTGTCTTGTTTGTTTTTGTTAATTTTTTTATTGCTTACTGAGTCCTCATTCTTTAGCCCGTGACCAAAGGCTCCCACAGACTTTTCCCTGATGGACATCTTGCCTTTCCATTCTGCCACAACTAACTCCCTCTACCTCAGTGCCCTTCCATCCTCCATTGTTTTTTCATCTGACAGACTTCTCACTTGGAACACCTGTGTTGTTACCTCTGAGGTGTCCTGGGCTGGAGCCCTAGCGCATCCCCCGCTTCCTTCAGTCACGTAGGCGTCATGTGTAATTGCGAGCTAGTAGCGTAAATTGCCGTTCCGGAGTCGAAGCTTCAGGAATATTGCCGAATGATAAGAACCGGCAACCCTTAACTCCGAAGTTTATTCTGACTCAGGATGACCCCATGTGTTACAGAGTAGAGCCACGCTCTATGGGGCTTCCTTGGCTGTAATCTGTACAGAAGTGGATCACCAGGCTTTTCTTCTTCTGCACCTCGGCTTGAGCCATCAACCTTTTAGTGAGTAGCGGTTCGTAGGGAACACAAAGCATTGACTGGGGATGTTGTTGTCGTTAGGTGCTGTGGAGTCGGTTCTGGCTTATAGCCGCACTACGTACAACAGAACAAGACACTACGTAGTCCTGCACCACCGTCACAATTCTATCTAGTCGAGGGCCTTCCTCTTTTTCACCGCCCCTCTATTTCACCAAGCATGATGCCTTTCTCCAGGGAATGGTCTCTCGGGACAACATGTCCAAAGTACCATTCTTGCTTCCAGGGAGCATTCTGGCTGCACTTCTTCCCAGACAGATTTCTTGTCATCTTGGCAGGCCGTGGTATTTTTAATATTCTACACCAGCATCATAGATTATTCTCTGGTCTTCCTTATCCGTTTTCCAACTTTCACATGCATATGAGGTGATATGAGACTTGGGTCAGGTGTACATGAGTCCTCAACGTGACATCTTTACTTTTCAACACCTAAAAGAGGTCGTGTGCAGCAAATTTACCCAACACAATGTGTTGACACACTAGCTAACATTTATTTAAGCTAGATGTTTACAAAAAGGTTTCCTTTTGTGGAAGAAGCACACCAGCCTGTGTGATCATGAGGTGTCGAAGGGATAGTTATCAGGCATCAAAGAACAAAAAAATCATATCATTGTATGCTCACCTCCCCTATACAATTGCTGAAGACAAATGGGTGCATAAACAAATGTGGTGAAGAGGCTATCAAAAGATACAGTGTCTGGGGTCTTAAAGGCTTGAAGGTAAACAAGCGGCCATCTAGCTCAGAAGCAACAAAGCCCACATGGAAGAAGCACACCAGCCTGTGTGACCACGAGGTGTCAATGGGATCAGGTATCAGGCATCAAAGAACAAAAAAATCATATCATTGTGAATGAGGCAAGTGTGGAGTGGGGGCCCAAAGCCCATCTATAGGCAATTGGACATCCCCTTACAGAAGGGTCATGGGGAGGAGATGAGCCAGTCAGGGTGTAGTGTAGCAACGATGAAATATACAACTTTCCTCTAGTTCCTAAATGCTTCCTCCCCGCCCCACCCCCCATCTCATGATCCCATTTCTACCTTATAAATCTGGCTAGACCAGAGGATGTACACTGGTACAGACAGGAACTGGAAACACAGGGAATCCAGTACGGATGATCCCTTCAGGACCAGTGGTGAGAGTGGTGATACTGGGAGGGTGGACGAAGGGTGGGGTGGACAGGGGTAACTGATTACAGGGATCTACATATAACCTCCTCCCTGGGGGATGGACAACAAGAAAAGCGGTGAAGGGAGACATTGGACAGTTTAAGATATGACAAAACAATAATTTATCAAGGGTTCATGAGGGAGGGGGGATGAGGAAGGAGGTGGGGAAATAAGCTGATGCCAAGGGCTTAAGTGGAAAGCAAATGTTTTGAGAATAATGAGGGCAGCGAATGTACAAAGGTGCTTCATATGTATGGACTGTGATAAGAGTTGTATGAGCCCCTAATAAAATGATTAAAATAAATAAATCAATTAAATTAAAAAATATTTAAAAGAGCATCTCAGGAAAAAAACAACAACAAAAAGGTTTCCTTTTGACGAATACATGTAGTCCTTTAAAGAACAGCTCCGGAAGTAGATTTATTGCATGTCTTCCTTACGAAGGGTCATTGCGATCATCATTGCATCTATTACTTTCAGTACTTATTGCTATAATCGTCACGGCCCTCTCCTTTGTTAGGAGAGGGAATAAAGGGGCACGCCTGTGCATGACAGAGCCGGGGGAGAATGAAGCAGCCTGGCCCAAGTGTGCCAGCTCACCTCACCGACCTCCCCCTCTGGCAGAACGTCTTGCCTGTTCCACTCTTGTGCCAAGCTCAGGAATGTTCTCCACTGCCCCACCACTGCCTTTGACCTTGGAACTCACTTTCCAGACCCAGTCACATTTTCCATGACACTTGCTTTGTCTTCCGGCCAAACAACTCGTTCCTAAATTGCAGGCCATGAGAACCAGCAGGCGACTAGCTACACATACTTTCGTTTCTCTAGCTTCGTGCAATCGTTTTATTTCCGACTCAGAGGTGCTACCCACTCCTCTGGGCAAGGATGCCCTTGCCCATCCTTCTCCGGGCAAAGCCGACTCTTGGGGCCACGTTGGGAACTCAGTATATATGCATGTACACCTTTGAATGATAAAACTCCTGGAAACTTCATGACATCTTCAGATGGTGGTTGCATTTGCCAGCAGCATAATGAAGTGCCAGCTGCCTGCTAGTTCAAGACGGCTGTGCGTCCAATCTCAGCGTGCACAGAGATGGTAGGAGAGTCTGGGACTGCTGTACTGTCCTCTAGTCTGAGGATCCGACCTATTTGCAGGTCTCTGAACAACTGGCCTCTCTTCTCCATACTCCTCCTCTAATTTACTCTCTTGACCACTAGAGAAAACAGAGGACCCCCTGTTCAGTGTAAAACAGCGGCCGAGCTGGATTAGAAAGAGGTAAGACAGAACACCTAAAGTGCGTGTCCCCAAAGAGAGCCGAGGGTCAACGGGGAAATGGGACCATGTATGTTACTTCTAGTTCTTTGGAGACCTCCCTAATGAGCAGGCAAATCCACTGCACTTTAGGTTCGTCCATTGGAAGGACCACATTGGGAGCTCAGGAAGCCTAAACACAGTGGGTTACATATTGGGCTGCTAACCAAAACGTCAGCCGTTTGATCTTGCCAGCCACTCTAAGAGAGAAAGAAGAGGCTCCCTTAATAGTTTCAGTCTTGAAAATCCAGAGGGACAATTATACAATAGCCTATAAAGTTACTATGAGTTGGAATTGACTCGATGGCAGTAGGTCATTGGAAGCTCACGGAGCTAGAGTCAAGAGACTACCTCCTCCCTACGTGACTTGAAGGCAAGCTCACTGAATTTGGTTTTCTTGCCTGCAAAACAGAAATAATAATGTGGAGCCTACCTACTTCATGGGGGTTGTGTCAATTAAATATGAAAAGTGTTGGAGTACTCTGTGGGCCACAAGTCACGAGTATCCATCCATCCATCCACCCATCCATCCACCCAATCATTATTATTGACTGTGTGCATGCCATCGAGTCCCTGAGTAGGGTAGATGATTCACATGCTCAGCAGCTAATGGAAAAATGGGTGGTTCCTATCCACCCAGAAGCACCTTGGAAGAAAGGCCTGGCCATCTACTATGCAAAAATCAACCACTGAAAAATCACACAGGACACAATTCAACTCTGACAGGCACGGTTGTCTCCACTTGATAGTCGTGGTTCACTATGTGCCTGACACTATGTTACGTAATGGTGTTACAATAGGAGGTACTGTACCAACTCCAGTTCCTGCTTCATAAAACCTGCACTCCAGTAGGCAAAAAAACTGGCTTTAGCTGAATAATCACACTTGTTGTTGGGTGCCGAAGTGTTGATTGTGACTCACAGTGACCCCATGTGTCAAAGTAGAATTCTCCGGTTGGGTTTCCAGGGCGTGATCTTTATGGAAGTAGATAGCTGGTCTTCCTTACATGGTAGCGCTGGCTGGGTCCTGAGAAAGCCCCGTGAAGGTGGGACCTGACCCCTGTGGCTATGTGAGGAAGAGGGAGAATCCATCTCTACCTTGGCCCTAGGCCCAGCTGCCACCAAGCAGAGATCTGACACCAACTGACCTATTGGATACCAGCTGTTCCTCCCATGACACTCCTTTTCTGCCGAGTTCAATAATCAATTGCAATGGCCACAAAGAACTCACAGAAAATACGACTATGGGGGTTCATTAGGGAAGGTGACAGGTACCACACACCAGGACTGACAAACAGTAAGGGTACCGTCGATGGTCCACAGCAACGCCTCTCCTCAGCAGGCAGCCAAGTCGCCTTCTCTAAATCTCCGTTTGTCCGTCACAGGGCTCTTTGGTCTCTGCCTCCATGGGCCAGGAATCTCATAGTCTCAGTGCCGCTCCTCTGTTCGGTCTCACGGTCTCCTTGCCTCAGCCTCTGGTCTTGGCCTGGCTTCTTGGCATTGTCCACGGTCTCTGTGCTGCAGCAGCTGGTGCCTCTGGTCATGACCTTCAGCACTTCAGGCAGAGAGGGATCTTGAACATGCTCCACTAGTGGTTCTTCTTCCTTGATGGTCCCGGGAATTCTCTGTGGCAGCTTTGAAGATGGCTCATTCCCATAGGCAAGGGGGTGGCAACAAAAACGGACCAATCCCCTCTATTGGTGTTTTACAAACCCTATTTGCATGGCCCCACCCAATCATTTGGTGGGATTTACTGAGACACAGATCTAAAAACCAACCAACAAACAAACACAAATCAACCAAACAAAAAAGTCCCAAGTCACTGATATTGAGTCAATTCGGATGTATAGGGACCCCATATGATAGGGTTTCCAAGAGCTTTATTTTAAAAAAAAAGAAAGAAAAGAAATCTTTGCACAGAAATCTCCCACAGAAGGCTAGTGAGTTTGAACCACACACCTTGTGGTTAGCAGTTCAGGGCGTAGCTCACACTACGCCAATGGGGCTCGAGAAGCCACATTCAGACATTTCACTGCACTATAGTTTGAACAGCCAGCCTTTCTGTTACCAACCAAGCTTAATTGTTGATTCATTGGGAACCTAAGAATCAAACCAAACCCAACCCAACCCAACCCATTGCTGTTGCGTCATTGCAACTCCGAGTGAGTGACCCGCCAGGGCCCAGGGGAACTGCCCTGTGGGATTTCTTAAGTCTTCATGAAAGCAGTGAGCAGCTCGTGAAACGAGCTAATCTTGCGACTTCAATTAGGGCTCAATAAATATTAGCTGATAAATATTAGCTATTCATATGTAGATTTAAATGTGCTTTCGAAACCCTTTCTACCTAAGGAGTTTCCCAGGCTAATTACCTCCCCCCCCCCCCCCCCCCCGTGTCCACACTGGGAGATCTTGTTTGTGACTGCACTTCCCTTTCCACTGCCAATGAGAGCTGTTTCCTCTGTAAAGTGCTGTGTCCTGTCCCCTAAGCAAAGGCCTCCAGGACGCATCCCCGTGATGAGCGACTGCGGCGCCCTCACCTTTGCATGAACTCCCGCCTCTCTGTGATGCCCTTACCCGTACCTCACGCTCCTCTTCTGGGCCTCTCTCCCCACGAAACTGCATTCCCAGAAAACAGAGAAGCTTCTTATTCCCAGCGCTCCCCAAGGCCCAGCACACGCGGGCATCACCACTGCAGCTAGGCGCCAGGCCCGAGCTAGGTGACGACTTCACTCATGCCATTCCTCCTTAACCTCCTGGACCGGGGTGCCCTCGCCTGCCGATTGGGGATAATAACACCCACGTAACTGGGTGGTTGTGAAAATTGAAGATGATGGTAAGTGCAAAGCTGAGCTTAAAGGCTCAATAGCGTTTCCTATGATAATTATCATCATTATCTACATCTGCAGGGAAAACCAAGTGACTCAAAGATCTCTCTCTCTCTCTCTCTGGGATAGATTACCCAATCTGCAAGGCAGGCATAGGCTTCTTGTGCTTGCATATTAAATTGTCGTGAACAATTTCACAAGGGTTATCTGGTGAAAACCTGTCAAACAATAAAATACAGATGGAGAGGTAAGCACAGGTAAGCCCATGCTTACCTCGTTTTCTGAGTCCACTATCCAGTCAAGGAGCTGAGCATCTGAGGACAGTGCTGTGGGGCTGGGGGAGACACAGAGGTCAGCCACACCTAGAAATAGCATCTTTGATGTAGTGAGGCACTGGGACCTTGTTCCCTGCAGATTAGTAAGTATGCCCACGTACACCTAGTCTTACTTTGTTTACGGCTCATTTGGTGCTATGGATAAACGCCCGCACCCACACCCACGTTAATTTCATCCAGGTTCTTAGAAGATGAGGCTCGGATGTGGATAATGAAACGGACCCCCCTGCCCTGGAAGGATGAGGTTCTCTCTCGCCCTCGTTTTGTGCCGTAACTGTCTTTCACCCAGCTCCGGAGGCAGCCCTCTGATTCAGGACAAGCTTCAGAAGCACACTTGCAACTCCTTCCTTTATTCGCCCATCAGAATCGCCCTACATCCCAGTGCCTTGATGTCACAGGGGACAGGAGCCCGTGGTGGGTTACGCTTTGTGCTGCTAACCATAAGGGTCAGCAGTTCAAAATCACCAGCCACTCTACAGGAGAAAGACGAGGCTGTCTACTCCTATAAAGAGTTCAATTCAACTCAACTCACTGCCCAAGTGGATGCCAACCCACAGCAACCTTATAGGGCAGGGTAGAACTGCCCCTTGTACGTTTCTAAGACTCTAACTCCCTGTGGGAATTGAAAGTTCCACTTTTCTTCCTCAGAGCAGAAAGAGTTCCGCCCCAGAAACCCACCGGGGGCAGTTCTACCATGTCCTATAGAGTCCCTGGGAGTGGGAGTCCACGCCATGGTGGTGACTTTGGCTTACTGTCACAGGTAAGGTCACAGCAAGGTGAGGCAGGCTGCGCAGGGACACGCAGCTGGTGAACTGGGATCTGAGCTGTGCTTTGCCCTGGGCGGGTGTGGCCGGGTTGCTGTTGTCTGTGTCAACATCCACACGGTGCTCCGAGTCCAAGCCGAGAACCTGCCCCGGGACTCCCGCAAAGCAGTCCAGTCAGGTTCTGCACAGCCCCGCCTCCCCGCAGCTGGCAGGGCGGTGCGGGGCTGGAGAAATAGGAAACAAAGTGTACTGCATTTATGATTTAACCAAAGGCCCAGGCGCACCTGGGGTGGCCTTGGGTGCTATTTATGATTACACTGAAGTGTGCAGTCCCCGAATTAGAGTTTAATGAGCAGTTCCTTGGACTCCAAAGCAGGGCTTGGAAACAGTTCCAACCAGTTCCGCCACGGCCCATAAAGCAAATCCAGAACAGATCCGAATGTTTAAAGTTTGGGTCATCTGAAATGATAACGGGACTAGGAAACTTGGAAGGGGCACAGAAAGCCCTTCCAGGAGCCTGAGGTCAGAGGTCAGGTCCTTGGCCAGTCTGCAGACAGCCACACCTTCATTGTGAGCTGGAAAGCCACCATCTTTGAGCAGGTCAGTGTAATTTCCAACTCGGCTCAAAATCCACTGGGCAAGAGATCTGGTTGCTAGGTAATACATTCATTGGCCGTGCTTTCTAAGAGGGGCCTTAACTCCCTAAAGCGCTCCAACCTATAATTCAGCCTGTGCTAGTGATCCTTGCAATCCACCCACATTAATCTTTGGTCCCACTTTCTCAGCCCTGAGGCGTCTTTCAAGCAGGACCTGCGTGTAGGGAGGGCCATGGAAGGGGTGCATTAATCTTGACTTTGCCGGATCTTTGTCCAAACAGCCGCAGGTAACAGAACTACCCCCTGCGGTGGCTGGGTGAGTCCTTGACCTAGGCTGTGGTGCAGAGGGGTGAGTGGGGAGATTCGGTAGGGAATGCTGCCTGGATCCAAGCCAGAGAGGACTGGCCCCATCTGCCTGGTTCCGGAAGAGCCGACAGGCCTGTGCTACTGGAGGCCTGCTCCCAGACAAGGGTATCTTAACTGCCCCCTGAGGGATTATCGAGCCAATTAACATGCAGCTCTCCCAGAGAGGGCTCCGATTACAGCTGAGCACACAATTACGCCCGAGTTTGCCTCCCAGCCACAGGTTAGCGATGCAGTAAGGTCTCCCTTCCTGTTCTGCATTCAACTTATTTCAGAAGGGATTGTCACCGCCACGACCTTGACAGAGGCAGGGCAGAGGAGAGCCGGTGAGAACCAAGCCCCTGAGCAGGGCTGGGAGTGGAACGATGGGTGTCTGGCAGTGTCATGATGAACCCCCTGAAGCATGAGTGACCCTGCGGGAAGGGCATGGACTCTGAGGAACCTTGGCTTGGTGGTCTCCACAGCTGATTTGGCCTGGACCAAATTTGCTCGAATGTCCCAATCCCCGAGGTTGAAGATGAGATGGGAAATCTGGGAAACTAGGGGCACCAGAGAAGTGTTCACTGTGGGCTTCTGCAAGGGAGGAAGGAAGGAGGGAAGGAAGGGAGGAAGGGAGGGAGGGAGGAAGGAAGGAAGGAAGGAAGGAAGGAAGGAAGGAAGGAAGGAAGGAAGGACCGGGCAGGCTGTGTGGTTGGCAATGGAAGTTGGTGATTGGTTATGAAATTGTTAAAGATGACTTGGGGATCAGGATCCTACTCTTGGGAGACCCCAAGATCAAGAGGCACAACATAGTTCCCCCAAATAATGTTCTACTGGTGAGCAGTCCCCAGGGACTTTAAATCACTACCAACTGTTCTGAAAAAGGATCGCACAAGAAGTTCCTGGAGAGAGTAAGAAAATGTGTGGATTAAAACTTAACATCATAAAAGAGACCGGGATAGAGGCTGGTGAGACCACCAAGACCCTCTTAGTCACCCCTCAGGTTTAGAACTCAACTCACCCCCATGTTAGAATAATCAACCACTTACACACAAAAGGGGAGCCCTTTCCCAATGTCCAAGTTCAGAGGCGAGGAAAGGAGGAGGAATGGGAACCAGAAACGCAGAGCCCGCATTGGCTAAGTGTTGCGCATTGCGGACCGCGAATGGATGGGGGAAAGAGAAGGTGTGTGAGTGGCTGAACATCACACTGATGATGGGTGCTGTTAACCTTCACTTATTTCCCAAGAAAGAGTTTAAAAAGGAACGTGTTAGAGGTGTGAGGAAGGGATTGGCCATAGTTTAAATTCAAGAGAATATTGATTTTGTGATTCAAACCCCCTGGCCTAAAGGGTCTGTACTCCAGCCCCCAGCGTTATCACTTGCTAGGTGAGCTTGTACATGCCACGTACCTCCTGCAGTCTCACGGTTTCACCTGTCACGAGGGAATATAGCAGTTCTTTGGAAAGTACTGAACACCACGCATGCCTTGGCCTAGATGGCACATTCAGTAAGTGTTAGTGATTATTAATTTCCATTCAGGGCTAAGCAGAAGGCCCTCACTGTGTACAGGGCTAACACACACGCACATGTACACAAGCATGTACAGATACAGAGGTCGTTATTGTTAGTTGCTGCCACGCAGGCTTTGATTGGTGGCAACCAGTGGCAGCGTGGCCCAGGGTGCCACGGCAAAGGAAATGTCGTCCCCTCCGGCACCCTCCTCCTAACCCTTCCTCTGTTTGAGCACATTGATTAGTCCATCGTGTCAACTCTTCCCGTGCCGCTGCTGGTCTTCACTGTAACCAACCCAGTGCTCCTCTCCAGTGATTAGTCCCTCGCAACGACATGGCCCAGAGTAGTTGAAGTCTTTAGACTTCTTGGACCCATGTGGAAGTAGGTCATCAGACTTTCCCTCCTAGTCGGTGGTCAGCTATTCACCATGGATGGCCGTGGTATTTGACAGTCCAGTGGCAGCGCTTCCAGCATCATCCTAACAACCGACAGACAAACTGGACAGATGGGTGGTGGGTGTATCTGAAGAGATAGAGGAGCATGCATTTCTCACCACTCTTAGCCAGGCAGGCCCTCTCGTGCCCATGGTATAAACGAGGAGGACCATACCAAATGGAGGGTTGGCCTGGCCCTTCACCAAAGCAGGGTGAATTGCTGGGGGGAATGGTAAGTCACGTCCCTCGGAACTGGCTTCAAGTCTGTCTGTCATCAGCTTGCCTTAGAAAGTGCGTTGTCCTGACTAGGTGCCATCCAGGTGTTGCTTACGGCAGACAGAGCGGAAGCATCCAGGAGGGTTCCTCGGCTCTGTTTCAGAAGGGGATTGGCAGGTTTCTCCCTTGGGGAGCCACTGGAGGTTCAAACCACCAACCTGTTGGTTCCCAGCTGAGTGCTTTGTGGTCGTGCCAGCAGCACTCCTGCCTGGGAAGGGCAGCGCAATCTAGATGCCATCATCCTGTGGCTGGCTTTCCTTCTCGGCTGACTAACTAAAACCTTTTTGAACTGTCTTCTCCCTTTCCCAGTGTTTCCTCCATCTTGTGCACAGGCTGCACCCAGGTGCCCCCGTCTCCCAGACAAGCTTCCCGTGGCACCCACCAGGCCCCCGGGTGTGCCCAGGTGGAGGTGGAGGGGGTTGAACCGGGACAGGAAGTAGGAACAACCAGATCCTGAATGCAAGATGCCCTCACACAGGGGTCTTTCACGTTCAACTCTTGCTGACTCGGTGGCCCTCGCGGCATGGAAGTCCTGAACGAGGCTTTTTAAAACCAGCCACAACAATAAAAATAAACCATTGCTGTGCGGTTGTCGCCAGTTCTCGATGGTCCCTGGTATATCAGAGTAGCACTGTGCTCCGTGGGGTTCTCGGGGGCTGAGCTGTCAGAAGTGGATTGCCTGGCCTTTCTTCTGAAGTACCTCTGGGTGGTCTTGAACCTCCGACCTTTTGGTTAGCAGCCAAGCCCTCCATCCCTTTGCATCATCCCGGGACTCCTGAAAAGGACGGAGTGTCCGAGGAGGGCAGCCACGTGCTGTTACCAGTGGCTCAGAGAAGGGAGGCAACTTGTGCACAGTGTCAAGCACGGTGTGAGTTTGGCGACAAAGTCCCACCCCGTGCAGCATTATTCCCATCTTGTGGTATGGCTTCCACGGGGCTCCCTTTCCAGGCCCTCCAGCAAAGGGCTGGGGGCCCTTTGGATAGAAGCCAGAGTCTCAGGGTGCAGCAGGAGGGGGTGCCCGGCAGAGACAGGAGGATGGGCTCACCCTGGGCAGGAATTCTATTTGCTTCCACGGGAGCAAGTGAAACTGGGGCATTATCATGGTGAGCGTGCCTGGCGCTATCTAAACCAGCCCTGAATACTAACCAGCTCCCTCAGAGGGAGCTAAAAATAACGGGCTTATCGCCACCGGGAAGAATCAACAAGGGCTCTGAAGAAAGGAAAACGTCTTAATACTCCTTCTCCCCAGCAGCTGGGCTCAAGCTGAGACTGCAGTCCCCTCCCGCAGCCTGAGAGCAGATAATTAGGCGGCACAGCACTCCCGGGCTCCTGGAGGGGCCGCCAGCCCTGGGGAGGATGAACAGGAGCAGGGTTACTTAGGGTGAGGCCAGTCTAAACGTGGCGAGCACAAAAACCTGCTGCGGCGGGAGACAGGTTTTCCACCAAGAAGCAGCAGTGCGCGGTTTCACCCTTCTCCCCTCAGAAAGTAAAATCCTTAATTGAAAGGAGACCATTATTGTGACGTCTTGCCTCAGCGCATGCAGCCGTGATGGTTAGGCGCCAGGGGTCGATTTTAACACGGCATAGCGACGCCACGAAACAGAGGAGGACTTAACTATCGGGGTTTCTAGGCTGTAAGCTTTACTGGAGGAACCCTGGTGGCATGGTGGCTGCAGTTCGGAAAGGTCGGCAGTTCGAAACCACTAGCCGCTCTCCGGGAGGGAGATAGGGCTTTCTACTCCCAGTTACAGTCTCAGAAACTCGCAGGCGCAGTTCTACCCTGCCCCACAGGGTGGCTGTGAGTCGGCATTGACTCAATGGCAGTGAGTTTAGTCTTGGGAAGCTTCTCTGGAGCAAGTCACTGGGTCTCTCTCACGGAGCAACTGCGCAGGCAGTCACTGGGCAGGTTCGAACCATCATCCTTTCTAACACGGTGACAGAGAAGCGCACGCATGGAAAACACAAATCGAGCGATCTGTTTATATGAACCCCAGTGAGCAAGAACAGGGCACAATGATCACAACTCCAAAGAGGAACGTTCACGAGAAAGTTTCAAAAGCAGTTTTGTGGAAGGCTGGGTTTGAACTCTAGACCCTAAGTGCATACTTCCCACAGAAGGAGTAATGGGCTTAAATAAATTCCTAAGTATGGGTTTAAAAGATTCACCAGTGGCAGGTGCATTACTAATACCTGTCGCAGGGAGCTGTTTGGGAGCGCACCCTTTCAGGACAGCATCTCTGGGCACCACGTGCCTCCCTGGCTGTGTGCTTAGTCAGGGCAGGCGCTGTGGCTGCTGGGAGGGAGGATGGAACACAGGGCTGCCGGGAAAAGATCGTGAATTTATGACACATTTAAAAGGTATGGACTTTGGAAGCAGAAGATGGGTTCATCTTCTGCCGCGCCCATCCCTAGCTGTTTGCCCGGACAGCTTACCTTGGCTCCCTGGGCCCTTACTTGTTCACCTGCAGGTAAAGAGTCAACTACAGTGAGAATCAAAGAATTGTGTCCTTACTGTTCGAGCCATCGTGTCATTGCTGCGTCATTTTCCTCGCACAGCGGCCCCACGGGGCAGGAAAGCTGCCTCGCAGGGTTTCTGGGCTGTAATCTGTGGGAAGAAGCGTGGAGTGGCTTAGGCAGTGGTGGACACACCCCACGCACAGCGCCTGGGGGGCAGGCTTATCATCTTGCAAACCCTATATCTGGCCACTATACGCTGGAATCGACTTGACGGCTGTGGGTCTTGCTTTCTGGTTTTAATCTTTATGGGAGAAGACATCCAGGTCATTCTCTCAAGGAGCCAGGGGGTGATTTGAACCGCCAACCTTTAGGTTAGCAGCCGAGTGCTTAACTGTTGTGTCACTGAGGCCCCTTGCACATAAGCTGAGACTGTTTCCTGCAGGCTAACCCCAAACCCAACCCAAACACCCCATTGCCACCCAGTGGATTCTGACTCTGTGGCACCCTGGAGGACGGAAAACTGCTCCTGAGGGTTTCCCAGGCTGTGCATTTTCAGTCTCAGCTTTCTCCCTCAGAAGGACCCGTGGGCTTTGATCCCTGGCTCATGGGTAGTGCCTGATGCTCAGCCCTCTGAGCCACCAGGGGGCTTTCCCTCCAGCTCAGTGCAGTACAAATACCCATGGTTTTTACGCTACGGTAAGAGATAGGCATGAACCGGCCAGCTGTGGAATGCACAGCCGAAGACCAGCATTTAAATATCCAGCACCAGCCCTCTCGCTTCCACCACCATTCTCTTGGACCAGGTGGGCTCCCGTGCGGTAGTCATCCTACTTGTTCTACCATTCATTGTCCCTAGTGGCGTAATGGTTACACATTGGGCTGTTAACTAAAAGGACAGCAGTTCGAGACTACCAGCCCCTCGTGGGGAGAAAGATGGGGCTTCCTACTCCTCTAGAGAGTTACAGCCTCAGAAACCCACAGAGCCAGCTCTACCCTGTCCTAATAGGGTTATGAGTCAGAATCAACTTGGTAGCAGTGAGTTTTGATTGAGACTAGTGACTAGGTCCCCCTCCTGCCTAGACCCGTGGGAAGCTGGGTGCCCCTGGTGATGGAATTGCTGGAAGTCATGGAGTCTGCTTTTGTATTGTTTCCCACAGTCGGAGAGCACCCCACCCCATCCCACCCCCCCTTCCTTGAGTCACACTAATCCCCAAGTGGGGGAGGAGAGAAAAACTCCAGAGGACTGTGCCCTGGGCCCCAGGAAATCTGCAGTTATAAAACCATCCGTGGTTCACGTGCTCAAATCAGTCGATATTTCTCTCTCTCTCTCAAGGTTGATACCTTAAATTATTCCGAACTCCTGGACAGCATGATGGCCTCGACAGAGGAGAGTGGAGACCAGAAAAGCAGGTTAAAATTGCAGCTCTGTCACATCCTTAAACAATCCGTTACCCGGGAGTCAACACCAATTTGAGTGCGTCCGGGTGGAACTGTGCACCACAGGATTTTTCAGTAGACCCCTTTTCAAAAGTAGATCACGTGGCCTTGTTCCATGGTCCCTCTGGGTGGTCTTGAACCTCGGACCTCTGGGATAAGCTCAGGGTAAGCTATTTTACCACCCAAAGATTCCCATCATTTACTAAAGCCCCACTGTCAGTCATTGGGCTCGGGCTCATGGTGACCCTAGAAGGGCAGACTAGAACTGCTCCTCAGGATTTCAGAGGCTGTGAATGTTTACCATGGAGTCCTGGCCTGTGACCCGCATGGTTGGCAGTTCAAACCTAGCAGCAGCTCCGTGGGAGAAAGACTGGTCTGGTAAACAGTCTCAGAAACCCACTCTGTGAGTCAGCCGGGAGTGGGAAGTGTTTACAGAAGCAGGTTGTCCCTGCTTTCTCCCGCTGAGCGACTGGTGGATTCAAACCCTGGTCCTTCAGTTAGCAGCCCAAGGATCAGCCTCTGGCACCACCAGAGCTTCTTTGAGGCTTCCTCCCCAACACTCACTGCCTAAGAGTCGATTCTGATGTTATAGGACTGGGTAGGATGGCTGCTCCTTTGGGTTTCAGAGACGGTAGACCTTTACGGAAGCAGCCAGCCTCGTCTTTCTCTGGCGGAGCTGGTGGGTTTTGAGACGCCGCCGGGTCTCATGGTTAGCAGCCCAGTGCGCATAACCACTGTGCCACCAGGCTCCTTCTGCTGACCATATGCTGGTCAGAGGCTGCCAGCAAGGCATGCGACCGCTCTGAGCTTCCTCAGGCAAGAGGAGACCCAGGCGGTCCCTTTGTGCCTGTGGGCGGCTGCAGCTGTTCATTGGGGTCACTCAAGTGTGAAGTTCATTCATTTTAGAAACAATGTACTTTACTTTTATTGTTGCGAAGGGACACAGCCAAGTTTACACCAACCCAACATTTTCCTCAGGTGCAATTCAGTGACACGAATGACATTCTTCCATGTGGGCCACAGGCCTCTCCTGTCTATCTGAGCGGTTCTCCCTTGAGACATGCCCGCAGGGTCCCCGACAGGTCCTACTCTTCCCTTTCTTGTTGCCCATGAATTCCGTGTAGACAGATCTTAGATGGCAGACTTTCATTACTGGTGAAACTATTGTTTGATCTGAATTCATTATTACAGCTCTTAGATCACCACCTCGCCCCTAACCCCCCAACACACACACACACACACACACACACACACACACGAAACCTATTGGCATGAGGGTGAGTCCTGAGTCACCCCTATATGCTGCAGGGTAAACTGCTCTGTGGGGTTTTCCTGGCTGCGACCGTTCTGAAGTAGATCGCCAGCTCTTTCTTCTGGGGCGCTGCAAGGGGTGGGGTTGTTGAGTCAGCAGCCCTTAAGTAGGTTAAGTAGCTGAGTGGAGATGACTTTTAATAATTAACACATCTTCTCCCCCCCTCCATTTTGGGGTCAAGTTTATTATGGAATAATTTGATGCGTACCATTTGGCCTTCCCAGTGTCCAGTTCTGGGTTTTGATAAATGTATGCCGTTTTGCAAGAACTATTACCATCAAGCTATAGAACAATTTCACCACCCTTTAAATTCCTTCTTGCCCCTGGAGGTCACTTTTCCTCCCGCCTAGTGCCCCTGGCAACCGCTGGTGTATTTTTGGTCCTTAAAGTGTGAGCTTGTCCAGGAAGTAATATAAATCAAATCCTACCGTATAGAAAACCTTTTGAATCAGGCCTCTTTCACCACTTCGCACAATGCACCGAGCTTCAGGCGATTCAATGTCTCAGTGATTCACTCCCTCTCATTTTTTTCCTTGTGGATTTACCTGTTTTGATAAATGTACCTTTATCCACTTGGATATTTTTTTGTAGCACCTTTATCCATTTGGATAATTGGATCATTTCCCATTTTTGAAGATTAAGAAGCTACTATTAACAGTCATAGCTGTGTGTGTATAAATTTTTTATTATCTTGGAAAAACACCTAGGGGTGAGATTGCAGGCTCTGGTGGTAGGTGTGTGTTTAGTTTTACCGATTAACCGATTGTTTCCTGAAGTGGCTGTGCCATTTTGCATTCTAGCACATTCTTTAAAATATTCAAAACACTCATGTGTTTAACTTAATTTTATCCTCAAAATAGCTCTGTGGGGAAGTTAACCCCTGCTGCCATCAAGCTGATTCAGACTCATTTTTATTGTTGTGAGGTGCCGTGGAGTCGTTAGGGCGCTGACTCGTGGCGCCCTATGAAGTGCAGAACAAAACCCTGCCTGCTTCTTCGCCACCCTCAGCAGTCATTGTGCCTGTAGAATGAACCATGGTAGCACAGTGGGTTATAAGTTGGGCTGAACCACGGGTTAGCAAGAGTTCAAATTCACCGGTTGATCTGGCAGAGAAAGATAAAGCTTTCTCTTCCTAGAAACAGCTAGTCTGGAAAACCACAGAGGCCATTCTATCCTGTCCTATAGGGACTCTGAGTTGGAACCAATTCAGTGGCAGGGAGTTTGGGGTTTTGGTTTTGGTTTTGGTTTAGTATCAATAGATCTCTCGAGGGTTGTCCTTTTCCTTGCTGACCTTTTATTTTGCCAGGTCTGATGTCCTTTTCCAGAGATTGGTCCCTCCTGATAACATGTCGAAAGTACATGCGATGAGGTCCCGCTGTCCTTGTTTCCAAGAAGCATTTGAGCTGTACTTCTTTCCAGACAGATATGCTGGTCCTTCCGGCAGTCCACAGTACTTTCAATATTCTTTGCTTAAACCATAATTCAAATCCACCCATTCTTTCTCTGTCTTCCTGATTCATTGTCCTGCTTTCCCATGCACATGGATCTGTTGAAAGTACCCTGGCTTGGGTGAGGAACAACTTAGTCCTCAACGTGAAATGCTGCCCCGTTAACACTTTAAAGACGTCCTGTGCAGCAGACTTGCCCAACGCAACACAGCATTTGAGATTTTTGACTGCTGCTTCCGTGAGTATTGATTATGGATCCAAGCAAGATGAAATCCTTGACAGCTTCAATCTTTTCTCTGTTTATCATAATGTTGCCTATTGGTCCAGTTGTGGAGACTTGGGTTTTCTTCACACTGAGCTGCAGTTCCTACTGCTGAAGGCTGTAGTCTCTGATCTTCAGCAATAATTGCTTTGAATCCCCTCTCCTTTCAGCAAGCCAGGTTCTGTTATTCACATACCACAGGTTGTTAATGAGCCTTCCTCCAGTCCTGAGGCCATGTTCTTCCTCATATATACTGGTTTCTCAGATAGCTGGCTCAAAATACAGATCGAATAAGCCTGGTTTAATGACACAACCTTGACACACACCTGCACTGACTTTAAACCATAAAGTATCTATCCCCACGTTTTGTTTAAATGATTGCCTCTTGCTCTATGTACAAATTCTACATGAGTGTAATTAAATGTTTAGGAATTCCCATAATTCAAAATATAGTTTGCTATTAGGGGCTTTATAAGAGAATAAATATTTATTCCTCCTGTCATAAAGAGGGTGTGAGGTTTTCCCATGATAAATGACTGGCCTAAAAAGCTTCTCTGACCTGCGGTGTCCACATCTCCTGTCTTTCTTTTGGTGAAGAGTCCCTGACTCCTGTGGAGCTTGGCTGAGCACCCGATAGTCATCTAGTAACCATCCCCACCTCTTCCCTTGCATCTCAGAGTGGACCTATGACTGGGCATGAGCCAGTACGGTCTGGATAGGAGTGATAGGTGTAACTTCCAATTCAATTCCTTAGAGCCAAATTTGTTCATGATCAAATCAGGTCTGACTCATGGCAGCCCATGTATATTAGAGTAGAAAATACTCAATAGGGTGCTCAATTGCTTTGTCAGAAATAAACCATTAGGCCTTTCTTGCAAAGTAGCCTTGGGTGGACTAGAACCTCTATCCTTTCCGTTAGCAGTTGATAACTCCGTCTGCACATCCCAGGGACTCCTCTGGCTTTGAAAGGCTGATTTTTCAGAAGATTGCCAGACTTTTATTCCGAGGCATCTCTGTGCAGGTTCAGTGTGTTTACAGCTGAGCACGAGTCATTTTCACCACTCCCGTCTGTAAGATGCAATGGGTAGTTCGGCTAGTCTGTCCTTGCACTCCTAGGTTACATCGACACATCAGATCTTTTTCCCCCTAAAACTCTCTGCTCTTGTGGCTTCTGACCTGACACTTGCCTTGACCTCTCTACCCATTTCTTCTCTGACTTCATGGCTTATTTTCCAAGTTCATCCACGGAGCACAATGTTTCTCAGTGTTCTCTGCATGCCCCACTGCACAATTCTCTTGGACCACTGTCTCCATCTTCATAGCTTTAAAAGGTTTATCAACATATAATTCACATACCACGCAATTCAGTGGTTGAATATATTTTCCATTGTGCAATCATCACCACAATGAATTTTAGAACATTGGCCTCATTCTCATACCCATCATTGGCTTCTCATCACCCAGCAATATAAGAGAGTATTTATCTAACTACTGTCTCAATTGACTCATCTCTCCTGGATAGCATATAAAGAAAATTATACACAAAGCCCTAACAATGGCAACAAAATAAAACACAGACCATCCCCGGTCCAAGTGAAAAAAAGATAATAGAAACTAAAACAAATTAAAAATGAATCAAGAGGACAAACAGACGATATACAAAGGGGGTATTCCCCCCCCACTACCCACCAAAAAAAAAAAACAAAAAACAACAACAGAAAAAAAGCTGTTGGGCGGAGATTTTGTAGTACACATTTTTTTCCCTCTAGGCAAGCATTGAGCAACTCACTCCAAGTTAGTGCATCCAGTGGCATCACCTGGGAAGGTTCTCTCTGGTCAAAGTGAGTTTTTTCATAAAAGCAGTTTTGCTCGAACCTTGTGTTTTTGTGATGGTTGATTTAAGAGAACAGTGTGTGGCTGTGAAATGTTCCCTGCTCAGGAAAATCTCCACAGAAATGTTGTGATGTTGAACACAGCTTACAAGGATAGTCCTATGGGAAAAAAAATCTCAAGTTTACAAGTGGTTTTTTCATTTCAAAAAAGGTGAAATGAGGCTGATGACAAACCTCATTCTGGATGTCTTGCAACTTCCTGAACAGATGAAAATGTTGACTCATAATGCATTAGGGGTTCCTTCCACCAGGTCAGACTGTTAATCAAGGTTTCGATTTAAAGGTTCTGAAAAGATTGCGCAACAGTGTGTAACAAAAAAGACCTGATGTGTGGCAGGCAGGGGACTGGTTTTGCCACCAGACTATGCACCTGCTCACATAGCCATCTCAGTGCACCAGTTTTGGGCAAAAAAAAAACCCCAGCATGCCTCTCTTGCCCCACGCCCCTTACTGACCTCAGTCTGTGCAAGTTCTCTCTGTGAATGAAGAGGGACATGAAGGGACAACAATTTGACAATGTAGAAGAGATGAAGAAAAAATGAGGGAGGTGCTGTCAGCCATCCAAACCATTTTTCAGCCATGAGCTTGAAAAATGTTTCCAAGAATGGAATCCTATTTTGACAAATGTATTGAGTCTAATGGAAAGTACTTTGAAGATGATAAGGTTGTTTTGTAAAAAAATTTTTTTTAATACAGGGCTTTGGGAAAAAATTCTGTTTTGGGGGGAATAACCCCCCTCATACGTTAACTTGTAAACAACTATGTCTATAGTTATGCACTTCCCCTGAGGGCATGACTGTTCACATCCGTCCATCAAGACATAGAGCCTCAAAAGGAGGCAGTTGGATTATGTCCTATAGAGTTACTATGAGGCAGCAGCAAGTTCGGGTTGTTTGACCTGGCTTGGAAAGTCACCAGTATCAATAAATTCTAACTTCAGGTTACTCCATCCTTGCCTCTGTGCCTTCTAGGACGCATACACTTTCCCTGCCCTGACAGATGAAAGCACCAGCTGTTTTAAAAAGTATCTTTTTACTACGGGATGTAGGCTCCCTGTTTGGCTTGCAGGATGCTGTCCTCTCTCCGAGAGTTTGGCCTTGGCTATGAGGAGCCTGTGGAGGCTTCTGGCAGGGATCCTAATAAGTAAGCACCCACCACAGAACCAGGAGACGCCTTCAAGATCAAGGATCTCCCTACGAAAGAGCCCTGCTTCTTGCAAATGGGACCTTAAAGGGCAGAAACAGGAAGCTCCCAACCATGAGAGGAAGACAGAGTTTTGTCTAAGAATTTGTGATTAGAGCTTGTCTAAAGAAAGATACTTTTAGACAAGCTTTCGGTAACAGGGGGTCGGGGGTGGGGGGCACGGAGAAGCTTCTGCCCTGCTCACCTAGAATTCTAGTTCACTCTGGTCTGATCCAACCCTTGCCTCAGTCATTTAAGAGGAGTGGGGTAGGCAATAGATAAGAAATTGTGGGAGGCAACAGTGGGACGCTGGGGGAAACACTGGGGCACTGGGGGCAACACCAAGACAATCAGAGCAACACGAAGGTACTGGGGGATTCTGAGGGGTGGGGCAACCCTGGTATACGACCCATGCTGGGGTGCTGCAGAGGGGGTGGTAGGGCAGTGGGGGAAGGGAAGTGCACTGGCAGCTTAAGTCAGGCTTTTTGTTCATGTTCGTCTTACCATGCATGTTTCTGAGGGCCTTCCCTCTACAGGCACCGTGGGAGTGACAGCCTGTAGAAACATGCACAAGACTTAGTTGTTTCCCTTAAGAAGGTCCTCGTATGGTGGTAGCACAGGGGTAATAAATCATTTCTGAGCATAATGATATATGTTTCATGTGACATAAACTCAAGATTCCAAGGCACCTGGGAGTCGCATCTATCCCAGGCTATCAAGCGCGTGTGCACGCACGCATGCACACACACACACACACACACACACATGCACGGAGCCCTGGTCATGTAATGGGTTATGTTCTCAACTATTAACTTCAAGTTTGGTTGTTCAAGCCCATCAGCCTCTCAACAGGAGAAAAATAAGGCTGCCTGCTCCCATAAAGGTTCACAGCCTCTAACTTTCTTCTAGTTCTTAAATGCTTCCTCCCCCCGCCCCCCACTATCATAATCCCAATTCTACCTGACATATTTGGCTAGACCAGAGGATGTACATAGGCACAGACAGCAACTGGAAACACAGGGAATCCAGGACAGATGACTCCTTCAGGACCAGAGGTGAGAGTGGCGATGCCTGGAGGGTGGAGAGAATGTGGGGTAGAAAGGGGGAACTGATTACAAGAATCTACGTATAGCCTCCTCCCTGTGGGGAGGGACAGCAGAGAAGAAGACAGGGGGAGATGTCAGACAGTGTAATGTATGACAAAATAATAATAATATGAATGATGAAGGGTTCATGAGGTGGGGGAAGTGGGGAGGGAGGAGGAAAATGAGCAGCAGATATTAAGGGCTCAAGTAGAAGGCAAATGTTTTGAGAATGATGATGTCAACAAATGTGCATATGTTCTTGACACAATGGATGCATGTATGGATTGTGATAAGAATTGTATGAGCCCCAATAAAATGATTAAAAAAAGATTTATAGCCTCAGAAAGTACACAGGCGGTGGGTTTTTATATGACACAGAGAGAGATAGATATCAGAACATTGCAGGTGGAGGCGGTCCCACCTGGACAGAGGTCCTGAGCAGAGAGTCAGCATGCTATGCGTGGCTGCTGGAAGGACGTTGGTGCTCCTCTAGGGTAAGGTGCAAGGAGGGATCGATAGGAGATGGGACATCCTGAGAGGATGCTGATGACATGTTTCCTTTCTTGTTGCCTTCCTTTTCCATTCGGCCCTCTTGGTTAAAAGTCGTGGCTTGCATGCTAAGAGAGAGTGAGTGGAGGGAAGCGATTTGCCCCAGGCCTGCCATCTGAGCCCCTGGTCACTGCCACAACACAGGAGAACTCGCTTGGCAACTCCGAGGAGAACCTCTGCGAACTCAGTTGGACAGGTTGACTGCACGTGATGTGGAGCTCTCTGACCGGGGCACCAGCTGAGGCACCGAGGGGCTGGCTCTTCAGAAAGTCAGAAGAGCATTCTCACATCCTACGGAACTTCTGGCCAACGAAGTGTGTATAAACTTATTTACCTTCCCTCCCTCGACTGCCACTCCTTTTCAGAATAGTGGTTGTTTTTTCCTTTGGGTGTAGCAGTGCTGGAACATTCTGTCTTAGCAGGGTGTCTCTTCTTGGAGGAAGTACAAAGGCAGAAGCAGCCCTTTCTGGTGCAGAGCAAACTGAACCTCAGGGGCTTACTGTCTCCATGTGGGTGCTCTCTGGTTGGAAGGGGCTGGACTGCTGGCAAGCACGGCAGCAATCAGTTGCCACTGATCCCGAAGGACCTGCGCAGGTCCTGCTTGAACTTGACGGAACTGGTTGTTTTAGATTTCATTGTTATTTGCTGGCTCTTATTAAAAGGAAGAATGTTTAACCATCAGATCTCTTCACACAGGTGCTTAAAACTTTAAGTATGTTTCCTGTAAGAGGAAAAACCCACGTTGCTGGGCATGCTTGTGTTCATCTGCGCCCCCTCTGGGTGTGACTAGAACTCCCCGGCATGCCAGGATCGGGGACTCGGTCCAGAGAGGGCTCTTCACACCTGGCCTGGGCTTCTCCCAGTGTTCAGAATAACGTTCATACTCCTGAGCGCTACCTACCACCTGCTCTTCATGTTCAGCGAGGTTGGGGTGGGGAGGGGGGGACGGGGGATGCTATAGAAAACTGCACGGTTGGAGAATTGTGCATATTACATCTTTATGACTGGAATAAAACAGACAACACAAGGGGGGGTTAGAAATGAGAGCATGTGACTTGGAATTCTGCTGTGACCTTTCTCGCACATTCAAGCCCCACTCATAGTTGACTCTCAGTTCTGTCTGGCCAGATGTTGACTGCATCTGACCCTACTGTTGAGTTGCTATTGAGTCTGTCCCATGTGTGTCAGAGTAGAAATCTGTTCCATTGTGTTTTCAATGGTTGATGTTTTGAAAATTCATCACCAAAATTGATGTATGTATATGTATGAACTGTGAAAAGAATTGTATCAGCCCCAATAAATTGTTAAAATAAAATTTTAAAAAAAAGAAAAAAAAAAGAAAATTCATCACCAAGCCTTTCTTCCTGGGTGGTCTCAAACCTTCAACCTTTTGCGTAGCTGCAGAATGCTTAAATGTTTGCGCACCATCTTAGGCTGGGTTCTCTATAAGAACAATATCAGTGACTTGTATATATAACTATATGTACACAGAGATTTATTCTAAGGAAATGACTCATAAAGTTGAAAAGGTTGTTAAGTCCTAAATCTATGGTCAAACATCAGACTGGATGCTTCTCTTGATTTCTGTGATTGCAGGAGCTGACAAATGAACCCCAAACTGTTGGGTCAGATGGCAGGCTGCTGGACACATGTGAGACTTGGAGGTCAGGGGATGATGAATAGATGCAGGACTGAGTTAGTTAGTTTATTGTGCCAACCTGGCCGATAAACACATGTGGAGTTAATTGAAGGGCAGAGGGATAAATGGCTCAGTAAGCCTCGCCTTTCTAGTTCTGGGTCTTTTGCTTTCTGATGGTTGGACCAGGGTGTAGCTGCCTTAGCCAGTTCCCTGCTTCAGCTGGCAAGTCTCACTTCCTGCAAGACATCCCTGAGGAGAAGCCATATGGACCTACCCTGATGTATGCTGGAGCAGCTGCATGGAGCTGGGTGCTGGAGCAGCTGCATGGAGACCCCTGCCAGTGCTGAGATGCTTACACGTTCACTGATTCACTTTCCTCCTGCAGTCGGCATCATAGTGTGTGTTTTGTGAGATGGAGGAGGACTTTGTGGATTGGTGTCAGATATATGGACTAATAATGTTGGACTTGCAGGCTTGGGCAGCACTGGGTTGGGATGTTTTCTTGATGTGCACTTAACCTTGATATAAAACTCTCTCTTATACATGAGTTTCTGTGGATTTGTTTCTCTGAAGTACTCAGACTAACACCAGGACCAAGAGCAAGTTTTGTTAGAACATCAAAACATATTGGATACAGGCCACACTGCCAAGGAAACTCACATTTCAAATTGTTGATTTACCACATTAGATAACAAAATAGACAGTGATTACATAACATATGTTAAACTCCTGAGAATAATGGCCTAACCAAGGTGACATATAACCTTAACCATCGTAATCAATTTCTTGTCAAGGGGGCACCTGTGCATAATCTCTAAATAAACAGTTCACCATCTACAAGCACTTGAAGTGCTTGTCAGTGAAGATCAAGGATTGCATCTTCGGTATGGATTACAGTTCAGTGTTAAAAAAAAAACAACCAAACCCTCACAACTGGACCAGTAGGTGACATCACGATAAATGGACAAAAGATCGAAGCTGTCACGGATTTCGTCTTGCTCGAATCCAGTAGCCAGGCTCGTGGAAGCAGCAGTTGGGAGATCAAATGACACCCCACACTGAGCAAATCTGAGGCACAAGACTTCTTTAAAGTGTAGACAAGCAAGGACCTCAGTTGGTTTTGTTTCTTAGTCGGCTGGGATGACCCAAAATGAAGGGTCTGGGTCATTAGAAGTCCTTTGGGAATTGAATTGCTGTAGTTTTATCTATGAGTCAGAATTGACTCAGTGACAGTGAGTTTGAGGTCTGAGTTTTTCCATCGACTTTAATCACAGGGCATGGTAGTACCAAAAGATATACAAAGGGATCGCCTATATCTAGACATACTATATTTTGTCACCATTATGAATTATCAATCTAATTTCCCCTCAACACTATGGTAACTTCTTTGTCTATTGATTTAGCCACATGAGGATCCCAAAGTGACCAAGTGGCATTCTCAGCTTTCAGGTCAATGGGATTGGTGTTTGCCTTCTGGGGGAAGCATATCTCCTTTTGGATGCAGGCTGTTCAGACCCACAGAGCTTTGGGTCCGGGGCACATGAAACAGAAAGTTTGAGAGTGAGTCACTAGAGGTAACAGTGGGCAATAGTGGGTAACTGGGTGATCCCAGTTCCATCCCTTAGTTCTTGCGCTCTGGGAGAAGCAGCACCATATATTAGCTACTGTTATGGAAGACACACCTACTGGTATACACCTATTGACACACACAAAGCTGATAGAACAGGCTGGAGAACAGTGCCTGAGCCTTGAAAAGCACTGTCACTTAGTTGGCACGGGAATTGTCTTTAGAAGACTATTCCACTGTTCTATCAAGCCAGAAGCTTCAGGATGATGGGAAACACAGCAAGGCCAGCGGATTTCAGGAGCATGGGCCCACTGCCGCACATTACTTGCTGTGAAGTGCATTTCTTCATCTGAGGCAAATAATGGTAGACAGCCATTCTGCAGGTCTATGGATGGTAGTTTTGACAGCAGCATTGCATGCAAGGAAGACAAGTTCACATGCAGAGTAAGTGCTCATCCCGGTAAGAACAAAATTCTGCCCTTTCCATGATGGCCGTGTTCCAATATAAACAATCTGCACTAGGTTGCTGGCTGATCACTTTGTTCGTGAGCTCATTGCACAATGTCGGGAGCGTCTGGGGAAAGCAACAGATCCACTTGATTGTTAAAATTCTCCTTTGCTGAGGTCACCCTGTGGTCAGCATTCACATGAGAGACAAACATCTCCCCGTGTTTAGGAGGTCAATCCACAGGCCTCTTTCCCGTATCTCCCTGTCACCAATTTCTCATCACATTTCTTGTGAGTCCCTGACTTGAGCAATTAGCTACAACCCCTAAATTGATACGCAAGCATACACCTGGCCATCTCTCCAAGTAACATGACTGACCAAGTGCACTGCTGAAAATTCTGTACCCTGGGAGGATTTCCTTCCGTCACTATCCTCAAGGAAGGGAGGGGGGCTTCCCAGAAAGGGGCTATGGGGCTGCCATGGTCCACTTGCAAGTGGTGCCTGTATATCACACAGACCTATGATCGACCGCTCTCTGAGCCGGCATATTTTTTTGGGTCACCTTGCTTGTTGCTTTGCTCGCAAGATAATAAAACCTGACCTATGCTTAATATCAATGTGTCTAAGAAATTTAGCAGGTGGATAGCACCTTGCTCTCCAGCACAGGGCTACAAAAGTTTTCTTAGTCTCTCTCTCTCATCGGTTGTTTCCCCTCAGCAGTTCCAAGAGCATGAAGGACGTCTCTATCACCATGGCTCATTCCAACTCCATAATTTCAATTTTTGAACCTGCCTAACTCTTAATGAGGGCAGAGATGGTTTGTTACTAGAATTCTTACTGTTCTTGAGAGAGACCCAGGTTTTATTCTCAATCAATGTACCCCATCTGCAGTCCTGATCTGTGTGTAAGTGGAGGCTTGCATGTTGTGGTGATCATGATGCTGGACATGTTTCAGACTAACAGAGACTAGATAAGAAGGCCTTGGGAAGTCAGTCAATGCAAACCCTATGGATCACAAGGGCCCAATCCTATCGCATACTGGGCCACCACATGTCAACAAACCCCATGGATCACAAAGGTCTAATCCTATCATGTACTGGGCCACCACATGTCAACGCCACGTGGCAGCTAACTGCAACAACAATAACATCTGTATGTCTTGGAAGACCCAATGAAGGGTGACATTTTTCCTGAGAGGCCTTCTCTGGGTCACTCTGCCACCCCTCCTTGCCATTTAATTCTTTTTCCACTCAAGGTCTTGAGCCCGCCCTTTGGGTGCTCAGAGTCACCTTGTCTACAGCTATCGTGGAAGTCATAAGAAAAACACATGTTGTTTACTTGCTTAGCTTCATAGCCTAGATGTGAGGTGCATGAGACAAATTTCTGGTTAAAATTCATTTGACTGCTTATCATCATTATTAGTTTTGCACAAATTATCTCATTAAAATTTCACAGCAGTCTTGTAGTAGGTGATGTTGTTGTCTACCATACATTCGATGTATTTCTTTATGGTTGTCAGAGTCCAAACTTTGGTTGACTGGCTACTGCCCTTCCTAGCAACTCAAGAAAAGATACATCCCAATGGGGCCAATTACTGTGGTCCCACCACCCTTAGCGTGAATGGTTCCAGCATGAACATGAAACAAGATTCTGGCCAAGCAATACAAAAGGGAAATTTGATGGATGGGGGAAGGGGGACTTACTGTCTGAAAGTCTCCTCTTCTTCTGAATGCTGTTTCTGGATGCCAGAGACTGCGGCAGTCGTTTTGCAACTAGGAGGGGAGCTGGCCTGAGAACAAGGAGACGTGAAGAAAATGTCAGAAGCAATCCATGGAAAGTAATTGAATCCGTAGTGGTGTAATTAATTACTGAGGTCACCAACCCAAGAGTCTCAAAACTTCTTACGTGAGAAGATATAGACTCCTTATTGTTTAATTACTTGAAATCAAAAGCCTGCTGGTCGTTGCAAACTTCATTAAAATATCCTATTATTATTTCCATTTTATAAATGAGGTAATTGGAGCTCACAGAGATTAAGTAATTTACCCACGAACAGCTGCTTGTAAAAATTAATCTGACTCCAGGGTTTTTATCACTGCCTGTTGCTCACTCACTGAGAACGAAACCCAATACCATTCATTATTTCTATGCTTTCTGCTGGCACAGAATCTGCAATATGATAGGCACCTGTTCCATGCTTCTGAATGGATAAATGCTTATGTGGGCTAAATATTTATAGACATCCTTCCCTTAAATCTCCTGAATAGAAATGTATATTTCATATGGATCCCAGAATCATTAGGATTGAGCATTCTGAAAAAGGAAGTGTTTAAAGCATAGAAACAATGTCATGGTAGTATAAAAAGATTGTAGATGAAGATAATTCCTCCAAGCCTCTCCACACAAACATAATGGCCATTTCTGGGGATCATCTTGCAGTTCATTTTATATGCACGATGAACAAGTTGGCTATTTTATCATAATTTAAATATTGATATTTTATCACAATTTGAAATTTATCATCAATCATGATTTTAAAATTATCTTTGTAAATTTATAAAAATGAGAACAGTTTCTTAACCTTATAAAGAGTATTCACCAGAAAACAACTATAAACATCTAATAAGATACTGAAACTTTTAAAGTATTGCCTTCAAATTCAGGATGAAGATTAGATCATCCCAGTCTCTGCTTGTATTTAACACTATACTGGAAGGTCCAGCCAGTGGATTAGTGCAATAAACATAACAAAAAGTTGAAAAGATAAGAAAAGAAGAAGCAAAGCTATTATTATTCACAGACTGAAAAAAGTTAAAATCCAAAGAAGCTATAGAAAAACTATTAACAGAAATTAAAAATATATTCCTCAAGGTTTCTAGATACAAAACTAACACACAAATGCAAATTGCATTCCTATATGTCTGCAGTAACTATATCCAATTCGCAGCAGCAATAAAGCTTTGAAATTTCTAGGAATAAATCCCATTCATAATGAAAATAAACAATAAAATGAAACCCTTAAAAAGTTTCCAGGAATAAAATCCAATTTTCTTCTGTGGAAAAAATAATCAGGGTCTATTGAAAAACATATGACAAACATATGAGTTGGTCTCAGTGATTATATTTCCAGTTTTCTCAAATTGTATTATGAGTTCAGCATGAAGTACAAAGAGGGAAATTTGACTTACTCTCTGTCAAGACTTAAAAGGTATAAGGTTGATACATACATCTCAGACTTTGATGTACATACAGAGCTTTGGGGGATCTTGTTAAAGGTAGATTAAAAAGATCCGGGGTGTGAATTGAGATTATGCATTCTTAATAAATTTCCAGGTAATATGGATGCTACTGGCTCACGGACTACAATTAGAGAAGCAAAGGAGTAAGTGATCACAAGAGTAAAATAGAGAGTCCAGTAACACACCTCTGCGTCTATGAAAACTTGCCATAGAATATAGGTGGCATCACAGATTAATAGATAAGGTAAACTAATCAATTGACCTGGCTCAATTGATTATCCATGTGTCAAAAAAAATCCCCCCCAAAACAAAACCCGCAATTGGATGGCCATTTCACATAAAATACAAAGATTAATGTTAGGCGGGTTAAAGAACTAAATATAATAGTTCAAAAATTCTAGAAGAAAATATAATGTAGAGCAATTTTTATTGTTTTTGGTAGAGGTTTACATAACAGTTTAAACTTTCATTCAACAATTTATACACAAGCTTCTCTGGTGATTTGTTAAGCATCTTTCCTGATTTAAAAAAATATTTTTCTTTCCTGATTTTAATCCATGAAATATTCCCTTGTTCTGTTTGCACAACTGCCTCTTGATCATGTACAAGTTCTGAATGACCACAGTGAAGTTTCCCAGAATTCCCATCCCTCTCAAGGTCATTCACAGTGTATCATGGTCCACATAGCTTTATGCCTTTGCATATCATCAACGAAACACAAGTAAACATCTTTCTGCTATTCTCTGCTTTGAGCTAAGATCCATCTGACATCCGCAACAATATCCCTTGGTCCACGTTCTCTTCTGAATCTGGCTTGAAAGTTCCCTGTCAATGTAGTGCTACAACCATTGTTGATCTTCAGCAAAATGTTACTGTGTGTGATATCAATGACATCATAGCATTCTGTTGGGTCACTCTTCTTGGAAATGGGCACAAACACGAATCTCTTCCAGTCAATTGGCCAAGTAGCTGTCTTCCAAGTTTCCTGGCATAGAAAAATTAGGAGCCTAGGAAGACCCAAGTCCTCTTAGAGTTGATCAATTGCAGCTCTGATTAGAATGGTTGACAGTGGTATCCAGTCACCACCCTGCTCTTCTGATCTCAAGGTCAAGGAGAGTGTGCTTCATGGAGACTATTTGTTCTGTAAACTAGTTACTTTCTTTGAATCTTTGGTTTGACATATGATTTCCTCTTTTCTTTTTCTCCTTGGACAAGCAGACATTAATAGTTGTATCTCGGATGGCTGCTCCCAAGCTTTTAAGTCCTAGTTTTACTCACCAAACTAAGACATAGGGTAGTGTAGTAGTTATGAGTTGGGCTGCTAACCTCAAGGTCAGTGGTTGAAAACCACCAGCTGCTCCTCAGGAGAAAGATGGGACTTTCTGTTCTTGTAAAAAGTTGCAGTCTCAGAAACCCACAGAAATAGTTCTACCCTGTCCTATAAGGACCCCATGAATTTTTTTTCACTTAAAAAATCATTTTATTATGGGCACATACAACTCTTATCACAATCCATATATACATCAATTGTATAAAGCACATTTGTACATTCATTACTCTCACCATTCTCAAAACATTTGCTCTCCACATAAGCCCCTGACATCAGCTCCTCATTTTTCCCTTCTTCCTTGTACACCCCCTCATGAACCCTTGATAATTTATACATTATTATTTTGTCATAATAACTGTACAACATCTCCCTTCACCCACTTTTCTGTTGTCTGTCCCCCAGGGAGGAGTTATATGTAGATCCCTGCAATCAGTTCCACCTCTCGACCCCACCCTCCTTCTACCCTCCTGGCATCGCCCACCCTCACCCGTGGTCCTGAAGGGATCATCCGCCCTGGATTCCCTGTTTCCAGTTGCTATCTGTACCAGTGTACATCCCTGGTCTAGACAGATTTGTAAGGTAGAATTGGGGTCATGATAGTGGGTTGGGGAGGAAGCATTCAGGAACTAGAGGAAAGTTGTATGTTTCATCGTTGCTACACTACACCCTGACTGGCTCATCTCCTCCCCATGACCCTTCCGTAAAGGGATATCCAATGGCCTACAGATGGGCTTTGGGTCTCCACTCCACCCTCCCCCTCATTCAGAATGAGATTTTTTGTTCTGATGATGCCTGAGACCTGATCCCTTCGACACCATGTGATCACACAGGCTGGTGTGCTTCTTCCATGTGGGCTTTGTTGCTTTTGAGCAAGATGGCCACTTGTTTACCTTCAAGCCTTTAAGACCCCAGACGCTATCTCTTGATAGCTGGGTACCATCAGCTTTCTTCACCATATTTGCTTATTCACCCACTTTGTCTTCAGCGATTGTGTGGTCGCCATGAATTGACATCAACTTGAAGGCAGTGAGTCCGTTTTTTGCTGCTGATGTTGATCGTTTTTATTCACCAAACCAGGGTATATAGGATATAACTTTATAAACTATATTATGCCAATTGACAGAGATGTACTACCAGACTATGGTCTTAATCTTTCAAACTCAGAAGCCCAAACCTGTGAGGTATCTGGTTATGTCTATGAAGTATACCTAACTGTGCCCACCTATGTGATTTATTATGTATATGAATATATGTGTATACAGTCACATAGCTGCATAGACATATGCACAATCATACTCACAAGCTGCTCCAAGAAAGATGTGGAAGTCTGCTTCCATATAGATTACAGCCTTGGGCTCACACTCAAGGAATATGGAGGTGAGGTAACAAGCACAGAAAGATCTCCTCAACAACTACTAGAGATATTCCAGCCAAGGGAAGTCTGGTGCACTCTGGAAGCCAGAATAACTTAAAAGTGAAGTACATCACGTTTCTTAAAGTTGGCACTTATCAACACCTGCCGATGGTTACTGACTTCCCATCATCATTGATCAGAAGCCCCAGCTGCTTCCATGCACTACCTCTAAACAGCATAAAATGACCCTTCCTGTTTCTGTTCAGCAGCCAGACCTCGTACCTCTCTAGCCTCGGGTTCCTGAATGGGTAGCAGACTGCTCGGGGCAGCTTGGTGCAGACAGCTGCACTGCCAGGTGTGGGCAGCCCCTCCAGTGCTTTCTCTCTTCCATTCCTTCTCCTGTCCTTCTCTGGAGGTCTTCCGTGCGCCGACCTCACCTGCATGGCATATACATCACATACCAACATTTTTAAAGGACCAGGAATCCTCACCCAAACAGGTTTTATTTTTTATTCTTTTGTTATTGTTGTTTTTGTATTTTTGCTTTATTTTATTTTTTCCCTTTTCCTGTGTAGCCCCACCACCCTACAGATGCACATGCTTCTTGGACAGGCACAGACACATCCACCAATACCACTACAGATCAGGTCACACCCATTCAAACCAGGCATTTTTAACCAGCATATAGTTTTGTCTTTACCCTTGAGGGAGATACCTGCCACATTTATGCTACCATAGCAACAGCCCTCTCTGCATCCAGGTCACATCCCTGTCTTTGTTTCTTCCTTCTTGTCATTGCCTCTTTACACGTCTTTCTTAGTCTTCTTCACGTCTTTTCCTCTCTTTTTTTGTATTCTTCCCGTTCACTCTTTTTCCTTCTTTCTATCCTTCCCTTATCTCCTTTCATTCAACGTCTTCTAAATGCATATATGTATGTATACATAAATGATCTTCTTCTTTTTTTTAATTTATCAGAGTTTTATATTTCATATATAATTTCAGAATTAGCATATAATTCTTTTTTAAAATTTTTTAAATTTTAACAATTTATTGGGGCTGATACAATTCTTTTCACAGTTCATACATATACATACATCAATTGTATAAAGCACATCTGTACAGTCTTTGCCCTAATCATTTTTTTCTCTTTTCTTCTTTTACATTTTATTAGGGACTCAAACAACTCTTACCACATCCATACATATACATACATCAATTGTATAAAGCACATCCATACATTCCCTGCCCCAAGATCTTCTTCTGGTCTGATAATTTGCTTAGACTTTTCTCCTGACCCATCCATTATCTCTTCTCTCTCTCTGTCTCTCTCTCTCTCTCTCTCTCTCTGTCCTGGTGAAATATATTCCACAATAGTTATTAGATTTTACTATCGCTTTAAAACGGATTTCCCCATAAGTTTTACAAATCTAATATTCAGAAAGGCTATTATTATTATTACTTTTATTTTATTCTCATATTCCCCACCATATTCCCGACTTATCCATCTCTCCTTTTCTCCATTTCCACCCTGTATATTTTCAACTCCTATTAGACTTCTCCCACATCACTCAACAGAGCCAACTACCCCTGCATGATCCAGTAGCCCACAAAAAATAACAGAATTAACCACAGTACACACACACACACACACACACACACACACACACACACACACACACACAACCCTCATGAAAACCAGACACAAACAAGTGAGAATCAAACCCAATGCTGTACTCTGTAAGAGAGGCCCTGGAGTTACCAGGAATGGTGTTTAGATCCGGTCAAGAGCTGTGGGAAGTGCTCATGAGAACAACGAAAGGAATAAAAAAGCTAGAAACCTTGCACCAAAAAGAATATCAGAAGATAAATAATAAGGTAACAGATTTAGACAACATATTACTGACTTGAGTGACAGAGTGGGAACAGGAAAACTGAATCAATGAGCTCAAAGACAACTACTCTGACTACAATTGATGAGAGAAACAATCAACAAAAATAGCAAAGGAATATGAAGAAACCCTGAAAATCATAAGGGACACTCTCAAGAGAAACCATTTATGCCTCATCAGGATATCTGCACAAGAAGAAACAAAATAATCTACAGAGAAAATTGTATGCACAATCATGGAAGAAGATCCCCCCAGTATCACAAAGGAGGGGAAAATAACCTCAATAAGCCAAGTGAACTCCAAGTGGGGCAGATCCAAAAGAAACACGTCACAATGTGCTGTAGTGGAGCACTCCCATCTCTGTGACGAGAAGAGACTCCCAATTGTAGCTGAGGGAATAAGAAGAGCCACCTCCGAAGAAAAGCCCACGGGGCTAAGCTTGGACTTCTCAACAAATCTCTTTCAAAATGGAAGAACTATGTCTTCTGGACAAAGATATGTCACTATAAAGCAAAGAGAGCATGAACATATCAAATACATGTTAGTCTTCAGTTGTCATTTATTGGACATGCTCAAAGTAAGAGTTGAACCCAAGTCCAGTGACTTATAAATCCGTAGCTCTGGGACAGTAGTCATCTGCTTCTTCTCACACACAGCATTCCAGTTTTAAGCTCAAGGGAGTATTTAATTTCCTTTAATCTGCTACAAGAGTGTGTAGGATAATGTTCAATTCATTTAGTTGGGTTTTCAAATCAGATCCTTCTGGTGTGACCTTAAAAGATGTTGTGCACTTCAAAACAACAGAGTTTAAAATCCTGGTTGTCTATAGCATGTGGTTTGTATCATCAATGATTTTACAGAAACTCATCAAAAGTGCTCAATTAGGAACCTAATATTGGATGTATTCTCCCATTGGGAGTCAATATAAGCAACATTAAGTGTTTTTCCTAGTGGCAGGTTGCCCTACCTGGTTTAGCCACCGACAGAAGTGAAATCACCTACTCTGAGACAGAGATAGTCCACTCACCTTCACTGTTAGACTTGATTTTCCATTAAGGTTCACTGAACATCACTGTAGGAGTGTAATGATTTGGGATAACTGTGGAACAATATTATATGACAAAAACTGATTGGTCTGCTCCTTCTCCCCACACATGGAAAACTGACCTCAGCCGAAGAAGCGATTTTATGATATACAAATAAGAGGGTTATATGTGTGTCCTGGAGAAGAATACATACTAAACTGTTCTTGGGTAGAGTGTTCTGATTATATCTAAGAGGCCAACCTGATTGAGTCTGTTGTTTAGTACTTCTATTTCTTTATTGAGTTTCTTTCCTGGGGATGTCTTTTCTTGACAGTAGTGTATTAAAGTCTCCTACTATCATTGTCAAACTATTTCTCACTCACTTCTGTAAGGGTTTGACTAATATATTTCAATCATTTTTCATTAGAGGCATATATAATTATTATGTTTATGTCTTCTTGTTCTATTTTTGCTTTAATAATTATATAGTTACTGTTCTTGTCTTTCATTATGTTATAAGCTGAGAAGTTAATTTTATCAGAGATTGATATTACCACTCCTGTTTATGTTGTTGTTGTTTATGGATTGGCTTGGTGAATATTTCTCCATTGCTTGGCTTTTAGACTATTTCTGTCTTTGCGTTTAAGATTTCTTTTTTAGGTAGCCTATTGAGAGTTCTTGTTTCCTAATCCATCCTGTTACTCTCTGTTTCTGATGAATTTTATCCATTGACATTTAGTTTTGTTCTTGACATACGTGGGTAGTTGCCATCATTTTTCTATGTGTATATTTTTACTTTTTCTATGTGTATATTTTTACTATGTGTATATTTTTATTGGTTTCCTCATTCCTCCTCTAATTCTTTTTATCAAGTGCTGCTTTCATTTGATGGGTTTATGGGTTGTGTTGCCCTATATACTATTCTCAGGTTTGTCTGCTGCTATTGATTCTCTGGTCATAGTGATCCTATTAATATCTTTGTAATGCTGGTCCTGTTTTTATTAATTTTTTTAACTTTTCTTTCTCTGGAAAAGTCTTTTTCTCTTTCATGGGTGAGAGGTTATTTTACTGGATATAGAATTCTTGGTTAGAAGGGGTTTTTTTTCCCTTTCAGAATTGGATAGAAGTCAATCCATTGCCTTCTTGCTTGTAAAGTTTCTGCTTATCTTTTGGGTTTGCTTTGTGGGTGACTGTTTATTTCCTTAGCTGCAATTGAGATTCTCTTCTTTTCACTGAAATTGGAGAGTCTGACTATAGCACATTGTGATTTGGACATCTCTTAGCTTCTTGAAGTTATTTTCTCCTCCTTTGTGATGTTGGGGGAATATTCTTCCATGCTTTCTCATACGATTTTCTCTGTAGATTTTGTTGTTGTTTCTTCGTCTTCATATATCCTGATGAGGCATAAGCTGTTTCTCTTGGTAGTGTCCCATATGATTTTCAGGGTTTCCTCATATTCCTTTGCTATTTTCATTGACTGTTTCTCTCAGTTGTAGTCAGAATGATTGTTCTTGAGCTCATTGATCCAGTTTTCCTTTTCTTTCATTCTATCCCTCGAGTCTTTAACTACACTGTCTAATTCTGTTACCTTATTGTTTATCTTCTGATGTTCCTTCTGGTGCAGGGTTTCTAGGATTTTAAAAATTATTATACCTTTCACTGTTCTCATAAGCATTTCTCACAGCTCTTGAAGGTATCTAAACACCATTCTTCTGAGTTCTATTTCTGGTAATTCCAGGGACTCTTTTGCAGGGTACAGCACTGGGTTTGATTCTCCCTTGTTTATGTTTGCTTCACTTGTGTATTGCGGTTGATTTTGCTATTGTTTTGTGGGCTGTTGGGTCATACAGGGGTAGTTGGCTCTGTTGAGTGATGTGGGAGAAGGCTAATAGGATTTGAAAATATACAGTGGGGAAATGGAGAAAAGGAGAAATAGTCGGGAATGTGGTGGGAAGAAGAGAAATAATAAAATAATAGATCTAAAGGTTTGTGAAAATGAGAAAGTGTATTTTCAAAGGGATAATAAGTATTACTAGGTATTTTGGAAATATGAGGGAAAAGAACGCAGCTAGAGATAGTGGGTTGATCAGGAAAAAAAACTATGGAAATACTCAGAACAGAAGCAAAGGAGACGGATGAGATGAGATAGATAATATAGAAGAAAGGAATAAGAGAGAAGGGGAAGAAGACAGTAGAAGGGAAAAACATGAAAAATTAAAATAAAATTATAGAGGCAACAAAGAAAAGGGGGAGAAAAGATTAAGCATGGTTTGGGTGTGGATACAGTGTTCTCTTGCATCAAATGTGGGCGGGCATGTTCCCTGAGAAGAAAAGAAATGAAAACCGTGAGCAGGTGTAACCAGACCTGTAGTCGTGTGGGTGGGTGTGTCTGTGTTTTCTAGGAAGTGTGTGTATCTGCAAGGGGATGAGTCTGTACAGGAAGAAGGAGTAAGAGGGGGTAGAAAGAAAATAAAAATACATGAGTAAAATTTTAAACCACTTTTTGGGTGGGGATTCCTGATCCTTAGGAGCACAGATGTGTGCTCGTGTGTGCCACACAGTGAGAGGGAGTCATGGGAGGGAGGTGCCAATGGAGGAAGGAGGAAGGTAATATTGGGGGCAAGCATTGCTTGGGGGCAGGAGCCACCGGCACTGGGTAGTGAGGCTGCCTGCACCAAGCTGCCCATGCAGTCTGCTATCCATCCATGCATGGCTCCCAGAAGCTAGAGAGGTAATAGGTTTGGTTGGGTGGTTAGAACAGACAAAGGGGAGAATCAGTTTATGCTGGGAGGGGGAGTGCACAGAAGTGGGTCAAGCTGCTCAAAGAGGAGTGAATACCAGTCAGCAGGTACTGCTCATCTTTAACTTGATGAAACTTTAAGTTGTTTTTCTGGCTTCCAGGAAGCACTGAACTTCCTTCTTGGTGGGATTTCTGTGGACCATATCCTCCAGCCATTATGGTTTTGATAGAGAATATAATTTTTTTAGTTGAAAGTATTGCTAATCGAACACCAAAAGAATTAGTCACAAATGTGAAGATTGATAAAATGATTTTTAAAAATCCACTTGTAGGTAGACTAATGGCCAACTGAAATGGATTGTGTCCTAGTTCCAGAAACCGGAAAACCTGTTAACTTATATGGCAAAAAGGAGCGCTGGTGCCGTAGATCACATTTAGAACTGTGAATTCAAGGTCATCCATTCAAGCCTGCCCTGAGAGAAAAGGTGAGCTGGCTGCTTCCATCATGATTTAAATTCCGAGAAAATCAAAGAGGGTGATTCTCTCATATAGGGTCACACTGAGTTAGAATGGCAGTGGGTTTGGTTTGGGCTTTATATCGCACCGAGTACTTTTCAAATGTGTTAAATTAAGAATATTGCGTTGGAGAGGTTATCCTGGATTATCTGACAGTTTCTAAATGTAATAACAATGGTCCTTATAAGAGAGAAACATAAGTGTAAGCAGGAGAGAGATACTTGAAAATGCTATGCTACTGGCTTGGAAGATGGAGAAAGCAATCACAAATCAAGGGATGCACACAACCTCTATATGCACCATAATTTGTTTATCTGCTCACCTGTGGATGGGCATTTGGGTTGTTGTCAGAGTTTGGTTTTTGAAATTATAGCTGCTATGAACTATTGTGTACAGTACTTTGTATAAATCCCCACATCGCCCACCCAGTGGATGTTGGGTCAGCTCTGACTCAGGCCAATCCCTTGTGTATCAGGGTAGAAAACTATGCTCCGTGGGACTTTTGATGGCTGAGTTCACTCTTGGAAGTAAATCCTTTCACCTTCCTTCTGAGGCCGGATGGTTGGACCTGAGCCACCAACCTTTCAGTTAGCAGTCGGTGCCTTAACCATTGGTACCACCCAGGAGCTTTGCATGGACATATGTTCTTTTTTCTCTTAGATAAATTCATAGGGGTGGGAGGGCTGAGTCAGATGTTAGATCTGTGGTTCACTTTTGGAGGCACTCCCAAAGTGATTGCACCCCTTTCATTCCTACCAGTAGGTATGAATACTGTGATTATAATAATATATGTAATATATATAAAACAATAATGGGCGGGAAGCACTTGTTAAGCATTTTTTTCAGTCCACTCCCATGGAAAATCCAACTTAGAGGGACTGGAAGGGGACTGCGGTCTGAATGTTTAATCAATAACAGAGTGGATTTCAACAGCAGTCTAGTTACAAAACAATCCTAGGGGATCAATTCTTTATAGAGCCAAGTTTATGGACCTAGCAAGATCTGGTTCCTGTCTAGATTCCTATCTAACTCTTGCTACAGAATTATTAAACTATGCATATTTTTGTCTGGTGTGATCTCTCATTCATCCAGCAATGTGAATGTTATTCACCAATGCGACAAGCTAAAGATTGTAAGATGAGACCATATTTAGGTAGAGTGTAAATCCAATCAATGACAAGTATCCTTACAAAAGAAAGGCAAGGGAAGGCAGTCAGAGATCCAGGAAAGAAGACCATATTATGACCAAAATAGAGCTGGTGTTATATAGCTACAAGCCAAGGAATACCAAGAGCCAACAGAAACTACATGAGGCAAAGAAAGATTTTCCCCTAGAGCCTCCAGGGAGTGGGTGGGTGGGTGGGGGTGGAATTGGGAAGTATGATCCTTCCAACACCTTGATTTTGGACTTCTCCCTTCTAGAACAGTGAGAAAATAAATCTCTGTTGTTTTAAACCATGTAGTTTGTGATTATTTGTTATAGAAATCTGTGTTAGACAGGGTTGGCTTGAGAAACAAATCCAGTGACATTGATATATGTATGTAAGAAAGAACTTTATATCAAGGAGTAGTTTTATATCAAGAAAACATCCCAGCCCAGTCCGACTCAAGTCCCTAAGTCTGATACTAGTCCAGAAGTTACTCTTCAGGCTCATGCAGCCATAAGTGATGCTGCAGAATGCAGGAAGCTCACAGGCCATTGGGTGCAAAGTCACATGGATCCAACCAAAGTTGGTGGAAACATGGTGGAGCTCCAGTAGTTCTCAGGGTCAACCTCAGAGAGGGAAAAGCAGACAGAGGGAGAGGTTTCCAGGGCCCTACTTATGTGGAAGCCACATTCCCAAGGAGAGGCGACCAGGTTTTGGCCTGATTGACAGTTTGGACACCACCCCTATATTTTATAAATCTTCAAGTTGACGTAAGTTTAATCTAACTCCCACACAGTCTTAGCAAATCACAGGCAGCATACATTGGGCATTTGTGCTGGGTATTGTGGTGGATGCAGGCATAGCAGCAGTTGTGAGGATGGCACGTGATTGGGCAGCGCTTCACTCTGTTGGACGTAGCTAGGGTCACTATGGTTCAGAACGGAATTGATGGTACCTAGCAACGGCAAACAGCATCATGCTGGGTATTGAGCAGTCAGACTGTAAAGATATGAATTCCACTCTCAAACAAAACATGGGCTCTCAGAGGCAATTATATATATGACAGTGCAACTATTCCTAAAATTGAATGTATTTAACAGAGGAGTGATTTCAACAGCCTTCCTGTTCTCTCCATTCTCCCCCTCCATCTCCTCCCATTCTGGGACTCCTTTTCCACTGTTGTGTTTGGGGTTAAAAAATCATCCTTATCATGTAAATGGCACCGGCCAGAAAGCTAGGAGTCACTTTTATGAATTCTCCCCCATTTTGTCCGCCAAACCCTATTTTACTTCCTTAATATTTCTAAAGAGTCTACACTTCTATTTCCATAGCCTTCACCACAGAACATGCTCCCATCATCTCTTGCCTAGGTAATTCCCTTCTGTCCCCCTTTGTAAGAGTTATATAATTTCATGTTAACTTAAAGATATATAAAAGTGTAGGGGTGGAGTTCAGTCTGTCAATCAGGTCACAGACTGATGACCTTTCTGGGAGAAGCGACTGAGATATGTAGTTCTCTGGAGGCTGGCCTCTCTCTCTTTCTCTCTGTGTTGCTGGCCACCCAGAGAGCTGCTGGACTCCCACCATGCTCCCACCGACATTGGATATACACAACGTTATACCCTCCAGTCTGTGATCGTCCTGCATTCTCTATCATTGCATGTGACTGCCCGAGTCTGAAGAGGGAATTATGAACTAGTATTGGACTTGTGGACTTGAGTTGGACTGGGCTGGGAGGTTTTCTTGATATATAATTACTTCTTGATAGTAAGCTCTTTCTTACACATACACGAGTGTCACTAGATTTGTTTCTCTAAATCAACCCAGCCTAACACAACCCGCTTCACCTCCAACCTTCTGTCCCTGCCACAGTGGGAAGCAGCCAACACAAATGCAAATGTGGTCTCATCACTTTGGTAGTTAAATTTTCCAGTGGATTTTCATGGCTCTTAAGACAAGGGCTAAACTCTCTACAACCCCGTGTAGAAGGCGCAGATGGCAAGCACTTGCGGTCTTTCAGCCTCCTCCGGTTCTCTGTACTCCATCCGGGCAGGTCTGCTGTCAGTCTTCTGCTTCAGACTTCTGGCATTTCATGACCAAGTCTCTCTGCTTCCCTTTGTTGACTCCAATTGCTTCAGCCATCAGCCCGATGGAGCCTGCCTTGGCTTGAGATCCCGTTCAGCCATCCTATTTTAATCTCTGAGAGCAAGGTGGGCTTCCCAGTCCCAATTGCACTTTCTTTCTTTCTTGTCCCCCAATTGCTCTTTCACAGTCACCTGTGTAGCTATTCGAGTCCCTGAGCAGTGGGAATGAATGGTGAGTGTGTCTTGGCTGCTAACCGAAAGGCTGGAGACCCAAGTGCATCTAAGGACCCTCAGAAGAAAGACCTGACAGTCTACTTCCAGAAAATAAGCCCTGAAAACGCTATGATTCCATTTACCTCTGACACAGATGCTCCTGGGTCATCATGGGTTGGAGTTGATTTGATAACAACTGGCATTGGTATGCTAATGAAAGTGATGCCTGACTCCAGCACTCTCCTCTAAGCTCATTGGGAGTCTGATCATTTTTATTCACTTGTGTGTCTCTGAAGGGTAGTCTTGTCCTGGTGGCTACCTAATCAGCCCATGGTGATTAAATGAATGGGCAAATCACATCATTGTTTACAGAGCCGAAAAAACACAGATGCTTGATTGGAAACAAGTTAAATAAACTATAATTTGCCCATGTTGTACAATACTAGTCAGTTCTTTATGAGAATGAGAGAACTCAGTTTTTACAGACATGGAAAGTTGGCTATGATAGAGTTCCAATTTAAAAAAACAAAACAAAACAAAAAACCAGAAAAACAAGTTGTGCAATTCTTTTAGGAAGACAGTTTATAAACCCTCGGCTCAATGAATGTCTGGTGGAGCAAACGCTGCACTGGTAACAGCGTTTGGAAGTGGGACTGTGCGCCAGAGAAGATACTTGCACCTACTACTTAATGAACACAATTCTGCATTTGTTACAAGTATGTTGTTTTGTATTGGAAAAATGTTCTTAAAGAGTGCAAGGAAGATGAGGAGAAAAGGCACATTCCCTGACGCGCACTACCATCCTCCTCTTCTGACCTTCAGCCTCGCAGGTGTTTGACCCCGACTACGTGGCTTCACCTGTGCGCCTGCCCTGGCCTTCTCCAAGAGCGCCTGCCTGGGCCTGCTCCCTGTCGTCTGTGCAGCTGCCCTCTCTCTGGGCTCACCTGTGCTCTTGCCTGCGCACCTAAGGCCCTGCCCTCGCACCTGTGCTCTGCTTTCTCACTGCCTCACTGGAATGGGGGTGATGCTTCCAATTGGAATTCTTCCTGGAGATTCCTTGAGGAAGAGTGTGACTTAAGGCCACCGTTGGCCTCGTATCAGTTCATAATGGTAACTCGGCCTCCTCTACAGGCATATAAGCTCTTGGCAGAGGAACCCAAAGAACCAAACTCGCTGCCATCAAGTCGATTCAGACTCCTAGCAACCCTGTAGGACAGGGGAGCACTGCTCCTGTTCAGTCTCAGAGACTGAGGAGAAAAGGAACGAACATATTAAGAAGTTAAACTCCTACCACATGGCAGGCACGTCTACATGCATAGCCCATCAAATCTTTACATGAAGCTGGGAGGGGGTATTTATACCTCCATTTTACAGCAGCCTACGGCAGAGAGAATGTCACCTGCCTGATGTCTCGTGCCAAGATTCCAATAGAGCTCCAATTGTCCCCAACCCCCAACGCTGGTTCCCAAGTACCACATTTCATTTTATGGCTGACCTATGCCATCTTATGTGTTTCTAGCTGAGTTTATCTGGTTCTTTCAAGATAATCAGTGCTTGATAAATGTTTGCATGATGATAAAGAGTTTGCCCTTCAGACAGCCCGTCAATTAAATACCCTTTATACTAATTTTATAATAAAGCTTCATCTCCCCAAAGCAAAAAAAAAAAAAGGAGAAATCTGCTGTTTGATCTGTTTTCACCTGTTGGCATAATTTATCAAATTAGAGAATTAAGAAGCTACTAGGATGAAGGAAAGCTAACCCAGACACTCTCCAGTCAGGAGCTATCAAAGGGTACCACGACAAATATGAGGGTCACAAAAATAGTCAAGGGGCCAAGGAGGAGGGCTGAAATAGCTCAGAAATCGAGATAGAAGTTCAAAGGCAAACTGCAGCTTCTCAGAGAGGAAAGAGAGTCCAAACTTCCTAGAGCAAACCCGGGTTCCAACTTCAGCTCTCCAGTCACCTGCAAGAGACCTGGACCAAACCAGCGTACCACCTGAGCTTGAGTTCACTCTCTGAAAACTGTGAGTTTCTATGACCCTCACTGCTGTTACTCATCGTCACGGCCATTCTGCCTCATGGCAACTCCACGTGTGCTCAGTAGAACCACTTCACAGGAATCGCAAGGCTGTGCCCTTTCCAAAGAAGATCATCAGGCATCTTCTGAAATGCCTCTGGATGTGTTCCAGCACCGGCTTCTCCGCTGGTAGTTGAGTGACTGCTCAGCCAGGGGATTCCACTGACCTCACCAGCTTAATAGCATTAGTTTAAACAAGACCGTGCATGTGAATGGCACTTATCAAGAACTGACCAAATGAAGATCTCCAAATTTCCAAATGCTATTCTACTGATCTAACATTGCCTTCTTTACTTGGGATTCAAAATTCTCAGTCAAAAAGATGACTAAATTGTGTTAAGTGCTGAAAAGACAGTGACTGTCTTTACCCGCCCTCTTCCCCGAGGACCTAGAGGAGGTCCGTGCATTACAAATGGATGAGGTCCGTGCATTACAAATGGATGATGAAGGAAGGATGATGGATGATGAAGGAATGAATTTAGCTCAATACTGCTTGCTCTGGATTAAACTGTGCTCTCCAAAAAATGTGTTATAAATTATAACCACTATACCTATGCTAGTCCTACCTAAATTGAAAGACCATCTCAAGAAAAGATTTGACTCAATGAACACTAACACTTGAAAACCAGATGATTTGTGGGATACCATCAAAGATATTATCCATGAAGAAAACAAAGGTCATTAAAAATACAGGAATAAAGAAAATACTAAAATGGACATCAGAAAAGATTCTAAAACTTTCTCTTGAAGCAAATAGAAGAAATGATGAAGAAAAAAATGACGAGTAGAGTATCTCAGAGGATGGTAGAAAATTATAATGAAATGTGTGAAGATCTAGTGTTAGAGAATCACCAGACAACTGTGGGAGGATATGCTCAGCATTTGAAACAGGGGACCTACAGAAAAATTTCCAACCCCAAAACATTGGATGAAGGAGCCATGGTGGCTTATTGGTTACACATTGGGCTGTGATCCATATGGTCAGCAGTTCAAAGCCACCAACAGCTCCATGAGAGAAAGACTGGGCTTTCTACTCCCATGCACAGTTATGGTCTCAGAAACCCATAGGGGTCTCTGTGAGACAGCATTGACTTGATGGCAGTGAGTTTTGTTTGGATGCAGGAAGCATTTTAAAAAATGGAACCATTAAATAAATAAACAAATAGATGATACACAAAGCCCCTGACCAGAAAGAATGGACATTCAGCCATTTCAAGAGGTAGCATATTATTGAAATTCAGGTGGAATTAAAGGAAGGCATTCAGGCTGCACTGGGGGCTTGGGAAAAAGAAGACGCTCAAGATGGACAGGTACCAATTGAGATGTCTCAGCAAATGAGTGCAACGTTAGAGGTGCTCACTCATCTACAGCAACACATCTTGCAGACAGCCATCGAAATGGACATGAGTACTATGTACTTGCTAATCCTAAAGAAAGGCAGCCTGACAGAATGTGGATCAAGATTAAGATCACACACAAGCACAGTTTTGCCGAGGTGAATTAAAAAGCAGTCTCATCACTGCATTGAGAAGGAACTTCCAGTCATTCAAGATGGATTCAGGAGAGGATGTAGAATGAGGGACGTCATTGCTGGTATCAGATGGATCAGGGCTGCAAGCAGAAAATACCAGAAAAATGTTTACCTTGCTTTATTGACTCCACAACAGCCTTTAAATGGTGGATCATAGAAAATTATGGAAACGACTGGGAAGAATGGAAATTCTGAAATACTTGATTGTACTCGTGTGGAATCTGTACATAGACCAAGAAGCAACCACTCACACAGAACCAGGGCATACCGCGTGGGTTAAAATCAGAAGTATGTATTGGGTTGCATCCTTTCACCATACTTCTTCCATATGTATCCTTAGCAAATGTCTAAGGAGCTAGACTGTATGGGGAACACGACATCAGAGTTGGAGGAAGATTCACTTGTTAACAACCTTGACTATGCACACGACAATGCTGCTTACTCAAAGTAAAGGGAATTTGAAGCTCTTATTTTAATTTTTTAAAAGAATTTCATTGGTACTTCATCTACATATCATACAATCCAACAGTTCAATCGTATCAAGAATCATCACCACAATCAATTTTAGCACATTTTCTTCTTCCTGGTACTCATCATTAGTAGTGTAATCATTTAAAATTGTGGCAGAAATATACACAGCAAAACATTCTTCAATTCAAGAACTTTGTGTGTGTAATTCAGTGCCATTGATTATATTCTTCATGCTGCACAACTATTATTGATATATTTTTCCAAATTATCCCACCCCCATTAACATAAATTCAATGCCCTCTAAGCAAAACCTCTTCCTCCTTCACCCATGGTAACCATTGGTCAGCTTTGGTTTCTTCTTTTTTAGTAGTTTTCTTGATATAAAATTCACATATCATAGACTTCCATAGTGAAGTCACTTTTAGAAAGAGTTTTATATACATCCTCACAGTCAGTTCTAGTGGCCCTCCCCACTCCCACCTTCATTGTTTGCTCCCCATCCCCCTCCCACTGCCGCCATTCCTGATAAACCATAGCAACAGCTATTGACTCCATGCATAGGCTCCTTTGTGCTTCAGAAACGGGGGAAGCACTCATTGATGAAGATCAAAGATTACCGTATTCAGGATTCACTACACCTCAGTGAAATAAATCTTCACAACTGGGCTAAGAAGCAACATCAGGACAAATGGAGAACACACCGAAATGATCAAGGATTTCCCTTTACTTGACCAACAACCAGCACCCATGGAGGTTGCTGCTCTTGTTAGGAGCCATCAAGTCCGTTCTGGCTCATAGGACCCCCGTGGACAGCAGAAGGAACACGGCCCGCTTCTGCACGGTCTTCGCGATTACCTTTAGGGTTGAGTCCTGGTTGCAGGCACTGTGCCAATCCATCTTTTCGAGGACCTTGCTCTTTCTGCTGCCCCTCTACATCACCAAGCATGATGTCCTTTCCTTCCCCCAAGGGCTTGTCTTTCCTGACACCATGTCCCAAGTAATGAAGCCAGGACTTGCCATCTTTCCTCTAATGAACACTCTCGTTGTACTTCCTCCAAGGCAGAGTTGTTTGTTCTTTTGGCAATATTTTCAATATTCTTCACCAACACTGTAATTCAAATACATTGATACTTCCACTGTCTTCCTTACTCAATATCTCCCTTTCACATACACATAAGACAACTGAAAATGCCATGACTTGGGTCAGGTGGATCTTAGTTCTCCGACTAACATCCTTGCTTACTACACTTTAAAGAGGTCTTTGAAGCAGATGTACCTAATGCAATGGATCCATTTGTTCTCTTGATTGCTGCTTCCATGAGCACTGATTGTGGCCCCAAGCAAGTTGAAATCCTTGACAACTTCAATCTTTTCTCCATATATCATGATGTTACCTACTGCTCCAGTTGTGAGGATCTGGGTTTACTTTACAGTGAGTTGCAATCCTTATTGAAGGCTGCAATCCTTGATCCCCATCAGCAAGCGCTTCAAGCCCTCTTTGCTTTCAGCACTCAAGGTTGTGTCATCTGCATATCACAGGTTTTAATAAGCCTTCCTCTGATCATGGTAAACCATTCGTTTTCATGTAATCCAGCTTTTCTAATTATGTGCTCATTTATAGATATAAGTATGGCAAGAGAATAGAACCCTGACCCACCCCTTTCTTAACTTTAAGCCATGCAGTCAGCCCTTGATGTGCTCACACACTGCCTCTTGTCCATGGGCAGGTTCCCCATGGGCACCGTGAAGTGTTCTGGAATTCTTCTGCTTCTCAAACCTAGCCACAGTTTGTTATGGTACACAGAGTTAAATGCCTTTGCATAGTCAATAAAAAATAAGTAAACATATTTCTTATAGGGTTTGCTCTCAGCCAAGGTCCACCTAATATCAGCCATGATATCCCTAGTTCCATGTCCTCTTCAGAATCAGGCATGCACCTCTGGTAACACCCTGCTCATGTACTGCTGCGACAATTGTTGCATGATCTTCAGAAGAAGGTTACTTGCATGTCATAGCAACGGCATTGTTTTTTAGTTTGAGCATTTTGTTTGTTCATCTCTCTTTGGAATGGGTACAAATATGGATCTCTTCCAGTTAGTTGGCTACGTATCTGCCTCCCAAATTTCCTGGCATAGACGAGTAAGTGCTTCCAGTCCTTCGTCAGCTTGTTGAAGCATTTTCATGGGTCTGCCATCGGTCCCAGGATTTGGGGTGGTGGAGGTGATGGCTAGCACATTCAGTGCAGCTGAACTTCCTCCTTCAGCACCCTAGTTCATGCTCATATGTTACCTCCTGAAACAACTGAATGTCTACCAGTGCTTTTTGGTACAGCAACTCTGTGTCATCCTTCCAACTCCTCTTGGTGCTTCCTGCACCATTCAACTTTCCCATAGAATCTTACAGTATTGCAACTTGAGGCTTGGTTTTTTTCTTCAGTTCTTTCAGCTTAAGATATGCTGAGCCGTTTCCTCCCCTTTGGTTTTATAAATCTAGGTCTTTGCACATTTCATTATAATATTTGACGTGGTCTTTTGGAGCTGCCCTTTGAAGTTTTCTGTTCAGCTCTTTGACTTCATCTTTTCTTCCATTTGCCTTAGCTACTCTATGATACAGAGCAAGTTTCAGAGTCTCTTCTGGCTTTCACTTTTATTCTTCCTTTCTTTCCTGTCTTTTTAGTGACCTTTAGTTCACTTGCTTCATGAATGATGTTTTTAGATTAAAAAAAAAAAGTCATCTTATTGGGGCCCCTTACAGCTCTGATAACAACCAATACATCAATTGTATCAAGCACATTTGTACATATATTGCCATCAATGAATGATGTTCTTTTTTTAGAAATCATTTTTGGGGGCTTATACAGCTCTTATCACAATCCGTGCATCCATCCATGGTGTCAAGCACATCTGTGCATTTGTTGCCATCATCTGAATGATGTTCTTGATAACCTCCTACAACTCATCAATTCTTCTGCCATTAGTGCTCAAGATGTGTTCATGAAATGTTCTCAAAATCCAGGTGGGATAGACTCACAGTCATATTTTGGCTCTGGTGACCTCATCTCATTTTCTTCAACTTCAACCTGAACTTACATGTGAGCAATGGATAGTCTGTTTCAAGTCAACCCCTGTTCTGGTTTTAGCTGTTGACATTGAGCTCCCTCGTCATCTCTTGCCACCGATGTCACCAATTTGATTTCCATGTATTCCATCTGGAGAAGTTTAAGTTTATAGTCGCCCACGGGAGCAGCAGTCAAAAAAATTAAGTGAATTGTTGCGATATCAAATCTGATGTAAAAAACAAAAGTGTTCCAAAGCAAACATGTTACTTTGAAGATGAAGGTGTGAACAACCCGAGTCATCGTAGTTTCAATTGCCTCATACGCAGGCAAAATCTAGATAATGGATTAAGAAAGTTGAATTGATGCTGTTGAATTACAAGGATGGTGAAAAATATTGACTATACTATGGACGGCCAGAAATTTGAATAAATGTGTCATGGAATAAGTATAACCAGAATGCCCCTGTGGTTCGGTGAATTCGTTGGCATAACTATTCTATCTGTTGTCTTTATAATTCCCATACAATTGGACCGTGGGTAGGACCATGCAAATAAGATATATTGAAACAAAGTAACAATTTGAGAAACCAGGCCAGCTTTGCTGTCACAGCTTCTCTGAATAGGTTTTACAATTGAAAAAAATTAAGGGTCCTTCATAGGAGAATGGGAAAAGGCCACTGGGAAAGCACTTATCCTGGAAAAGTAGAGATTTCTAGAAGGTTACTAAGAACTGGGACGGGGACATATGGACTGATAATCAAGACGTTGGAGGCACTGAAGCCCTGCCTTCCATTGTGTCGCTCTATCCACCAGCAACAACAGTCCTAGCGGAAAAGATTAATCTTCTCTTAGAAAACCATTGTCCTCCCACCCGCACTTGAGGAGACTATGCAAACGATGCTCATTGAAATGCAGCTGGGACTGTGTCTGGAGCATTTCCTGAAGCAGATGCCTTTCAAGATAATGCCTCAGGTTTCCCTTACACACCCTCCCCACCAATTACTGCCTCTGGACTTATACCTAGACTTAAGTCACAGTGAGTCTAGAAAGATGAAATTCAGAGAGTAGCCCAGAAAGAAATACACTATACTCCTAAATAGCTGCTAGAGTTTTCTAATATGTACAGACAGAAACTGGAGAATATGTGTAGGAATGGTGTGGGACAATGGTATAAGGAACATAGACTTGGATCAGCCTGAGTTTATCAATATGAGCCCACTAAGCACAGATTCTTCACTCAATGTTTTAATTTGGGAGATTAAGAGAGAATCTAACACCTTATTTGATTGATTCACTGAAACATAGGCTGTAAGATGGTCTACTAAGTCAAGTTGAAGTACTAGAGTTCAACTATACTATAAAAGTACTAGGCCTGCATACTATAAGCATACTAGACTTACATCCTATAAAAGTATTAGACTTACCTACTATACGCATACTAGACTTACTATAAAAGTATTAGGCTTTCATACTCTAAATGTACTAGAATTACATAATATAAAAGTACTAGACTTGATTCTCCTGCTTTCTGCCTCCCTGAGAGCTTCTGGAGCCCCACCATGCCCCCAGAAACTTAGTAACCACATGACTGCATGAGCCAGCCTGTGATATTCCTGCATCCTGAATCATTCCATTGGCTGCCCCCCACCATCTATGAGGTAGCAGCCTGCCATCTGACCTGTCCATCTTGGATCAATCAGCTTGAGTCAGGAAAAGTCACCATCTGACATCTGAACCTCCAATTAGGCATTGCCAATGGCTATACAGATACTGCAAACAGCTTGGCATCATCTGACCTCCAGTTTTTGGAGCCCAACCACCATCAGATTTGTGGAATGGGAATTCATAAATTCTTGTAGCCATATGAGTCAGAAGAGCCCAATCTGATGCCTGACCTAAGAACTTGAGTCAATCACCAGCCTCTACAGTCCTTTGTTGAAAAGGAGAGCAGTGGGACCACAGAGGACTACAAATGTTTCTGAGGAACCAACGAGAAGCCCGGACCCTTTAGCTTTGGAACCAGCACCTTGGCTGTCCCTGAGCTGTGAGCAGACTCTGGTCTGGTTCCTGTTGGAGAACTCTCATCAGCCTGAAGAGGTATAATCCACTCAGTCTCCTGGGTTTTTCCATCTGGAACTTGCTGAGGGATGAAACCTCGGCTGTTGTCACTCAAGTGGCTGAACACATCTCTCTTCCTCCTCCTGTTCAAGGCAGCCCTTACTGGAAGACTCCTGGAAACCCTGAAGGCCATGGTGGGGCCCTTCACCTGCATGCCCCTGCGGTCACTGACAGAGGCTCAGCAGCTCCTCCAGGACACTTTGAAGGTTGTGATGGATGGACTGGAGGTCCCGCTTGCCCAGAAGTTTCACCCTAGGAGATGTCAACTGGATTTTCCAGCCCAAGTAAAATTCCGGAACCTGCTGTCTGATAAATATGCTAAAGAATCTTCGCATTCATCTGAGGACCTCCAAGCAGCCAGCCCATGAGCAAGAGGCAAAAAAGACGATGGGTCCATGTCAGAGAAGCCTCCTGTGGCTTCTGTGGAGCTGATCCCAGCCCTGCTCCTCAAGCAAGCCACCCGGAGTGAATCCCTCACCTTCCTCCTTGAAAAGGCCAAACAGAGAAAGGGCCAACTCCTCCTGTTGTAGAAAGATGAAGATGTTTAATAAGTCACTAGACATGGAACTATTGAAAAGATCCTGAACATGATGCAGTTGGACTGTGTCCAGGAAGTGACAGTGAATTGCAGTTGGGAACTATCTACCCTGGCTAGACCAGCTCGTCTCCTGGGCCAGATGGTTCATCTGAGACTTGTTCTCTCTGGAATCATCTTGCACACCTGGAGGGAGGAGGATGAGATGAAGAATCTGGTTGCCCAATTGGCCTCTCAGCTAGTCAGTCTGCACCAGCTCCAGGAGCTCCGTTTGAATTCCATTCAGTTCCTGGAAGGTCACCTGGACCAGATGTTTGGGTGCCTGAAGAGGCCCTTGAAGATCCTCTGGATAACTGACTGCTCACTTTTGGAGTCTGACTTGACATTCATGTCCTTGTATCCAAGCACCAAATGCCTGAATTTGAGTGGTCTCAAGTCGACTGGCTTCAATCCTCAGTCCCTCCAAACTCTGCTGGAGAGAACCTCAGAAACCCTCCGCATCCTGGACTTTGGTCGCTGTGGGCTCACAGACCCCCAGCTCACGGCCATCCTGCCTGCCCTTGGTCGATGCTCTCAGCTCCGGCTCTTCAGGTTCTCTGGAATCCCAGTTCCCACGGCTGCCCTCAAGAGTTTCTTGTGGTACACCCTCCCTCTGTGCAAGTTCCAGCTCTTGGGGTTTCCTATCCCTCTGGATTGTTGCCTGCACATCCAAGGTCCTTTCCAACAGTGGAATCTTCCAATGTATGTGGCAAAGCTGCAATGGATCCTCCGGGACGTAGGAAAGTGAAACAACCTGATGGACTGTCGACATGACACCTATGTAGATCATTTAATGACCTGCATGTTCCGGAACTGATGCCACTCTCATTTTTGTAATGGGCTTTCCATCCTAATCTCGGCCTTTGTTTATCATCCCATTTGTGGACGTTTGGTGGCATATATTTGCTAATGATGCTTGTTTGAGTTATGGTCAAGAGAACTGGTTATGCTTGTTTCATTTATTTGTTTTTTCCTCTCAGTCATTATAAATTAACTCATGAACTGAGTAGAACAATATTCAGGAGAGTTTTAGTCCCCCCCCCCCATGGATTCGAGTTTTAGTTTTTATCTGACTTCCAAAATTATTCCCAACCCCCTTTTAAATATTCAAATAAAAGGATTAGTCATACACTAAAAAATGTATTAGATTTTCATACTATAAAAGCACTAGACTTACATACTATAAAAGGAGTTAAAAAAACTTAGGGAAATTGGCATGTTAGAGTGGATATATCAGGGTAAACCCACAGACCCACAAAAGAACTGCCCTGAGGACACACCGTTCATCAGGACAGGAAGGATACTTTGTGCAGGGAGCCCCAGGATGGCTGGACTCCTGGAACTGTTGCTTGGTGTCAGCCAGGCTTGAATGGGAACTGTCCTCATTGAATTAAGACACTCGCCTACAATGGGGCTGGCTGGGCCCCACAGGGGTAGGGGCCAAGTGGCAGGACTAAATTGCTAGAGATAAGGTGGGTATGGTTACCAAAACGGACAACAGAGTCAAAGTAGTAATCAGCAGAGCCTGACTCAAATGACCCTATTGTGTTTTCCACTTATGCAAGGTGTTCTTAGGCGTGAATAGGTAGACAGGAAGCCTACTGAATATTTACCTGATTTGTACAAGCCGAAAACCCATGATCAGGTTGATGTCAGGCTAACTTGAATCACCAGAATTCGAGTCATGATCCCACAATTAATTCCAGACTTGAGACAAATTTCAGAATGACAGCTGAAATTTCACTGCAGAAAAGGAAATGATCAGACTTTTCAGGAATTACTAGACACTTTCTATCAATGGACACTAAACCCAAAATGTTTTGAAGGCCCCCCAGTGGGACTGGGTGTGCATGGAGGTCAAGATATGAATGACGTATTAACTCAGATTTAGCCAGCGGGTTCTTGAGTGCATCCTGCAGTAATCTCCCCAGTTTTAGAAAGCATGGTTGGGACAGACCTAGTCAGCAACCCTCAAAGGTGGGATGAGGGCCATAATGTTGGGAAAGCCAACTGTCTCTGCTGAGGAAAACAGCACACACAAAAAGCAATACCACATTCCTGGGGAGATTGCAGAGATTAGTTCCACCATCCAGGACTTGAAGGATCCCCATTAACTCGCCTATTTGGCTTGTCCAAAAATCACATGGACCTCAGAGGATGGGAGTCAATGATCATAAACTTAACCAGGTGGAGACTCCAATTGCAGCTGCTATTCCAGATGTGGTTTCATTGCTGGAGCAGATTAATCCTTCTCCTGGTACCCAGTATGCAGCTACAGATTGAGACAAGGCCCCTTTTCAATTTTGGTTTCAAAAGACCAATAAAAGCCGCGTGCCCTTGGCTGGGTAGGGCACACAATTCACTTTTACAACTCTCCCTCCAGGTTCTGCCAACTCTTCCAGGCCGATGCCATAATTTAGTCCAGAGTGATTTTAATAGCCTTTTCCTTCCACAAAACATCACACTGATCCATTTCATTGACGCATTATGATGACTGGACCTAGTAAGAAAGAAGTATCAGTGACTTTGGGCTTACTGGTAAACCATCTGTGTACTCAAAACTCAAACTCAAGCTCACCGCCATCAAGAGGTTTCTAACTCACAGGACAGGGTAGAACTGCACCTCTGGGTTTTCGAGATTGTAGCTCTTTAGAGGAGCAGAAAGCTTCATCTTTCTCTCTGGGGAGCAGCTGATGGTTTTGAACTTCTGACCTTCTGGTTAGCATCCTCTGTTAAAGCATTACAGCACCAGGGCTCCTCTCTGTGTGCTAGAAGTTAAACCAACCAAAACTTCAGGTGCCTCTCACTTCAGTGAAGTTTCTAGGGGTCCAGTGGTGTGGGGTATAGCGAGATATTCCTTCTAAAGTGCACCTGGCTCTTCCCACAACTGAAAAGGAGGCGCGGCATGTGGTGGGCCTCTTTGGCTTGTGGAGGAGGTAACATATCCCTCATTTGGGTGTGCTGCTGCAGCTGGTGTAGCAAGTGACTTGGAAAGCTGCCACCCTGAGTGGGGCCCAGGGCAAGAGAAGGCTCTGCAACAGAAGTGGGTGGCTGGGCAAGCCACTTTGCCCTTTGGGCCACATGATCCAGCTGATCCGATGGTGTTCGAGGTGTCTGTGGCAGCTAGAGATGTCATTTGAGTTTGTGGCAGGACCCTACTGGTGAATCACAGCACAGACCCTTGGAATTTGGGAACAAAGCTCCGCCATCCTCTTCAGACGACTCCCATTTTGAAAACCAGCTCATGGCCTCTTACTGGGCCTTCCTGAAGGTTGAGTGCCTCGCCACGGGTCACCAAGTGACCTTGTGGCCGGAGATGCCCATCATGAACCGAGTGTTGTCTGCACCACAGAGTCATGATGTTGGACATGCACAGAGCACTCCTTCGTTACATGACAGTGATATATGTGGGGTAGGTCTAAACTCGGGCCTGAAGGTACAAGTGAGCTGCATAATAAGGGATCCAAATGTGTCTGGTCTCCTCTTAGGTCTTTCTCCCAGGCTGCACCTATGACCTCGTGGGGAGTCCCACATAATCAGTTGACTAAAGAAGAGAAAGCGAGTGTTTGGGTTATGGATGGTTCTGCATATGAAGGTACCGCTCAAACGTGGGCAGCAAAAGCATGACAGCTCCTTTCTGGAACCTCCCCGAAGGACAGGGGTGAAGAGAAACCTTCCCAGTGGGCAGGACTTCTAGCAGTAACAGCTGGCCGTTCAGTTTGCTTGGAAGGGGAAGTGGCCAAATGGATAAGTGTATACTGATTTGTGGGTTGTGGCCAATGCCTTGGCTAAATGGTCAGGGGCTGGGAAGCAACTTTTCCAGGGCATTTATATTGCTCCTCCAGACAGGACTTACTTTACATTGAATCATGGCTCTGACCGGATTGAGGGTGTTGTCTCTCAGCCCGCCGTCACTTGTGTGTCAGTTTGTCCCTCTGTGGCAGCTTGTGTGTTGCTGTGATGCTGGAAGTTATGTCACTGTATTCCAGCAGAGGACTTGGCCACTGCAAACATACAGACAGCAACAGAACATTGTAAGATGCTGAAAACATCATGAATAGCAGCAGCTCATTGGTCCGAAGGCACTCACAATATGATGGAGGGAAGTGGAGTCGACCGGAAAGACACGAATGGAGTGAAGCCTGCTGGAGTAAATGCTTCAGGGTGGTCATTTGCTGATGGGCATGACTCAAGATGAGAAGAAACAGCTGAAAAATCAATTAATAATCGAGTCTTGAAATGTATGGAGCATGAATCCAGTAAAATTGGAAGCTATTATAAATGAAGTGGAACATGTAAAGGTTCGTGTTCTAGGTGTTAGTGAGCTGAAATGGACACTGAATGGTACTGGCCACTTTGAAAGAGAAAATCCTATTGCTTCCCATGGTGCAAATGACACATTCAGAGGAATGGCAGCATATTCGTTAGCCAAAAGGACATCTTACAATCTATGTCGAAGTTCAAGTCATCTGTGATAGAATAATTTATATTCAAATGTAAGGTGATCCAATTACCACAACTATTATTCAAATGTTGCACCAGCCACTAAAGCTTGCGATGAAGAAACTGAAGAATTCTACTAACATCATGCAATCAAGATGCATTGATAATTATTGGCAATTGGAAGGCAAAAGCTGAAAACACCGAGGAAAGAATGGTAGTTGGAAAATATGGCCTTGGTTATAGAAACAAAGCTGGAGACCCCATGAGAGAACTGAGCAAAACCAACGACATCTTCACCAAAAATATCTTTTTAAACAACACTAATGATGACTACACATGTTGGCTTTTCCAGATGCAATGCACAGAGTCTGATTGAGTACCTCTGGAAGAGATGGGGGTGAAGCGCAATATCAGCAGTGAAAACCAGGCCAAAGACAGACTGTGGAACAGACCACCATTTGTACATCTGTTAGTTCAGTTTGAAGCTGACGAAAATGAACACAAGTCCACAAGAGGCGAAACTTGACCTTCAGTCTATCCCACTAGAATTGTAAGCACGTCTCAAGAACAGACTAGACACATTGGATACTGATTGCAGAATGACGTGAGGAGCTGTGGGATGACATCAAGAATATTACACACGAAGAAAGCAAAAGGTCATGAAAAAGGAAAAAGATCAAAGTAGAGTCTAAAAATATTCTGAAACTTTCCCTTAATCGCAGAGTACCTGAGGAAAGTGGAAGAAATGATGGAATTAAAGAACTGAACAGAAAATTACAGAGAGCAGTTCAAGAAGACAAAGTACAATATTGTCGTGGAAAGTGCCAGCTACGGCTAGACAGTCAAAGGAAGAACCTGCTCAGTATATCCTGAAATAAAATAACGGAGGAAAAACTCAAGCCTCAAGTTGCAATATTGAAAGATTCTCTGGGCAAATTATTGAATGATGCAGGAAGCATCAAAAGAAGGTGGGGTGATTATACAGAGTCACTGCACCAAAGAGAACCAGGGGGTAGCGTTTCAGCAAAAACAAATAGCTCTACAGGACTAAGTCCAAGCTGCACTGAAGGTATTAGCTACAAACAAGGCTCCAGGAACTGATGGAGACTGGAAATGTTTCAACAAGCTGATGAAGCACTGGAACCACCCATTCATCCATGCCAGGAAGTCTGGAAGAAAGCTACTTGGTTAACTGACTGGAAGAGATCTCTATTTGTTCCTAGTCCAAAGAAAGGTGAACCAGCAGGACATTCAAGTTACAGAATAATATCATTATTATCACATGCAAGTAAACTCCCGCTGAAGATCATCTAACAATAGTCACAGCAGTACATTGACAGGACGTTGCCAGAGGTTCAGGGCAGACGCTGAAGAGGACATGGACCAAGCGATATCATGTCAAATGGACCTTGGCTGAAAGCAGAGACCATCAGAAAGAGTCTTACTTATTTGCTATTGACTGTGCAAAGGCATTTAACCGTGTGGACCATAACAAACTATGGATCGGTTTGAGAAGAATGGGGACTCCAGACCACCTCATTGTCCTCATGTGCACGGATCAAGAGGCAGGTGTGTGAGTAGATCAAGGGTCTACTGCATTGTTTAAAATTAAGAAAGATGTGTTTCATAGTTACATCCTCTCATCATATTTATTCTGTTGTGTGCTGAGTAAATAATCAGAGAATCCCTCCCTCTGCACCCTGGGGACCGCTTGATAGGTTATGAATTATTGTTATTTTCATATCTCACCCCGACCACTGTGTGTTGATCATTGTATGCAGCCAATTATTGAACCCAGCAGAAATGCAGGGAGCGCCATGAGAGAGGCAGTGGTGCCAGAATGGGTATAGAAGGGTAGAGGCATGCCTGGCCTTTCTTCTGTAGACATCAACCTCAAGTTTGAATCTCCTTTCCCCTTGTGAAGCTAGAGATCAAACACCACCTCCATGTACTAGTGCATCTCCTCAGAAAGGAAGATGATGGCATGTTACCCCACAACGCTGGACATGTTATCAGGAGGACCAGTCCCTGGGAGGGACGTTGTGCTTGGTCAAGTAAAGGCTCAGTGATAAAGAAGCAGCTAGATTGACATCGTGGCCAAAACAATGGGCTCAAGACATGAGGATGGTGTAGAGCGAGACAACGCTACATTCTCTTGCACATAGGATTGCAGGGAGGCGGACCTACTCGACATCTAATTACAACATCAGCAGCACAATCCCATTGGCAAATGGGTTTTCTTTGCTCTGCTAATTTCTATTAGCCTCACGTGCTTGTGAAAGTTGACCATTGAATAAGGAAGATCAAAGAAGAATCGATGCATTTGATTCTGGTGAAGAAGGTCGAAAACACTACAGACTGCTAAAATAACAAATAAATCTGTCTTGGAAGTAGTACAGCCAGAATGCTTCTTACAAGCAAGGATGGTGAGACTTAGTCTCGCTATTTTGGACATGTTTTCCGGAAAGACAGTCCCTGGAGAAGGACATCGTGTTTGATAAAGTAGAGGGGCTGTGAAAAGGAGGAAGCCCCTCGGTGGGATGGACGGACACAGTGACTGCAGCAATGGGCTCGAATACAGGAGCATTTGCAGGCGGGGGCAGTGTTTGTTCCCTTCGGTGGTACGCAGAGTTGTTACGGGTCAGAACCGATTTGACAGCACCCACCATCAACCAAAACAGCAGGGCAGAGTAGGGTGTGTCCAATATTATTTATCAGGAATCAGATAGAGGAGAAGCAAGTAGAGATGGGGAAAGACAGATGTCTTCACTCATGAAGATCAATCACCAAGGAGCCAAGGAGTGGAAACTGGAAAGACACAAGGACTTCACACACACATGCACACACACACACACGCACACACACACACCCCGCCAGCCAGCACCCCAAATTCAGGCTCCTAGCCTCCTACACTGAAAGAACATCAATTTCTGTTGGTGAAAGCCACTCTTTTGTGGTGTTTCTGTTCCCGCAGCACTAGATAACTAAGATACTGCTCAAGCAAGGGCTCTATGCAGTCCTAAACTAATCCCCCAATGGCTTCCCGCAGATGCTATCCCAGCCAGCAGCAGCCACCGAGGACCACTGGATTCAGTGTGAAGGAGCCTTTAGGAGCGGGGGGAACCAAGGCTAGGAGAGTCTTGTTCAGCCCCGCGAGAAGAAGGTCCCTGAATCCAGGATGTGCTGTTGAAGCAGCAATCACCAAGTTTAAGACTACGCCTAGGGAAAAATGAACATCCATCTGGTCATAAACAGAAGGCAATCTTTGTTTTAAAAAAGATGATTTTATTGGAGGCTCTTACGAAAATAATAATAATAATAATAATCTATAATTTATCAAGCGGTCATGAGGGTGGGATAGGGGGAGGAGGGTAAAAAGAGGATCTGATACTCAAATTGAATGTAAATATTTAGAAAATAATGATGGCAACATATGTACAGAAAGAAATATTTTTAAAATAATTTCATTGGGGCTCAGACAATTCTTATTAGAATCTATACATCCATCCATTGTATCAAGCACATTTGTACATTTGTTGCCATCATCATTCTCAGAACATTTTCTTTCTACTTGAGCCCATGGTGGCACTTCATTTTTCCCCTCCCTCCCCACCTCCCTTCCCTCATGAACCCTTGATAATTATAAATTATTATTTTGTCGTGTCTTACACTATCTGACGTCTGTCTTCCTTCACCGACTCAGAAAGAAATCTTAAAGCCACTGTTGTTGTTGTGTTCAGGTGCCCTTGAGTCACTCCTGACTCAGAGAGCCCCTGGGTACAGCAGAGCAAGACTCTGCCAGTGCTTGGCTGGCCTCAGCAGTGTTGTGTTTGCGCCCATTACTGTAGCCCCTATGTTCATCTATCGCACAGAGGGGGGGTCTTCCTCTGTATTTGCTGCTCCTCCACTTTACCAAACACCATGTGCTTGTTCCTGAAAACATGTCCAAAGTACATGGTACATGAAGTCTCACCATTCTTGCCAGGAATATTCTGGCTGGAACTTTTTCAAACCAGGCTTGTTTGTTCTTCTAGCAATCCGTGGCACTTTCAAAATCCGTTGTGAGCACCGTAATTCCAATGCATTGATTGTGCTTCAATCTTCCTTATTCGATGTCCGACTTCCATATGGATGTGAGGTGATTGAACAGACCACGGCTTGGGTTAGGTACACTTTAGTCTTCAAAGTGACACCCTTTATCTTCAATACTCTGAAGAGATCTTGTGCCGCAGATTTACCCAATGCAAGGTGTTTTTTGATCTCTTGACTACTGCTTCCATGGTCATTGATGGTGGATCCAAGCAAGATGAAATCCCTGACAACTTCCGCCTTTTGTCTGTTTAGCATGATGCTACTGATTGGTGCCATTGTGAGGATTTTGGCTTTCTTTACATCCTCTTGTGATCCACATCGAAGTCTGCAATCCTTGATCTTCATCAGCAAGTGCTTCAAGTCCTCCTCACTTTCAGAAAGCAAGGCTGTGTCATCTGCATATGGCAAGTTGCTAAGAAGCCTCTGTGGCTGTTATATAATCTCCTGTCAACTTGAGCGAAGGGGTGGAGTCTAGCCTGTCAATCAGGTCATAGCCAATAATGCCTCTGTGTGGGCATGACCTTCTCCTGAGAATTCAGGAAACTCTTGTCTTCCTCCCTGGAGGTGGGACGCACACTCTGTCCGCTACACATTCCTGTGGACAAGCTAGAATTTGGAGCTGGAGAAGCCATGTTGAGACCTATGTCAGCACTGAGTTGCTTCCACTGCCACTGCATCCACAAGACTTTCCACTCACTGGCCTGTGCTCTTCCTGAACTCTGTGTCATTGCATGTGTTGTGTGACTCTGAAGAGGAATTTATAGACTGGTATCAGACATATGGGCTAATATCAGACTTATGGACTTGTCTTGGACTGGGCTGGGATGTTTTCTTCATATACAATTACTCGATATAATGTTCTCTCTTACACATATATGAGTGTCTCTGGATTTGTATCTCTAGTCAACCTGGACTAACAAAACCTTCCTTCATTAAAAAAACTTACATAAAGTAAAAGCAACAATAAAAAATATTGGATTCTGATCAAATTACTCTTTTAAACACATATACATATTACTATCCACTCTGTCTCCCCCACCCCGACACATTCCTAAATTGTACCTAGAATCACTCTGGTGGGTGACATACCAGAGGAGAAAAAGCTTTCACTTGGTGTTTGAGGGTTTAAAATAAAATGTTTCCATTTTCTTACTGTGCTGTTTCTCCAGTCCCCAGTAAACACGCAACCGCCTTTTCCAAACAGAGTTCATTTTCTGCTGCTATTCTTGGTTGCTTCGGGCAGCAAAAGCCCTGCTTGAGGTGAAAATGAGAGAGCGAGGTGCTACTCAAAACAAAAACCAAACTCACTGCCATCAAGCCAATGCTAACTCAGCGGCCCTACAGAACAGGGTAGAACTGCTCCTGTGAGTTTCTCAGGTTGTGCCTCTGTAGATGAGTAGAAAGCCCTGTCTTTCTCCCAAAGAATGGCTGGTGGTTTTGAACTTCTGGCCTTGCAATTAGCCCCCCAATGAGTAACCACTATGCTGCCAGGGCTCCTCTTTGTGGTGCTAGTGGAAAAATCATGAGTAGTGTGACAATCATTTACCCATGCCACAATCTCTGGAACCTATGAAGGAGAACTAGGGACTCGGTTCTCCCCTTAGACCTGTAGAGGGAGCATGGGCCTGCCAGACCCCTTCATTGTTGACTTGGAGAACGTGGAGAGAGTAAATTCCTCTCGTCTGGAGCTACTGAGTTCATGGGGGAGGGGAGGTTGTTACAATGGTCCTATCACTCTCACAAGCTCCTCTCAATTTATTCTCTCAATGGTTCCATGTGCACATTTGCACGTAAATTCCCAAGCCCAAATCCAAATGCCATCCGTGGAATGTCTCCCCTTGAAATCCATAGCTAGTTTCTCTTTCAAATCACGGTACACCCAGGGTCCCCAGGATCCTTGATTCTGTGATCAGAACTTTTTCTCCTTTTGCTATATTTCATATCTTCTCCAGAAGACACACTCAACAGAATGTTCCCCTCCCCCTATTCAAACACAGCATCTTCCCTGTTCATGTTCACGGGCTATGGGCTTCAGGAAAGCCCAAGACAGCACTTCTCAACCTGTGGGTCATGACCCCTTTGGGGGTTGAACGACCCTTTCACAGGGGTCACCTAAGCCCATCGGAAAGCACATATTTCTGATGGTCTTATCAACCAAGACACTGCTTCTCTATCCATCTCCAGGTGGGTCGCCCCACATGCAGATATGCCCACATATGAGTACCTGGTGTGATGGCATCATTGTGCCAACCTCATCACATACACCCCATACAAATATAGGTGTATGTGACAGGGTTGGTGCCATAATGTACTTATGTGTACCAATCACACATGTGTAAAGAGCAGCTACTGTGTAGAAAGCAGCTGCCGTGTTGAAAGCAGCTACTCTGTTAAAAGCAGCTACTGTGTTGAAAGCAGCAGTATTGGAGGTAAACCAACACTTCATGAATTATAATTACTGGGTAAATGTAAAATCATGTACTGTAAAATCATCAACTACTGCAAAAAAATTACCATGGGAACTTAATCTGGATGCTGATCGGTCTTTTTATATTTAGCTGTGGTTGATCCGAATACTGCCCCCTTGTGATAGTAACAGATACATTAAAAAAAACCCACACAGAATGGTAAATCATAGGAAACTTTAATGAACTGCATTGACTGAACTATGCCATGTATCATCTTTTGTATTATTAAAGCTATTGTTATATATCATTTTCATTAGCAAACCATCTGACGACAATGGATCATGTAGAGAAGAATGTTAAAAAAGAAAATATCGTGAGGATTTTTTACAGTATGGGTTTGCCTCAATAATTACAGCAGTAATTGAGATGTGTTATTTGTTGTGAAGTTCTACCAGCTGAATCTATGAAGTCAAACAAACTAAAATGCCATTTTGATAGCAAGCATCTGAGCTTTGACGGCAAGGATGCCAACTATCTTAGAAGCAAAGCTGATGGACTCCAGAAAGCCAGACTTGACCCTGGAGACCACTACCACAAACAAAACGTAGCAGCCGTTGAGGCTTCCTATTGGGTGGCACTCAGAATCACAGAGCTACGAAACCTCATGCCCTTATTGAGGATTTACTGTGGCCAAAGACATTGTTCAAGTTGTGATCAGAGACGAATCTGTTATGAAATTGAGTGCAATTTCCTTATCAACACTGTCCACAGAAGAATAGATGACATGTCTGCTGATATTCTTGATCAGGTAATCCAGGAAATTAAATCTGCTCCACTTCCAATATTTAGTATCCAGCTTGATGAATCTGCAGATGTTGTAAACTGTTCACAGTTACTGGTTTATGTGAGGTATATTTATGATGGTGACTTTAAAGATGAATTTCTTTTTTTCAAACCTCCTGAAGCGACAACTACTACACATGATGTATTTCGACACAGTTGGTTCATTTCTGAAAGAGCATAAAATCTCTTGGGAAAAGGTGTGTGGTGTTTGCACAGATGGTGCTCCAGCAATGCTTGGATGTTGATCTGGATTTCAATGTTTGGTACTGAATGAGTCACCAAACGTCGTTGGAACTCACTGTAGGATTCATTGGCAAATATTAGCATAGAAGATTCTGCCACGAGAGTTACAAGAAGTAATGAAAGCATCATAAGTTCTGTCAATTTTGTAAAGGCGAGCATTTTAAACAGTCAACTGTTTTTGCAACTGTGCAATGCATTGGATGTGCTGAATAATGCTCTGCTATTTCACACTGAAGTGAGATGGTTGTCAAGAAGAAAAGCTTTAAAATGTGTTTTTGAGTTTCATGATAAACTCAAAACATTTTTTAATCAGAAAGCAAGACTGCAGTTCGAAGTACTTTTCAGCAAAAAAAAAAAAAGTGAACTGCAGAAAATAGCTTATTTGGTGACATCTTTGCCATCTTGAATGAGTTAAATTTATCATTGCAAGGACCAAATGCAACATGCCTCAATTTGTCTGAAAAGATCCGATCATTCCCAATGAAACTTCAGCTTTGGCCAAAAAATAAAGGATGAAGATAAAATATACACGTTGCCTACCTTAGCTGCTTTCTTTGAGGAACATGACACTGAACCAGACAAAAAGATTACGATGATGATTTCTGAGAAAGAACACTTGCACATGCTTGCAGACGAAATTTCATCGTACTATCCAAATCTTCCTGACACCCATTTTCACTTCCCAGAAGTCCATTCACAGTCAAAGTTGAAGATGTTCCTGACACAGCACAAGAGGAGTCCACTGAACTTATTAACAGTGATGCAGCAAGAACTGATTTCTCTTCAATGCCAGTTATAAAATTCTGGATCAAGTGTTTGCAGTCACATCCTGTTCTGTCTGAGACTGTGTTGTGCCTTCTTCTTCCATTTCCAACAACATATCTTTGTGAAACAGGGTTTTCCAGCTTGTTGGTTATCAAGTCTAAATACAGAAGTAGACTTGTTGTGGAAGATGATCTTCATTGCTCTCACAAAGACTGCCCAGAGAATTTCTGATCTGGTGAGAAAGAATCTGTCTCAACCTTCGCACTGATGTTGGCTTTTTATGCATACTGTAGCAATGTAGTTTGCTGTTGTTATATTAAGACTCTTACCCATACTATACCATGCTTCAAGACAACTCTTATCAAAATCCATACATACGTCCATTGTGTCAAACACATTTGTACATTTGTTGCCATCATCATTCTCAAAACATTTGCTTTATACTTGAACCCTTGGTATCAGCTCCTCATTTTCCCCCCACCCTCCCTCCCTCATGAACCCTTGATAATTTATTAATTTTTTTTCATGTCTCACACTGACCAATGTCTCCCTCACCCACTTTTCTGTTGTCCATCCACCAGGGAGGGGGTTATATGTAGATAATTGTGACCAATTCCCTCTTTCTCCCCCCACCTTTTCCTTACCCTCCTGGTATTGCTACTCCATTATTGGTCCTGAGGGGTTTATCTGTCCTGGATCCCAGTGTAACTTCTTTCACTGCATCTCAGAAAATAAACCACAAAAGCAAGATGGTTTAAAAGCACTTCCTGAGAGGGAAAAATTCGTGCTGTTAGTTTATTTCAGGCTCAATATGAGTCAATAGTCTGAAAATAATGAAATCAATAAAGATGTGAACGTAGGTTGCATTTCTAGAATAGAACGCACAGTGTTCAGATCAAGGGTGGTGACAGTTGTGATGTGTCCTGCAAAGTCACTCTGGAAGAACATCTTTCTGGCATTCTAGTACCAAAACATCAGCCGTTGAAAACCTGGTGGGCATATTGTTCTCTGAGACACATGGGTCACCGTGAGTTAGAACCACCTGACTTCAACGTCTTGTGAGGAGTGAAGCTTCCAGGGGCGACTGGACTCATCTTCTGAAGAATAGGTCCCCGCTTCTTTCTCCAAACCCTTCTCTAACATGTTCTCCATGGGGAAAGCAGACGCAGAAGTTAAAGGGGCATTATTTCAAGTAGAAGTGCAATTGACAACCGATCCTTTACTCAGTCAGCCCTTCATCCTTATAACAAAGACTATAGCAAACACCTGTGCACCGATCAATGATCAGGCAAAATATCTTTAACAATCCCCCCACCCTCCGAAAACCAACCGCATTGCCATCGAGTTGATGCCGACTTATAGGACAGGGTAGTTTGACCCTGTGGCACAGGGTAGAACTGCCCCTGTGAGTTTCAGAGACTAACTCTGTATGGGAGTAGGAAGCCCATCTTTCCCCCATGGTTTTGAATTACTGACCCTTCAGTTACAGCCCAGCGTGTAAACACTGCCATCAGGGCTCCTTGGTAACACGGAATACGAGTGAAATACATGCTGCTTGGAGAGTGCCAGGGCAGCATCTGCCCAGGGAGCAAGCTTGAAGGCAGGAAAGGACAGAGGTGACAAGGACAAGCGGGAACGGTGACCAGGGAAGGGACGTGGGAAGAGTGCTTTTGCATTGTGTGATCAATGACACAAATCGAAATGCATCTGCATTGTTGAACAGAAAACCTATTGGTTTTGTAAATTTTCACGCAAATCACAGTAAAAAATTATTGTTGTTTTTTAAAGAAGAAATGTCTTAATCCTTTGTAGCAATACAAGACAATATGGAAGAACTGTGAAATCTTTCACAGTTTAGAGGAAGGAAAAATGACTTGAAATTGGGGTGATCAGAGTAGGCTTCCTGAAGGGGGTAGCATTTGAGCCCTTGGCCTGGCCTCCGAAGGCGGATGTGATTCTAGAAATGTCCATGGGGAGGGGTCAACAAGCAGAGCAAAGAGCAGAGACATCTGTAAATCATAGGACTGACTTGCCAGGGTCAAGTGAGGGCCTCTTCAGCGGCCCCTTTACTGACCACGCTACGCACATCACACCCACCACTGTTTCTGTGCCCACCTGCACTACCATTCAAAAGCCACCGAACCTCAGGGTCCCCCTCGGTCTAAAAGACGCCAGACCTGCAAATGTCCTGGGTGCGTTTCTAAGGGGGGCCGAGGCGGGCTGGCCAGACTCATCTGGAGGTCATTAGAGAAAAAGTCTGGCAGCACAGCTCAACAAGCCCGGCCTCGCAGTGAGTCCGCCTGAGGAGCCTGTGGGCTAACATCTCAGTCTCAACAAGCATGGTCAGAGTCTGCCTCTCATTCCAACTCACAGGAGCTGGCTTAAGTAAGCCATCAGATGGAAAACCTGCTGTAAAGTGGAAGACATCATTACTGTAACACTCCAATCTCATTTCAAACTCCATTGCTTCGGAATTCGTGCTCCTTTGCACAAGGGGCCTGGCTGAAAAATGATCTTTATGCTCAGCCTATTTGCTCACACATTTGCAGTGTGGCCGAGAGTGCAGGGAGGTACTTGTTCGCTCCGGAGCACCACCACTTGCAGTGACCGTGCAGCGCTCTTGTAAGAGCGCCGGACTTCAATTACTATGGAACAATGCTTTTTTCATTAAAGCAGGTCTGGTGGGAATTCTGCCAGGCAATAAAACTTGGCTAGTCATTAGTAGGAGCTTCTGAATATTCTCAAGAGTAAGAAAAGCACTCAGTGAATTAGTTTAGGACCTCCCACAGAGAGTTGAAGTGTATAAGACAAGGTTGGACAACTACTTGGCCAGGTTCTTGAGAAGGAGATTTGAGCACCAGATGGCAGCTGGTGTGAGTTGGGCAAAGAAAAGTCCTCCTTGTCTCTTTCCCCTAAAATCTCACAGGTGAAAGCAGGGATCTGGCTAGAAGCGAAGGTGCTTCCTCTCGATTTTTCACCTCTACCCAGACTCAGCCCAGTGACCTGGGCTATCTCAGGACACAGATGCTGACGAGCACAGCCTGAACGAAACCTTGGAGACTTGTGGAAAGTCTTTGAACCTTTAGGGTCTATAAGCTTATGAAGAACCATACGATCGCGCTGACGTTTATTCCGTGGCATGGTAGGTCTGCGCTAACAGCCTGGTGTTACAGGTGAAGAAACTGAGGGTCAGAGAATTTTGGCAACTTGTCTCAGGTTGTGCTCACAATAGGAAGAGCTTTAGTCTCCCAGATATAAAGCACATGGCTTTACTATCAGCAATTGGGAATCAGAACTTTGGGGGTAAATATAGAACCAATGGAACAATTGATGGAGATTAGATTTGGTTATTTAATCTGAGGGTCACCCATGGGTAAAGCATAAAGCATTTATTAAGCCCTACAATGTCACTCTGAGTCAGAATGGACTCAATGGCAGTGGGTTGTGTTGTTGTTGTTTGTCTGGATAGGGTCTCCATGAGTCAGGATCAACTTGTTAGCAGTGGGTTTGGTTTTTCTGGATTCCATGCCAGGGTTCCTCTGAGTGGCACAGTAGCTAAGCACTTGACCACTAACTAAAAGTTGGTAGCTTGTGCCCTAGTGGTGCTGTCAGATAAGCGGCCAGCCCAAATGTCTGCAGTTCAAACCCACCAGGCACTCTGGGGAAGAAATATGAGGCTGGGGCTATCTGCTTCCTTGAAGATTTACAGCCTTGGAAATTCTATATCAGGTTGTTATGAGTCAGAGTTGACCCAGTGGCGTGGGTTTTAGAGTTGTATTTGATTTGGTTGGGGTTTTCGATCCGCATAGAACTACTTTGGGGACAAAATAAAAAACAAAACCTTGAACATCTTCTTCTAAGAGCTCACAGCATTGAAATCTCTGTGAAAGAGTTCTACTCTTTGTACATGGGTTGGAATTGACTCAAGGGCAAGAGAGCCCCCTTCCTCCCCCACCCCCCCACCCCTGCCCCTGAGGAAGCGTGACTCATTAAGCAACAACAACAAACCAACAGCCTGGTGATAAGCTGCTCTCGGTGACTCCTGCTCACTGTGCTGCACGGGACACAGAGGGGCTGGGCTTTCTCCCTAGGCCAGAGCTCAAGGGAGGTTTCTTAAGTAGGACTTCTATGCAAATTTGTACCCCTGTCACTGACTCTGCAGCCATCCCGCAGAGAGGGAGTTTGACCAGGGGAGAAGGGCCTTTGCGAGAGGCCGTCAGTCTAGGGCTGCAGCCTCACGCTCCCTGGACGCTTTGCTACCTCTCGCTGCCTGCATTTAGAAAGCACACCGTGATTGATTGGAGGGCTCAGACGCTGCACTTCCCCTCAGACACCCTTTCACTTCTTGCAGAGGGAGGCTGCCAACTGCATTAACGATCGAACTCCTTCTGGTGCCAACATCCAGGTTCCTGCTTACCTGAAGAGCCTCCACAGGCCCTGGGCCCTGCCTTCTCATGCCACGACGATCCATGACTAACGACGGGAAGCAATCTGGGGTACAAGAAGGTACTGTTGGCTTACCAAGATTGACATGCAAAGGGCATGCTTTCCCCACCTTTTCTCTCAGGGCTCATCTTAGTGTCTGATATATGACTCGGGCTGGCTTCCCACGTCTCTAATCTCTGGGTCCTAACCAAACACAAAGAATAAGGACCCATCTTCCAAACATATTCTTCGAAGGCTTAATAAGAGACTTGGTAATATTGTCCAGGTCCCCAGGGGTGGAACTGCATGGACAGGCTGTAAACGGGTGAGAAGCTTAGGAAGAGGAATTCAGTAAAATAAAACCTGCATGTATTTGGTGGGAGGGGTGAGAAAAAGAGGACATGGACCCGAGGGGAGATGAGTAACTCGTCAATAAAGAGATTGACACTCGCTGGTTTCCATGGTAATGATCAGCTACAACACAGCACTCCCTTTATATATTTCAACTTGTACAATTCAGTGACATTGTTTGCATTCTTTGAGTTGTGCTATCACTCTCACACACACACCCTTTTAAAGACGCTTCTTCTCTGTTTATAGCAAATCACCATTCCACAAGAGTCTTATCGAATCTTTCCAATGGCTGCTGTCAATTTGACCCAATATAAAAGAGCAGAATGCTCAAGGAGAGGTACCTTCCACTAGTTAAACTAAAGAATTGGTTGGTTTTAAAAAGACTTTGAGAGATATTTAAGCCCCAGACTTACAGATGATTTCAGGGGTTCATCAGACCTCCACAGCTCCAGAAAACCTGGGCCCCATCAGAACTGGAGAATCTGTTCTGTATTTCCCACCTTTTGATCAGGATTCTTCCATAGAATCTGTGATCAAATTTTCAGTAATGGTAACTGGGCACTCTCAGTTCCTCTGTCCATTTGGTAAAGGGGACAGTTGCTCATGGAGGCAATTAGCCACACATTCCACACCTTCCTCCTACTCCTGACCTCCTTTTCCCTCTGTGGCTCCAACTAAATGGAGACCAATGGTTGTCCCGAGAATGGCTTCTTTCCAGCTGTTAATAATCCAACACTACACAGTGAACTAGGAGACAGAAAAGAAGCATGAAACATGACATTAGGCCAGGTAACTGGCTTTCCCATGAAACCCCAGACTTAGGAACCAAATCCCACGCCTGCGGTGTCTTGATTGTACATAAAGAGCCTCAGCAACTGTTCTTTCTTTCTGTAGCTGCTGCTGTAGGTGGATCCACCATTCAACCTTTGCCACTGAAACGTTTTACAAGTGTTCAATTTATCGACAGGATTTTCAAGAATCGATTGTACTAATCCTTAATTAACGTAATTTTCCCGTCACCATAAGCCAGCGCGCAATCCTCTGTAAGCAATCTCCCTCCTTCCTGTCTCGGGTAATCACCCGCGCACTTAGGTCTCTGCACTTCTGCATGTTTTTGCCTTTTGGTAACATCGAAGCTAGCAGTATCAGTCCTTGGCGACGGGCTTATTTCAGTCAGTGCAGTGTCTTCAAGTTCCATCCATGCGGTGGCACATATCTAAAGCCCATTTCTCTTATAACCGAGTCGTGTTTCACTGCATACATGCACCACATTTTGCTTATCCACTCAGCCAGCCACTGGGGGACATTTGGGTAGTTTCCCCCTTCTGGCTATTTTGAGAAGTGGTGTGGTGAACACTGAAGAACAAGGCTCTTATTCAGTCTCTGCTTTCAAGTCTTTGGGGTATATATCTCAGAGCACACTTACTGGGTCACATGGTAGGAATTCTTCTAGTTTTTTGGGTTTTTTTTGCAGGCAGTGATGGTGGAGGAATAGCCACTCTTTTCTACAATGGCTGAACCATTTTGCTTTCCCACCAGCATCAAATACAGATCCCCCCATATATATATATATATTTATATATTTATACAGCATGAAGGAATATAACATCTAATTAGTCCACACCACAGTACAGAGGGCTCAGTTCAACTCACTTTCATGGAACAGTTAATGGTGCTGGGTCCAATGTCAAGGAAGGATGCAGACAGCGGAGTCTTCCCTTAGGCAAGACAGACAGAGTCTGCTCACAGGCAGCAAACGGCAGGGTTGGGCAGCACAGTCAGTAGCTCAGGAGCTTAGCGAAGCAGGCCTGGATGGGATATCGAACTCAAGCAATGCAAGGCCACAGAATCATTAGCCTCAAGTTCAAGTGATGTACACACCAGCAGCATGCGAAGCAGGTCTCAAAGGAGCCTCAAGTTCTAGCTACATGATCCATGGGTTGACTTAGCCTACAGGTAGTGTAGCTCACAGGTTGAGGCAGAGAACTAGCTAAAACAGCAGCACACTGGTCAGATAACCAGAGAGCAAGGGCGGTGTGTGTGTGTTACAGAGCTACTTATCTTTTTGCCCTTCAATCAAACTTCGGCCTGATTAATGCCATATGCTTCCATTGGCTATGTTAGCACAATCAACCTAACTATTACACAAGGTATGTGTGTTTGTGTGTGTGTTATCTTAGCCATCCTAGTGGGAGTGAAATGCTATCTCACTGAGGTTTTTATTTGCATCTCTCTGGTGTTTAATAATATTGAGCATTTTTCCACGTGTTTGGTGATGATTTGCATGTCATTCTCTCTTCGCGGTTCAAGTGATCACAATATTTGTCTTTTTGTGGTGGACTTATCTGTCCTCTGATAAGAAACAACATTTTCACTGAGCTTGGCTCAAGTAAGTGGTTTATCTACGTGAGTGTGCTTATATAAAAGGCAAGTGGATTTTTATGGGCACCCAGGGACAATGGTACACATGGGCTCCACAAGGCTAAGAGAGTGGACAAGAGATAGAGCCACAGGGATACAGACAGCTCTCAAGTCCACTCGCCCCCTCCATCCTTTTGGCCCTAGGAGCTCTTCCATTTCACATGAATGCTGAACCTTCATAGGGACACATCATCAGGAAAGTCACTAGAAAAGGACATCTTGCTCGATAAAGTAGAGGGTCAGCAAATCTCAGGGACACCTTCAGTGACATGAATGGACACAATAATTGCAGTAATGGACTCCAGTCTGACCCAGGATAGGCAACGTTGTTCTGGCATATATGAGGTCACCGTGAGTAGGAGTTCACTTTGTGGCAGCTGATACCTACAGGCACATTCCAACTTCCTGTGTCATTGCTAGCGGTGGTGTTGTTAGGTGCTGTCAATTTCAACTCATGTGGCCCACATGGTACCCCTCCTCCCTCAGTCTTTACAGAAGCAGATTGTCAAGTTTAGCTCATCTACCTTTCTTTTTAATTTATAAATCATTTTATTGGGGCTCTTGCAGCTCTTATAGCAATCCGTCCATCAGTTGTATCAAGCACACTTGTACATCAGTTACCATCATCATGTTCAAAACAGGTTCTTTCAACTTGAGCCTTTGGTGTCAGCTCCTCTTTTTTCCCTCCCTCTGCAACCCTCTCACCCTGGGGAACCCTTGATAAATTATATATATTATTATTATTTTCATATCTTACACTGTCTGCTATCTCCTTTCACCCATGTTTCTGTTATTCATCCCCCATGGGGAGGGTTATACATCAATCATTGCAATCCGTTTTCCCTTTCTCCCCTTCTCCCCACACCTCCTCTCTATCCTCATGGTATCACTACTCCCATTACTGTTCCTGAGGGGTTTATCTGTCCTGGATTCCATGTGTCCAGAGCTCTTATCTGTAGCAGTGTACATGCTCTGGTCTAGCTGAATTTGAAAGTTAGAACTGAGTTCATGATAGTGAGTCAGGAGGAAGCATTAAAGAACTAGAGGAATGTTGTGTTTCATCAGTGCTATACTGCACCCTGGCTGATTCGTCCATTCCTTGTGACCTGACCCTTCTGTGAAGGGATGTCTAATTGCCTATGGATGGGCTTTGGATCTGCACTCTGAGCCCCCTCATTTCTGTCAATATAATTGTTTGTTTGGGGTCTTCTGATGTCCTCCATGGAACAGATGAGCGAGTTGGAACTGCCAACCTTTTAGTAAGTAGCCAAATGCTTAATCATTGCATCGCCAGGGCTGCTAGGGATATCTGTAAGTTGATAGGACCTCACATCTTCTCCAGCATTATCACCATTGCAACTTGCAAGACCACTTGCTGGCTTACTTTCTGCAGATTTTTTCCAGTATCTCTTTCTACTTCCAAACCCAACCAGCGTCTCGCCATAGTCTCTGGTTCCACCTTCAATTTGACTGGTGCTGTCTTATGGCACCATTTGTCCTCTGCTGAAGCAGGCAGCCAAACCCAGATTTATAGCCTCCCTCATATTTGGAGCACAGTGTCTCCTGCGGATGGACTATCCGATGGCAGAGGAATTCGGGCTGGTTCCTTCACCCCTTTTTCCCACCCACTTACCCCTCAGTTCCTTGAGAAGAGAACTGGGGCATTGGTGTCATGAGAAGGCTTGTCTTGTCTGGGTAGGAACTCTGCTTTCAGGACAATCATAGAAGTGTAAGCAAAAAAAAATGTATTCCTACAAAATCATAGAAACCTTTATTAAGAAATTCTCCAACTGTGAAGCTATTGTTTCTCAACATATCTTACATCTAGCTCTAGCCCCTTCTGAAGGCAGGATTCCCATCTCTCTGTCCCTTCCCTCTAAGCAGCTCCTGTGCTCTGCAGTTCACACCTGATCAACATAACGGTCCAGGCATCCTCAAGGGTCTCACATTGTGTTTTCTTTAAATGTTCTTTGGTCTTGGGGGGTGGGGGTGGGGGGGAACAATAAGAAGTTTGAGGGCAAAGCTCAGGGCTGGGGGGGATGGTGTAAGAGCTGCCAACAACATTCATATAGGACAACTTTCTTGGCCTTTTTCTCACCAATTCCGTTTTCTTAAAACTTCTGCATAATAAACCCATGTGACAGTCTTATGTTCTCTATAAAAATTACCTCTTTGGAAAGCCCCCCACCCCCCAAAAAATAACCATTATCGTCTTCTGGACTGACTTCTCTGCCTTGAGTTGGATGGAGCCAGCTGATCTTCTTGGAAGCCTCTGTTTTAATGGGACTTCTTTTCCAAAGGCCCCCTCACAAGACCAAGGGAAGTGAATCATGGAGATAACTCGTCTGCAGCTCAGCACTGATCGCAGACATGTTCGAACTGGTTTTGTTTGGCATAAACCCCGTATGTGTATGAAGCAATACAAGCAACACTTTTTGATGTAAACGCAGACTCTCAAGGTAAGAAGGGCCTTAAAGTCACCTTGTCCAAAGTCTCTGAGACGTGGGCTCCTGGTACTATAGCAGGCTACTTCTTTTTGTCCATCTCCTGTGACAAAGAGCAAACTGCCTCCTAAGGCTGCCCACCCTACTCAGCTCTGACTGTGGGGGACGCTCTCCTTCGGCTGAGCTTGTCCTTCCTTTCAAGAGCCATGCCTTCATAGGGGAAGGTCCCTGGGTGGTACAAACAGCTGCACTCAACCAAAAACCGACAGACTGCTGATTCGAACACACCCAGGGGCACAATCAAGAAAGGCCTGATGACTGGATTCTGCAGCCACTACAGCCAAGGGCACCTTCTGGGCACAGTTCTGCTCTGTACACACGAGAGCACCCTGACGTGGAAGCAACGGGGTTTTCCTCTTTACGTAAAAGAAGACAATTCCCTAAACTTTCACGCCAGTAGCTAAATATTCCCAGTTTCTGCCAGCATGCATCCCATGGCTTGCTTTGTAGTCATTTCAGCACCCTGATCATTCCCTCTGGAATGTGGTCCCATTGGCCTGGGGACCACCACCAGGGAAAGCAGTTGTCCGAGTACTGGCTGACAAGCTCCCACTGGAGCATGGTTAGGCCTGCTTCCATTCTAGATTTCTGAATGAAGTTACCTTATCCTTTATTCAAAGCAGGGTTCCATTGTCCCCAGGGATCCCACTGGTTAGGCCAGCAGCAGCAAGCAATGCCTCTGTTTTTAGGGTGTGCATGCTGTTAAACCCTAATCTGAAGAAGACCACCGGCAGAAAACCTGTTGTATATCCGAAAAACCAGAGGCAGATTTGTTGATCTGATGCCGCCAGAGCCTGGGGGAGTGCCTCTGACCAGAGGGAGAGGGATGTGTGCTTCGTAAGGTTTGGGCTCCCACTGAAGGATGTTGAGGGGGATCTAAGGTACACAGGGACAGATTTTGGACTGGTTGCTTTTTCTGAGGTGGGATTAGAAGCAGGGCGGGGTGGAGCGATGCTGGTTACACCATCAGCTCCGCAATCAGGCCCTCTCGTTGAAAGATGAGCTTTCAAAGAGCATCGGAAGGCCGTTTGTAAAGAAGAAAGTCACTCAATGTAGAGCCTCGTCATGGGCCTGGGAGAGGCAATGACTCTCCTGCTCACTGTGCCGCTGGCGTCACCTGTCTCCTCTCCTTCTGATTAACTGTGAAATCACCTTCTTTTCCAGTTTGACTTGGTTTCCACGCTTTCAGCTCTTTGGACTGCTGTGTATTCTTTTGATGTTTGGGTGAATTCAAAGGGCTCTCAGAGGCTCGGATGGTGCTGAGCGGGCCCTCCACATTCTGTCATGTGAATCACAGGGTCTGATGTGACTTCTTGTACTACCCACCTCTTCTTGTCGTCCAACTAATGTCATTCCTATTCACGACCGCATTTGGACTACTGCCACAATCTCCAAGGGCCTCCAGGCCACTCTTCTGAGTTCCACATCGCTTCATCCAACTGTGGGCTAGCTAGATAAGCCCACTGCCCAGTTAAACCAACAACGAGAGCCAGTTGCCATTGGGTTGATGATTCTGACCCATGGAGACCCCACCTCTGTCACAGTAGAACCATGCATACCTAGGGACTCCCTGTGATGGCTAGCAGGTCCCTCAAATCGCTCACAGCCGACCTCAGCTCTCCTACCCCACCAGCCATGCTTTGATCATTTTCTCAGACCTCGTGATTCATATCTGGCTGCGTGACGGCACAGTCCACACCGTCATTCAAGCTAGAAAACCAGGCATCATCCTCAACCAAGCCGTGCCCCAACCGGCTGCCATGTCACTTCTTCCTCCTAAGTCTCCTTCAGCCCTGCTTCTTCACTGCCACTCTTGGGCCCTGTGCTCACTTGCTTGGATTAGGGTCAAGCCTCCTAGCCAGTTTCTCCCCCTCCAATCTCTTGTCCCTCTATTCCACGAATGTCCTGATGGCAGAGGGAACTTTTTTAAATGCAAATTTTGACCCTCTTCCACCACACATCCCACCCTTTAGTAGCTTTCATAACCAGAGTCAAGTCTGAAATACCTTCTACGGCACACCAGGCCTGTGTCCTGTCTCCCTGAGCTTGTTTCTTCCGTCTTGCTTCCTATGGCACCTCCCCTTGCAGCAGGGCATCCAGCCATAGAGCCTCCAGACACTCTCTTGACTGACGGTCCTTCGTTCTAGCATATCTTCATACAGGCTCTATCCACCATGTTTGATGTCATACATCAATAAGAACACTGTTACTATGACAACAAGGAGGGATCACCTCCCACCAAGACTTGTAGCAAAATCCAGTAACACAGAAAGTAATACACACTAGAGGGACTCCGAGACAACGTTTTTACATTGCGGATGGCACCGTGGAATTGCACACCCACTACGGAAATCAGCATGGCGCTTCCTTAAACAAATGCAAACACATGTTCCTTACGAGCCAGCAAGCTCTCTACTTCGGAGATACCCTAAAGAAACTAGGAATGCAACACGAATAAACACACGCACACCTATGTTTATTGCTGCAATCTCCACAATAGCAAACACAAAGAAGCAGCCCCAAACCCCAATTATAGAGGCCTGGCTAAACAAGTTCTGGTTCCCACATACTATTGTATATCAATAACAATGACAACTCTCTAAAACACCGCAACACACACACAAAGCTAGAGAACACCATGCTTAACAATTCCAGGCAATCTTACAAAGATAAATATTTCGTAACACCATTGTTATAAGGAAAAACAAGAAAAAGAAATGTGGTTTGTATTGCAATAGGCTTTGACGACTACCAGAAGGCCAGGGACAGGGGTAGGAATGGGGAGAAGGGAGGGATACGTTAGTGAGGGAGGAAGAAGGAGGGATGGGGAGAGGGAAGAACCGCATGTATGGAGGGTTTAATAGGAACTTGTTCTTCATGTTTCTTAAAAAAGGAACATTGTTACTATGTACTGTTCACATACTGAATATCAGGCACTATTAAGAACTGAATTGTGCACTTCCTGCCCCCAAATGCATGTTGTAAACCACGAGCCCTGAAGCGGTGGTTATCGTCTCATTTGGGAATGGGGTTTCCATTGGTTCGTGGATGAGGGACGGTTAGTCAGGGTGTGTCTCACGGCAATCTTTCTTGAGATATGAAAGAGGTTCACTTAAGCCTTCAAAGGGCTTAAGTGGAGAGCAAATGCTTTGAAAATGATGAGGGCAAAGAATGTACGGATGTGCTTTATACAATTGATGTATGTATATGTATGGATTGTGATAGGAGTTGTATGAGCCCCTAATAAAATGTAAAAAAAAAAAAAAAAGAGGTTCAACAATCAAATGAACAAGCAGAGATACCAAGTGGCATAAAATTCCCTCCAGAGCAGATGTTCAAAAGAGACAAGGATCTTCTTAAGCCTACAGACAGAGACAGGCAGGCCTGGTCCTCGATTTCAGATCTACCATGCCCTAACTGTGAGAAAGCATGTTTCTGTTTGTGTAAGCCACTCCCTTGTGGTGCTTCTGTTACAGCGGCACTGGGTCACTAAGACAGGCACTCTGCTAGCAGATTTAAATACGCCATCGTCATAATTCTGCAAATAGGCATCAGTAGATTATCTCCATTTTACAGCTAAAGAGACTGAGACCAGAGGGGTTAAAAGACCTACCCAGGATCACAAATCCAGGTTTCAAGCGAGAAGGAAGTGACTGCATCCCCTCCTGAGTGTATGAAAAGTCCCCATCACGCTCTCAAAGTCAACTGGCCATGTTCTTTTACCCTTGAACCTGTCCCTGGTGGCTCTTTTATAAGCAATCCATTAGTTCCCGCCCTGTTGTCACTGTACCTGGTACATCATTGTCTTACAGCTGGACATGTGATTGGTCCCTGCCCACTCCCTATAGCCCTCCCTATCCAAATGGTGCTCTAACCCATGAGCCCTGCCCATCAAGCTCGATAGTATCTGATTGAACAGGGAATGGGCACCTGAGCCCAGAGAAGGAGTCCGCAGGCGTGGGCTGTTTACAGGTCCAAACAGAGAGCTCAGGGAGGGCTGTGGAGAGCATGGTACTCCTTAGAGGACCAGGGGGCGCCACTTGCGTCTCCTTCAGAGGAACCTGCTGCAGGAAACACGGGGCAGGTGAGCAGCCTCCAGGTGCAGCCTTTGGGATTCACCACGGTGCTCCCATGTCTCCCAGTGTGCTCTCAGCTACGGAGCAGCCATTCCTTCCCCAGCTGCGGACTCCCCAACAGTCAGCCTGCACTTTTGGAAGACTTTCTGTTGACCTGGCTGGGCTTTCCTCAGCACTGCTTTTGTGGTCTGAGACTCCTCTTTTTCTCTGCCCTTTTACAGAGGTGAGATTCACATCGTGATCTGAAGGGTGTCTCCACCTCGACCTGCTTCTTCCTGCTCCATCCTTCAGAGACTTCCCCTTCCCCTCAAATTGTGTCGCACTGTCTGCTTCTGGGTGAATCAACCTACAGGGACAGAAGGGCAGGAGTCGTCTCCATACATGGTTTTCGGCTGGGTTCTCTAGAGAAGCAAAACCAATGAAACTAACACACATAGGTTTCTATACATTGATGTGTTATAAGCATTATCAACACCCCCAGGAAATGGCTCACTCAGCTGCCGGGGCTGGTCAGTTCCAAATTCCAGAGTCAGACATTGGCCTGGGGCTTCTCCTGACTCAAGAGACTGCCAGTCATGATACCAAGATCGGCAGGTCAGGCAGTAGGCTCTGGCTGCAGAAGCAAATGAGTCCACAGTCCGCAGGTGACATGGCAGACTGCTGGCGACCCCCAGCAATGGCAGGAAATAGTGGCTCAAGTCCTAAGAATTGGAGGTGAGATGACAAGTCCGATCCAAGACCCACATCCAGCAGAAAACAGGAGAGCAAGGTTTGCCAAGGAGTCCTCTGATATTGAAAGCAGTCCCTCCCCCCTGCCAAAGTTATCTTTCAAGTGATTGGCTCCTGATAGCAGATCCCTTCATGAAAGTGATTGCATTCTATCAGGTCTCATCATGGGAGGTGATCACATCTAAACTGCTACCCTGACACACCAAATTGACTTAACTCTCATGTTTTGCCTGACACGTAGCACCTGGCCTGGGAAGGACCCGATACGTGTTTGCTGAATGCATGAGGCTGTGAGCAGACTCACGGACTACAACTCTATTCCTCTCCTATTTCTACCGAGATGAACCTCTTGGGCATGTGACTTTCTTGCCTGCTCTACACAGGTAATAGGGAAGCAGGCTGCCTTTTGTCATCAAAGGACGATACAGTGATTTTTTTCCCCTTCTAGTTGGTATGTATCCTACTGAAATAAATGATGTGGCTGTAACCTCTAATTGCATTGACTGCAAGAAGGAGAAATCTGCGAAGGTAAAGATGGCTGCTGACGACTGAGTAGTGCAGGCGGGGTCCAAGTGTCCGCAGGAAATGGGAAATGTCCTGGAGCAGAAGAATCCATTGAGATCCTTCTCCATGAAGACTCCGTGAGGAGCGCGGACTGCCTTGTTTGGGTTTCCTCCATTGGTTTTCCGCCCAAAAGAGCCCAGCATCATCCTTCCACCGAAGGGCCAGCCTCCCGACCAATAATCTTCCATTCAAAGTGCAACGTCTTCCATACGGGTCCCTGGCCTCCCCGTCTTCTATCACCCCTTTCCCATGGGAGAACCAGGACTGCCTCCTGGCATGACAGGGCACCCATTCACATCCCAGTCTCTGGGACTGGCAGCTCCTTGATGGGACACACGATGCCCTCGGGAGCAGTGGGTGAGGTACTGGACTGCGAACCCCAAGACGGGGGCTTCCAAAGCTTCACAGTGTCAGAAACCCTAAGGAGGGGCGCGACTCCATCCTACAGGGTCGCTGTGAGTCCGAGTCAACTCGACGGCCGTGAGCACCTGGTTTTGAGTTGTGAACCTCTGCCGAGGATTCTCCGTCCCCAGCACAGGCCCCTCTCCCCCAGACACCACGGCTCAGAACCAACCCAAGATCCCCTCTACGGGAGCCGCTGCGCTCTGCCCGCCCTGGCAAGTTTCCCGCAGCAGACTACTCATGCAGTGCTCCTGGCACGGCTGTCCGAGAGGGGGTTATTATAAGCATCAGCCTGAAGCCTTAAATGCAGCCCTCGGTGCTGCAAATACCATAATGGCAGACTTGTGTGCTCCGAACGAGGAGATTTTGTGGGCACTGGAGCTCAGGAACGTCCTAGGAATGTAAGCAAGCTTTCTTCTGATTTATGCCTGGGATCCCAAGAGAAATGCCAGTGGCGGGCGGGTGGGTGGGGGGGGGCTTCCAGTGTTAGTTCACACAGCATTCTCCTGGAGGTGGCAAGGAATCTCCCCCAAACGTGTTACCGGGATGAGAAGATGAGCAGAAGGCTTGTTGGCGGGGTGGGGGGGGGTGGGGGTGGGTGGGGGGGGTCCCTTGACGTCCTCTGGCCTATAGATGCTGTGAGGGTCACACCAGAATTGTCCTTTGGTAAATGAGTGGCCAAAGCACAGGCCAGGAGCAAGGGCCGGAGTCTCCTTACACCCTGTGTTTTAGGAGCCACTTGCGGTTGTGGCTGAGACTGGAGGCTCAATGAGCTCAAGGGATGTCCGAGGGTTACCCAGGGGTTACCTCCCCAGAGTCAAGACACACGAGTGGGGTCTCTCGGTGCATCCCCCGCCTGCCGCCCAGCAGCCCCTCTGGGGAGTTGGATCAGCCCTACCTTCTCGCCATGCTAGAAAACAGCTCCCAACCGGGTTCCACATCCCTCCCCACAGGACAGTTCCTGGCGTGGGCGTGCAGAGGTTCTTGAGCGATTCATGGGAAAGCATGCATTTTGGAAACCTGCTGCTTTTGCTAGGCTAAAGGACCCAGCGGCGGTTCGCTTGTGAGTCTGTTTGCCCATCACACCTTGTCTGGAAAGTCAATCTGTCTTATCTGTCCGAGGAGTTCCTTCAAACCCGGATGAGACAGCATCTTCCCCGGGATTTCTCGCCACAACTTTGGGTGTCTGCGTGCTGCCCCATCGCGAGGAGTTTGGGCAGAGGGAGGCACAATGTAGGAGGCTGGGAGCCTGACTCGGGGGCTTAGGCACACGGACCCGTCTCGACAGTACGGTGGGGCTGGGCTGCCCTGTTCCTGGAGGGAGGTCTCTGTTTAGGATTGGGATGTCACATTTTCCCAAGAACCACCCTCCCTATGGGGCGGCATGAGTTCAGGTGGACTTAGAGAAATTTCTGGGGAGCCCCCTACCCCCCCCCCCCCAAATTCTCCACAGGGGCACCTTTGCAACCAGTTGTAGAAGGTGAACCAGTGGCCCAACAGTTGTTCAAACTAGAATAAAATTCAGCCTGGGAAGTAAAGGGAAAGTTAGGGTCGCTTAGCAACTGGAACCTAAAAGGTCAGCAGTAGAACAGACAGGAAAGAAGGTGACCTTGGGGTCCCTGCTGCGCTCCCAGTCAGAGACCCAGGCTGTCCCACCACCTACCCACACGGCAGTGCCTCTACTAAGTGCTCCCTGGAGAAAGACAGGGCGTTAGGCTCCTGAGAAGATGTACAGCCTCAGAAACCCACAAGGGGCAGTTCCCCTCTGCTCTATCGGGTTGTGATGAGTCAGCAACTGCCCAGAATCAGAGAAACCGAGCCCCTGGTGCTGGGAGCACGACTCAGCTCTATGTGTGATGAGCCCACGAGTACCCCCTGACCTCGCCTGTCTCTGTCTTCCCTCTGCGGCACTGGTCAGGCTTTGGATGAGGGGAGCCCTGTTGGTGTGTGTGTGGTGGGGGAGGGTGCTGGGCGACAGCTTTCCATCTGTTATTTAGTAGGAGAGGGAGCCCGTCCGGGGACAGGGCACAGGGTGGGTGCCTGGGTCGGCTTCCTCACCGGCTGCACAGGGTAAGGACTTGGGGGTGGGGGTGGGGGGACTTCCAGATGGTCTGGAGAAGGTTTTAACGTCAGAGGTTCTGGGTTAATGGCAAAGCCCTTCAGCACGTGTTAAGACCGGTTTCGTCTGCTACATGGAAGCAGGAGTGAACAGACAGCTCCTGGGATTTGTGCAGCGTCGCAGACGGCTCCAATGGCATCACAGAAGAGCCCCCAAGCCTCCTCGTTGCTGTTGCTCCGTGTCCTCCAGGCTGCTGTCCCTCCTCGCTTTGTTTTAGGCCAGGGAGTGGAGGCGCCCTGGGAAGGCTCAGGGGACATTCTCCCATTGTCAGACGCCATGCAGTCACGGCCCCAGCCTGCCTCCAGTACAATTCCATTCTTCTCCGGATGACTCACTGCTGCCATCTTGTCCTCGTGTTTCCTGCAGGGAGTCCGGAAGGAAAAGGAGAGCGAGCAAGCGAGAGAGAGAGAGAGAGAGAGAGAGAGAGAGAGAGAGAGAGAGAGAGAGAGAGAGAGAATGGGTGCGTGGGGGGTAGGTGGGGGGGGGGTAAGCTCCTGAATGCCTGGAGGGCCTGGCAGTGGTGCCTGGCTCTTGGTTTCTGAATCTAGGGGCACCACAACGTAAATTAACCTTGAAGGCATAATCCTGAGTGAAATAAGCCAGACCCCAAAGGAGGACAATGGAATGATCCCACGGACACTGTTTACCAGCAGTGACCAGGGCCCGAGGCGAAGGGGAACGGGGGAGTTACATTACAGTGAGTGTCTATTCGAGCCCCAGGGGGTCTGAAGTTATTGAGAAATGTTTGGAAATGCATAGTGGTAATTGTAACATAACATTGTGAGTGGAATTAATATTTATATATACATATATAATGGTTAGTATATATCTATCTATATATATAATGGTTAGAGTGGCAACTTTTTTGTTATACATATATTTTACCACGCTAACATTGAAAATTCAATTGTATGTTTAAAAGGATCCCTGGCCAATGAAACCATTTGCACTTGACTGCTAACCTGGAGTTGGTGGTTTGAGCAGGCCCAGTAGCAGCATGGAAGAAAGGCCTGGAGACCTGGCTCCATAGAAGGGCAGCAGAGGAAACCATGGGGTAGCTCTTCCCGTAAGACACGAGATCATCAAGTGAGAGTCAGCTTGATGGCAATGGGCTTGCGCTGGGGCATGGACAAGAGAGGAAGGACCGGCCCTGTGCCCTGGGTTGGAGCAGAGAACCAGGGTCGGTGTGGTCATAGGGGGCTGCGTAGTCCCCAATGTTCTCTCCAAGGACAGCGTCATTGACAAGGCGTGTGTTGCGAGGCTTCAGCAATCCTGGCTTGAAAGCACAGACCGCTGCTTCCAGCTCTCTGGTCACAGTGGCCAGCCTTTTGGAGTCCCTTGAGACTAGAAACCATAAGGTTTTCAGTTCAGACCCACTAGCTGCTCCTTGGGAGAAATTTGAGGCTTTGTGCTCACTTAAAGATTTACAGTCAGGAATTCCGACTCATTGTGACCCTATATAGCAGTGGATCTCAACCTGTGTGTCGTGACCCCTTTGGGGGTTGAACGACCCTTTCACAGGGGTCATCCCATTCATAACAGTAGCAAAATTAGAGTTATGAAGTAGCAACGCAAATAATGTGATGATTGGGGGTCACCACTACAAGAGGGCCTGTATGAAAGGGTCACGGCATGAGGAAGGTTGAGAACCCCTGCGACACGGGGTTTCTGAAGCTTTGTCTGCACAGGAGCAGCTTGCGTCCTCTTTCTGCCGTTTCTCTCCTTCATAGATGATGAGGAGGACTGAAAATCCAGAGACACGACAGCCCTGAACCCTCCCGGCCGGCTCCACAGGAGAATGATCTAGAAATCTAGAAGTCTGCGCCAGGAAAACTAGCAGCCCCTTCCTCTCGGCTCGCTGGCACCTGCGGTCACGGGGAGGCAACAACAAAGGACATGCAACTAAGCATCTACATCAGGGCCTCTCATGAAAGAGGAGCTCAGACTATCTTCCATTTCCCGCATGCGTTCTGTCCCTCTCTCTCTTAACAGTGGACGAATAGTCCCTCCACGCTGGGTAATGAATGTCCTCAGAAAGGCTGGGCAGAGTGCCCGGCCAGCTCCCAAAGGCAGGCTGCCATGGGCATGGAGGAGATTTGCTCTTGGAAGCAAGAAGCGCAGGCAGACCTGGAGTCCGCGGCCTCCCGTCCCTGTACCGTGGGACCCTCGGCACGATCATTGTCTGATCTCAGCGCTGCGTTTGGCACTGATTTATCAGTTAATTCTCACATCTCAGACGCGGGCCAGACTTGGACTCCCCCGTGGGCAGGCAGCTCTTATCCGCATTCTGCATCCTGATCATCAGTCACTGTTGATTATGTGTGGGCCTTCCCCCAGACATGGAATATTTACTTCAGTCTAGAAAGTAGGAGGCTGAGGGGGTTGGGGGAGTCGCAGGAAAGTCCCCCAGACGCCCACCACTGGGGAGAGCCAGTCCTTGTTTGCACGGTGAGTGACATGAATTGAGGGAGAGATCCCGGAGATGGGCAAAAGACGACTCGGTAGCGCGAATGAAGGGAAGAGCTCTTTTGCTTCCAGCAGTCACAGGCCCATGGAGCACCTCATGGGAGAGGGCATTGAGTGTGAGCATCCAAATGACATCACAAGGAGTTTCAGGGAAGTTCGTGGTTGGCTGATGTCTGTGCGTGGTGCCCCAGGGCTTCTGGCCATTCAGTGGCACTTGCTGATGGATCTTTCCCAGCTGGCAATGGTGATTAGAAACTGCTCGTTGGCAAACGCCCCAAGTGGTACCCAAGGCACATGCCATATGGTAGAGACACTTCTGGTTCCATGACCCTCTGAACTCACCACCAGAAAGGTGAGTATTTTGCAGAACCTTGAGCAAAAGAGAATTTGGATCCCTTGGACCTTGGGTTCCGGCATAGGTAGTAAGTAATTCATGCACCTTTGGATTTGTCCTTAGGGATTTCTTAGGTTTGTGGCCTTTTCAATGTTGTTCATCTGAATGCCAGCACCCCTGGCGGCACACTGGTTCAACACCCGGCTGCTCGCCTGGTTCAACACGCAGCTGCTCACCTAACAGTTGGGGGTTAAATCTACCCACTGGCGGGAGAAGAGGTTTGGTTATCTGCCCCTCTGAGGACTACTGCTGCATAGGAGACCCAATGGGGCTGTTTGCCTCTGTCACATGGGGTCACTGTGAGGCGGGGTCAAAGCACCTATACTGACAGTAAGCTGAGTTGAGGGGTGGGGTGAGGCAGGAGACAATCTTGGCAAAAAGAGCATCCAGAAAGCACACTGGATGGCCTTTTTGTTTCTTTCTCTGTGTGAAATTCCAAACAGTCTAGCTAGGTCCTCTTAAGACTGCAGCGATCTTGCAAGTGCAGAGAGTGCGTGCATTGGGAAGAGTTGCTGGACCATTCCATCTACTGCAGTTTCTCTGCCCAGAACAGTTTTGTGCAATGGCAATTAGGTTCAGAAATAGAAACAGTGACGGGGCTGGAAATTGCAGTTGCTGAGCTATGTAGCTTTGAAGCAAAAAAAGTTTATACTTAAGGCCCAAACATTTATTCATTTAGGGAACAAACATTTTTGAGCACCAGCTCCAAGTAATGTGCCAAGGATATGGGGTTGAATCAGAGAGAACCACTGCTTTCATAGAGTCTGGATAGTGGGGGCAAGAGGCAGAGTTCCAACACTGGAAGCGCTGTGGAAGGAGCCCCCATCATGTAGTGGGTTACTTGTTGAGCTGCCAACCGGAGGTCTGAAGTTCAAACCCACCAGTCACTTCACAGGAGAAAGATGAGGCTCTCAGTTTCTTTAAAGATTTATAGTCTGGAAAACCCAAAGGGACTGTTCCACCCTATTCTATAGGGTCACTGTGAGTTGAACTTGGTGGCAGTGGGGCCATGGAAGCAGGGCATCCAGGGAGCTCAGTTCCACCTGCAGGGTCAGGATGAGAAGGACCACCTGGTGTTCCAAGGTCGAGGTGAGATGGAGAAGAGAGGACTTCAGACAGACCAGAAGTGAGTCTGAAAGGATGAAGGTGATTCACTGATGGGCATGGTCCAGAGCAAGAAGATGAGTGTGGATCTTGTCAGGAAAACTGAGATCTTCCTCTTAGGGAGATCGTCATCTTGATGGGCTCGATGGCGGGGAGACGAGAGGCATGGTTATGAGAGAGGGGGCCATTCTAGTGTCCAGGTGAGAAAGGACCAAGGACTCAAAGGAAGAACAAGCACTGAGATGAAAGATGACTGTACAGATTTGACACCAGACCTCAAGGTCGGACATTTGCGGTAGATGCGGAAGAAGGTTGTATCACAAAGCTGTGCTTACAGGAGGGTTATTGGAGCGGGAGAACAGAAGGAGAGTTGAGCTATGATTTCCTGACTTCTTTCCATGACCAGAGGGTCAACTCCTTGAATGGCAAGTGAGTATTTAAGAAAGATGTTAGGAGAAACGATCGATTCATCTTTTTATCTCCTGCTACTTGAGTTTAGTATGAGGTAGCCAAGGACAGATGCTCATTTGGCTAGATAGTCAGATCCCGGTCCAGCGGAGAGCTATAGATTGAGGATCCCAGGTCTCAGAGACATCAGCAGATCAAGATGAATGCTTGATGAGAGAGAGCCCCAAACAAGATCAGAAGAATGCAGAGGAACACCAACCCTTAAGACGTGGACAAAGGAAAGGAAGCCTTTGTGGACAAGAGCGAGCACGTAGGAAGGCAGTAGAAGAGAGTGGATCAGAAACCAAGAGTGACTTTGAAAGAAGGAAACGTGTTTGATAATGTCAATTGATGCAGCCGTCAAAGAAGACAAGGGCCGAAACGGAGCCATTAGACCTGGTACCTGGATCATTGTCGCTGATCGTGGTCAAGTCAGATTCTATGGGGGATGTGTAAGAAGCCCTGGGTCAGGATGTGAATGGGAAGCCGGGATGTGGTGACAGAGCACAGACTACTGCATCCAGAAACCGAGCCAGGGTGGGCAAACCAAACCCAACCAAACCCATTGCCAGTGAGTTGATTCCATCTCATGCGACACCATGTTACAGAGTAAAGCTGTGCTCCATGGGGTTATCTTTTTTAAAAACAACAGCAACAACTTTTAATTGTGAATGGGGCACTCAGCAATTCATACACATTTTTGTTTCATCTCATTCATTGCAACACCTCAATGTAACATCATCTGTCCCAAGTCCTCCCTGTTTCGGTTTCCATGTCTTCTTCCTTCCTAACCCTCCCGAACCCTGTCCTTGGTAAATGCTGCCGTTTTGATCTCAAATGGTGGATTAGTCTTAGGGGTGCACTCCTCTCTAATGTCGATTCCCACCCACCCCTAAGAACTGTCTGTCATGTATCTGAAAACTGAGCCATGGGGGTGACTTCAGTTCCAGACCTGAAGGGTACTAAAGGGTCATAGCTTTGAGGGGTGGGGGTGTCCATGAGTTTTTATTCTACCAATAAGCTTGGCTCTTTTTCTCTGAGTTTTCTTGGCTGTTTTCAGAAGATTTTCAGGGTTGTTTTCCCTCACTGGAAAAAATCCAATTATCAACCTTCATAAAGAATAAAACTAAACTCACTGCCATCAAATAGATTCTGACTCACAGGAGCCCTGGTGGCATAGTGGGTTATGCCTTGGGCTACTAACTGCAAAGTCCGCAGTCTGAAACCAGCAGCAGCTCCATGGGAGAAAGATGAAGATTTCCAGCGATGTACAGCGTTACTGTGTTGGAAACCCAGAGGAGGTTCTACCCTGTCCAATCGGGTCACTATGAGCTAATCTTAGTAGTCCAACAAAACTACGTGTGCCACCCTAGAATCTTGGAGGGTGGGCAGAGCAGGACAATTTGATGACTCAGGAAGGTTTCCGTATATTTATTTTCACAGGAGTTTGCAGAGCAGATTTAGGAGAGAGAAACTGATGGTGCAGCAAGCAGCGAGTCCTCAGAGCTCAGCCCAGGCGCCCTGGGCTCCATCCCTGTTCTGTGTCTCCATGACACCAACTTGGACTACTACCATCATATTTTTCACACACCGCTTTGTATTACAGTCACTCGACTGCATACATATCGTCTATGCTCAATATCAAAGCTCTTTTAAGGCAGGGACTCTATTAAACATTTTGTTGTGAGCCAGGGTAATTTATTTTTAAAGTAGCAACACATTTCATACTCTATTTGTTTTCTAATTGAAGAGCAATGAGACACACCAAAACCAGACTGTCTGGTGGCTTTTACGTATGTATACACCTGGGGAAACACGACCCCAAATGGGAAAGATTTCAAGCACAAAGAGGGCTTTTTTCAGGGCTCAGCTAGTGACTACACGCCCTCGATTCTGACTCATCAATTCATCACGCTGAAGAAGAAGGAGGCCGTGAGAGGGGAACCATGGATAAGTGCTTCTGACTCATAGAGGGTTTCTGAGGTTGTCAGTCTGTACGGAAGCAGAAAGCTCCATCGGGGCTGCTGGGAGGTTTGAACCATCAAACTTTCAGTTAGCGGCCGAAGGCCTAACCCGAAAGTAACCACTCTTCTGACCCTCAGTCCCTATTAACTAGCTTTGCCTGTTCTTGACCTTCTTATAAAGGGGGACTCTTGCATGAGGTCTGTTTCACTCAACACTGCGTCTCTTGTGGACAATGGTCAGTGAGTTATTTTTTCGTTGCTATGAAGTAAGTGTGTCACAGTTCCTCTATTGACAGGTACGGGAGTGTTCCAGGAGCCCCTATGGCACATTAGTTAAGTGCTCATCTGCTAACCAGTGACTCTGAAGGAGAGACGACCTGGCTGTCTGCTCCTGTAAAGTGTACAGCCTGAAAAACCATTGGCGCAGATCTGTCCTCCCCTACAGGGTCCCTGTGAGCAGGAAGTGGCCACACGGCACCTAACAATTTCTTCCCTAGCTTCAGATGTCTCAGTCATGGGAGCATAGTTGGGAGGTCCTAGCTCTCATTTCTTTCTTTTGGTGGGGTTCTTTTAGTCAGCATGATGCCTGTGAGATTTATCCACATTGTTCCTGATAGTAGTTTGGTCTTTCTCATTTCTTTCTTTCTTTTTCTAAAAATCATTTTATTGGGCACTAGTACAACTTTTATCACGATCCATGAATCCATCCATTGTGTCAAGCACATTTATTTGTACGTTTGTTGCCCTCATCAGTCTCAAAACATTTGCTTTCTACTTGCATAGCTCTCATTTCTATTGAGGTTATGTGTTAGGCTGGGTTGACAAGAGAAACAAATCCAAGGACCCTTCTGTATGCATAAGGGAGAGCTTTCTATCAAGAAAGAATGATATATCAAAAAAATCCCAGTCGAGTTCAAGTCCATCAATCCAATACTAGTTCCTAAGTCCCTGTTCAGATTCACCCAGCCACATGCAATGATGCAGAATGCAGGAAGATCCCAGGCTGGGGGGTACAGAGTTGTGTGGATCCAATGGCACGGGTCCTATCCCAGGGCTTCACAGGGCTCCGTGTGGCTCACCAACAGGCAGAGAGGTGGAGAAATGGGCCTCAGAGAGCCGTTTATCCCTGTCATGCCTCCAAAAGAGGTCATCAAGCTGCAACCTGATTGACAGGCTAAATTCCACCCATATCTTCTTACAGGTACCATGTTGGCAAACAAAAACTCACTCTCACGGTTAGCTCTCCAGGATGTTATTGCAGGGTCATAAAGAATGCATTTGCTTAGCTTTAGTGAAAACCAATCGCATGGGAGTTGGCTTGAACCCATGGAACCCACCCCATTTATGTAGATCTGTGCTCCACGGATTTTCAGACTGAATTTCAGGAAGTAGATCACCATGTCTTTCTTCCAAGTGCCTTGGGGGTAGACTTGAAGTTCCAACCTTTCAGTTAAAGCTAAGTGTGTTAATCATTGGTACTATCTGGGAACATCTCGGCTCTCATAGATACTGCCACAGTGTGCCAATTTATAGTCCCACTCACAACCTCCCAGTGTGAGAGTGTGGTAGGGAAGGGTGGCAAGAACTTTCCCGAGCTTGACTGAAGTGCTCTACCAAATACCACTAGGAGACCAAACCCAAACCAAGCTCACTGCCACCGAGTTGATGCTGACTCATAGTGTCCCCATGGGTTTCCAGGACTGTAAATCTCGGAGGGAGTAGAAGGCTTCATCTTTTGCCCTCAGAGCAGCTGGTGATTTTGAACTGCTGACTTTGACATTAGTGACCAAACTCACAACCTACTTTACCACCAGGGTTCAACCTGTCAAATTGTTTAAAGGCAAGGGATTTCTAGGAAACGGGGTTCTCACATGTTTGCAGTATGTCTGAATGTAGAAGTGGCTCAGGATGAGGTTCACCCAGAATCCCAGAAGAAGTTCACTGAGCTCAGCCCAGGCCCAGATGGGAGAACTGATCTGCCACAGCAAGCAACCAAGGACAGGAACCTCTGGAGCCAGCATACCAGTGCATGAGATCTCTCTGGAGACGTGACTGAGTATGAGTGTGGTCTTGCAATCTAAGCATAGAGCACTCTTAGCTGAAGGTGACCCTGGAGGGAGGGAGACTTTAGTTCTTTCTTGAGTCATTGTACCTCGGGCAGGTTGCTGATCTTCCTAGCATTGGACCACGAGCCCATTGATGTTCTAAGATGCCAAATGGGGGCCAATTTTCAACATACACACCATGTGGAAGCGAAACACAAAAGCCAAATTCTGGGGTGGGCTAGTGCACTCATCAGAGTATCGAGTTTCACTCCCGTCAAGTCCATCATCACTGCAACCTCCCTAAAGCCTGAACCTGAACTTACCTTTCCCCAGTTTTCCTACAGGATCAACGCTTTAGTTGTCTGGTGCTGCTATGAACAGCAATACCACATTCTAGGAGCATGGGAGTTCAAATTCAGAGTGCTGGCTCTAGGAGAAGGCTATGTCTCGATGTCGATTCTTGGGGTGCAGGGGAGAGTCCTTGTCTCCTCTCAATATCTGTAGACCCGGCACTCTTTGGAGCCCTTCGGGTGTCTTGACATCAATTTTCCTCTGGTTCTAGGAAGTTCGTAGCACAGGGACCCAGGTCCAAAAGATGCACTTCACTCTTGGCTCTCCTTTCTTAGTCGTACTCTCTGCCTCATTGCTTCTTTCTCTTTTTATCCTTTGTATGATCAATGGTGATGCAAGCCACACCCAAAGGGTGATAGTTCGAAGAGGGGGACCCTGTGGGCCCTGAAGTACCACTGATATAGTTTCCAGCCTCATGGCAAACCACAAGCCACCGCAGCACGACAAACTGACAGACAAGTAGTGGGAATGGTGGTGAACATCAAGGAAAATGGAGCAGTATCCATCTTAGACCAGTTGGACATTTGAGGACACTTTTAATCTCCACCTGTTTGAGACTGGTGCTAAGTCTTCTAGAAGAATTTATTCCCACGCCTGGGAAATAGAATTTCCCTCTCTATTTTGCTTCAAAGTTCTCTTTCGCCTACTTCAGCATTCATGCATGGATCACAGCAAAATTCTTCCCTAAGGTACAGTAAGCTGATCCAGACGACAAGCAAAGGGTTCAGGTAGCACCGCTCACCTGGTCTATCTCTCACCAGGTGCTCTTTCTGTCTGTGCTGTTACTCTTTACGGCTGATGTACAGAGCCATCCTAGAATCTTCTCACATCTTCCTGGGAATACTTTTCATTTTTCTTCTGCATTCGAATTTTTATTGCTCTTAAACCCTTCCCTTTCTTAAGAAAGGTTGCTTGGGAAATGCATATCTAAAAGCATCTTTATTCTACTCTTGTGTTTGATTAATAAGTTGGTTGTGTCTAGCACTCTAGTTGGGAGAATATATTCTTCCACAATTTTAAATACATCACTCCATTTTCTTTTTGCCTCCAGTGTGCTGTTGGGGAGCCCCAAAGTCATTCTGGTTTTGAACACTTTGTGACTCTTTTTTCTCTGGGTGTAATCTTGTAGACTCTACTTTTCCCAATTAAAAAAAATTTTAATAATGAGTGCTTTAAAATGGATTTTTCCCTCATTGTGTTTGTCATTGGGTAAACTCTTTTGGTAAACTCTCAGATGGAAACTTTTGTGTTTCATCTGAGCCATTTTTAAATGTAATCTTATTTATGATCACCTCTTTTGATTTCTGTCTTCTCTTTCTCTGAAACTCTTATGATTTAGCTATTGGAATTCTTGGAATGATGTCATAATTTTGATTTCTTTTCTCTCTCATTGACTTTTTGTTTTATTTTCTGGGAGATTTACTAGGACTTTCTCCCCCCCCCCCCCCCTTTTTGCTGCCCTGCTTTTAATTTCCAAGAATTCCACTTTGGCCTCTGAGTGTTCTTTCTTCATTTCATCCTGTTCTTTGTCCTTGGATGCAGTATCATCTCTTCGTTTTGACTGGAAGCTCTTAAACTAGTTAGAAACTCTGGGGAATTTGTAGGGCAACCTTTTATGTCAGTATTCTTAAGTACATTCCTCTTGGACTACAAAGATTCTTTAGGCATACCAAAGAAAAGAGTACCTGAAATATAACAAGAGTTTGATACAAGTTGGCTATTGTTATTATGGGAAATACGCACTGTGGCATCACATAATCTTTCAACTTGTGAAGGGGTGGAGTCCAGCCTGTCAATCAAGTCGCAGTGAGGATTCTGTGTGGGCATGGCCTTCTCCTGAGGATTCTGGGAACTCCTACCTTCCTCCCTGGAGGTGGGAGACACACTCTCTGCTTCGTCTTCCTGCTGACAAGACACATGGAGCTGCGCTGATAGATCCAGAGCCCTGGAGCTGGAGGAGCCATGTGGAGACCCACATCAACGCTAAGATGCTTCCACCACCACTGGATCTACAAGACTTTCTACCCACTGGCCTGTGATCTTCCTGCATTCGGCATCATTGCATGTGTTGCATGAGTCTGAAGAGGAATCTATAGACTGGTATCAGACATATGGGCTAATATTGAATTTATGGACTTGATCTGAACTGGGCTGAGATGTTTTATTAATATCTATTACTCTTTATATAAAGCTCTTTCTTACACACACATGGGTGTCTATAAATTTGTTTCTCTAATCAACCCAGACTAACACATGTACCAATATAAATATGTATATAAAGGACTCCTTGCGATGCAGGGGTTCAGAGCTCAACTGCTCACGGAAAGACTATCTGTATATAATCTCCTCTACAAGATATGTGTGTGTAGCCTCCTGTATCCTTGCTGGGATCTTCATGCTGATTTCCAAAGATGTAATCACTCTCAGAGATTTAAATAACTCAAAGTTGGCAGACAGATGATGATAAGGAATCTGAATGGAAATAAGCAACTTGGGATTGACCCAGAGCGTGAAGATGCAGCGGACTTGAGAGAGAAGTGGCTAGAGGAATTCCTAGGTGCTGCAAATGGTCGTCTCACACTGGGCTGCTCCCTGAAAGGGTGGCCGTTAGGCTCCTCACAGGAAGGAACTGGTAGTCTACTTCTGGAAAACCAGGCCTGGAGAAGCCTACAGAGCATGGTTCCGCTCTGACTCCTAGGAGCTCACCATGAGTCGGAATCAACTCGCTGCTGGCTGGTTTGGTTCTATATGCTTAGAAGAGATGCCAAGGGGCCACAGTGGCTTCCACAGAACGTGGGTGGTTTTCTTGTTCAGCACCGTCAGAGCACCCTCATTCTTTTCAGTCCCAGTGGGATGGGTGTGCGCACCCTTGGGGGCAGAGTTGTTCATGGACTTTATCACTCCTCCGGTGGCCAGCTCTCCTTTGTTTGGGTAGATGGATTCAGAGGACAGACTCTGCCAGGGGAGAGGAGGAATGTCCCATTAATCTGGCTGGGGGTTATTAAGCCACTTTCTCTTCCTGTCACAAACAGACTGTGAATAACACTGTGTTCTCTCCCACCATCCCTCCCTGCCTCCTCTACCCTTTCCACAGCCTGGGGAGGGTGGCAAGATGAGCAAAGCAATGCTGTTCTCTAGCCTGGTCGCTGCTGGCCTGTCTGGTTCTCGATGATAGAGAGGGTGCCCTTTCCGTTCTTCCACAGATGTCAGGGCCCTGTCACCTGGCAGCTCCCTCCAGAAACCCCACTAGCAGCTGATCCAGCGCCGGGGGCTGTGTCACTGGCCAGAGGAGTCGATTCCTCCCAGGGGCGCTTGTTGCCTTTGGCAGGGAGTCAGCTCCTCCCGTCCTTGATTTGAATGGCTCAGCATCTTGGTCGCTGCTCTCATTGTGCCTCTGCCTCTCTCGGTGATGTTCTAATAACTTTATTGGCACAGAGAGATGGGGGGGCATCGCCGGGGTCAAGCTTTTGCCACCAAAGGATTTTTGTTGTCGTTTGTTTGCAGTTGTTTCGATGTGACTGAGAACTGCACGGCTGGTATTTTACTTTTTCCTAGGGTTATTCGCTGGTCCAATAGTCCCATGTTAGCATTTCTCTCCGTTATCCCTCCTCTTTATTTTCTCTATCTTCTTGGTTTCTTCCTGTTGTTTCCATGCTGTTTCACACCATTTTTTTTTAAACAAAGAAGCATGACAACAAAAACAAAAAGCCCAGCCACGCTAATATGTGTTGAGTGCCAGCGATACCCCCAATAAATATTAGCTTGACTGTTTGGGTTTTGATTTTGCTTTAATCAACTCAACAGCAGTGATTTTTATTCATCTATTTATGTATTTTTCCTGAGAGATAGCCCAGGCATTGTGCCGGCATCTTGAAAACAAACACTGTCCTATTTTTGTAGAGGAGGAAAAACCAAGCGAGCTCGTTAAGGAGTGTCCAGGGGTGGCCGCCCAGGCATCCCAGGCAAATACGTCAGACAGGGAAGCTTAAAGGGGGGCTAAGTGTGTGGGTCCCCGCTCTGCCCCTACCCTCTACGCGACTACTCCTCTCTGTGACTGTGGGCAAATGTCCTCATGCCTCAGTTTCCTTGCCTATAAAATGGGCATGATAACAATAGCATAGACCTAGCTCTTAAGTGTTTGAGAGAATCCTTTAAGATGGACGATAAAGTGCGCAGAAAAGCCTTGCTGTTTGGCACTTCATGAAGACGAGCGCGTGTGGTGCTATAATTACAAAGGCCGGCACGCTTTCATCATCCCGCTTTTCTTCTCAGGGGAGGGGTAGAAGGCCAGAGACTGACTGGTCCAACTTCCCAGTGTGAGCTCTCTGGAGTCAGGGGCAGGAACTGCCTTTGGACTTACTTGCCTACTTGGTCAATGCATGTGTTTTGTGCTCTAACGTACATGCAAAAATCTCATACATGCTCCCCTTCTACCCTAATGTCCCACAAATATTCCCTCACTAGGTACACTGTGTATTTTGTTCTCTCTAACCAGCAGACCTCGTGCAGTATATGTATATCAGCATCACCAGCATCTAATTGAATGATGGTTCTTTCAGCTTGGGCAGGGTGGTGTGGGGCTTTAAGGCCCACACTTTGGATCAAATCCCAGTTAACTTTTGCCTGCTGGGTGATCTTAGATCAAGTGCTTCACCTCCCTGACCCACAAGGTGCTTGCGAGTAGATGCAGAAAGCAATGCCACCATCCTTTGCTCACGGTGGTGGTGCCGAGTTCTTTGCCCCTCTCACCAGCTGACTGTGTGGAGCCATGCAAATAAGAGATTTTCATACAGGGAAATCTAATGAGGGGATTGGTCAGTTTGTTGTTGCACTGGTTTTTTAAAAAATAATTTTTATTGGGGGCTCGTACAACTGTTATCACAAGCTATATATATATCAATTGTGTCAAGCACATTTGTACATTCGTTGCCCTCATCATTCTCAAAATATTTGCTCTCCACTTAAGCCCTTGGTATCAGCTCCTCATTTCGCCCCCCTCCCCACGTTCCTTCCCTCATGAACCCTTGATAATTTAAAAATTATTATTATTTTGTCATGTCTTACACTGTCTGACGTCTCCCTTCACCCACTTTTCTGTTGTCCATCCCCAAGGGAGGAGATTTTATGTAGATCCTTAAAACCAGGTCTCCCCTTCTACCACATCTTCCCCCCACCCTCTGGTATTGCTCACTACTGGTCCTGAGGGATTCATCTGTCCTGGATTCCCTGTGTTTCTGGTTCCTATCTGTGCCAGTGCACATCCTCTGCTCTAGCCAGATTTGTCAGGTCGAATTGGGATCATGATACTGAGGGGGGAGGAAGCATTTAGGAACTAGAGGAAAGTTGTATGTTTCATTGTTGCTACACTACACCCTGACTGGCTCAGCCATCTAGCTCAGAAGCAACAAAGCCCACATGTAAGAAGCACACCAACCTGTGTGATCATGAGGTGTCAAAAGGATCAGGTATCAGGCATCAAAGAACAAAAAATCATATCATTGTAAAGAGGGGGAGTGCAGATTGGAGACCCAAAGCACATCTGTAGGTAACGGGACACCCTCTTACAGAAGGGTCACAGGGAGGAGACGCGCACTGGATTTTTAATGAGCCATCTCAGAAACAGGCAATGGGGATCTCATTGCCACCAAGAAGGGAGCATATCCTTTCGCCCTCTGCTGCAGGTGGAGCCTCCTCTAACAGTGACCTGACACCAGGGAAGCAGCAGAGGAGCTGTAGGGGGGAGCCAGGCAGCAGCAGGACGGAGAGGTGGGCCCTGAGATGCACAGCGCCGGGTGCCTTGGGGCAGGGGGTCTTCTTACAGATCAAGGGGTGGGGTGGGGGCCTCCAGACCCCTAATCAGCCGAGTTAGGTGTGCTCACCATTGGAACTAGAGAAGAGCGCCTTCAAGCTGAGGCTTACGGTGGAAATGGATGCCATTTGGGACATTTATCGGCAGCGTTGAAGAAGCGGTGTAACACTTGCTTTAGCAGGGCAGAGGACAGGGGGCCCCGGGCTGAGAGACTGAGCACCAGAGACAGGTGCCTGCGGCCGTGTGCGAAGAGGCACTCCGGACTGGAGGAACTGTACCCTGAGTATTCTGGATCTGGAATTGTAACCCGTGAACTCCCCCAATAAACCTAATCGGGAGTCTAATCGGTGACTTCCATGTGGCCGTGGCGAACCCAGCAGAGCAGCTGAGGGCGAGTGGCCTGGGAGGGGCGGCCGGGCCAGCACTGGTAAAGCAGGCTGGAAGGGGGGGCCCGTGTGACCTCCGCGTCACCGGAATTGGCTTTGTGAGGATGGTGGATTCCCTTCTCCTTCTCCCTTATGACGTCAGAGGAGATCACACGTGCCCGCTGTACGCCATTCTTACAACTGTCATGAGGCAGAAACACAAGATATGAAGATCTTCGCCTGATGCCCCGAGCAGAGTAACATTCAATTCATGGGAACTAGGGTGCCTTTCCCATCGCCCTCCTGCCCCTCTGTCATAAGAAGCGGGAGGGCCTGCAGGGGGATTTTCAGTGCCAGCAGGCTCACCCAGGGGGAGACAGGTTGGAGCTGAGCTGCCAGAGGAAGACACACTAGGGGGAAAGACTTGCTGCCCTGCTTCCAAAACAGCCCGTGCAAGCCTCATGGATCAGAACAGACTGGGATCCGACTCAGTGCTGGTAGTGCCGCAGCACCGAGCAGTGTTCTGTTCTGTTGCCATGAATGGGAGTTGAATGGATGCCAACTACCATAGCCAATTTCTATGGTACTTTTTGGTGTTCATTGTCCTGGAGCCATCCTTTTGAGAGACGAGAGCACCGTGTGTTCTCTGGTGAAGAAGCCGATCTTCAGATGGGTGACCTAGAGAGCCACGCAGCCAGCGCTCGGAGGCAGCCACAGCCGGCTTTGTGCCTCCCTCCCAAGCCAGGCCCTTTCTCCTGCATGTTTCTGTCTCGGGAACCAAAGAACCCTGAACACCGAGCCGGCGGAGTGGGGGCTGGAGTGGAGAAGCAAGAAGAGAAGCCAGCCGCACTGTCATCGTAAGATGGAAGTGACAGGGATGCTGGTGAGCTGCATGCACCACCTCAAAACACACAATCCGAGACGGAAGAAAGGACGTTTACAATGGGACGTGAGACAGACATCCCCTGTGTCTGTAGAGAAGAGCCTGTCTTGCTTCTTCCTCACTAGTGGGGCCCCACCACGCGGGGACCTGCTGAGGATCTTGCACCTGCCCGAGTCTCGAGCCTGCCCGTTGGGCTTTGGCTATCAGTCTGGTCAACCCCCTCCACACACGAACGCCTTCCACACTAGAAGCAGTGTTGCCACGATGTGCCTTCTTTTATTCAGAGTACAAGCACCCAGAACCCTTACAAAGTAAAAAGGCAAGCCCTTATTTTGAGGGCCTTTTGGAGAGATTCGAACTTCCAACCTTTCAGTCTGTTGCTGAGTATTAACCTTCTGTGTGCACAGGGACTACAACCCTGAGAACCCCAAACCAAACTCACTGCTCTTGAGTTGATGCCAACTCATAAGGACCCTGGAGGGCAGGGTGGAACTTCCCTTTGAGTTTCCTAGACTCTGTTTCCAGGAGTAGAAAGCTGTGTCTTTCTTCTGAGGAGCTGCTAGTGGTTTTGAACTGCTGACCTAGAGGATTGCAACCTAATGCATAGCCACTGTGCCATCAGGGCTCCTACAACTCTACAAAGTCTCACTAAGACCTAACCCACTGCCCTAGAGGAGATTTCAACTCATAGTGACCCAAAAGGCCTATTGTGAAGCTGTACCTCTTTATGAGAGCAGGAAGCCTCCTCTTCCTCTCCTGGAGCGGCTGCTGGTTTAGAACAGCTGGACTAGCGGTTGCCAGCCCACTATACCACCAGGGCCCCTTGTCCTGTACGGTAGGCACTGTTAATGTGACTCTTTTATAGAGAGGCACCCAGGCAAAGGTACTGAGCCATTAAGTGGTAGTTTAAGGATTTGAACCCATGAACTTTGCTTCCAGGCAAAATTCCAGGCTCTTATTCCTGAGATTGCATTTCCCTGAAGAACCCGTTTCGGGACTCGCTTCCTCCAGACTGGATGTTTATCGGGGCAAGAATGTGCGCAGGGGTCACATGCTGTTATTGATTCCCCTCTGAGGAGAAACTTGAACTTTCCTCTTTCAAGCTTCAGACCTGGGATTGAAGGGCGATCACATTGTGGCCTTCACAACCACTCACCTTTGGGACTTAGGGTTCTCTCAAAACTGTGTGTGTCGACTGAATGGGGCTGGTATTAGCGGGCAACTGCCTGCCACGATTCCTTGTTGCTTTCAAGCCGTAGGTGTTCAGGGAAACAACGCGCTTTGTTCTTCTTACTGACTGTGGGGGAAGCAAAGGCTATCAAGGTCAACTTGTAGACTATAGTATGGTCCACATCTGTCATAGTTGGAAGCAATGTAACTGTGCTCCCAGTTCTGGACAATGACCTTGAAAAGCCTCTCTAGCTAGTAGAAGGGAATATTGGAAAAGTATTACAGGAGCAAGCAATAGAGATCCGGTGGCCTAAACAAAGAGACACTTGTTTCTCCTACATGATGAGCAGTCGGGAGGTAGGTGTTGCTGGCAGCTCCGCATTAACATCAGAGATGTCTCCCTGACTCTCTCGGCTTGGCCCTTAGGGACGTAGACAGCTGAGAAAGGTAAGCCAACACATCTCTCTAGGCTGAAAAAAGGAACACTGGTAGCGTAGTGGTTAAATGCTGGGCTGCTAGGCACAAAGTCAGCAGTTCAAAACCCCCAGCTGCTCCAAGGGAGTAAAATGGACCTTTCTACTCCCTTGAAGAGTTACCGTCACGGGGGCAGTTCTAGCCCTAAAGGGTCATGATGAGTCATGTTGATAGCAGTGAGTGGGCAGAAAGAAGGAGCCCTGGTGGCATAGTGACTATGCATTGGGCAGCTAACTGCAAGGTCAACATTCAAACTACTGGCTGCTCTGGAGAGCAAAGAAAAGGCTTTCTACTCCCATAAGCAATTGCAGTATCAGAATCTCACAGAGATTTCTACTCCAGTCATAGGATTCAGTCAGTTCGGCAGAACCAACACCTAATGTTCTGTTGAGTTTGGTGCCAGTGGTAAGACTGGCACCTGTAATCAGTGTTCTCTCTAAGGTGGGCAGCTGGGCAATCAACCAATGTGTAAATCACAGATGGACACTCTTTACTCTTTTTCAGTGTTTAGCTGTGCAAAGTATATTCTAAGCACCCATAGTCATGTTCATTCCATCCACACATATAAAAATTAGACAGAACTCTGCTTCTGATATTTATTGATTCACTTCATAAAACTCATTGTACTTTTGATTAAATGCTACATTTTTGTTCCCTTGTTTGCTACCTCAGTAAACAAACATGTACATAAAGAGAAAAAGTGTTAAGCAACCAAAGGGTGACACACCTGCCATTCGTTTCAGTCTTGTGTGACACCCTAGACTCCTATGAGGCATAATGAGTGAGGTCTGCGACTGCTGAAAGTGTTCAAAGAGCTAAGATTATTGTCTGAGCGATTGCTGTCAGTTTAGCAAAAGCGGAAAGGGGTTTTCAAAGATGAACACAGTATGTTCAGAGCAGAGAAGTCGCCTATTTCGAATATATCAAACACAGTGATGAAGCTCTAAAGGAACGAGAGCATACTCCTTCGGGGACAAGATGGCTAAGGTAAACCACAGCCTCAAGGATGCGCAGATAAAAGCATAGACTGCTGCAAGTGAGGACCAATCAAGAGACAATAAGGACATGTCTTAAAGAATGAGTTGACTGTTTTGTCAGATAGTATTTAATGTTTCTCATTAATATTTTAAAATTCTTTCTTATAACACAATCTTATTCTTCTTGTATAAGGATTAACTGCTTGAAGGAGTGAACTACCTTTGGTGAACCAGTTGTTAAATTACTTGAATCCTACCACTAGCTCTCCCTGTCCTACAGGGCTGTGTGAGCTGGAATGGACTCGATGGCAGTGAGTTTGAGGATTTGAGCAGAAAGAGGTTCAAGAGATGCCTCTGCCTCCTTTTCTCAAAAAAGTAAGTTTTAAGAGAAAATCTTGCAGACTTCTGTTTGTATTTCATTGTCTCAAGCTCTCATGTGGTCATTCAAGGGCTTGTCAAAAGGAAACTGGAAAAGTGAATATTTTGCTCCTTGGGTTTTATTAACTCGATGGGTGAGAGCAAAGGAAGTTAAGAATAGATGGTGAGCCAACTGACGGAGAGTGTTGTTGGACCAGGTAGACTAGAGAAACAAACCAGAGACACTCATGTGTGTGTAAGAGAGACCTTTTTAGCCAAGAGCAATTGTATATTGAGGAACATCTCAGCCCAGTCCAGATCAATCCACAAATCTGAAATAATATCCCATATATCCAATACTAGTCCATAAATTCCACTTTAGACTCACACAGTACATGTAATAATGTTGCATGCAGGAAGATCACAGGCCAGTGGGTGAAGTCTTGTGGATCCAGTGGCAGTGGAAACATCATGTGTTAGACTGGGTTGACTAGAGAAACAAATCCAAGACACTCATATATTTGTAAGAAAGAGCTTTACATCAAAGAGCAATTGTGTATTAAGAAAACACCCCGGCCTGGTCCAGGTCAAGTCCATAAGTCCGACATTAACTCATATGTCTGATACCAGTCCATAAATTCCTCTTCAGACTCACTCAACACATACAATGATGCCAAATACAGGATGTTCACAGGCCAATGGGTGGAAAGTCTTGTGGATCCAGTGGTGTTGGAAGCATCTCAATTGGCATGGGTCTCCACATGGCTCCTCCAGCTCCAGGGCTCTGGCTCCATCAGTGTAGCTCCATTTGGCTTGCCACCAGGAATACGAAGCAGAGAGAGTGTGTATCTGGCCTCCAGTGAACTATTTATTTCCATGGCACCTCCGAATGAGGTCATCAAGCTGGGACCTGATTGACAGGCTAAGCTCCACCCCTTTGTGCTTAATAGTTTCAAGTTGAAACCAGGTTATGTAACTATCACATATCTCAACACTGCCATGGGTCTCCACATGGCTCTGTCAGCTCTCTGAATGTGGCTCTTCAACAGGAAGATGAAGCAGAGAGAGAGGAAGTTTCCAGAATCCTCGTGAGAAGGCCAGGCCCACAAGGAGGCATGGTCAGGCTGTGACCTGATTGGCAGGCTAAACTCCACCCCTTCACTCTTAATATGAGTTGATATGAGATTATATAACTACCACAAGTGTCTTCCCCTGAGGCAGGGGGCGGGCGGAGGGGAATTTCCTGGTTAGTCTGGGAACATGCTTCCCTTCAGGAAACCAAAAGGCAGTCCTTTTTAAGAGATTTAAATGAACCAACAGCCAACAATTCTAGAAAGAAGTCCAAGTTGCCATGAAAGCATTATAGCCCAAACAAGGCTCCCACAATGGTTGCAACAGTAGGCTCCCACCGAACAATCGTGAGCATGGTAAAGGACTGCACAGGGTTCATTCTATTGTGCGCAGGCTCACTGAGGATCAGAACCAGCTTGATGTCCACAGCAATCACGTCGCTGGTCAGACTCACTTTCAGAAACGGGGGCATGACTGTTTCCGAGGAGATTGCTTCTGATCCCACCTAAGCTATGTACCTTCATGACCAGGAGCCATTTGTACACTCAGTAAACCTTCCAAGGGCATGTATTATGTTCCAAGCACTACCGTAGGTAGGTCATTGCACTTGACTTCTTGGAAGAGATGGGCATATGGATTCTAAGTTCAACTTCAGTGGGAGAAGTTGCTATCATGCGTCAAGCATAATGGAAATATTGAGGAGCTGGGGGGCTAACCCTGCCTGATTGAGAGGCATGAGGGCAGTAGGGGTGTAGCAGGGAAGGAATGGAAAGAATATTCACAAAAAGGAGAGGTGACTTCTTGACTGTCAACAGCACATACAAATGCTTAATTGTGTGTATCTTTTTGTATCTTCTAGAACATAGTGAATGCGGAATGGTGAAATGAACAACTCAGAGAGTACTGTTCCTTTTGAAACTGAGTTAGGTGCTTGGCATCAAAATAAACCGAGTAAGTCAGTAACTATGGCAATGACAATAAAAGCTGCTGTTGAATCGATTCTGATTTATAGTGACTCTGTGTGACAGGGCAGAACTTCCTGCAGAGGATTTGCTAGGCTATAAGTCTTTACAGGAGCAGATGGCCAGAACATTTCTTCCACAGAGTAGCTGATAGGTTTGAAGAGCCAACCATTTGGTTAGCAGCTGTGGTAGTTACATCATCTGTTGTCAATTCGAGACTTAAGAAGGAAGGGGTGGAATTAAGCCTGTCAATCAGGTCACGGCTTGATGACCTCATTTGGAGGCATTAAGGAGATCAATAGCTCCCTGGAGACAGGACACACGCTCATTCCCTGTGAGGCATGCTTGCTGACAAGACACATGGAGCCACATGGAGACCCCTGCCAGTACTGAGAGGCCTCTACCCCACAAGACTTCCCACCCACTGGCCTGTGATTGTCCTGCATTCAGTGTCATTGCATATGTTTCGTCACTCTGAAAAGGAAGTTATAGATTGGTATTGGAAATATGGGCTGATATCAGACTTATGGACTTGATCTGGACTGAGCTGGGATGTTTTCTCGATATTCAACTGCTCTTGTATATAAAGCTCTTTCTTATACACATATGAGTTTCCCTGGATTTGTTTCTCGAGTCTACCCGGACTAACACAGCAGCCTAGCACATCACGTAACCACACCAAGGCTCCTATTTCTCTTCTAGAGTCCCATAACAACCCCCTAGTTCATCTTCATGAATGTGTAAGGATGAGTGTGTTAGCTGGGTTCTCTAGAGAAGCAAAATCAGGGGCCTTGTATGTGTTTGTCTGTAGAAAGAGATTTATATCAAGAAATGTCTTATATACTGTTGTAGAAATAGGACAGTCCAGCCTAGTTGAAGTCAGACTTCTCCTGCTTTGTGAAAACTGATGAATAGGAAGCAGGATGGTGGGGCAGAAGAGGGCAGGGGATGGGGGTGCAGGTGCTGAAGGCACTGCTGGCAGATGTAGAGATAAAGTTGGTCAAATAAGTTTATTGTAGGGAGCCCATCGAGAGCTACTGGGATTGACAGGCAGGGCAACAGCAGATCGAGGAACCAAACACAAGATCCAGCTCCAGCAGAGGGTGAGGGCCAAAGAGAAACACCTTTGCTTGGTCCCTCTCCTATATGAAGGCCACACCCCCAAGGAGGTGTCATCAGGCTGCGGCCCAGTGATAGGTCGTGCTCCACCCCTACCCCTACTCAGGAGTGTCTAGTTGACAAAATTTCTAACCATCACATTAAGTAAAAAGATATATTGCTACTAAGATTCCTGTTCATAATATATGGGTGCCTGTAAGAAAACAAACAAAATAAAAGCCAAAAGAAACAAGCAAAAAACCCACCTGTCTAAATATGCCCCTGTGATCCCTGGATGACTGCAGACAAGTGCTCTCTGACTTGTCTTCGTCTTGTTAGGGTACCTTAAAAACACAAGACTTAATCTCTCTTGACAAAGCATCACCAAGAGCACACCTTAGAGCAGTGGTTCTCAACCTTCCTAATGCCGCAGCCCTTTAATCCAGTCCCTCTGTTGTGGGGACCCCATATGTGGGCGGACCCTCCAGGAGATGGATAGAGGAGCAGTGTCTCGGTTCTTAAGACTATCAGAAATATGGTCTTAGGCAACCCCTGTCAAAGGGTCCTTCGACCCCCAAAGGGATCTCGACCCCCAGGTTGAGAACCGCTGCCTTAGATGCAAGGATGGCAAGCCTTCCTCTTACAAAGTTTGCACATGTGGTCAGGAGAGGCCAGTCCCGGGAGGAGATCATGTTTGGTAAAGTAGAGGGCAATGGAAAGCAGGAAGGTGCTCAAGGAGATACATGGCCACCGTGGCTGCAACAATGGGCTCACGTCTCGGAACAATAGAGAGGAGGGGGCAGGACCAGGCCCGTTTCCTTCTGTTGTGCAGAGGGCCGCCGTGGGTCAGGACCGACTCGGTGACACCCAACAACAGCAGCAACAATGGAAACAGACTTCCACAGGGAGCTGGTGGGCCAGCTCAGGTCAAGGCAGCGAGCTCGCCTCAGAAGGTCATGGTGACTGTTTTGAGGACCTCCAAAGGAGTAATCTGCATAGATTTTCTCGGGGATACAAGATGACGCCTGGGGCCGATGATGAAGTATGTTTAAAAGCAATTGAATACCGCATGGGTGAGAAGTGGACTCCAGCCCAGCAACATTTTAGATGTGGTACGTCTGCGTCAGAGCTCTCTTGACGCCCCCTACTACTCACAATGTCCATCCAACAATGTCCTCATGGTGAGGCAATGATCGAGCACTTGTCTGCTAGCCGAAAGGTCAGTGGTCCACTCCCACCAGTAGCTGTCAGGGAGAAAAAAACCCAGCCATCTGCTCTGCTCTCTTAATGATCCCAAAGCCAGTCATCAAATCAACTGGGACTCATAGCGACACTATAGAAAGACTAGACCAGCTCCCAGTGGTTTCCCAGACTGTACATCTTGATGGCAGCAGGCAGCTCATCGTTCTCCGAAGGAGCAACTGGTGGGCTTGACTGCTGCCCTGCCATGAGCAGCCCACTTCTTATCCCACAGTGCCACTGCCACGCAGCTTCTTCCTTAAAGATTACAGCCCTGGAACCCAGCGGGCCATTTGTTTGACGCTGTCAGGTAGGGCTGGTGGTGGTGCTGTGGGTTAGGTGTTGAGCTGGTCACCAAGAGGCCCGTGGTTCAAACCTACAAGCTCTTCATACAAGAGAAAGATGAGGTCATCTACTTCTGTCTCAGGACCCCAGGGAGCATCACTCCTCTGTCATACAGCGTCAGTGGGAATGGACTCCACGGAAGTGGGCTTCGTTGGGCTTTGGATGTGTCAAAATTGACTCAACAGGCCACAGCAAGGCTGCCCAATGCCTACCTTTACCCCAAGGCTGTAGCACGAGAAACTCCCATCATTCCTGCAGGAGACTCTCCCTCTCTGTGTGCCCGCCTGTCTCTGGCGCGGCACCGGGGAGTGTTTCCTTGTATGTGGTCAGGCCCCGAGGTTGGCAACTCCGTAGCAGCTGACAATAGCAATGTACTCGGTGCCGATAACATGATCAATCCTAGGCGTTTATTCCCATCTGAAGGCAGATAATGACATCTTCTCATTTGCATTTCTTTGATTACTAATTCTGTGAGCAGCTTTTCATGTTTATTAAACATTTACATTTCTCCTCAAAGTAGCCTGTTTTCTTCTTTGGCTGTTTATCTTTCTCTTGTCACTTAGCAGTGCTTTAAATAGGATTGTATGTAAATTCTTTGACTGTGAGATAATGTCAGAGATGTTTTCTCCCACATTGCCTCTTGAAAATTAACTGTGTTTATGGATGGTTTTATCATTTAAAAGTCATTAGGGTTTATAGAGTCAAATTGTTTTCTTCATGGCTTTTGGGTCTGGTATGTTATTCAGAAAGGCCGTCCTCATGTCTAGATTCATTTTTTTCATGTATCCCATATGCATTATTGAATGTTTTCTGTGTGCCAACCACTATCCTATGTGAATACACACCCGTGAAAATAAAATTCTTTTAAATTTCCTTGTAATATGCTTTTTGTTTTTTCACATGTGTGGTAACATAAATTCATTAGGAATTTATTGCAGGGTCCAGGCAGGGTGAGATGAGGAACAATTTTACTTTTGTAAAACCAGAAATCCACGGCTATTGAATCCTGGTAGCTTCACTTAGGGTCTCCAAAGCCTTAAATCCTTAGGGAGCAGACAGCCTCAGTTTTCTCTGGAGAGATGGCTGGTGGATATGAACTGCCAATCATGCTATTAGCAGTCCAATGCCTAACTCTCAGAGCCACCAGGCCCCCTTGTCTGACGCTTGGAGCACATGCTGATTCTCCCAGGTGAATGATGACTTCCACAGATAAACGTTCCAGGAAATTCCTTTGCTTTCCACTGCTCCTGCACCAGCACCCCCACTTCCATGATCATACACTGGTAGGACATGTGATTTCTTGGAGCACAAGATTCCACAGCCTGCTCTTTTTTTTTTTAAGTTACTTGGTTATTCAGGAAGAATAGATGATTTTTAGAATCAAACAAAATTGATCAGAAGCTTCTATGGTAATTTTGGTTGGGGGTAATAATGAAATATAGGTCAATTGGAGGGAGGATTACAATGCTTTTTATTATAAAGTTGAATTTTTTCCAGGCAAACATCTGACATGTCACTTTTACTCGGGTCCTGTTCATGAGCGTCAGTAATGTATGATGGTGTCTTCCTACAAGGGTTGCACATATCTATCTCATTATGCACATCCCCAGGACATTAATAATTCTAATTACTATGTGAACACACTCTTTTTCTGCATGACATTTGCTTAATTGGGCATTGCTGGTGCAGAAAGAAGCTGTTAATTTTTTGTGTTTTCATGAATGGTTCTAATAGATTTTTCAATAGCTTTTTCTTGGACTTTCTAGGTAGACAGTCATAGTAGATAAAACTACATACCCACTATGGGAAGAAACATGAAGAAAATGTTTTGAAATTTATCGGGGTGATGACAGCACAACTCTCTTAAATATATTTAAACCATTGAATTTATGGTATGTGAATTATATAGCTATAAAACTCTTTAAAAAGAGGTAATGTGGAATTGTGAGTCAATACATGGTGAATTAAAACATCCTATAAACCACAGCTGGCTAGTTGATTGCGGCTCACAATGACCGTAGGAGATAATGGAACTAATTGCTCCATAGGGTTTCTGAGACGGGCAGTCTTTTACAGAGCAGACAGTTTCACCTTTCTCCCAAGGAGCAGCTAGCTAGTGGGGTTGGACTGCACGCCTTGCACTCAGCAGCCCAATGTGTCTTAGAGCTGCATAAACTCACACTCACTGCCTTCGATTCAATGCTGACTCATCGTGACCCCCAGTGGGTTTCTGAGACTGTCACTGATGATAGGCGTACAAAGCCCAGTCTTTCTCCCAGGGAGCTGCTGGTGCTTTTGAACGGCTGACCATGAAGATCTCAGCCCAATACTTAACCACGACACCACCAGGGCTCCTAAGACAACATCGTATTTACCATTTTTCAGACTCTTAAGCACTTCCTATATATTAACTCATTTAATTCTCGCAATCACTTTCAGAGCTTGTCATTACACTTATCCCTATTTTGCCCACGAAAGATTGATTGACTTGCCATAAGTCATATGGTCAAGGAATTCTGTATCAGAATTTGTAAATAATAGTAGTTTTCAGGTAACAGTTGAGTGCTTTAACGTTCAGAGCCACCAGGCATCCTTATTTTAATGAATAGTTGAGCTAAATTACAGTCAGAAGCAAAAGGGGAAAAATACTGATTCTATATGTAAATTATTCATAGTGTTGCTCATTCAGAATTTTTGTATTACTTTTGATTTTTAAGCAACATTTTTTACAAAATATTTTTAGACACATACTTTTATTTATTTCTTCAATACTACACCATAGTGTTATTTATCTCGATTGCTGAATTTTTGATACGTTTTTTAATTTGGTGCCTATGCATATTTTCTAGACTGGAGATAGCTGTAGGGTGTTTTTCTAAATTCTTCTGGAAAGACATATTCTGATTCTTTGTTCCATATAATGTTTGTGGTGGGGAGTCTTCCCCCTCCAGTAATTGCAAAATGTAAGGATTTGTCTTTTATTCTTGGCATTTCAAAACCGTGCACTAGGGTAGTTGTTAAATTTTAACAAGTGGCTTTCCGCATCCATCCATCTGGTCATGGAGTTTTCCTTCTTGAACCTGTGAATGTCGTAAATTATAGCGCTCAGGGCGTCCTAGCCTTCTAGCGTTTAGCAAGAAGCATCTTTATGCACAGATTCTTTTCTGTCATTTGGGTCGTATTCCCACCTTGATTTCTCAAAAATTGCTTCAGTGGGTTGTGCAGTTTCCTGTTTCATTTTAAACTCTGTCAAGTGCATTCTTCAACGCTGGCATCAGCATGCATCTTTCTTCACCAGCAAGCTGGGAGGATTTGACAGGTATTCACCTGACAGAGACGCTCTCACTCCTCTCTGTAACTGTGTGTGAGTGTGGGGGTGGCTGCTGACAGTGTAATAGCTGTGGGATCTTTCAGTGCCTTTTATGGGAAATTACAGAAAACCCCCACACATGACAGGATTCTGTCAGGGGATGGACAATGGCAGAATCCAGTATTCGTCTGAAAGGTGCTGAAAGGTAATGTTTGAACTTGTTATTAGCTGCCACCGAGTTGACTCCTGACTCACCGCAACCCTTATAAGACACAGGAGCACAGCTCCATGGGGTTTTGGGGGCTGCCATCTGTACAGGGAGTCACTGGGGGGGTACACAGGTTAAGCAGCCGGCTCCTAGGCAGAAGGTGGTAGCTCAGAAGACAAAACTTTACAATCTGCTCCTTAGGGCGGAGATAGGCACAGATAGGTTGCCCTGAGCTGACATCAAGTCCAGAGCAAACAAACAACATTGATTTTCACAGGAGTCATTTGCCGGGGCTTCTTTGAATCACCACCTTTCAGGTTCACAGCCAAGCATAACCCCCTTGCGCCACCCAGGTTCCCCAAGAGTTGGAGCTTCCCAAACCCACCAAACATACTGCCATGGAGTCCATTCCAATGGAGCTTAGGAGTCAGAAAAGGCAGCCCTTTCTTTTAAAAATAGTTGCTGGCAGATGCCATATGGATCATACAATTTAATTGCTCCGTCATTTTAAGAAGGTTTTGTAATCCTCACCCCCAACCAATTTCACATCATTTTCTTCTCATGCTCATTGTGGTGATTTCCACCACCCACCCCCTACTCCCTCCCACCCCCATTGCCCCTTCCTTCCCTGCCATGTCCCTATCCAGGTGCTGCCTCCATAGATCTACCTATCCTGGATAATGTGCAGAATAGCATGCACAGGGCAAACAGGAAACAAATACACACAACCAACAACAACAACGATGACTACACAAAACATAGAAAGACCTCAGTCAAAGAGAAAGCAGAAAATATTAAAAACTGAAACAACTTTAAAATAAGTCAAAACTCACTGCCATCGAGTCAATTTTAACTCATGTCAACTCTCTAGGGCAGGCTGGAACTGCCCCTGTGGGTTTCTGAGAATGTAACTCTTCATAGGAGTAGAAATACTCCTTTTTCTGCTGTTAAATGTGTCAAAAGGTAGACAAATGATAAAGTCCTACATTTTAACCTAACTACTTCTTCCATAATCAACTTTTTTATTATGCTCTTTGATCCAAAGCGATTCATGTTCCTTAACTATGATTACAGGGGGTTCACCAGAGACACAATCCAGGTGGGGACCCTGCAAATGGCTTTGTATCTCCACTGTCATCAGAGCTTTCTGCCAACCAGGTGTTCACAATTGAGGCTTTGATACCTTTCCCTTCTTCGGGTGTGGGTTTTATCATTTACAATCCTTGGATCACACAGGAGAGCCAGCTCTTTTGTTTCTTCCTTTTCACTTTGGCTGGGAACATGGAATAAAGATTATTTCATGTCCAACTGGTCCAATCTCTGGTCTTGCCTTTCCAGTAGACTGTTGGCTCAAGTCAGTCATGGTGGAGTCTTGAATCAGGGGGCAACCATTGCCAGTGGGGAACTCCCGGGATGGACATGAGCTCACCCAGGAAGAGTGTGGGTGGCGGGTGGTTGGAGAAGTGGCTAAGGACAAGAACGTGCGCTGCCTGAGTGCTGGGGTCTTAGTGCTCCTCTTTGCTGTTCCATCTGCTGCACTTGGCATTGAACTCTGCTCACTGGTTGATGTGCCATCCATTCAATTACGATTTAAAGCAACTGCCTCATAGGAGTTTCTTTGGGATAGGAGCCCTGGAGGTGCAGCGGGGTAGGTGATGAGCTGCTAGCAGAAATGTTGATGGTTTGAATCCGCCAGCAGCACGGAGAAAGGAAGATGTAGCAGTCTACTGCCCTGGAAACCCTCCGGAGAAGTTCCACCCTGTTCGGTAGAGTGACTGAGTCAGAATCTCCTCACCGGTAGTTTGTCTGGCTTGGAGTAATTATGGGGCATGTCATCAGGTTTTTCTCCTGCAAAACCAGTGGTAGCTTCGAACCACCAACCTTTTGGTTAGTAGCCAAATTCTCAACCATTTGCCACCCAGGCCTGAGCTGAAGAAGAGGATTATGAGAAGTGATCAGAACACCCAGTTCAGATGGTGCCATGAGTGCCAAGAAAAAGTCTGTTTTAAGGAGGAAGGAATGAACAATGTTAAGTGTTATCAGGAAATCATAGCTATTTAAAAAATCATTTAATTGTAAGCAAAATGCCAAATGCAACCACAATGACTTAAAACATTGGGTTTTGATGTTGTCATTGATGCAAGACAGGAAACTGAGAGAAATCTAGCCTAAGAATAAGGAGTACGTTTAAGTGCTTGACTGCTAAGCAAAAGGTTGATAGCTCAAACCCACTCAGCGACTCTGAGAGAGAAAGATGATGGAATTTGCTGCTGTGATGATTATAACCTAGAAAATGCCAGGGAGGTTTACACTGTCACCTGGTGTTGCTATGAGTTGGAATTAACCACACAGCAACACTGAAACCCTGCTCGTGCAGTGGGGTACAAGTTGGCTGCTAGCCACAGGTTCAAAACCACCAGGGAGAACATGGGCTTTCTGCCAACTGCCCCTGTAATGAGTCACAGCCTCAGAAACGCACAGGAGTGATTCTACTCTTTACTACAGGTTCACCAGGAATCGGAATCAACGCGATGGCAGTGAGTTTTGTTTTAAGAATAATAGCAACAATCTAAGACTGGGGCAGTGGCTAGATGGGGTTATGTAGGCTACAGATTCTGTCACTCTCGCCCCCTTCTCTCTAGTAGACACCCACTTTCACCAAAGCAACTTGTACTTCCCTCTCTTTGATGAGATTCGAGGCCACCGGGTTGCCTTTAGATCAACTGCTGACCCAAAGCCTCGGGGTTCCATCACTGCCTCGATCCAGCTGATTCAGCCTCCATGGTGAAGGGCCACCCCTAAGATCAGAGTCTCCAACAGTGACTGAGAAAAGTGGATCTCTGCTAGAGGGAAGGCAGAGAATGAAGGTTGGGTTGACAATGGAAGGGGCCTGCTCCACAGGGTGCATTTTAAGAAACCAAAGCCCTATCGCTTAGATAACTTGCAAGGCCTAGTCCAAGACGAAACTGTAGCTCACTCGTTCAAAATCCTTACGAGTCTCAAGAAGGCAGGGAGACCAGAGCAAGCACGAGCCTTCCTCATGTGGAGCACTGCTCAGCCGTACAGGGCTGCATCCGCGCGGCCCAGCTGACAGGGACCAGAAGCGGTTCACGAGCTGGGCAACCCTGTACCCCAGTCAGCTGGCTGCCAGCTCAACAGAGCCACTTGGAGGGACAAAGGTAGCCTGGGCTGTTTGTCTGGGCAGCGTTTGGGCCTCAACTGCCTCTCTGGATATTTCACTTTCAAAAACACAGAGCTATGACCTTACTAGACACAAACACCCGCCTCCTATATGCTAGCCTATCACAGGGAATTGCTCCGTCCATTCCGGAGAGAACCTGAGAGAGAGAGGGAGAGGGAGAGAGAGAAAGAGGGAGAGAGAGAACACATTTGTGCTCCTGTGAACTTCATTAGTTTAGTTGACCTCCAAGGGACCCTGGTGGTTCAGTGGGTTAAGTGTAGGACTTCTAACTCAAAGGTTGGCAGTTCGAAGCCCCCAGCCTCTCTGAGGCCATCTGCTTCCATTAAGATATATTCCTATAGCTTTGGGGCCTCTGCCTATAGGACAGTTCTGCTTTGTCCTACAGGGTGACTCTTGTCAGTGGCATCCCTGGCTGGTTTGAGTGGGGAAGACGGGGTGAAAGCCTGTAGGCTGAGGAGGAGCAGGCAGTGAGGAAGCACCAGCCCTCCTGTGAGGAAACACACAAAGGGGGAGTAGGAGAGCTCTGACTGGATGGGAAGAGAGAGGAGGCCGGACATGCCCGGGCTGCCCCACATGTTCTCTCTCTCTTCAATGGGCCAGCTTCCTGTGGACCTCTGGAGCAGCTGTGGAGGGCACATCAGGGAGGGGCTGAGGCAGGGGCCTGCATTCCCCCCTCCTTCAGGCACCAGGAGGCCAGGGAGGGCGGAGGAGAGAGCACTGAGTCAGCAGCGCTGGTTTCAGAGTTGAGCTGCGCCAAGGACGAGCAAACCCCAAATCTTGGAGCCTCAGTTAACTACCCCCGTCAACATCGGGCAGCAAAGCAAGTGCCACTTGGTTGGCACTAGAGTGACTTGTCAGCTGTACCCAGTTTGAAAGGCACGGTGGTTGCCCTTTGAGCAGTGCCCGTCACATGAAGGCCCCCTCCCCTACCATACGGACTCAGCTCCCAGCATGATTTTAAGAGATCCCCTTATTTATTGAAGGATGCTGTCAGCAGGAGTGGGGGTGGGTGGGTAGGTGGGTGGCAGGCAGGGAGGGTAAGGAAGAGGTAGAGGGGGCTTGTTTGCGTAAACCCAAACCAGCTCCCCCCTGCCTTTGCCGTCCACTGGGAGGCAGGGACATGCCACCGGGTGATGTAAACAGGGCCTTGGTGATGTCAGCCCCACCCGTGCCAGGAGACATAAATTTCATTTCCCAGAAGATGCAGCAGACAGTAGCTTCTGGGCAAATAGCGACTCTGGCAATAAATATTGGCAGAGGAGAGAGACCTTTAATGGAAAAGCTTTGGGAACCTAGAGCAGCTAGGCTCTAAATCCCCACACAGGGAGGGACAGAAATACTTTAGATCAGAAGACAGATTCATCAGAAGCAAAATAAATAATTCCAAAGCCCGTTTGAAGGGACACGCTATTAAAGCCCAACTATTAAACAGAAGCCACATCTGACTGAGATAAGCCAGCCAGAGCTGAGACAGATACTCTTATCTAGAGAGAAAAGGCCGAACCTCCACTCAGAGCTGGGGACAGGCTGCGGGGCGGACCCTCCCCCAGGGGGTGTTTATCTGCACCATCACCTCACATCCCTCCCCAACCCCTCCACAGACCCAAAGAGGAGACCTGTGCAGGGGAGACGCCAGTGAGCACAACTTGTCTCTCTTGGGGCTGTGGAGAAGGCAGGAGCCTCAGCCCCTGATCACCTGCAGGGAGCTTGCTGAGGGTTCCGAAAGGAACATTCTGCAGAGAGGTCAGCTGAAAAATGGAACAGGGCACGTCACAGCTTAAAGAAAGGTTAGAAACTGTGCCCCAGATTCCACTTGTCAACAAAACATGTTGAGAAACAGTTCTATAGCAGTTTTCCAAAATGTTATATAGATATGTTTATTTGTTAATCCCTAAAGTAAAAAGCTGGACCCTGAACTCACATCCAACACTGGAGCGGACAGAGACTCTGCACCTGGGTATCTGACGCTCTTGAAGGCGTCTGGTCTCCTCCGAAGGTGAAGACACCATCCAGGGGGGATACCTTGTTCGGCTGTCCTCAGAATGCTGCAGTCACTCCATGGTGGTCAACGCCATGGGCAGACAGACCTGTGAACAATCCCTGAGGTGCCCCTGCAGAGGTGCTCCATCTTTGGGAACTTAATACTCAGAGAGGCAGCCCAAACCCGAGCCAACCTGTTTCATCAGTTGGTTCTGGTCTCCGGTGACCTAAATACAGGGGTCTCGTGGTTGTAATCTGTTCAGACACCAGCTGCCAGGCCTTTCTTCCATGGCATCAGTAGGGGTGGGGTTAAAAATCATCAACCTTTGGGTTATTGATCACATCAAGGCCCCATTGGGGGGTAGACATGGCATGATTATCAATATCCCCATATCTCAGAAGAGGAAATGGATGTTCAGAGGGGTTCAATGCCTGTGAGAATTACATAACTCGTTGTCAACTTGAGACTATTAAGAATGAAGGGGTGGAATTTAGCCTGTCAATCAGGTCACATCTTGATGACCTCATTTGGAGGCACTAAGGAGATAAATAGCTCTCTGGAGGCAGGACACCCACTCACTCTGAAAGACATTCCTGTTGACAAATTGACAAACCACTTGGAACTATGCTGATGGCAGCCAGAGCCTTGGAGCTGGAGAAGTCCCGTGGAGACCCATGCCAGTGCTAAGATGCTTCCACCACCACTGGATCCACAAGAGTTTCCACCCACTGACCTGTGATCTTCCTGCACTTGGCATCATTGCATATGCTGCATGAGTCTAGAGATGACTTTATATACTGGTACTGTACATATGGGCTAATATTGGAATTATGGACTTGATCTGGACAGGGCTGGGATATTTTCTTTATGTACAAGTACTCTTTATATAAAGCTCTGTGCTAGTCAGGGTAGACTAGAGAAACAAAGTCATAGACACTTATATGTGTATAAAAAAGAGCTTTATATACAAGAGCAATTGAATATTGAAAAAAACACCCTATCCCAGTCCAGATCAAGTCCATAAGTCTGATATTAGCTCATATGTGTGACACCAATCTATAAATTTCTCTTTCATGCTCATCCAACACATGCAATGACGCCAAATGCAGGAAGATCAGTCTTGTGGATCCAGTGGCGGTGGAAGCATTCCAGCACTGGCAGGGTCTCCACGTGGCTCCTTCATCACCTGGGATTTAGTGTAGCTCCATGTGTCTTCTCAACGGTAATATCTCACAAAGAGTGAGCATGTGTCACGCTTCCAGCGAGCTACTTATCTCCACCCCTTCACTCTGAAGTCTCGAATTGACAACAGATTATCCAACTACCACCAGCTCTTTTCTAACACCTATGAGTGTCTGTGAACTTGTGTCTCTAGTCTACCCAGACTAACACAATGCCTCACTCAAGGTCACAGAAACCAGGGGCTTCTTCATCACATCTAAGCCTTTTCTCACTGTTGGTGCCACCTCATCAAATCCCCTCTTGGTGGGAATCCACCTTGGGATTCTATCTTAGTCCCTGGTGCTACTGTAACAGAAATTGCACTCGTGGGAGGCGTTGAAGGAGAGAGAAGCACTTCTACGCAGTGGAGGAGACTAGACGTCCACACTCAGGGTTACGGTTCTGCTACAGAGACGTTCTCCTTGGCTTCCACTTCTCATAGACGGCAATCCCTGGCAGATTTCCTCAGCCTCTGTGGTCGGATCGTGTCTGTTATCATAAAAGGGCAATGTTGCTGCTGCTATTGTTGTTGTTGTTGTTGTGAGGTGCCATCATGTCGGTTCTGACCCATAGCAACCGTGTGCACAACAGAACAACACATGTCCTCACGACTGTTCCTGTGCTGGAGCCACTGTGTCAGGCTGTCTCCGTGAGGGCTGCCTTCTTTGTCGCCGCCCCTCCACTTTACCAAACAGGATGTCCTTCTCCAGGGACTGGTCTCTCCTGACAACATGGCCGTGGAGGTGGCTCTATCTGACCTCCTCTGGCTTCCCCATGGCCACCAGGCAAGAGTCAGACCTGCCTCCACGCGCCGTCCTTCTGCACCTATTCTGACACCACACTGGCTCCCACACCAGGCTCCATCTGGGCTGGGCTTCGTAATCCGGTGCAGTGGCTACCCAGGACTCACAGGCCACACTCACGATTAAGGGGAGGGGGTGATTGGGAGGTCACCACAAGTCAGGATTAGCGAACAGAAAGGGTGCAGTCATGGGTCTCCTCAGCTAGCGGCCAAGTTTCTCTCCACTCCCCCATCTCCCAACCATATATCAGTCCCGTGGCCTTTGCTTCTATGAGCCAGGAAGGCTGTTCGCCTGTTGTTCTAACCCAAAGTTTTATAGTCTCCGGCCAGATAAAGAGAAGGTACCGTATAGTCTAGGCACTGCTCTCCAGAGTCTCCATGTCAAAGTCTCTGATGCATCTGGTCTCCACAATCTCCGCCACTTCAGACAGGGATCTTGAACATGCTCTTTCAAAGTCCCCTGCTTTCTCTCCCTGCTCTTGCTTCAAAGATGGCTCATCCTTTTAGCCAGGGGACGGCAACAGAAATTGACCAATCCCTTCTTTGAGTGCTACACACACTCTATTTGCATAGCCCACCCAATCATTTGGTGGGAGTTAGAGAGACTTGGGTAGAAAACCATATTAAGAAACTTCACTCCACCACATCTGGTCTCCCTGCTCCTGCTCTGCCTCTGCTTCCATGCTACTCATTACATAACATGCAGAAGCAATTAGGTTTAGGACCCACCCTACACTGGTATGCCCTCAACCGACTGACTGATTGCTCAGCGCGTGGTGAGTGTTTATAATACATTGCATTGCATGCACAAATAGAAGTGTGGGGGCTCCAACACGGATTTGGGGAGACTCAATACAATCCATTATAGAACCAAAAACACTCAAATATGCTCGGTGGATCTGGTGATTCTCTGGTGTTTCCCAACACCCAGACACTAATTCCCATTCTAGAATTGACACTCCACTGAACCCAAACCCCAAACTCATCCATTGAGCCACTTCCGCCAGAGCCCAGTGCTGGATCAGAACAAGCAGAAGTTGAAGGAAGGCAATTGGTTTCCAGCATTTGTCCCAACCTGAAGATGCAGATACACTGCATGAACCGCAGCCTGCGAATCTCCAACACAGAGAGCTTGCCACACCCCTTGGAGCAAAACACTAGAGGGACCGAAGGGCAGCGTTTGCCCCAATGGTAAGCTCAGGAGGCTGGAAGGGGCAGGAAAGAAGGATGAATGGGAATGGGGACCCCAGGGAGGAGATGGGAAGGAACTGTTCCGTTGACGGGATTGCAGCTATCATAGAAAACTGTGTGAATGGGAAACAAATGAGCTGGTTTATGATAAACTGAGAGAGGGAGAGGGGAGGGGCGAGGGGAGAGGGAGCACAACTCAGAGAAGTAGGATAACAACGACTGCACAATTCCAACCAGGTCGTCTGTCACTGCATTGCAGTGGTGGGTGCCCTGCTGTGCATCATTAGCGCATGAGCCAGAGCTCCCTGGGGAGATCCTGTGATAAGAGATACCCTTGGGGTCGGGGAGGGGGAAGAAGAGCTGATACCAAGGGTTCAATAGAAAGTGAATGTCTAGGGAAAAAATGAGTGCAACATATGTACAAACATGCCTGATTCAACTGATGTATGTATTGTGATAAGAGTTATAAGAGCCCCCAATAAAATAATTTATAAAAAGAGAGAGAAAGAGAGATATGCTGGGGACAACAAACACGTCTTCCTCCTTGCCTGCTCAGCACTGTGTGACATATGGTCCACTCAAAGCTTGCTCACTGGATAAAGGAACAAGGAGCGTTGGCTGAAAATACCTGGATTTGAATCTTGGATTTCCCACTTAAAGGCCATGTGACAATAAGCAAATTCCTAAAGCTGGTGGACATGAGCATTCTAGGGGAAGTGACTGGTGCCTGTGGGGCTGTGAGGACCCACGAACGATGTTGTGGGACATCCAGGGTCTTGCCAGGGTCTGAGGGAACTCTGCTGGCACAGCGGGTAACACACCAGCTCCACAGAGGAACCACGAGGCAGCCTGTCTCTGTAGTGAGGACCAGCCTTGGAAGCCCTGTGGGCAGTGCTACTGGGTGCCATTGAGTCATGGTAATAGGAACCAAGTCAAGGGAAGCAGATTGGCAGAGTATCCAGTCTCCAAACTGCCCCAAGTCCGTCCTCCCCTAAGCACCTCATGCAGTGTGTTCCTGCAGCTACCAGGCTCATCCAGGGTCCTGCAGTTTAAGGAAATGTCATGGCTCCTGCTGGGAGTCCTAGCCTTCCCAGGCTCCCATTACAGCACAATTCAATAGGAGGAGAGGCTGATTCCCGGCGGGACACCCAGTGGTGCCTGGATGGGTGGGGCGGCTCTCACCTCCAGGTGTCACTCTGCGCCAACCTGTTCCAACTGGCCTTTGCAAACAGGTGTGGAGAGTCCCTGTCCCTTGGGCCAGAACTGCAGCCGTCCTTTGTGTAGCGCCGTGTCCCCTGTTCATAGAGTGGATTGTTTTATGGTTGGACGGTTACTGGTTTATTGCGGGGACTGCATGCAACCTAGTCTCTTCCTTCAACTGTGCCCTTCCTGGGGTGAACTCTCCAAGTCTCCCTGCTGTCATCTTGTCAGAGGCTTCTGTCAGTGGGTCCCAGGCAGACAGCAGCAGCCGGCACCCAGCATGAGTAGTAATAGCCAAGGACTGGAACGACAAAATGATGGTCAGCGTGCCACCAGCCGAAATGCCAGCCTGTGTGTTTGGTGCGTGATGAGAGACTCCTCCAGCGGAGTGTGACCGGCCGGGCTGCACTCAGGGCAAGGGGCGCTCTTGCTCCAGTGCCCAGTGCACCGACTGCGTGGATCTGATGGGATCGCTGACCGGAGGTCAAAGATGATGGAGCGGGCTAACTTTGGTTTTGAAAGTGAGGCTTTCAGATGGCAAAGGAATACTAATAATAATCCTCCTGTTACTGCTGAATAAGCAGGGGCACACAGCAGGGCAAAGAAAGACCCGGAGGCAGCTACTGGCAAGGGGAGGAGTCTGTTGCCAAGAGGTGCCCGTACTAGGGACATGAACTCTGGCCAAGGGCATACAGAACTCCATAAATAAAATGTCCAATGCCTCCTATCCTCATCCCTCCCCCAACATCCCTGCCTAGTTTTCTTCAGCACTCCTGTCACCACTGAAAATACATCAAAGCCAAACCAGGGAGAGGGAGGTATCAGAGAGGGTAATTACACTTCTGTTGGTAGGAAAATGAGGAGGAGCAATGCCCCCATTGGGTAAAAATGCTTACTAATACTTACAGAGAATCCAAGGCAAGCATATGCCAGAATAACCCTTTTGACCTAGTTTCCATCCAGTCCTGGGAGACCCAGGCCATGTGCTGTAGACGGCCAGGTTTTCTTTAGAGGTACACAACATCTTCGTGGGCCACACCAGAAGGACTCAATATGGAAGCCCCAAATGAAAGGGCATTACCTCTCACTCAGCTGTAGCCCTTGGATGGACTTGAGGCTGAAACTCTCTAGGGTGAGGAGAAGCAGGTGACTGCTGGCCCAAGGCCATAGAGCCAGTGGATGTAGGACTTTGGTTCGGATCTCCTGCTTTGAGGGTGTCCGATGAATGGGGGCTGGGACTACCATCTACTATTTTACTATGACACGTATTAATCTGATAGGCATGGCTCTGCCTTTGCCGATGACTATTTAATGAACGTTTTGCCCTATCACCAACCCCTATGGTTTGTGTCAATAGTGTCCAGTCACTTAAGTGTTTGATCTGTAGAAGTCAACCGTTCATGGATCATGGTTCATAACTGGCCTATACTCATATAATTTCCTTTCCTAAACAGTGTTTTAAATTCCATACCATTGACGAAATTAATGACACTCTCAATAGAAGTAACCTTATGACCCGGGCGGGGGGGATGATTTATAATGTTCTCTATCATGAAATGATATTGATATCTCTAAGGTGAGCCAAAGATATATAAACCATAGATGTGTGAATGGATTTGACGCTTACACTTCATTCTAGCCCCAAACTAAGAATTATTCATTCTTATGACATGGCTCTGCTTGATGCTTACCCTCACGAAGAGACGCTCACCCTCATGAAGAGATACTGTAGATATGAGCACTACAGCAAGTGTGGTGAAGAAACTAGATGGTGCCCAGCTATCAGAAGGAATAGCATCTTGGGCCTTAAAGACTTGACTTCAAACAAGCACACATTTAAGTAAGACATCAAATAGGTCCACATGGAAGAAGCACACCAGCCTACGTGAGCCAAGGATTGCAAATACTAAATCCAAAATCTAAAAGAGGGAATGGTATCAGAGCTCCAATTGTAAACTCCGGTTTGTAAAGACTATGGATGACAGCGGAAACGTAAAGCCCATTTTCAGGGTCCCTACGTATAGATTCAGCCCCCAGTGAATGCCCTCTGGTCACAGTGGTGGGACATGAATGGCCTTGTTATCAGACAGAGGCCATTGTAAAGTCAGCCATGGCAGACATAGTTAGGTTACAATATAATACCTTATCATTTGATCTCCCGTTTGACCCATTTTAAAGTTGTTTCAGTTAAACAGCAAAGTGAAGGGAAAGCAGACAGCATCAAGCCTCTCTGCCCATAAACCTGGGTGTGACTCGCCGCGCTATCGGGCAAAGGCATTGGAAAGGGGTGATTGCAGATGCAGCAAGGTTAAACTTTAACACCTTATCATTTGCTCTCCCTTCTGACCCATTTTAAATCTGTTCTGGTTTTTAATATGTTTTGCTTTCTTTTCCATTGAGGTTCATGTTGTTTTAGGTTGCTAGCTCTTGTTTGTTTGTTTGTTTTCTTTCTAAGATGTTGTTTTGTATATGAAACCCGGGACAGGTGCATCCGTAGAGACAGAAGCTGGAGGAATGGTTCCTTGGGATCTGGCTGGAGAGGGGGTGGGGAAGTGGGGTGCTAATACTGATGAACCAGAATGAAGAAAACTCTCTAAAAAGGTTTATGGTGATGATTGTAAAACTCTTCTCAATACGACCGAACTATTGAAATGGATAGCTTGTGAGTTATATGCTAATAACATTAAAATAGACCCCATTGGGATTAATCTTCCATTGAATTCCCTGGGACCATTGACCAGGAATAGTCTTGCCCTCAGACAGAGTGCATTGGAAAGGGAGTGGCTGCCGATATACTGTAAGTAGGTTAAAGTTTAACATACTGTCACTTGTTTCCCCCTTTGATCTATTTTTGATTGTTCTAGTTTTTATTTCCTCCTGTTTTCCCTTGGATTGAGGTTTTTCTATATGTTATTTTGTTGCAGCTGAATTTTTCGGTATGATTTTCTTTTATGAAATCTAGAATGGGTGAATCAATAGAGGTCAAAAACCAAACCAAACTCATGGCCATCGAGTCAACGCTGACCAATAGAGAGAGACCCCCTGTGGGTTTCCAGACTGTAACTGTTTATGAGAACAGAAAGCTCAGCCTTCCCATCTCAGAGCTGCTGGGGGTTGTGAGACGATGACCATTCAGATCACAGCCCAATGCATCACCACTACACTTCCAGGGCTCCCTAGAGGCAGGGACCAGATTAATAGTTCCCTAGGGCTTGGGCAGGAGAGATGGATGGGCAATGGGTAGCTAATCCTAATGGGTGCAAGAATAAAGGAAATGTAGCAAAGTTGATTGTGGTGATAACTTCTCAACTCTTTTAAAATAAACCATTGAATGGTATGGCACAGGAATTATATGTCAATAAACTACTCAATTTTTAAAATAATGTAAAAACACCAAACCAGTCACTGCTAAGTTTGATCTGACAACCCCACGTGTGGCAGAATGGAACTCTGTTCTCTAGAGTTTTCAATGGCCGTGACCTTTCAGAAGTAGATCACCAGGACATCTGAGGTTGAGGTGCCTCTGGATGGACTGGAACCACCAACCTTTTAGCTGGTAGCCAAGGGCTTAACCATTTGTGCCACTCGTGGGGCTCCTGACATAGTCAATATGCTTGCTTGTTAGCTGTTTCTTTACCAAAATGCATGCACCATGAGAACAGAGACTCTGAGCTCATAGAAGACACGCAGTAAACATAGTTTTTATATATTAGTGAAGAGAGGAGTTCACTGAGTAAATGATCAAATTGACCACCAAATTACCCTTTAGTGTTTTCTGAGTTAGATTAGTGGTAGTTGATTCCACAGAACCTGGTCAATCCTGTATTTCCAGACTACGCTTGTGGATCTTCGAGGCTAAGAAACAAATCCTCGACTAGCTTACCCCACCTAGTCGACACCATCGTCAAAGACCTGGCCAGTGGATATCCCTCGAGGTCTAACCCTGTCTGACTCTCCCCCGACCCAGACAGGGGTCCTTGCTAGGAAAACCCACAGCAAATGATTTTGCAGTGATGATACTTCCTCTCAGGTGAAACTCGTTCACAGCCACTAATGTGTGCATATAGTTTCTCTTAAAAGATGGCCCCAAAGCGACGGGCCCAGCACAGCCCACCCGCTCCTTGCTATCTGTGAGTACTTTCAGTGACAGCGAGCTCATCTGCCAGCCAGAGTGGGTCTGGATGGCTGTGTGTGTCTAGCTACTGCATAGCAGCATGTGCCTGGACAAGAAAATGGATTGTTCTGTCTGGCAACTCCACTCTTTCATTGGCATTGATGTGAGTGCCTGCTTTCATGTGGGCATAAGCAAAAGCCAGGGCGTTCTGCTGCTGAGAAAGGACAGAGCCTGGGAAAATGGCAAGGATTTCCAGGAGGAATTGTCTCCTGTGAAGCCTTGTCAGGGTGGCATTTCATACAGGCCTACACTAGTGCCAAAGGCCGGAAGCGATCTTCCCCAGGTGGATTTTTCTCGGGAGTAAAGACTGCATTTTTATTTTCAGCCTTGAAAGAGTAACTCAGTGGCTTAGATCAGGGGTCCTCAAACATTTTAAATAGGGGGCCAGTTCACTGTCCCTCAGACCGTTGGAGGGAAGGACTATCATTTTAAAAAAAACAATGAACAAATTTCTATGCACACTGGATGAGTTGGCTGCTAAGCAGGACAGGCAAGGACGGCAAAAATATGCGCCGGGTCGGATAAATGTCCTCAGCGGGCCACATGTGGCCCACAGGCTGTTGTTTGAAGACCCCTGGATTAGATGATTGGTGAAAGAGACGAGATGCAGAACCAGAAAAGGAGGCCAGGCTGTAAACTGCCCGCTGCCCCCAACCTCCACTGAGAAGAGGGGTCCCACCAGGGGGTTAAACTGAACCAACGGGATAAGAAGGCAAGGCAAGGAGTCTTGGGCATTGGAGGACGTTAAGGGGGATGGCTCTACCCCACCCCTTGTGGCCCAGAAAGGCCCCCCCTTGAAACCTCGCTGGGCATATATGGGGTCCTGGGGGTCAGAACTGACCTGGCAGCAACAAACAACATCATGACCGGTCTAGCTGGTTTTGAGAGCAAACTCCCCTGGAAATGAGACAAATTCCAAGCCTTCTGCGTAAAAGCTTAGCCTGAGCCGAACAAATCATTAACTCTCCATATTATAAGGAGGAAGGGGGAAAAAATCACCCAAGGCTGGAAGGTAAGAGCCAAATGGGGGTATTTCGTTGTGAGTGGGTAGCAGAGCTGGTGAAGGACCCAATCAGCACCTGTATTCAAAACGGCAGCCTCTGCCTGGGCTTCCTGGCACTGGACCAGGAGCTGTGAACAGGGCCCCGGGCACTGCATTGGTGGGAGACAAAGGAATGAAAAGTACTCGGTGCTGGTGCCTCTGCCCTCAGAGCCCCAGGAGGTGCAAATGGTTAACTGTTAATGGTTCCTTCCCTATTAACATTAACTCGCTGCCCCTGCAGTTCCCCTGGAGTCTTTTAGTTCCGTGTAGGTAGATCCCAAAGAGCAGACCAGCAGGGAAGACTTTCTTCCCTAGGGTGAAACAGTGTTTGGTTTTAAGAACACTTCTAGGTTTTTTTTGTCTGAAGTTTTAAAGATTACAACAGGGTACTAGTCGCCGGGGTATTCGGCCTCCATGGCTTCAGGAAATCTGGAGTCTGTCCAAATGGGAGTTTCTGTTCTGCATCTTACCCCTTGTGATCCGTCGAGTCAATCCTGATTCGTAGTGACCCCAAAGGGGAGGGTAGAACGTCTCTGGCGGCGGAGGGGGTTCTGAGACAGTAATTCTTGATGAGCATGGGAATCCCCATCTTTCTCTCCTGGAGCTGCTGGTGCTTTTGAACTGCTGACCTTGTGGTTGGCAGCCCAGCTCTTAACCCACTCCACCACCAGGGCTCCATCTCCTTCTCCAATTCCTGGCTCTCCTTCTGTTGTTGCTCTATATGAATCAAAACCAGGTGGAATTTCTTAGATGCCACATGCAAGCCTTTTAGAGCCCACGGTTTCTTGTGTCTGGGTGTGTTGTTAGCCATTACCGAGGGTCACAAATTCTGTGGTCCTCTTTCCATGAAGAGATGAGACCTATCTCTCCTCCTTTTGACTCTGGGCTGACCAGAACCGTTCTTTAACAAACAGACCACCTCATCAATGAAACCACACCATTTCTGGATGCCATAAATGTGTGATGGCGACAATGTGGGGAGTGGGAGAGGAGAGGAGAGTAGAGGAGAGGAGAGAGGAGAGGAGAGGAGAGGGGAGGGGAGGGAAGAGGAGAAGAGAGGAGAGGAGAGGAGAGGAGAGAGAGGAGAGGAGAGTGGAGGAGAGAGGAGAGGAGAGGGGAGGAGAAGGGAGGGGAGGAGAGGGGAGGGGAGGGGAGGAGAGGCTGTTGGGAGGAAATGTGGAGTCTTGGTACTCCAGAGAAAAGCCTTTCATGGGAACTGTCAACTTTAGCTTTGTGTGTCCGGGCCTCAGCCTCTGTGTCTGGAGGGACTGTGTGGAGAGGCCCTGAGTCTACACTGAGAGAGAGAGGGTGCATGGAGTGCCTCAGCTGGACACGACAGACGGTCTTTTGCCAAGGGGGACAAAAAGACACACAAGCAACTTGACAGCTGTTATCACCGAGAGAGCGGCACATGAGCGTTCCAGAAAAGGGGGGAAAAGACCCCAGGTTCTGTTTATAGACACCCAGTTTTGAGTCTTAAATAGGACACAGACAGCTCATCCATAGGACAGACTAGCAGCATGAGACCACCATGGGGTCCCCAGAGATGGGGTCCCCGGAGATGGGGTCCCCAGAGATGGGGTCCCCGGAGATGGGGTCCCCAGAGATGGGGTCCCCGGAGATGGGGTCCCCGGAGATGGGGTCCCCGGAGATGGGGTCCCGGAGATGGGGTCCCCGGAGATGGGGTCCCCGGAGTCACAGAAACTCAGCCATTCAGTTAGGCTGTGGAGAACAGAGAAGGCCGCTGCACAAGCCTGACTGGTGGCAGACGAATTCATCGCAGCTGCAGGCCGGACGACAGAATTTAAGGGGCCATAAATTGACACAGATGGAAAAGCCCTAACACAGGCAGTCCGGGTATGATACAACCCTGTAGCAATGCAGCCCCTGTGCCCCAGTTGCCATCGAGCACACACCAGGCAGGTTCCTAGGGGTGAGGTTGCCTTTCCCTCAGCTGGTTGGGATAGAGGTTGCTTTTCAGTTTTCAAACACTCCACTGGAGGGCAAAGCTTTCCACATTGCTGGCCAATTAGAAATCAATGGAGACTGAATGTGGGGATGCAAGAACTGATTTGGGGCTCCACTCTAAAGAGTCACCTTCTGCTCAGAGTTTAAGTTCTAGTACACGAGTTTGCTAACCCTGTGACCAGTTGAATACTACCTAGTGACCCTAGTCAATGCCATCTGTGGCAGGAGAACCACCCAGCTGAGCCCTGCCCAAATTCCTGATACAGGGACTCAGAATACAAAATAGAATGGTTGCTTTCCATCAACTTTGGAGTCATTCATTCGTGGCAATAGATAACTAGAAGACAGTGTCAATACCATTATCATGGTATGTGAAATGTTACGCACTTTGATATGCAAGCCTTTGAGGTGAAGGAGAAAATGTATGCAGATACACACTATGTGATATAGCCTGGTAGAAGCGCATGGCATTCTGTGCTATTGCTACGTAGTTAGATTCCTCCATTCGACTAAGTTTCTGGAGCATAAAGCACAATTACTACAAACCAGGACCTGCTGTGAATTGTGCTAGACCTGCGCGGTAGCACTAACAGCTAAGTTGGAATTTGTCAGGGGCAGGAAAGAGGGGCCCATGGGGTGGGGGCATGGCTGGAGGAAGGGCCCCCCTGAGCAATGAGGGCTGGGACTGCTCATAGACCCGGCCCGGCCATCTCCTGGGAGGGTATTTTCAACGTATGGGAGAGATTTTTATTTTAAAAGGGGAGTTTATTTCCTCCTCTCCCCAACTAATTGCAGCATCCGCTGTCCCAGGGGAGACCTTGAGTGCAATGTCATAGGGACATTTGCAGAATCACAGCCTCTTTTTCTCAATGTTTCTATGGAAATGCCGCATCTGAGAAATCTCCATCGGCTTTGCACTTTAACGTTGCTTTTAAAACCTGCAAAATAGAAACACAGAGAAAGGCACCTTGAAAATACTTTAGGTTTCATTTATTTTCCATTTTTACCTCAGGTTCCCACATTTGTTTTAATCTTTCTTTTTCAAGTTGGGCATATTTTAAATGAATCCTCTGTTGAGCTGGGAAAGCAAAGAGAAAAAAAATGATTTATGTACATGTAGACTGTCTGGCGATACCAAAAAGTACAAGGCACTTTGTAATGATCTAATCATCCTTGGAATACTGCAGTGACGTCACGTGGCCCGGAGCAGGGGAGTCGAGGGACACTGAAAGCTGCTGCAACTCCCCCACCCCAATCACAGGGGAAGGGCGGAGGGGGAGGGATTCCATAGATCTCTTTCTAGAAGGTTTCCTGGCTCACCTTCATCTTCCCGCTTGTTAGTAGCACACGTGTGCGCACCCATGCACACATTACTGTTGACTAGCTTCAGATTCGGGACCAGCCAGCGCGTTGCAGGGCAGACCCGCCCCACGGCCTTCTCTTGGAGAGCTCCTTATGGAAACATGTTTTCCTTCCATGATGATGCCCTGCGTGGGCTTGAACCATCCACCTTTAGGTTAGCACCAAAGCAGGCCACTCACTGCCATTGAGTTGATGCCAGCTCGTAGCGATCCTATAGGACAGGATAGAACTACCCCTGTTGGTTTCCGAAACAAACTCTTTGTGGGAGTACAAGGCCTCCACTTTCTCCTGCTGTGACTGGGAGTTTCGAACTGTTGACCTTGCAGTTAGCAGCCCAACTGCACAACCAGTAGCTGAAAGCAAAACATTCACCCCACCTAAAAAACTCCCTATGTGGACTGGCTATGCCTTCAGGATTGGGGCCCCACTCTTGGTCCCCCAGACAGCATCTGTCACCGCATAGTCGCATCTTCCTGTAATGCTTTGTTTACATGTCTTTCCACCCCCTTGGGAACGTAGTCAGGAGAGGGAGAAGAATCATCTCTCTGCTCCATGTCTCTGCAGGCAGCGGTCACGAAATAAATAAAGTGTTTTATAGCTGCTTAGTGGACAATGGGTTGGAAGAAGGGGGTGCAGTTCCAACTGGGGCCCTTATCAGCAGCGTGATCTTGGGTCACTGAAGCCCTAGGAAGAGCCTGGTTCCCTCCTCCCTGGGGGAGGAGCATACTAGCACAGCCTCCTGGGAACGCAGGCTGCTTGCCTTCAAGATGCCACATGGGGCCGGCGAGCGGCTGGGGTGTCTAGTCCTCTGCTGCCTTTGTTATTCTCGTGCACGTCTGTTACAATCCTCGCTAGATTGCTGCTGCTGTTCAGAAGTGAGGCATCAACCTGGTTTCGAGGATGGGCTCCAAGCAGCTGCTGGGTGGACCCACCCCTTCTGAGCAGAGGACAAGGAGACCCAGACGGCCTGCCTCGAGCCCCACCGCGTGAGGCTGCTGATTGCTCCAGAAGACCCTTTGACCAGGAGTCCCGGTTTCCTCATGAACCGTGATTCTTTCCGGACACCCACTTTCCTGGGCCCATCAAAACACCTCCCCCCTGCTGGGCGAGGCAGGCTGTGTCAGATAAGCCACGCAGACAGTCAAAACCTCACTGCCATCGAGCGGATTCCTACTCATAGGGAACATATAGGGTATGGTAGACCTGCCCCTGTGGGTTTCCAACACCGTAAAACTTTATGGAGTAGAAAGCTTAACCTTGCTCCCACAGAGCGAGTGGTGGTTTTGAACTGCTGACCTTGTGGTGCGCAGTCTATTTTACACCAAGGCTTTTCTCTGAACACTCCAAACTCCCTGCCATCGAGTCCAGTCCGACCCATCACGACCCCATAGAATGGAGTAGAACTGCCCCTGTGGGCTCCGAACCTGTAATTCTTTATGGGAGTAAAAAGCCCCGTCTTTCTCCCTTGGAGCAGCTAGTGATTTTGAACCACTGGCCTTGAGATTAGCAGCCCAATGTGTAACCACTATGCCACCAGGGATCCCTGAACACTAGTATTCAACGAATTCTCTGGCTCTTGCTTCCGCCTCATCTGGTGAGATGGCTTACTTGGGACAGGCTGCCCGGATCACCCCTATGGCAGGAACAGTCACAGTTGTGGGCAGTAAGCGCTGGCTCACAATCGGCTCCCAGAAGGGTTTGTTTACTCCCCTTGTGCCCCTGTCCTCGCCTCTCAAAGGATGGGGCTGGCCTCCATGCTACAGTGGGACTTTCGGGGCTTGCTGTACCCATCATATTGACCAAATTCTAGGTCATCATCCTATTCCGTTTCCTTAGAATGCCTGTCCTTTAACATGGCACAGATTCCACTGGAAGGACAAACCTTAGGTGGGGGAGACGTGGGGGGATGGAGCTAGGCAGCCTCACTGAACCCTTGGTATGAGCTAGTTCCAGATCCTTCTCATAGGCCACGTTACACTGGAGAAGGGAAATGAAGGGGTCAGTGGGTGCCTGAGGCAGGGTTGGGGACGAGGCAGTGGAAGGGAGGCTGTGGAGATCAGAGATCGTGGGTATGCGGGGACTCCACAGTGAGGAGTCCTTAGGGAATGCACCAGACAAAGACTTGCCAAAGAATTATTGCAATGTCTGGTGGGTCTTGGCCCACGAGCGGTGTGACTTGGCCCCTTCCTTTCCCTCTGTGAATCGGGGCGTTCTGTCTGTGCTGGTGCCTGGGGTAGCTGCAGGGCCTCTGGTGGGTGCTGACTGTCAGGAGGCAGGGGGGAAATGGCCACTGCACTGGAGAGTGCCCCACTGGCTCTAGCACTTAGCAGGTCAGGGAAGGTCCCATCTGCAGCTTGCCCAGGCTGTTGAGATGGCTTCCTCGCCCCCTTCTCCGCCTCTCCAAGCCTCAGCCTGTGCTCTGCCTGGAGCTGGCTGTGGCCACAGAGGCAGCCATCTACATTAATTATGAGGGAGGGCACCTTCCCCAGCTAGAGCCAGAGATAATGCTTCGTTCTAGCCGCAACCGCAGCTCCAGGAAGTAAACTGGGAACACAGTCTGTGTTAGTCTGGGTAGACTAGAGAAACAGATTCATAGGCACTCATGTGTATAAGAAAGAGATTTATATACTAGAGCAAGTGAATATTGAGAAAACATCCCAGCCCAGTCCAGATCAAGTCCATAAATTCAGTATTAGCTAATATGTCTGATACCAATCTATAAAGGCCTCTTCAGACTCACGAAACACATGCAATGATGTCAAATGCGGGAAGATTACAGGCCAGTGGGTGCAAAGTCTTGTGGATCCAGTGGTGGTGGAAGCATCTCAGCACTGGAGGGGTCTCCACGTGGCTCCTCCAGTTCCCACGGCACGTGGTCTATCAGCGTAGTGCCATGTGTCTTGTCAGTAGAGTGTCTCAGGGAGTGAGTCTTGAGTCTTGTCAGAAGAGAGTCTCCAGGGGAGTGAGCAGAGGGAGAGGTGTCTCCCGCCTCTAAGGAGGAAATATCGGAGTTCCCAGAATCCTCAGGAGAAGGCCATGCCCACACAGAGGCCCAAATTGACACCAGATTATGTAACGACCACGCAGCCCACAATCAATTCCACACAAGGGACGGCAGCAGTAGGATGAAGGCCGGCGAGGAGAACCTGTGGGCTGAGGGATGGGGGTTAGTAGGGCAGGGAGATGGTGGCTGGAGACCTAGCACATGCATTGGACACAGGTGGGAGCCTGCCAGGCTCTCCAGTGGCCCCAAATTCTGGTCCCTTTTCTGTCATCAGTATTGAGTCTTTGCTCCTTTATTTTCCCATGTTCCTTCCATCCCCACTTCCCCCACGGAACCCCGGAGTTCCTCACTCTCCACGCTCTAGCAGGGGGACTGCAGCTGTGGCCATCGTGGTAGCTGCCCAAAGGGCCGCTTTGTGTCTGTGTGTGTGGGGTGGGGGGACATCCAGAACCCTGGGGAGCCTTGGTAATCCCTCGCTCCTCCCCTTCCCCCTCTGGGCCCTGAACTCAACGCTCCCCTCCATTTCTCCCTCTCAGGAGCCCAGGTAGCATAGTGGGGTCATCAGGCACCCCAGGGAAGAAAGACAAGGCTTTCTACTCCCATAAAACCTTCTAGTTCCAGACCCACAAGGGCAATTCTACTCTGCCCACGAGGGCCACTGGCTGTGAGTTGAATTCAATTCCATGGCAGAGTCCTTTTCCTTCTTGCTTTGTTCTTCTGCTTCTTGCCCCCCCACCCACTCTCTCTCTCTCTCTCTTTCTCTCTCTCTCTCTCCCTCTCTCTCTCTCTCTCAGTCCTCTTTCCTCTCGCCTCCTCCACCCCTGCTCCCACCTCTTTACAGAATGCCTGGGAGAAGGCTGGTGGGGGACGGGGGATGGAGAGCCATCTCAGCCCCACCCGGCCCGTGTGCTTGCCACCCAGCCTGCTGCCCCTCCACCTGCCAGGCAGCCCGAGCCCCAGGACTGCCCGGCCTGCACCGGGCAGTCTGGCCTGGCCCCCACCCAGGAAGGAGACAGCCTCAGGTGGAGCCCAGGCCTCACCTCTGAGAACACGAGTAGGCAAAGGCAGCACATCAGACCGCATGGGCCCTCGGCCTGCTGGGCTCCCATCTGCGCTGTCTCGGGGTGTTCACCTGCCCAGTCAGCCAGGGGCGAGGAGGCCCTGGGGCACAGGGGATGGAAGGGGCCCTCCCACTAAGGTGGCCAGTCCTCGGGTGACTGAGCCTGGGCTAAGCCTCTCCCTGCCTGGTTAGCTCTGGAAGCCTTTGACATTTCCTCCCCTTGGGTGGTGGACTTTGCTTTAGGCCATATCACTCTGGGAACGGAAGGGAAAAAAAAGAATTGTGCTCTGAATGGTTGTGGAACGTGTTTACCTAAAAATCTTATTAAGGTTTATTTTTAGAGCCCTGTCTGCTGGCCTTATCACCAGAGACAAATTCTAGAGGGTCCCTGGAGACTGCTGACCTTTAAGAAAGGCAGGCGCAGCAGCCAGAGCCAGGAGAGGCAGGCTCTGTCAGGGAGGGCGCTATGTGTGCAGCCCGCGTGGCCCTCACCTGCCTTGAGGTGGTGGTGGGGGGGGCTTCCGGGGTCACATGCACTAACACCACGCGGGGGGTCCTTTGCAGGGTGACAGGACATCGTCCCTCCCTTTCCCCGGTCCCAGATACCACAGAGCACAGTCTTCCCTAAAACCCTCCCTCTGCAAAAAAACAACAAAACAACAACAAAAAAAGCAACCATTTAAACAGAAGAGAATTGTGTGGCATCAACCCCGTCGCATGGCGGCTCCACATGCGTCAGGTGGGAATTGTGCTCCACTGGGTTTTCGGTGGGTGGTGGGTTGCAAGGTCTGTCTTCGGAGGTGCCTCTAAGCAGACTTGAACCTGCAACCTCTTGGTTACCATGGATGCATACTGACCATTTGTACCATCCAGGAGCACCCCTTGCTTAGTCACTATGAGTTGCTGTCCAGTCAATTCTGATTCCTGAGGACCCCCCGTGAGCCACCCCCCAAGGGCTTTCCCGGCTGTGATCTTTCAGAAGCGAATCTCCAAGCTCTTCTGGGGAAGGCCCGGGTGGATGAGTAATTTATCGTTTGCATCAACCAAGACCTCCCCCCCGCCCCAGGACTAAACTCTGGGGAAAGAGGGACCACTGAGGTGGTCCCCGCCATTACAAACGGCTGAGAGCTCGGTGCACACCAGCCCCATGATAGTGTTTGCTCTCACCAACAGCTCTGTGGGGTCGGTACAGACTCGTACATCCATGGGGCAGGTCCCACTTGGAGGGCAAACCTCAGGTGGGAGAGGCGTGGGGGATGGAGTCGAGAAACCCTCTGAGCTGCCAGCCCCACCGAACCCTTAGTAGGAGCTAGCTCCAGCACCTTCTCATAGGACATGCTACACTGGAGAAGGGAAATAGAGGGGTCAGTGGCGGCTGAGGCAGGGTTGGGGGCAAGGCAGGGAGGCCAAGGAGATCGTGGGCATGGGCTGGGACTCCACAGGGAGGACATCCTGTCACCACTACCACGTCAATCTCAAAAATTGGAGGCCCATCAAGGCCATGGAGCACTCCAGGGCTCAGCTGCAGGCCCCCTGCCTAAGCCCTCCTGGCCAAGGAGCACAGCTGAGCAGGTGCTCACACACTGAGCCTCCCTGCACCTGCCTGCTGCTAGGGTGTGTGTGTGGCGGGGTGGACCTGAGCCCTGTGGCCCAGGAGGAGGCAGGGAGAGGAGAGGGCTGGCCACAGAGTGCCTCTGCGTCAGTGCTCCTCGGGAGAACTGGCTCGTCTTGGCACACTGCAGAGACCATCCGCATCTGTGTCCTGGAAAGTATTACCACGCTCCCAAGAGCCCATCGCCAGCCTAGTAGCTCCCACTTGACCAGATTCCGCTGGTCACAGGTTTAAGTGGCCCCCAGCCACCAGCTTCTGGCCCCCGGCCCCTACCATGTTCTCCCAGGTCCAGAAAGCAATGTGAAGGCTGTGCGGTAAGACACACGGGGGCTTTGAGAAGGGACCTGGGGAGGTCTGTCCCAGGAGCACCATTACCTTCCACTGGAGGCAGAATGACCAGAGAAGGGGTGCACCCACCCAGGGGTGGTGCCCACTGCGCAAAGGGCTCCGGCTGGAAGGGCGTGGTGTGGGGCTGCAGAACAGCACAGTCAGGCACAGTTCCCCCAGGGAACCCGGGATTTCTGGACCCTGCTTGTCCTCAGCGACTACACTGCTTCCTGTCCAAGAACATCCCTGGCTCCCTCCTGGTGTGGCCTGGGCAGAGGGGCAAGGGCAAATTGGGAGGGGCTGTTTCCACAGGGAAAAGACCAAATCAAATGACCATCCTTCTGCCAGGCAGCACGAAGATGACCCCGGAGCGAGCGCTGCGGGGAGCTTAGAGCAGCGGCAGGGCATGGATGAGAGAGCAGCTTCCAGCCACACTGCTGAGAGCCCCATCACACACAAGGGGGCACCCAGTCAGTGCCTCCAGCATGTCTCTTGGTCACACACTCACACTTTCACTTCCGTATGGTGATCCTGTAAATGCGGATTTAGTTGTGTGCCCCACCCCCACCCAAATCAAGGAGCCCAAACGGAAGGGTCCCACAGGACACTGCAGGGAAGCTCAGCCTGCGGAGGTGAACTGACAACCGCGAGCAGACCCACACCCGGAGACACAGAGCACCTGTCTCCAAGCTGGGTTGGCTGGGCATTCCTAGGACGGTCCCCAAGACCCCCTGCCACTAGTGTCCAGAGGGCTGGACCCAGAGCCAAGGCACCCAGCGGCTGGTGGCCCAGAGCGCAGCTGCTGAAATGGCAGCTGGATCTGGGAAGCTCTGAGAAGCCCAGGAAATTCTGTAGCATGATGGGTTAGATACAGGCAATGGGATACTTAAGCTCACTTACCAGAGCCTAGGAACAGTCCTTGGGGGGGGGTGGTGTGGAGGAGACTTTTGTCCACCTTAAGTGGCCTACAGCTTCTCATGGAGCTGGGTGCTCAGTGCGGACAGACAGACAGACAGGGCTCCCTGGTGTTCAGGGTCATGGCGCTGGTTTTCCTGGGAAGGAGAGTTTATTCTATAGGTTAACAGAGAAAAGCGAACTCATTGTCATCCAGTTGGTGCTGATGGGCCAGTGTAGGACTATCTCACTGCTCCTTAGGGTGTCCAAGACTGCCCATCTTTACTGCTGGAGAGGCTGGTGGACTTGAACGGATGACCTTGCAGTTAGCTTCTCCCAGCAACCCCCCTTTCTGGGGTGGGGGTGGGGTGTAACCTCAAGGATGTGTAATCTGAAGGCTGGAGACTCAAGCCTACAAAGAGGCCCCTCAGAAGAAAGGCCTGGCAATCTACTCCCAAAGCACCAGCCATGGAAAACTCTAAGGAACACGGTTTACCATGGCATGGCACATGTGGGATGACCCCGCGTCAGAATGAACCCTAACTGGTGGACAGGTGAGAGAGGGTGTGGAACCCCCCTGGGCAGCTGATGAGAAAGGCAAGTGGGACGGGGAGCAGGTGAGTGAGCTGAGAAGAAAACAGACTGTCCGCAGGCAGCGTCCCTATGTCTCTGTGCCGTCCACTCTGATATTCTGAGAGATACTTCCTGTAACTCCATTTCCTCCCAGAGCACCGTGTACTCAGCCGGAACGCTACAGAACACAGGGACATTTGCTCATTATTATGTAATAATATCAGAGATCGTGGCCTCTTTCTCAAAGGAGCCCAGAGCACGTAGGGTCTGCATATTCAGCACCCAGCTTGTGCTGGCCGTGGGCTGAGTGGCGTGACTGCCAGCTACCAGGGTCAGGCTTCCGCCGCAGTAGGGAAGGCTGAAGCACAGCCAACTGCACCCTGGAGAGCCTCCATGTCCCAAGCCCTGCCTAGCCTCAGGACTCCATCCAGCAGCCACCTGGCCCACCCACACAGAGAGCCCTCTACCTGGAGGGCAACACCAGCTTCGAAGCATTCACTACGCTGTCAACAGGGAGAGATAGGGGCAGCACTCACACGTGTGCCTGCTCTAAGTTGGCACTTTGTACCCACTCCCCTGCTTCCCTGACAGGCTCTGTCTGTGTCTAAGAAAGCTCTGTGAGCGAGGCCGCAGCAAGTAGCGTGAGAACTCAGAGGGAGAGCAAGACAGATGACGTGCACCTCTCCGGTCCCGCACAAGCCTCTCTCGTCCTGTGGATGCCACTGATGGGGGAGGGCCGACCCTGGGGTTGGGGGGCAGGGAGAGTGCTTTTCTTCTTTCCGGGAAGAGGCAGGAACCCACCGAAGGACTGCCTGGGTCCATAGGAATTACATCACCGCCCATCTGTCAGTTTGTCATCCTATGATGGCTTGCTTCTCACTAGGGTGCTGGGGGCCAAGCCACCAATATGCCCAATGCCAGCAGGGTCATCCCTGGCAGGCAGAGTTCATAGGAGCTTCCAGACTAAGCATAGGAAGAAAGGCCCCATGATGTCCTTCTGAAAAGTGGCCAATGGACCACGACAGAGGATTGTTTGACCCTTGCCTGCACACATCCTCACGAGGGATTAGTTGAGGAGAGACATCATTTCTGGGGGAATCGAGGGCCAAGAGTGGTGTAGGCGACCTGTAGGAAGATGGAATGCCTCTGAATTACCACAATGACAACTAACAAAAGCCATCACAAAGACATTCTGTAGTTGGTGACCTGCCAGGTCCCTGGGGGCCACGGAGGATTGTCCAGAGTCAAAGGTGAGTTGGCTGCAAAGAAGATGTAGTTTCATCGCTATTAAGCATTCTTTCATATTTTCCCTTAGGACAAGGAGGAACACGGCTCCCAACGAGGGGTGCTCCTCCTTCCTTGTTCCCTGTCTTCCCAGCGTCTCAGTTGCGGCCATCTCTGCCATAAGGCTGACCCCTAAGCACCGTTCATCAGAAGGACGGACCATTTCCATCCCCTGAATCCACTAGTAACTGGCCAACGGTTGGGCACCGGGAAGCCCCATAGTCATACACGTTTTGCCTGAGCTTCTGCAAGGCCTGGTTCCTGATCCGATGTCCTAAGATGTGCACATGTACCACCGTCTTAGTTACCTAGTGCTCCTGGAACAGACATGCAAGTGGGTTAGGAAGTCCATTTGTTTCCTTACAGGTTGGAAAGTCAGAAGTTCGAATTCAGGATGCCTGCTCCAGAGGATGCTGTTCTCCTTCTTCCCCGGGGGACGATCCTGCCCGCTCGGTGCTCTTCCGGTGGCAGCTCTGCATCCTTTATCCCTGGCTTAGCCCTATCATGCCTGAATTTTTAATTTCAGGGGAAAATTTGTTTTTATTCTTTACTTTCATAGTTATCAATATATATAACAACCAAAATATATTTTAAAAAATATAACATTTGCAATGTTTTTAAAATGTAACCAAATCATCACATTCATCCATGGATTTATAATACAAGAATAAATAATGAACCTTCATTTTTATATTATTTTTCATCTTATTTTATTATTAAATTAAAAACAAACCGAAAACTTATTTTATTTATAAAATACAATGCAAAATTAATTTGTTTATAATTTTAGTTAGTGTAAAATTGAACAAAGCAATTTTTTTCTTTTGTGATACAAAGATGAACTTTGCATTTGCTGCATAAAAATACTGGTGCACTCTTACAATTTGCATTTTTGCATCTTCCTCTGTTTGCGACCTCAGGGTAATGGTGAAGACCATCCAAACGGGTATCTCTTCCAGGGATACTTTTGGTGGCAGGACCTCTTTTCTTTTTGTTAGCAACTCAACATCAGTAAAGCTAGTAGAAGGCCTGCCTCTTTTTGTTGGTCTGTTACTTTTTCCTTCAAGAAGAAGAACTTCACTTCCTATCGTGGGAAAAAATAAATATTGTAATAAAAATAGTTTGAATAGCAATATAATTAAAATTTTATATTGTAAAATAAAACATTTTAAATATAGTACACATTTTATTTACCAATTTTATCCATATTAGCATCTGGCTCCTTGTCTGATTCTGTACTGCTTCTATCTTGGTCATAAATTCACCGTTTTCCATAAAACAAATCACAGTCCATGCTGCGGTAATTTTTGTCACCATCGATTTAAAAGGCAAACGTAATGAATTCGTTACGCTTAGAAAAAGCATAGATAATAAATATAATGTTTTTGAGTATTACACCTTTGACATAAAACTATAGTTTTATGAACATATACAAAAAATGTCAACACTAAAACTTCACTAGGTTGAAAATGATCATAAAATGCACTGAACACCAATGACCACTTAACCTCAAACGCACAATTGATTGATCAAAGCATGTGCCACTGTTCAAGAATTTTGCCCTAAAATGCGTGACTGGCGGTATGCATTTGTACTAGTAAAGTGCGACGATTTCATGGACATCTTCGTCGGCTCCAAAAGCTTTATAATTTCAGTACCAGATATGTTCTAATTAAATGTTATGAAACGTCGCGTTCAGCATTATAGGGTTAAGTTGTTCTCTTTGTAGCTCAAAAGAGATCCACTCAGGACACAGCAGACCTGTACTGTCTCATTCCTGTAACAAAGAAACCCCTTTCCCAAGGGGATGCTAACCACAGAGTCAGGCGTGAGGATTGATACCACTGGTTTGGGAAGAACACACCTCACTCCCTAACAAGCAATGTGTCCCTGGCACTCCATGGAGAAATGGGCCCAGAGGAGGACCACCCAGCTCTCTGTTGGCACCCTCTCCTGCACGGCAAAGCAAGAACAAGGACACTGGCCATGTGCTGAATGCTCCTTCGGGGCGACTGGCTATTTTGAGGGAATTCCCTGGGCCAAATATAGAACGATGCAAAAAAACTTAAAAGAAGGTGCCAGAGTTGTACTCAGTCACAGTACCCAAGGGAATCGGTCACCATTCAGCAGTTTAAGAGGTAGCCTCTGATGAAGAATGACACTGAAGGAAGAAAGACAAGCTGCACTGAAGGTCCTGGCAAAGAGCCAGGCTCCAGAGCGAAGGTGGGTTGGAAAGGGGGAACCAATGACAAGGATCTACATGTGACCTCCTCCATGGGGATGGACAACAGAAAAGTGAGTGAAGAGGGACATCCGGAAGTATAAGATATGACAAAATAATAAGAATTTATTAAGTATCAAGGGTTCATGAGGGAGGGGGATGCGGGAAGAGAGGGGGAATAAATGAAGAGCTGATACCAAGAGCTCAAGTAGAATGCCAATGTTCTGAGAATGATGATGGCAACAAATGTGCAAATGTGCTCGACACAATGGATGGATGTATGGATTGAGAGAAGCGTTGTACGAGCCCCTAATAAAATAATTTTAAAATTATATATATATAATTTAAAATATATAGATAGATAGATATATAAAAGCCAGGCTCCAGGAATTGATGGAGTACTGAGGCAGAGATTTTCCAGCAAACGGAGGCATGCGGGAAGCCTCCCAAGCCAAGAAATGTGGAAGACAGCTAGCTACATGGCCAACTGATCAGAAGAGATCCTCATCTGTGCCACCGTAAAGACACGTGACCCAACACAACGTGGAATGATTGCACAAAACCATGTCATGTCACACAGTTACAATTTGGCTGAAGGTAAGCAAAAAATGGTTGCTGTACTAGGTTAATAAGGAACTGCCAGCAAGTCACATCAGATTCAGAAAAGGATGTAGAATGGGGCTATCATTGCTGATGTCCGATTGGCATTGGCTGAAAGCAGAGAATACCAGAAAGATGTGTACTGTGTTTTATTGGCTGCGCAAACACGTTTGACTGTGTGGATCATAGCAAAACAGTTCTGCATCACATTGTGAAGAATGGGAATTCTGGGACGCCGCATTTGTCCTGCGGAGCTTGTACATGGACCAAGGAGCGTTTGCTCAGACGGATAAGGGGATACTGCATGGTTTAAAGTCAGAAAAGTTGTGAGTCAGGGTTGTTGCCTTTCACATACATGTTCAATATATGTTTCACAAGTAATCTGAGATGCTAGACTATATGAAAAAATCAACAATGACAACAAGACCCCCACAGCACCAGGATTGGATGACGTCTCAACAACTTGTGATGTGCACCTGGCGCGACCTTTCTTGCTGAAAGTGAAGAGGATGTGAAACACTTAGGAATGAAGGTCAAAAACTACAGTCTTCAGTACAGCTACATCTCAGCATTACAAAAACAACAGCAGCAAATCCACACAGCTGGTTCAATAAGCAGCATCGTGATAAACAGAGAAGCGATTGATGTCAGGGATTCATTTTCCTTGTATCCACAATCAACACAACTAAAGCTGTTCAGAAGTGAAAATATCGCTTGGAGGACTAAGGTGTGTCGGGCCCAAGCTACGTTGCTTTCAGTTGCTTCTGACGGCTGAGAAAGCTGGACAATGGATCGTCGAAGAATGGATGCCTTTGCATTCGGTGCTCACGAATAAGGATCGTCAGAACAATGGGCACATCTGTCTGGAACGAAGTATAACCAGAGTGTTGAGAAGTGAAGCTGGAGAGGCGTCCTCGCTGGCGCTCGGGACGGGGTCTCAGAAAGCGCAGTCCAGAAGAAGGGCATGGTGCTCAGTAAAGCAGACCATCCGTGAAAAAGACCTTCTCCAGGCGGCGGCGGCACAGTGGCTCTTGAGCATGGCAGAGGACCGGGCAATATTTCACTGTGCTGGTGGCTTGGTGAGTCAACTCACTGGGTGCCACCAAACAACAGCACTGTGGGTACTGTTTAGTCCTGAGTGCTTGGTGGGCATTATCGAATGGTGATGGCAACTCCATGAGACAGGTGTTCTTAACCACCCGTCACCTGTGGCAAAGTTGACACAGAGAGGCTGGGTATGTTGCTTAAGGCCACACAGGTAGTAAGTGGTGGGGCTAGCACTTGAACCTGCGTCAAGTCTAAGCTTCTAATGCTCATGATCAAGGCCTTTCGGCACTGCCCTTGGCATCCTCACCAGCTTCAGCCATTCTACCTTGCAACCCACAAATGCAACCACAAATTCTACCTTGCTCTTCTGCCTAAGCTATTTCTTCCCTGCATTATCCCCATCGCCACCCCAAATGTCACCATACCCTCCTCCTAGTGATACCTGCTCCTCTTTCCAGATTAATGCGTCGCTTTGCTATGATGGCGTGTTTCCTGCCTCCCAAACATGACTACTAACTCCCTTGGGTGTTAACCTCCATTGGTACAGCAGTTCAGTGCTCCGCTGCTCACGGAAAGATCGGCAGTCCAGCCCACTCAGCAGCTCCATGGGGAAAAGGCGGAGTGATCTGCTGCTGAAACGCATACAGTCCAGAGCACTTTCTGGAGGCAGTTCTGCTCTGTCCCATGGGGCCACCATGAGTCAGAATCAACTCAATGGCACCCAACGGCAACAATAAAAGGGCAACAACTGTGTCCCTTCCATCACGATACCGAAAGCACCGCAGTGTGGTTGGCACTAGTCAATGCTCGTTGGGTTCACCTTTCTCTGTCAAGCAAAACAAAACAAAAATAAATTCGCTGCAGATGCCAACACAGAGTGACCCTCTAGGACCGGGTAGAGCTGGCCCTGTGAGTTTCTGAGACAGTCACTCTTTAAGGGATTAGAAAGCTCTGTATTTCCTCTGCAGTGTGGCTGGTGGTCTCAAACCGCTCACCCCGCAGTTAGCATCCCAACGCTTAACCACTATGCCACCAGGGCTCCCTACAAAGTAAATTGATAAACTCTTTTTATAGGAAAGTGTTTTTCAAAAACCAACTTCAAATTCAGTGCCACTGAGTCCATTCTGACTCCTAGTGGCCCTCTAGGACAGGGTAGAACTGCCTCTCTGGGTTTCTGAGACTGTGACTCTGTATGAGAGGAGAAAGACTCATCTTTCTCCCACAGAGTTGCTGGTGGTTTCAAACTTCTGACCTGCGACTTGTTATCACCAGGCTCCTGAGGGAACTGATTAGTTAAACTAATTGGGCGATATTTAGGTGAAAGCTGGCCCTGCAGACATTCTGAGATATGAAGGGGCTATTTTTGGCTGCGTTGGTAGCTTGGGAGCAGTACACAGGGCAGCCCACAAATCTGCCGCTGCAACTTGCCGCTGTAGCAACAAAGCTGCCCCGAGAGGCCCCTGGATGGGAAGACATTGGGAACTTACTTCCTTCTCGCTTCCAAAAGTGCAGATAAAGAGAACGGAGAAAGCATGCCAAGCCCTTCAAAGCCAGAACCCTCTCTGGCTCTTCCTGGCCTCCCTGGCACAGTGCCCAACATCCATGGGCGCCGCCCCGTGCCTGAGCAGTGTGCCCACTGGCACTGTGGACAAGATTCTGCCTGCCTTTAGAAGAGCTTTCACCATAGTGCCCTCCACCACCCGCCTGCCTGCCTGTCTGTCTGTCATATGGCGAGGGCTTGCTTGGTGCTATGATGTGACTGGTGGTCTCGATGCCACCAGGATCTCAGGTTCAGGCAGGGTCACCTTTGACGTGCAGGTTTCCGCAGAGTTTCCAGACAAAGCCAGACTAGAAATAAAGGCTGGCCGCGTGGAAAACGGGCAAATGCACTGAGATCAGTCTGGCATCGTGGTTACGAGGGGCTGGGGAGACCGAGGAACAAGAACATCCATCTTGTTTAGGTGACTCTAGTTAGTAGCCGGATACCTCACTATGGCCTCGCCTGAGCTCTTTTTCTGAGCTCCAAAGCCCTATAAATACATGCACCCCCTCCGTGTGTCTCGTTTTTCACAAAAACCAGAATCTGCCTCTTTATAAATATCTCTTTTGCCTTAGAATGATTCCTCGCTAGAATAAACTAGCTATTTGTGTGAGAAAGCAGGTCACATTGACCTTTTGTGTTTGGACCAGATTCCAAGATGAGCTCTGCTTTCGTGGCGTTGTGCGGAAACACCCCAGTTGGGTGCTGTGAAGCCCTGGGCTGGTTTATTGTCGCTGATTGGCTGGCACAGTGCACACCTGCGTGAAGGGTCCACCCCTGCCCCGCTGGGCAAGGTGCTCCTGAGATCGGGGTCCCATTTTCTTTGGATGTTGGCAGCTCTACCAGGGTAGGATTCCTGCGGGGCTTTATGGATGAGGAAACGGAGGCTTCCAGGGGTGACATAACTCACCCAGCGAACTCCAGGAGACACTAGCCATTCTTTTAAGAAGAAAGAAAGAGGAATTTTTTCATAAAGTGCCATCTAGTCATTTTAATCTTTTGCTAGTTGACTTTAAACACGTATTTTTCTTCTGATAATTTGATGAGCTAAATGGCCACCACATGCAATCACCATTCTCCTGTAAAGCCGGAATATGCAAATGCAAAAATCAATCGATGGAGGGGGCAGGGAAAAGCATCATCGTTCAGAAATTCAGCAACATTGTCTTTCTGTCTGTTCGTCTTAAGCTCCAGAAGCAGGCCTAGCAGTCGTGCGGTTAGTTGTGAAAGAAAAAGGAGAAAGGGGCTGGTGGGTGACAACGTTAGGGAGGATGACAAAGACCAGGATAGGAGGACATCGGGCTCATTAACTCTCCCTCCCTTAGAATCCTTTCTTCTTGGTTGCTCTCTCATGTGCCTCACAGGGATGAGAGCTATTTTTCCTCCCTGTCCCCCTTTGGCGTTCTCACACAAGGAAGCCTAACCTTCAGGGCTGAGGCATCTTCAGACCCACCACTTGCCATTCCCTCCGTGCTTGTTCATCTATGTGCCCTTGCGTTTCCCCTCCTCTGTGACCCAAACCCATCGCTATCCGGTCGCCATCTGTAGACAGCTAAGCATTGCCCCGTAGGACTTCCAACACAGATGTGATGGAAGCAGACGACTACCTCTTCCCCCCATGGAATCCTGGGTGGATGTAAGCCACCAACTTCTCAGTTCGCAGCCGAGTACTTAACCATGACCCTGCCAGGACTCTCTCTGAAAGCCTAAGAGGTTGCCCTTTCAAAGGTCATTCTGACAGGCTGCTAGAGCAGGGACAAAGAGGGGCTGTCGCTACTGATCGCCTGCTCTCGGCGAAAATTAGCTGTTCGTGCCCCACTGAAAGGGTTGGAAAGCCATCAGGCACCCTAATTAGACACCTGTGGGAAAATCCAACCTGGGCCCACACACCATGCTAGGCACCAGGGGCATGACATCGCACAGGTGCACCTGAACTCAGCCAATAAGGTCGGCCAATACGCTCACCCACGCCTTCCAAGCCAGTGGGAGCAAAGCAGGCCACAGGCCTTTTTCTGGTCTCTCTTGTTCTGGGGCTCTGGGGGCTCTGCAAGCGGGGGATGAGATTCCCGCACACATGCCCGCTCAAGGCCGGCTCGCTCTCTTGGTTCCTGCTCCGCACGCTGGTTCCGCACTCCTGTCCTTCCACGGCGTTTTCCACGCTCCTTCGAAAGGCCATTTTCAGTTGCGAGCTTTCCCATGGCCCCCCGTGAGGCCCTGAGAACTTTCCAGAGCTGGAGTGTGCTTTTTTGAGACGGTGCTACCTGAAACTTTCCTTTCCCTCATGAAAGTCACTTGGGCTGATAAAAGTGCTTCTGCGGCATGAGTTCATTCAGCGGTGAGACCCCAGAACCGAGGCCAACCACCCCAGAAACCTACCAATTCGATTCGCTTTCACAAAATCGCAGCATGTTTGAGGGCTCGTGATCCCGAATCCTTGGCATCCGTTCTCAGCTCAAGCCCCGATGAAGCCATAAGGCAGACTCCGTATGTGCCCCTGTAAGACGTGAGAGGAGGCAGACGTTCTTAAAGTATGACTTTTATTTTTTTGCCACCCTGTCATTTTCACCTCTGCTGGTCCCCAAAGCACACCAGAACCTCAAAAGGCTTTAGGAGCCACCCTCAAAGTCTAGAAGAATCTCAGGCTAGAGAGTTTGAGTAGTTGGCTCCCCAGGTGTGTGCAAATTCAGCAGGCCAAGCACACACGTGATAATTAGTTTTGCTGACTACTGGGAGGGAGAGGTGTCCACAGGGCAGGGGCAACTGCCAGTGGCAGGCACAGTTGCAGCTAACTGGGAAGAACCCTCCCTGGACCTAGGAGCGCTGATGGTGTAGAAGGTTCCATATTGGGTTGCAGACAACAACGTTGGCAGTTCAAAGCCACCAGACCCTTCATGGGAGAAAGATGAGGCTTTCTACTCCTATAAAGATTTACAGCCTCAGAAACTCACAGGCAGCAGTTCTGCTCTGTGCTGAAAGGTGCTGGGCATTGGAATCAATGTGATGGCAATGAGAGTGAGACCACCATTGGAAATGCTTCCTGGGAAAATGATACCCCTCTTCAAGGCCCTCACGCTCTGAATGAGTCTTGGCCGCCCCTCCCCCAGCTGGAAGAAACACCAGCTACAGCACCTTTATGCGCTGTGCCTCACCTGAAAGCCCTTCTCCATCGCCACTGCACATCACTTCTGTTGGCGTGGTGTCTTCGTTTCCCTGCTGGACGATCAGCTCCCTGAAGGCTGGAACCACATCTCATAAAAGCCTTAGATTCCAAATTGCACACAGTCTGGTGCCTTGCACATGGGAAGGGCTCGATAAATTTGGTTCAAAAATAACGACTTTTAATGTCTGCAGCTCTCAAAAATTTAATAGCTTTAAACAAGTACGTGGGAAACATCTCTCTTGGAAATTAAACAAGCCACTTCAGAACAATCTATGGGCTAAAGAGGAAGTCTCAGGGAAATTGGGAAATATGCTTACACTGAATGAAAATGAAGGCATAATCTACCAAAATTTATGAAAGGTAGTTAAGACAGTGTTTAGAGTGGAGTGTATGGTTTGAATCTTTAGACCAGAGGAAAAGGGACCAAGCAACATCAGCTTCCACGTTAAGACAAGAGAGGAAAAAGAGCACAAATAAACGCAAAGCAAGCCCAAGTGGGGGAGGACGAGAGCAGATATCAGTGAATCTGAAAACAGAAAAACAATTGAGAACGCCAATGAAAGTTGGTTCTTAGAAAAGAACAACGGATGCACAATGAAGCTGATAAGCATCTACCGAGACTGACGGATGAAAGGAGAAAGGACACACATCTTTAAGATCAGGAGTGAATGAGGGCCTATCACTACAGTCTACAGCTGTTCAAAAGATAATTGGGTGTACACGGCCTTGGTGAGCTACATGGGCTGCTAATCGCAAGGTCAGCAGTTTGAAACCACAAGCTGCTCCTCCAGAGAAAGACGAGGCTTCCTACTCCTGTAAAGAGTCACAGTCTCGGAAACCCACAGGGGCCAGTTCTACCGTGTCCTAGACGGTCGCTATGAGTCGGCATCGACTCACTGGCAGTGAGAGTTGAGTATGGGCAACTCTACACCCAGGCATCTGACAACTTTGATGAAGTGAGCCAGCTCCTTGAAAACTGCCCAAATCACCCAAGATAGAAACCAATCATCCGAACAGGGTTGTAACTGCTGAAGATACTGAAGCCATCATTTAAAACCTTCTGTGAAGAAGTCTCCAGGCCCAGGCGCGAATCCTACCAAAGATTAAAGAAGAAATAACGCCAGTCTTTCCAGATAATAGAAGAGGAGGGAGCCTTTCGTGAGACCAGCATTGCCATGACACCCAAATCAGAGAGAGAGAAAGCAGACACAAAGCCCCCCACGTACATGCCCCTCAGGAGCACAGGTGCAATTCCGCAACAAAATACTAAAAACCTAATCGAGTGAAACAGTCAAATTCTGAATGTCCTTCAGTGAGCGGATGGGTTGATGAAAGCCTCCCACATTTTCACCGCGGTATGGTTGCCCAGGTCTGGACATGCGTTACCAGTCATAGAATGAGACACACAAACACATCCATGCATCGGTGCACCGATCCAGGAAGGCCCCGGTGTTCGGTCTACGTGTGCGCTGGCTTCGAGGTGATGGCGGGGAGGCCTTGTCCGGCACTCGCACTTCCGAGGGCTTCGCATGCGTTTCCTCAGGAGGCCTGCATCATCGGTCCCATTCTGACAGAGGCGGGAACCACTGGGATGGCTTTCCCTCTGTCTTTAGCAGCTTCTCCCTACCCGTGCCGACCCACCCCCGCCCCCGAGTGGTTGTGAAAACTCCTGTTTGTTGGTCAGAAAGTGATCGCAGAAAGAGTTTCCCAGGCCAGCCACTGCACAGACTAGAACTCTGGAGAAGGGCTCCAGGGTGGGCGGGAACAGGGTGTCAACCCCTAGGGAACATGGCGCAGGCGGCTCCCATCAAGACTGACAGTCCCAGAAACCTGCAGGAGCATTTCCTCTCTGCCTGTTGGTTGCTGTGAATTGGAATCAACCCCACAGCACTGGGGTTGTTTGGGGGAGTGGACCACACAGGAAAGGCTACAGTCAGCTCTGGTTGGCAGTTGGCAGCCACAGGAAATAGAGCCCAGGTCCACAGACCCTAGAGCAGGATTTGCTTGCTCTTTAAATGCCGGCTCACCAGACAGTTTCTTTTCATTTTCTGATGGTCTCCTCTCCATATTCCAGTGAGTGGTGGAGAGGGAGTTGGAAGAACAGGTAATCTCCCAGGAGAAAAAGAAAGTGGCCGAAGTCTCCAACTCCCCGCCTTCATTAAGACCCCGCCTCTTGCCCTCCCACTGACTGTGAACACCTTGCTGAACCGCAGGCCCCCATAGGAGATGGTGGCTATGCGATGGGGGGGGAGACCAGAACTCCATTTTGAATCCAAGGTAACCTCTGTGTCCAGAAACCAGCCTGCCACTTCGATAGCGCGTCATCATTCCTTGAGAAAAGTACTTGGGAAACAATTTCAAAGAAGAATGTCATTTGTCGGCTTGAGAGTTTTGATTGCTTAAGGATACCTCCTTGCCCAGAAACCAGCCTTCCAACAATTCTCAGAACAGATGTTTACTCATAGGAAATCTTAGAATGGTGCCTGTCCTCCTACCTTGGCCACAGGTCTCCAGATGTACCCAGAGTAATGGTTGCTTTGTAACTTTGAAAAATAATTTTAGAAATGTATGTCATCTCCTCCCAATCCATTGTCATTGTCAGGAGCCGCCAAGCCATTCTGACTCCCAAGGACCCCATGTCCAGTAGAGCAAAGCAGTGCCTGGTCCTGGGCCAGACTCACATGTCTTGCCCCATTGAACCCATTACTGCAGCCACTGTGTTAATCCAACTTGCTGAAGGTCATCCTCTTTGCTGTTGTTGACCTTCTTAACCAAGTTCAACACGCTTCTCCTTGGACAAACCCAAGTAGGAGAGACGAAGGATGTTGCCATCCTTGCTCCTAAGAAACATCCCGATTACACTTGTTTCAAGATGCATCTGCTCGTTCTTCCGGCAGTTCTATAGTTGTTTTTTATTATTAGTATTTCCCAGCACCAACTCCAAAATCATCCTTTCTTCTTTGGTCGCCATACTCATTGTCCCACTGTGCGAGAGGCTGATAAATCCAAGGGGCTCTTCATGCACTTACTGAGATCGATGCTTTCCTGTTCGTTTACTTTCAGCACCAACAGGAAGCTCCCAGTGAGTAGGAAGGTGACCACGGTTCACCAATGTGCAGAGGCTGCCACCCAGTCGGTGCACAATGTGTCTTTGTGGAGCGAGTGAACCAGTGAGAACCGGAGCCCAGGGGGACCTACTGGGGAGGCTCCGAGAGAAGTGAGTCCTTGAGCTGGGTCTTGGTATAGTGAGAAGGAGGGGATAGAAAAGAAAAGGCTCTTGGCACATGGAATCCAGGACAGATAACCCCCTCAGGGACAGTAATGCGAGTAGTGATGCCATGAGGGTAGGGGAAGGTGGGGGGAAAGGGGGTATCGATTGCAACGATCGACGTATCACCACCACCCCTCCCATCCCGAGGGGAACGACAAACAGAAACGTGCGTGAAGGGAGACAGCGGATGGTGTAAGATATGAAAATAATAATAATTTATAATTTATCAAGGGGCCACCAGAGTGGAGTCACCAGGATTGGGGAGGGAGAGAAAAAAGGGGAGCTGAGACCAAGGGCTCAATAGAAAATGTCTTGAAAATGATGGTGGCAACGTATGTACAAATATGCTTGACAGAATTGATGTATGGATTTTTATAAGAGTTGTAAGAGCCCCCAATAAAACAATTAATTAAAAAAGAAAGCCACTGGGCTGAGCTGAGGTGGAGGAGCAAGCATCAGGCAGAGTCTCGATCACCAGCAGCTTGTTGAGTTGGGAACAGAAAACAGGCAGGTCTCTGCGGTGGGAGAGAGCTGGCCAGAGCTGTGAGTCGTGTGACGGGGCTGCCCACTGTATTTGAGAGGGTCACAACGGGGCCTGGAAGGAGAGGAGCCACCCCAGGAGCGTTTAGGGGGTGGTAGCAAGAGCCCGTATCTCTGCAAATGGTTAAGTACGGGCTGAAAGAATAGAAGTTGTCCAGAGTCTCATCTTGCTTGGGTTTATGATTGGAGCTCATGGAAGCATTAGCCAGGATCCAATGGCTCATTGCATCGGGTAAGTCTGCTGCACGAAAACCCTTTAAAGGGGGAAAGAGCAGGATGTCACTCTGAGGACTAAGGATCCAAGCCATGGTGTTTCCAGTGACGACAGGAGGGAGCCCCGGTGCGGTAGTGGCTCTATATTTGGCTGCTGACTCCATGCAGAGCAGTTCGAAACCACCAGCTGCCTCATGGGACAAAGACAAGGCTTTCTACTCCCATAAGGAATGACAGTCTTACAAATGCACTTGATACAATGGATGTAGGAATTGTTATAAAAGCTGTAAAAGCCCCCAATAAAATGATCTATATTAAAAAACTAGACCATAAAAGAAAAGAAAAAAGAATTACAGTCTCGGTATGTTAGGCTAGGTTGACCGGAGAAACAAATCCAGAGACACTCATATGTGTGCAAGAGAGAATTTTATATCCAAGAGTAATTGCCTAGTAAGAAAACATCCCAGCCCAGTCCAGATCAAGTCCATAAGTACAATATTAGCCTATAAAACTGATATTGAATGTACTGTGTGAGTCTGTAGAAGAATTTATGGACTAGAATTAGAAATATGGGCTAATGATGCCAAAAACAAGAAGACCACAGGCCAATGGGGGAAAAGTCTTGTGGAAGCATCTCAGCACTGGCATGGCTCTCCATGAGGCTCCTCCAGCTCCAGGGCTCTGGTTGCCATCAGCATGGCTTCATGTGGCTTGTCAACAGAATGTGAAGCAGAAAGTGTGGGTCCCACCTCAGGGAGGAAGACAGGAGTTCCCAGAACTCAACCTGTGGGTCGTGCCCCTTTGGGGGGTTAATGGCCCTTTAACAGGGCTTGCCCGAGACCTTTGGAAAACACATATTTCCAGTGGTCTTAGGAACTGAGACACTGCTCTTCTATCCGTCTCCAGAAGGGTCCGCCCACATGCAGACACACCCACATACGAGTACCCAGTGTGAATACTGTTACCCATGCTACACCTTACTTCAAGACAAAATTTCATGTATTTGTCATTAGAAATAAATATTTCACAATATGTAATTAAATATTGTTTTTGTCATTCATCACTATGCTTTAATTATGTTCAATTTGTAACGATGAAAATACATCCTGCATATCAGATATTTACATTACGATTCATAACAGTAGCAAAATTACAGTTATGAAGTAGCAACAAAAATAATTGTCTGGTTGGGGTCACCACACCATGAGGAGGAACTGCATGAAAGGGTGGCGGCATTAGGAAGGTGGAGAACCCCTGTCCCGTAGGGCCGCTGTGAGTCGGCGTGAACGCTGCGGTGGCGAGTCTGGCTTGGAATATGCGTGCAACCGTTGGACAGGGACTAAGGACGACCGAAAAAGAAGTGATGCATTTGAATGACGGTGCTGACAAAGAATATTGAGAGTGCCATGGACGCCGAAAGGATGGACACGTGTTCTCGAAGAAGCGCAGCAGGAGAGCTCCTTAGAGGTAAGGCCGGCGAGGCGTCGTCTCACAGACTTTGGATGTGTCACCAGGAGAGACCAGTCCTAGGAAGGGGCATCAAGCTCAGTAAAGTGGAGGGGCAGCCAAAAGAGGAAGCCCCCCGATGAGGGGGATGGACACAGTGGCTGCATCAGGGGCTCGGACGGAAGAACGGGGTGAGGGTGGTGCAGGACCAGGTGCTGTGACACGACAGCACCCCCAACAAGCACGAAGGTTTGAGAAAAAGAGGCCCGGCAATCGACCTCCCCAAACCCCGCCATCACGGGAAGCCCCGTGGAGCACAGCTCTACATTGGCGCACAGGGGCCACCCGGGGTCTGAACAGACGTGGCGGGTTCTTCAGTGGGAGAGGATCAAGGCCGGCACTGGGGAGAAGGGGAGGCGCTCTGAAGATGAGAGGCTCTGCAGAGGCCCTGCACCACTCAGATCTCATCAATGCAGAGGCTGGAGGAGAGAGGGGGGGGAGAGAGAGACAGAGAGAGAGAGAGAGACAGAGAGACAGAGAGACAGAGAGACAGAGAGAGAGAGACAGAGAGAGACAGAGAGAGAGAGAGAGAGAGAGATAACAGATGATGCTGAGGTGCCGGAAGAGAGAGGAAGAAGCAGAAGTTAGGCTGAGGAGAGGGGGGGGGAGGCTAGGGTTGGGGTGGACATGTTACTTTTGAGTATCCAGCCAGCTGTCAGAAATGTGGGCATGGCCCAGCAAGTCCTAATCACTGAGCCCAAAATAGTCACTGGGCCAGAGCTGGGGCTGCCTTTTAAGGCAACCTGTGGCTCAGAAGCCACGGAACGTTGGCCTCCGGTAGGCTTGCGGAGCCCACTCTTAGTCCCTCCGCCTCTGTGCAGGGGACTCGGGGGCCTAGAGAGGTTGTGAGACTTGCCCAAGGTCAGACAGGTCATCTGCCTTCCCCAGTTCTTCTAGGGGAGCCTCTGGGTGGTGCAGATGGTTAAGGTTGCCGGTTCAAACTGCCCAAAGGCACTGTGGAAGAAATGCCTGGAGATCTGCTTCTGAGAAGTGTCAGCCATGAAAAGCGACGCTGCTGTTCTGATCTGCAACACACAGGAGCACCATGCACGGGAACCTACTCAGCACAAACCAGAGAACCTCACCGCCATCGACTCCTGGCAACCCCATAGAACCGGGGGGTGGTGGTGAGGGACTGCCCCTGTGGGTTTCCGGGACACAGCCTCACCTTTCTCCAGCAGAGACTTTGGAGGGTTTGAACCACTGCTCTTATCCACCCACTCACCACTGGGAATTCTTCTAGGCTTGGGGGGCACTAGCTGATGATGAAAATACTGAAATCAAAAGGGCCCCCTCCTGCCATCCTTTAAGTGTAGCTGGGCCACTGCACGAAGGAGGCTCTGTGAGCAAGTTTAGCGGCCAGCCAGAGAGCACAGGGTCCTAAGAGTACAGGCTGCGTGGGGGCCTGGGTTCATGTCTCTGCTTGTGTGGGTGCATTTCGTCATCTCCCAGATTCTCCTGGCCCACAGTACTCCATGCGGGCCACAGCTGGAGAGGATCAGCTTGTTCTGAGTCCAGAATCCATCACTCGGCACTATGGAAATGTTTCTAACCTCCTGGAAGATGGAGGGTAAGCAGGAATCCCAATCTCTTCCCAGGACTTTTAAACAAAGCAAAGCAAACCCCAATGCTATCGCAAAGGGCATCCGGTCCGGCGAGAGAGTGAATGATTAACTCCTGAGAAAGTGGTTTTGAGGAATTTTTCTTTTCTTTTACCACGTTCAAGGTGTAACTAGAAAATTTTAACCCCGGGGCAAATTCTCAGCGCCGCGCCCTCTTCCATCATTGGCCTTCACACTCCACCTGTTCCCCCTCGCCCGAGGCCCTGACCCACGTGCATGTGAGGTGTACCTGCTGTTCCAAGGGCAGGGAACAGTCCCAGGGAGGGGCTGTAACCCTCCCTGCCCTCCCCACTCCCCAGGTGCTGCCAGGCTCATTTGGCTGCAGGAGCCAAGCAGGAAGGGCCAAGGTTTCCAGCTGGAGCCAACTTCCTGGTCCTGGTCGGCTTTGTGTGCCCGTGTCTCCCCTGTCACCTGCTCAGTGCGGATGTACGATGACAAATAATCAAAGCACAGGGCTCTCTGCCCACATCCCCCAGGGTGACCTTGAGTGAGGTCCTATCCTGCTCTCAGCCTCCAAGCGCTCTTCTGTGAAATGGGTGCAGATGCCCACTCCCTCCAAGCGAGGGCTGTCGAAGGGATAAAGTATGGAATGTCCCAACGGGGGGCCTGGCACAGCGGAAGCATGGACAAAGGGGGGCTTCCTGCCCTGGCCATCTCAGGGCGTGGTTGCTCTCCGTTCCACAGCCCTTTGCTGCCTGCTCTCCTGGGTAGCAGGGAAGAGGGATAAACCACGCTCCAGGCTGGGGGTGGCTGCACCTCTAACGTGCAGCGGACACTCGCCACTTTGGACACCCCCTACCCCCTTGCCGGAAGCACTGTAAGCCCTGTGATAGGAGCAGCCTTTCGGGGGACTGGTGAGCAAAAGGGGGCCCACGCCAGCAGCGCTGAGCCCAGTCCATCTCCTCCAGGGTGGGTGCAGGGGAGCCAAACGCTGCCAGCGTTTCGAGGGCCGGCGTGGGCGGCGGCAGCCTGGCTGAGCGCCTGGGGCGGCGCAGGTGCGTGCCAGGGAAGGTCCGCAGTGTCCCAGGCTGCTCTCTGCGCAGGGCACTGCCGTCAGCAGGCGGAATTTCCCCAGGCCTGGCTGGCGGAGCCGGGCGGCGGGCCCGCGCGCCCCCTGCAGACCCGTGGCAATAGCGCAGCCCGGGTGGCGGCCGCTCCCCGCTGGGCCGGCCTTGTTGGGTTCCTGTTTCCTCCCTGAAAAATCCTTCTTAGTCTGGAGAGGGGAGGGTGCGCTTCCTTCCTCTCTGTAGCTCCTCCTTCGTTCTGGAGCCCACAGCCAGGTCACCGAGGACATGAGTCACAAATGTCGGTCACTGGGCAGCGCTCTCTTGCCGCCCAGTCCATCTCAGAGATGGAGTCCGGGCTGGGCAGGGGAGAAGGGAGTCAGCAGAAAGCCATTGACACTACCCAGTGTCCCAAACTGCACCTTCCTCCCCACCAGGACACCCTTACCTGCTCACCAGCTCTCTCAGATCTCATCAAGGGACACGGAAGTGTATTTTGTGAGTCCCCCTCACCCACAACGTGTTGGTAGCTACATATCATATCTCCGTATGCCCAAAGAAGACCAAAAGCCAAACTGGTGGCTGGCAGGTCCTGGTTCATGGTGACCTCCTGTGCGGCACGGTAGAATTGCATGCCAGGGGGCTTTCTTGTTTCTTTTAAGGCCTTTCTTCCAAAGCTCCTCTTGACTGGACTTGAACCTCCAGCCTTGGGGTGAACAACTTCGTGGAGGTGGTCTCTGCTGATCCGGACCCACAGCAACCCCGTGTGTGACAGACTCGAATTGCTCCCAAGGGTTTTCTTGGTTGCAGTCTTCATGGAAGCAGATGGCCAGTCCTCTCTTCCGCAGCACCGCTGCGCTGCTCTGGACGACCAATGGTTAGGTCAGCAGACAAGCACAGAGGGTTTGCACCTCCCAGGGAGCACACCAGCCCTGGAGAGGAAGACTAAGTTTTCCTTTCATCCAGGGCTCTGCGTGGATGCTTGAGCTCTGCTTTCTTCCTTTCCATTGGCATTCTCTCCGACAGCAGCACTTGTTCACATGGTCTTTTGCATGCAGGGGGGCTGAAGGGTTGGGTTCTGACAGGAGAGTCATGGGTGATGAAGTCTGAGGACATAGGTTACACACACACAAAAGAAAGCCAAGAGCCCAAAATAAATCTTATTGAATGAGAGGAAGTGAATGCTCTAGACTCGGAGACAAAGAGAACAGGACAGAGGCCTTCTGCCCAAACCACCAGTGTTTGTCCCTGTGTGTGGCAGGAGGGGAGCTCGAAGGCCTGAACTCCCAAATGATGTGTTTGTCTAAGTGAAAAGTGTGTGTATGTGTGTGTGTTCAAAATGCACGTGGCAGAGTGTGTGCTGGGAATGGCTGCTGCAGCCGTGGGCACCAGCACTGTAGCTGCGCAGGAGCCGGGCCTCTCTGCAGCGTGAGTGTGCGGTCTGAGGTTCTGCAGCTTGCTCCCATCGCCAGAGGAGCCAAGCCCTGCTGGGAAAAGAGGTTTTCAGAGCCAGAGATCATTTTTCATTTCCTAAAACTCAAGTTGTGATTCTTCAAGCGCTCAAAGCAATACTTTGTGGGGCAAAGAGCCTCGGCTGAGAGTCAGAGGACCGACCCTCAGGTCCAAGCCCTGCGGTGTAATTGATGCCTGTTGTGGAGCCGAGTGGGCCATTCATTTCCCCCGATTTCTCCCACAAACGTCCATGGAGCACCTACTAGGATGGATGGGGCATCGCTCTTGCCGCAGGAGCTACAGCAGTGAGCAAGACAGGCCAATCCCTGCCCTTGTGGAACTGATGTGTCCAAACAGGGGAGCAGGCAAACCTCTCTGGAGAAAGCAACACCGGCTAAGGGCGAGCGGTGCTGGGCTGGCATTTGCGTAGCCGGATCTGGGAGAAGTGAGCTATGCCCACACACAGGGAGAGAGAGTGGCAAGCAGAGGACAAACAGGCACAAAGGCCCCGGGGCAGGAGCACGCTTGGTATGTTTGCAGTGAAGCAAAAACAGAAGGATGTGCTATTGGAGTGGTGTCAGGAGCAGTGCCAACGAGTGGGGACAGAAAGAGCCCTAACTTGTGGGCCAGAGTCCAGCGCTGTGATGGGAAACTAGTGGTAGGATTGAAGCAGGGAGGCCATGTGATTCCTGTCTCGATTATCCCTCCCTGCCATCTATTCAATGCTGACTCACAGCGACACCCTGTGGCCTTCCGAGATTGTAATTGTTTACGGGAGTATAAAGCCCAGTCTTTCTCCCTTGGAGCTGCTAGTGGTTTCGAACTGCTGAACATGTGGATCTCAGCCCAACATGTAACCACTGCAGCACCAGGGCTCCACCTGGGTTATCTCATGATTTTCTAAGAGAAGTGCCACAAGAATGTAGCTTAAACAAACAGATATCTAGTTTCTCACCGTTTCAGAGGCTGGAAATGTGTCTCTGGGACACCAGTTCTAGGGGAAGCCTTTCTCTGTCTGTTGGCTCTGGAGGGAGGTCCTTGTCAGTTTTCAGCCCTGGTTCCTTGGTGATCTTCCTGTGGCTTGGCACCTAAACCTGCCCACCCTACCCCATACCCTCCCCATCTCTGTGTACTTGCATAATCTGCCCTTCTAAATCTCCAAAGAAATTGATTCAAAACACACACACACACACACACACACACACACCACTAATCCTGCCTCATCAACATGACCAGGAAAACCCAGTCCCAAGTGGGATTAGAATTGCTGTGGGCATCAGGATTTGCTATGCATATTTTGGAGAGATAATTCAATGCACAACCATCTGATTGACATGTTGGCTCTTGCTTGGGGAAGAGCAACGTGGAATGGATTGGGGGTTGCAGGAATGGGTGCAGGGAACCCCAGCCAGAAGGGAGAACGTGATGGCTTGCACTAAGGCGCCGTTTGGAAGGTGTGAGGAATGAGACGTGGACTATGTTTAGAAAGTAGAGTCAGAAGATTTTGTCTGTGGAGTCATGTGGTCAGTGACACAAAGGGAGAAACCAAGGAGAATGCTTGAACAAACGGCTAATTGGTGATGAGTTACGAAGGCGAGGGGGAGGATGGAGAGGGGAAATCAAGGGTTCAGATTAGGACATACTACACCTGACCAAGTCCCTTCCTGCCTTCTCACCTGCAAATAGAAGAGTTGGTCCAGATTCCAGCCCATCACCGGATCCCTTCTGTGGGCTTGAGGGCTTTTTATCCTAATCCTTCCATCTTCTGATGTCTTTCAAACGCACAAACATAGTCTGCATCCACAGCAAGGAAGCAACAGGCTCCTCTGAATCTCCTTTTGGAGAGAGAGAAATCGATTGAAGACAGAAACGGTCCTCCTGGGCCCCTAGGATTCTCCTGAGAGCTGATGCCATGACCCCCATGGAGAGAAAGGAATGACTAAAAAGAGGGGGGTGAGTCACAGAAAAGGCTTGTGGGGTGGGGGGAGACACACCAAAAATGAGGGGCTAGGCACAGTTGAGTTCTATTGGTTTTTAACCTCCCTGGTGGTCTAATTATGTCGTAATTTTGTACCCAAAGCGGTACATTGTTTTGCATAAAATTTGTTCTTTTATATTGTAGGCCTGTAATTCTTTTTTTTTAAACAATTTATTGGGGCTCATACAATTCTTTTCACAGTTCATACATATACATACATCAATTGTATAAAGTACATCTGTACAGTCTTTGCCCTAATCATTTTTTTCTCCTCTTTTCTTTTTTTACATTTTATTAGGGACCCATACAACTCTTATCACAATCCATACATATACATATATCAATTGTATAAAGCACATCCATACATTCCCTGCCCCAATCATTCTCAAGGCATTTGCTCTCCACTTAAGCCCCTTGCATCAGGTCCTCTTTTTTTTCCCCTCCCTCCCCTTTCCCCCCTCCCTCATGTGCCCTTGGTAATTTATACATCGTTATTTTGTCATATCTTGCCCTATCCGGAGTCTCCCTTCCCCCCTTCTCTGCTGTCCCTCTCCCAGGGAAGAGGTCACATGTGGATCCTTGTAATCAGTTCCCCCTTTCCAACCCACTCACCCGCCACTCTCCCAGCATCGTCCCTCACACCCTTGGTCCTGAAGGTATCATCCACCCTGGATTCCCTGTACCTCCAGCCCTCATATGTACCAGTGTACAGCCTCTGTGCTATCCAGCCCTGCAAGGTAGAATTCGGATCATGGTAGTTGGGGGGAGGAAGCATCCAGGATCTGGGGGAAAGCTGTGTTCTTCATCGGTACTACCTCGCACCCTAATTAACCCATCTCCTCTCCTAAACCCCTCTATGAGGGAATCTCCATTGGCCAACACTTGGGCCTTGGGTCTCCACTCTGCACTTCTCCCTTCATTTAATATGGTATATATATATATATATATATATACATATATATACATATACACATACATACACACACTTATATCTTTTTTTTTTGCATGATGCCTTATACCTGGTACCTTGGCACCTCGTGATCGCACTGGCCGGTGTGCTTCTTCCATGTGGGCTTTTTTGCTTCTGAGCTAGATGGCCGCTTGTTCACCTTCAAGCCTTTAAGACCCCAGACACTATCTCTTTCTTAAGAAAATACTCATTTTAATCTCTCTAGTAGACATTCCGGGTATGAGGAAGTCAGAACGCTCTGCAATCACAATGGGGATACTGCTGGACCAGGGAGCAGTTAAGGGACTTCTCTGCAGTGTAATCCCAGGTGTGGCTCAGGGTTACCGCTTCTGACAGTTAACGTTTCCCCCAAGCCACACTCGCAATTACCTCCAGGCAGGTTAAGGAGAGAAAAGGTAAATGCATATAAAATCCAGGAAATCTGAAAGCTGAATGGATAGATTTTGAAGGAGTTTTGCAAATATTTTCATTCAATATGTATTTACTACACATTTGGCTCTTTGTTAGGCTCTAAAGATGTAACTGTGAATATAAAATCCCTTCCTCATGGAGCTTCTACTCTTGAAAAGTGTAAATAGATGATGGATGGATGGATGGATAGATGGATGGATGGGACAGATGATGGATGAGTGGATAGATGGATGGATGGGCTAGATGGATAGATGGATGGATGGGTGGATGGGTGGATGGATGGATAGATGATGGATAAACAGATAGAAAAATACCAATTAATAGAGAGAAGGAGTGTAAAGCGTGTAAGACTGAGGCAGCAGAAGAGATGGCCAGTGATGTATTTTACCTATGGAAGTTAAGGAAGGCCTGCAGACAAACGGAGCCTCAAATATAAAAGTCCAATATGGAACCACGCCTGGTCCATTCTAGGGAAGGCCAGGAGGCCAGGACGGCTGAGGATGAGTGCTCAAGGGAGAAGGAGGTCCTGCAGATGCAGAGAGATCACAGGACCCGGATCATGCAGGGACTGTGCATCGGAGTGAATCTGCAGCCCATTGTAGAGTTGTAAAGATCACAATCGCGTGATCTGAAAAATGGAGTGGTACGTGAAGGTTAAGGAGGCTGGGGGATATTCCACATCATGTCAAGATGCTTTCAACTTTAAAGAGATCAGGGCATGTGTTCCTAAAATGCTTAGACCAAAGTGCCACTGCTGCTGACCCTGCAGGTCCTTGTCCACCGAGGGTTCTTGGGGGTTGCTGTGTGTGTACCAGTCACTGGTCCCTGTGTAACAGAGAAGGGGGTTGAGGTCTCCCGGAGTTTCTTAGTAACTAAGGCGACCAGCTAGTAAGTGGTAACGCTGGAATTACAATCCAGAGCTGTCTTTACACCAGACTAGGAAACAGACGTCCCCTGACTTTTATCTTTGCCAGGTGCTTCTGCGTGTATCACCTGTGTGACTCTCAGAGCAATCCTGCCAGGCATTCAGATGCACAGCTTTCTGGGAAAGGAAGAGACTTGCTCACGGTCATAAAGCTAGTAAGTGGCTCATTGATACTTTCTGAGTTTCTGTCCATGTCGTCGTCCTTAGCTGTGCTCCCAGAAAAGGGCTCTGGGAAACCGGAAGTGCTTGAGATCAACACTTATAGAAGGCAGGAAAGCCAGATGGAGCTGAGGGGAAGGGTGAGCTGCATTGCAGCACCCCCAAAGGCCTCAGTCCAGCCCAAGAGGGGGCTCGGGAGCCGGAGTTGTCACTTCAGAGACGTCACAAGCTGGGGTGAGACCAGGTCTTTATGCCCCTACTCTGATCAATCTTTGGGTTTGTGTTAGTCCAGGTAGATGAGAGAAACAAATCCAGAGACACTCATATGTGCATAAGAAAGAGCTTTGTATAAAAAGCAATTGTATATTAAGAAGGTATCCCAGCCCAGTCCAGATCAAGTCCATAAGCCCAAGATTAGCCCATATGTCTGCTACCAGTCTATAAATTCCTCTGAAGACTCATGCAACACATGCAATAATGCCGAATGCAGGAAGATCACAGGCCACTGGGTGGGAAATCCTGTAGATCCAGTGGTGGTGGAAGCATCTCAGTGCCGGCAGGAGTCTCCATGTGGCTCCTCCAGCTCCAGACCTCTGGCTCCATCAGCGTAGCTCCATGTGACTTGTCAGCCAGAAGGCGAAGCAGAGCAAGAGTGTATCTGGCCTCCAGTGAGCTATTTATCTCCATTGGTCTCCAAATAAGGTCATCATGCTACAAGTTGATTGACAGGCTAGACTCCACCCCTTCCTCAAGTTGACAGTAGGTTGAATAACTACAAACTGAAAGAAGAAGCAATCTTGAATGAGGTCATTTCCTTAAACCCAAGCAAACCCCACAGAGAGATGGCCGCTGGGGCAATCTTCCAGCAGCAACCCCAGCAACTGGGGTGGACTTCATTCTCCACTCAGGATCCAGGGGGCACGACACTGGGCCCATCCAGGTCTCATGTCACCCCGTCACGTGGCCTCTCAGTGCACCAGGGGAACAGAACAGGAAACAGAACAGAGGCATCCCATAGCCTTTTCTGGTTCTTGACATGTCCAAAAATCAAATTTTATAGAGGACATCTCAATGTTTTTCGTGTAGCTCTATTTTCGACTCTAGTCCTCATAAATTCTTTTGCTCAGCTTTCATGTTCTTTCTTGTTGCCCTCCCTCTGGCCGAGTTCCCTCCTTTCCTTCTTGCCTTTGCTCTTTGGAGATTGTGGCCAGTGGGAGCAGAGTACTCCGCTGTCTTAACCAAGGGTCTCCTTTTGTGCAACAAGGGAAAATGAAGAAATGCTGTCTTCTGTGTATAAAACTACTGGTGGCCAGTAGAGTACCCGCCTGGTCACATTCCTCTAAGAAGCACATGCCTCTGCCTATGTGAAGCTAACAGTGTGACTGACCATCTCTGTAGGAGGGGTGGTTGTTATGTTGAGTCAGTTGAAACTCACAGTGACCCCATGTGACAGTGTCCTGCCTGCGGTTCCATACGGTTTCATAGGTTGTAATCTTGACCAGAACAGATCACCATGTTTTTCTCCCATAGAGCTGATGGGTGGATTTGAACCTGTGACCTTTCAGTTAGCAGCTGAGTGCTTAACCGTAGCATCCCCAGAGTCATGGGGGTAATGGTAGTTTAGCCGGAACTTCCTGTGAAATATCAGGGTGGTGGCACCCTGTAGGAATTCTCTGGAGCACACAAGGAAGGTCTGCCTGGAGCTATGCATTTGGTCATCATGCCATAGAGATGGTGACTGGCCTGAGTGAGGAGGCTCAGAGCCAAGCATTGCAGGGAGGGAGGACAGCATCTAGAGGGGAGCAGATAGAGCATCAGAAAGGAACTGACTAAGAAGGGGTCATTTGAGGAGCCAAACGAGAGTTAAGAGCAAGAGGAGAGTGATGCAGGGAAGGGAGGCCTGCTCTGCAGTGCTTCTGAGAAGTTGTGTAACATAAGGCCAAAGATGGGCCATTTATTTGGATTGAAGGGTCAGGTGATGAGACAGAAGCCTTACTTGAGTTTAGGTTTGAACGAATTTTCCAGCAGTCTTGGTACAGACAATATACCTAGCAGTGTGATCTCTGCATGGCTCTCCTCCCCCGAAAAGGCTAATGTTCTGGGTTAAATACATATTTTTTGAAACTCTTACAAACACATTCCCAAGGCAGGGTGGAACTAAGGATTCTAAGACTACAAAAATGCAGTAAAACCAGAAAATCCAGGAGGTGCAATGTGTTCATCTGGGCAATGACGCCGAGTGCAGGAAGCTCACAGGCCAGTGGGTGGAAAGTCTTGTGGATCCAGTGACGGTGGAAGCATCTCAGCACTGGCGAGGGTCTCCACCTGGCTCCCTCAGCTCCTCCAGGACTCTACTGTAGCTCCATAGGTCTTGTCAGAGGGATGCCTCGCAGGGAGTACCTGGCCTCCAGCCAGCTATTTAGCTCCTTTGCGCCTCCAAGTGAAGTCATCAAGCTGCGACCTGATTGACAGGCTAGACTCCATCCAGTTTCAAATTTACAAGAGATTATCACACTTGTATTTTACAAATTTACAAGAGATTGCCACAGTGATTAAACACTGACTTTTGCCCTGGGAGGTATGCGGAATTCTAGAGATTTAAAATATTTTGCGGAGCTTTTACCTAGAAAGTCTCAAGATGTAGGTGACCGGGGAAAGCATCTTGGACCTGCCTGTAGTAGGAGACTGGAGGAGGATTTCCCTTCAGGAATGTGGCGCTCGGCAACTTATCTCTGCTATGCAAAGAGAAGCTGTGGACCGGGCTCACTACAGAAACACGTGCAGAGACCCTCATCCATGTGTGAGAAAGAGCTTTCCCTCGAGAAGTAAGGTTGTATCAAGAAAACATCCTAGCCCATCCAACTCAAGTCCATAAATCTGATACGAGTCCATGAGTCCCTCTTCAGACTCATGCAGCCTCATGCAATGACACAGGATGCAGGAAGATCACAGGCCGGTGGGTGCAGGGTCATGGGGACCTAATGGCTATGGAGACACGGCAGGGCACTGGCAGCTCTCTGGGTGTCCAGCAAGCCGGAAGATGGAGGCAGAGGGAGAGAGACCAGACTCCAGAGAGTTACAGATCAGACTCACCTCCAAGGGAAGTCATCAGCCTAAACTGGGCTGACAGGCTGGGTTCCACCCATATCTTCTTCCAGGTGCCATGTTGGCAACAAAAACACCTAACACACCTCAATCTTGGCTTTGGGTAGAAGGTGGAAACAAATCCCCTGATAACTGATAACCACCAGCAGGTCTCAAATGTTTCCTTTCTGAATGATTATACCTGTTGGCCTGAAGAACTTCTAGCATCAAATGTATTTTCCGTGGTCTTGGGTTGCCAGGGCTCTCAAGTAGCTGAGAGCATTGAAAGCAAATCCCTTTTAGCTGTTTCAGCTTCAACCAGACTTAAAATTACACAGAGAACATTTTAAGAAGAATGGATAGCTTACATTAAGATTTTACCAAGCAAGGAAGGACATAAGGCACCGTGATTAACAATCGGGAGCAAACAAAAAAGCCAAGATGAGCATTCTCAGACTGGAATGCAGAATAATTTTTTAAGGTCTAAACAAATAGAAGCAGATGTAAGGCATGATCAAGAGCAGCGCCCCTTGAAGAACAATCAAGCGCATTTGAGAGTTGGCCAAATCGAACCCAAAAAGGGGGAACGCTAACATTTGAAACTTAACACTCAGTGAAGAGGCGAAACATTAGATAGATGCAGCTGGAGAAAGATTTGGTCAACTGGAAAAAATTATTAAGGCCGTTCTGAGAGATTATCTTTAAAAAGTGAAGAGCATAGATTGTAGGAATTTACTCTAAATCTAAATAAAATGTCCTTCTAAAATAGAATAATAGAGAAAATGGGGATGAGATAATATTCAGAGTTAAATTTTTATAAATTCTCCTTACTCCTAAAGATAATGCCTCAAATTCAAAAAAATCTAACAGATCTAAAGCAGATTATATAGAAATAAACCCAGAAATCAGTGGTTCTTAACCTTCTGAATGCCATGACCCTTGACCCTTCATACAGTTCCTCATGTTGTCGTAACCGTCCCATCATAAAATTATTTTCATTGCTACTTCATCACTGCAATTTTGCTACTGTTAAGAATTGGGCGACCCCTGTGAAAGGTCGTTCAACCCCCAAAGGGGTCATGACCCACAGGTTGAGAACCGCTGCCCTAGAGAGCTCTATAAGAGTAAGTAAACAACTATTGATAGCTGGGTTTCTTCCCAAGAAAATGCATTCAAACAGCTTTCGACAAGCAGTGGGTGGCTCAGCAATACACTTCTTAGTCTCATTAGGGTACCTTTTAAAAGGTCCAATGAGAACTAACTTCTGAGGGGACCTACTGGGCGGTTAAATTCAAGGCAGAGCAGTCAGTTCAAAAGGTGCTGCCAGCTGTCCCGGGACTGCAAAGTCTGGTTACATTTGGTCCAGGGACTCAGGAGAGGCATGGGCCTTCTTAAGAATGAGTGTTAGGAAAACGGAACGCTATTTTACAGAGGAAAAGCACAGGAAAGTTGTATCAAGGATATTTTTTTCCCATCGCAACAATTCACCTCCTCATTTTTCAAGGATAGAAAGAACTTCATTGGGAAACCTTACCCCATCCACCCTACAACCTGATATTGCCTTGTGGTAGCTACATAATTTCATGTTAACTTCAAGACACACGAAAGTATAGCAGCAATATTCAACCCAGCAATCAGATCACAGCCTGATGGCATCTCCTTGGGGCTGTGGCCTTCTCATAAGGAGGTCCCTGGGGACCTGCCCCCTCTCTCTGCCTTTACCTTCCTGCTGGCGGACCCTGATTACAACCAGAACCCACCACCACTGGATCCACACGACAAGCCTTGATCTTCCTGCATTCTGCATGACTGCATGTGGCTGCGTGAGTCTGAAGAGGGACTTACGGACTAGTGTCAGACTTATGGACTTCAGTTGGACTGGGCTGGGATGTTTTCTTGATATCTAATTACTTCTTGGCACATATGAGTGTCACTGGATTTGTTTCTCTGGTCAACCCGGCCTAACACATGTCCTGATATTGCCCCTTCAGACTTCTTTTGGGTCCTCAACCCTCAAAGAACATTGAAAATGAACATGATTTGAGGATGCCCAACTCCTACTTTGACGTGAGTCAATTAAGGAACACAGAATTCTTTGAGAGAGGAGGGAGACCCATGGAAACAATTCCTTAGAGGTGATTAGACCTATATGGGGATATCGGGGCGGGGGGGTGGGGCGTGAAGCTTCACCTTTTGATATTTTTACCTAATAAAAATTTCTGTGCTTTGGAAGCAATACTTGTTTACTTATCCTTATATTATAGTAAAAGTGAAAAATACCACGAGTAATAAAGAATAGTAAAAAAAGAGAGTAGAAGAGAGAGAGCATGCTGAATGCAGCCACTGAGACTAGGCGGATACCCTCCAAAATCACGGCAAAGAAGAGGACGATTAACTTCTGAGCAGCAGCCACGGCAGTAAGGAGAAAGCAGGAAAATATCTGTAATGTGCTTCGCAAACGGTGAGCTCAGAGTTGAGCTTTCCAAGAAGCCATCTCTCAAGAGTGTAGGTGAAATACGTCTAACTTCAGGCAAACATATGGAGTTGAACATATGAAATTGGCCCTTGGTGCCCTGACTGTAAGAAATCTAGACGAGAGAGGCCAGGCAGAAGGAACATGAACTCTGACAGGAAATCTGAGGTGCCTGAAAGAATGAGTAAGAAAAATCAGAAAACATGGATTTCTGAGAATGATACGAATAAAAAAAAGTGTGTGTGTGTGTGTGCGTGCGCGCGCACGCGCAGGTTGGGAAAACAGGCCAGGAGCCAAATCCAGAATGTCATCGCCGAGAACACTGGATGGGAAATAATAGCAGCCTAAGGCTTCTAGGGAACTTGTTTAAAAGGAACATGGAAACCCCGAATACCTTTGTGCAGTCGACATATTTTAATCGATATGTATAAGTAGCGCTGGTAGCCATAGAAAGACTAAAAGACAGAGAGGGTATGGACCTTCCAAGTGAGGAAAAGAAACAAGAAAAAGAACAGAAAATCAAAACAAAAACCTAATTCTCTAAAACGTGGTGTGATAAGAGGGGGTAAAGCAGAGGAATCAATAAAAGTAAGTGGAACAGATGGAAAGAAAATAAGAAGATAAGAGCAATAGACTTAAATATATTATTAGCTACAATGAAAACACATGGACAAAACACTAGACTCAAAAGACTACAATCGGCAGATGAGACTTTTTGAAAAATCCGTATTTTAAAAGAGATACAGAGCTATACCAAAAAAATAAAGATATACATTCAAAGTTAAGGAGTGAAAGAAAATTATTAGGCAGCTACTGACTAGGAGAAGTTGATGTTGTTATATCAAGGAAGATTACTCTTTAAGCAAAAATAGTTACAGGGTTTTTTTAAAGGCAACTTATTAATGATAAAACTCTCAATTAATTGGGAAAGTATTATCATGTGAAACCTCTTAAGTGCCTAATACATAGTTTCAAAGTCTACGCACAAGCGTGTGACAGATCTGTAATGAAAAATTGAAGATCCACAATCATAATGAGATGTTTTAAAACAGCTTTCTCAGTAAGTGCTAGAAAACGCCATAAACAAATCAGCAAGTATAGGAACTTTGCACGGTGGGTGAGTTCCTGGACATCTTTAAAGACACTGTACCCAAATGCACGCTCTCCACATTCTTTGCATGGAGCTAGGACAGTAGGTACCAGCGTGAAGAGCTGGCCAAGCATCAAGGACACATGGACCCCTTACTGACTATCATGCACTTCCATTTTTTAAACAAATCAACAACAAAAGCATTACTAGGAAACCAACTATCTTTGGAAATGGTATTTTTAAAACCTACATAATTCATGAGTCAAAGACCAGAATCATGGTAGAAACTGGAGAATGAATAGAGCTGAAAGAAAATGAAAACGCTGTGTACCAGAACTTGTGGAATTCCATTAAAATGGTGTAAGCAAATTCAAATACCTCGAAAGGAGGAGAGACTGAGAATTGATGAGCTCAGCATCCAGCTGAAGAAAAAAAGATGAAAAAGAACGTCAGAATAAACATAAGGAGAGAGGAAGAAACATTAGTGTAATAAGAAACAAGTAGGTAAGCGATTGCTTCTCCAAAATGAATGATTATTTCTTTGCAAGTCTAAAAGCAAAAACATGAAACGCAGCCATTGAGTCCATCCTGACACATAGCGATCCCAGGTAGGGTCTTCGAGACTCTCGATCTCTAGGGGAACGGACAACCTTGACTTTCTCCCGGACAGATTAGTTAATCAAATTGTTAAGTCTCGAACAGATCTGTCAAGAAAGATGGATGCAAATGAAGCAGAATTTAAATAGCTATTATGAGCACCGAGATGCCTGTCATTTTGCAAATGGAGAGAAATGACAAACGACTGAGGGAAACCCAATTTGTCAACACTCACTCCAGAAGTAAAAGAACACCTGAAAACCCTCCACGCCTAAAGAGAAGTGAATCGACGCTTTTCAGTTTCTGGCGAAGAAAACGCTAGGCCCAAGCAACCTTTTGAGTGTCTCCGCATTGCTTGGAGGCCAAGCAATCGTTTCGATCTTGCGTGAGCTCTTGTAGAGAACAGAAAAGGAAGAGACACGTCCCAAGTCTGGTGGAAGGCACAAGGTGAGATGCTTTCAGAATGCTACAGGAGATTATAGGGAGCAATGTCTTGAACAAGATCATAAAGTATGCTCCATCCCAGTGGATAGCCACTGGGAGACTCAACTGTCCTGAGACCGAGCACTGAGGCCACTGCCCTCGCGCTGGAGGAGCCCACACTACACACTGCACTAACGGCGAAAGCACTCGGCTGCTGACCGAGACGTTGGCAGTTCGAACCCACCACCGCTCAGTGAGAGAAAGATATCACAGTCTGGTTCCACAAAGATTTGCCATCTTGGAACAAGCCTATGGCGCAGATCTACTGTCCTATAGGGTTACTGTGAGTCAGAATCCATTCATGGCAAGGGGTATGGTTTGAGGGTAGTCATTTGGAAATACTAAGTTTGAGCATGCCTATTTCCTATAAAGGGGCCCTGGTGGCAAGGTGATTATGCATTGGGCTGCTAACCGCAAAATCAGCGGTTTGAAACCACCAGCCGCCACTCCTGGGGAGAAAGGAGGTTTCTTTCTACTCCCGTGTGTTAGTCAGGGTTGACTAGAGAAACAAATTCAGAGACACTCCTATGTATAAGAAAGAGCTTTATATCAAAAGAATAACTGTATATTAAGGAAACGTACCAGCCCAGTCCAAATCAAGTCCATAAGCCTGTAAGTCCAATACTAGTCCATAAATCTCTCTCCAGACTCACACAGCCATGGGCAATGATGCAGAATGCAGGAAAATCACAGGCTGTGGATGCAAAGTCTTGTGAAGCCAATGGTGGTGGAAGCATCTCAGAGCTGGCCTGGGGCTCCATGTGGCTCCTCCCGCTCTCCGAGTGTAGCTCTTCAACAGGACCGTGAAGCAGGGAGAGCGGCTCCTTGCAGGTCTCAACAAGTCTCTGGGTGACTTGTCAACAGGAAGAAGAAGGCAGAGAGAGAGGAAGTTCCCAGAATCCTCATGAGAAGGCCACACCCACAAGGAGGCATCATCAGGCTATGATCTGATTGACAGGCTAGACTCCGCCCCTCCACTCTCAATACCCTCAAGTTGACACAAGATTATGTAACGACCACCCCCTGTAAGTGATTACAGACTCAGAACCTCCCAAGTGCAGTTGTACCCTGCCCTAAAAGGTCCCTAAGAGTCGACATCAACCCAGGGGGAGTGAGGTGTTCTTTTATTTTTTATGTTCAGTAAACCTGGCGGTTTATTTTTATGCATTTCACACTTGGATGCAACAGAATCTGTAAAGAACATGCATGTAAACATGGTTCAGAATCTCTAAGACTAAAAGCCGCCAAAGGCCAGAGAACAGTAGCATCAATACAGGGCAGGGTGCGTCCACACTAGAAGGTTGTATGACAGCATAAAGGAACCCGTCAGTGTCACACCCGTCGACTTGGGAGAGTCTCCGGGGCTTACAGTGGCTGTCAGCAGCAGGCCACAGATAGCATCCCACAGTACAGTTCCCTTCACAGAAAACCCCCAAAGTGGCAGCACTGAAGAGACCCCGGGCTGTGATTCACTGATTCTAAGGGACATCTTTATCTACACAGTTAGCTCTTGCTGCATTTGGGCTGCATCTCACCGGGTGCATTTTACAATTACAGTTGGCAGCAGTGTTTCTTTCTTGGCACGCAGGAACTACTGGAGCCTCTTACAGTTACTGGGGCTTGGGCTCCGTGGAATATGGTGAGATTCTCCATAAAAGCAAGAACATGATACAAAATCTGGGATCATGATTACCTCTGTAAGGGAGGCGGGAACATGTAGGGAAATTCTAAAGAGCAAGCAATGGACTAATTCCACCCCTGTCCCCCGTAGGTGGTGAGTATCTGGGAATTCATTTGCTATTATTATTATTGTCTTTTAGGCAACTTAGACTCTTGTGTGTGTGGTATTCTTCCCAATTAAAACTAGTGTCAAAGGCAGGTGAGGAAGTAGAGAGGTCCTGTGTGAATGACTCAGGCAGCTGGGCTGCCCTGAAGGGGAAGAGAGAGCCAGGTGGTTACAGCTGGGTCGGATCAATGCTGGGAAGGGTCAGCTCCATCACAGCTGGCAAATGGACTTGCAGAGCAAAAGGTGAGCATGTAGAATCTGTGGTGGGACTTTGTGTGTGGTTTTCATATGATGCTCTATTTCCCCTGTGGCCCTTATATAATCTGTCAACTTGCTAAGCCTGTCAATCAGGTCCATAGCTAATGAGGCGTCTCTGTGTGCATGGCCTTCTCCTGAAGATTCTGGGAACTCCTATCTTACTTCCTGGAGGTGGGACACAAACACACTCCCTGCGGGACACTTTCCTGTTGACAAGTCACATGGAGCTAGGGATAATGGCAGCCAGAGCCTTGGAGCTGGAGGAGCCACGTGGAGACCCCTGCCAGCGCTAAGATACCTTGAACTTCTAACCCCGAGACCTGGCAGTTCAAACCCACCAGTCACTCCTCGGGAGAAAGATGAGGCTATCTGCTCTCTTAAAGACTTATAGCCTTGGAAACCCTGGGTAGGGGCACTATACGTGGAAACGGACTAGACTGGAGAGAACAATACTTGTAAAGATGAGCCTGCTGGAAAACGAGCAAACTCAAGAAGGTGGGTTCTCCATCCTATCACTTCTGAGTTCTAGAAAGAGCAGAATGGACACACCCACACGGGAAGCCACGCACCGTGTGAGGACCACTATAGGCCCTCCATAAGTCAAGGAACCAAGGAGCGGGCTTCGCGACGCCATTGGCTTCTGAGGTTCTCTGAATCGCTGGGCGGCGGGCTGTCTCCCACACACGACATGATCTCGCGCCCCTGCTTTCCTCTGCGCACTCCCCCTCGTTCACCGTCCCCCTCAGAGGAATCGCCGACCCCCACGTCAGCGCCATAACTAAGCAAAAGGGTACAGAAGGTAGAAATCGCCATGGAGGTACGAAAGAGAAGGCGTCTGAGAAGCAGAGCGCTGGTCTTCAGAGGGGCCAGGCACGAGCGCGCACAGGGCAGCCCGAGGCTGGGAAACGGCGAGTGGAAGCCGTGTGCTTTGATGTGTGAAGATTGTGTCGCAGCAGGGGAAACTGAGGGCTTGGATGGGTACCACAGACGTCCTGTTGGTTGGCCTCAGAGACTCGAGTGGCAGGGAGATGTCCTGGTAAAGCACCGCCCAGATGAAGGCAGAAGTCGGATGACCCACAGCGAGCTTCCAGAGCACGCTGACATGGTGAAATGGCCACCTCTGACCCTGGAGATGACCTGAGACCTTGACGAGGACGCTGATGATATCGAAGTCGAGCCCAGCATCTTATATCCCTATCGCTCAGGACTGTCCTGTGATTAGGACCCGACTGTCCCGTTGTAGATCAGCGTTTCATTAGCACTGACTTTAAGACAGTGGTTCTCAACCTTCCTCAGGCTGCAAACCTTTCATACAGTTCCTCATGTGGTGACCCCACAACCATAAACTTATTTTTGTTGCTACTTCATCACTGTCATTTTGCTACTGTGATGAATCGGGTGCCCCCTGTGAAAGGGTTGTTCGACCCCCAAAGGGGTCGCGACCCACAGGTTGAGAACGCTGATTTAAGGTATTGGTGTTTCCGTTAAAACTGAGAGTGTTGAAATACCAAAAGAAAAAGGTGAGGCGCGCTTCGTTCTTTTGATGAAATAGAGGTTCTGAATAAAAGACCATACCATGTATTATTTAAAACAAAACGCAATACTGACTTTCCTGCTTTGACCACTTCACTATGAGGAAATAAATATTCAAGTGAGCCATCTGCCCTCTACTCGTTAAGGGCTTTGACTGGTCTGTTGAGTGCACAAAGTCTGTCTGTCTGCTCCAGACACCTCCATGGTCCCTGGAGAGGTCGAGGTCCTTCAAGAGGCTGAAGTCTGTAACTACAGTCAAAATAAACAGGCCCGGGTTTTTTTATATTTAGATAACATATTACTTTTCATATCACACAGTTCTGTTGTGACCTTGAGTTTTCACCATAAGACATAACAATGAAAAGGCATTTCCAAAAAGCTTTTCCGAACTTCCGTGTTCATGGCAATTTTGAATTTCTGAAGCTAGTAGTTGCAGTTATTGGACGCTAGGCGGCACCACATTATCTGAACATTGGAAATACTGGTGCAATTGTGGCACTTTGCTTTCCCCCAAGCCCTGTGCATTGGAAATTTCCCGAACAGATATATTATAACGTGATACATGTTTAGAGAAGGTTTTAGACAACCAGAAGCTTATGTTAAATGTGCTCTTTTATTTTCAAAAGTTACACACGGCAAGCTGCAATTTGGAGTACTTTGTAAACAATTAAGTTAGCTATCAATGAAAATCTAATTTCCACCTAGGAAACATACAACTTTCCTCTAGTTCTCGAATGCTTCCCCCTCCCCCCACTATCATGACCCCAATTCTACCTTACATATGCGGCTGGATCAGAGCATGTACACTGGTACAGATAAGAACTCGAAACACAGAGAACCCAGGACAGATAAACCCCTCAGGACCAATAATGAGAGTAGCGATACCAGGAGGGAAAGGGGAAGATGGGGGAGGGAGGGGAAACTGATCACTATGATCTACATATAACCTCATCCCAGGGGGACGGACAACAGAAAAGTGAGTGAAGGGAGATGTCGGATAAGATCTACATGTAAGATATGACAAAATAATAATTTATCTCCTCACCTAGACCCCTCTGCAAGGGAATCTCCAGTGGCCAACAAATGAGCTTTGGGTCTCCACTCTGCACCAATGAAGAATACAGCTTTCCTTTAGTTCTTAAATGCTTCCCCCCCCCCCCCCCCCGCATCATGATCCGAATTCTACCTTGCAAGCCTGGCTAGACCAGAGCATGGACACTGGTGCAGATGAGACCTGGAGGCACAGGAATCCGGGGTGAATGATCCCTCCAGGACCAGGGGTGTGAGGGGCGATACTGGAAGAGTAGAGGGAGAGAGGGTTGGAAAGAGGGAACCGATTATAAGAATCTACGAGTGACCTCCTCCCTGGAGGACAAACAACAGAAAAGGAGGTGAAGGGAGATGTCAGACAGGGTAAGATATGACAAAATAATAATTTATAAATTATCAAGGGCTCATGAGGGAGGGGGGAGCGGGGAGGGAGGGGAAAAAAGAGGACCTGATGCAAAGGGCTTAAGTGGAGAGCAAATGCTTTGAAAATGATGAGGGCAAAGAATGTACAGTTGTGCTTTATACAATGTATGGATGGATGGGTGGATTGTGATAAGAGCTATAAGAGTCCCCAATAAAAGTATTTTTAAAAAAGAAAGAACCTTGAATTTCATAACAATGTATGCAAATCGAGCCTTTTTCACGTATACCCCGAAACCTGGGAAGAAGGGACTCATCACAGCTTAATGAACGAAAGAAGACGGGTCCCATTTCTAAATGGAAAAGCAACAGCTAAGAAACAAAAACAAGCTGCAGTGTGTATCGTGCACTTACTTGACATTAAGGATGATGTATTGCATTGTGTGTACATTTGGGTAGGGTTTAATTGTTGTTGTTTTTTTAATGTTATCAACTCTAGTAAGATGAAGATAAGGGGTGGGCTGGTTAGACCTCACTGGCCACATTTCCATTTTCTGTAGCTTCTGTAGAAGAAATCCATAATGAAAACTTTTCAATATTGAAAAACAATACAACGGGCAATTAACCCTCACATGGCTTCAACACCAGAAATGCATCTTCCTGACCCTTCTCTACCACATTCCCTTTCCCATGTGAAACCTGGGGCCAGAATGGGTCCTAATAAAACACTTCATTGCAAAGTAGGAAGCATGGCTGCGCAGTAGTGTGGTTTGTGCTTCTTGTGCTATGGAGAGTTCCTAGATGGAATAAGGTGGAATGCACCAGAGACCGAGAGCTGCTTTTTAATATTGGCAAAATGGCACTTCACAACAACAACACAAAAGAGCCGAGCTGCGTTTCTAGTGGGTGACTTTCCACATGTGTTACAGGTTGTGGGGAGGAGAGTGCAACTAAACATTGTTTCTTCCACTTAACCTCCTCCAACAAGTACGGTGTGTCTGAAGTTAAACACCCCAGCAATGGTCCCCAATTCATGGGGGCCGGAATCTCAAATCCTGGTGATTAATCACAATGGGAACTCAGCTGTAGCTTCTGTGCAACGCTACTTGGAGTTATTTTAGTAAACCTATTTCATGTGGAAACTGTTGTTTCATTGCCTTGATTATATTTCAAATCAAGAATGGAAGTGGTCTCTGGGGAAAGTTAGCGTATGTTTTTAAAATGCATTCTTTGATTGCAAGAATATAGTGATAGAGTTATATAAGCCCCCAATAAAATGATTTTTTAAAACTATACAGTGACATATGCTGTGCCCCCAAATTAAAAAAAGAAAGAGAAGAATAGTGAGACTTAATTCTCAGCGTGTGTAATGGTTGTAACTAATGAATTTGATAGGGTGCGTTCTTCATGCAGCGTCTATCCTATTTCCCGTGAGATTGTAAATATATTGTATCACTGAAGTGGCTAGACAACCAAACTAATCCAGCACTTGTATAAAACTACTTGCCAACGTCCAGTTGTGTGTTGGATCTTTTTGTGAGCATCCAGCTTCTAAGGAGACCATCGCTTGAGCCTGTGAGCATGATAGAAAGTCATGTTTTGGTAAGGAATGGCCTTCGGTTCTACTCACCGCAGCTGTGGAATCGCGGCTAAAAGCGTATTTGCTTTGGAGCCAAGGGGTACCCAGAGCTAAAAAGGTGGAAATGGACAGGACAGAGATGCTGATTTGGACAGTCAACCCGCAGAACCGTGAGAGGAGACAGTTCTGCTCTGTGAAGCCTTCGCTTACGGCATCTGGGTGACAGTCGCTCTGTTGTCCCTAGAGGTGCTGGTTCTGTACGACAAAAGGAAACTCTGCCCAGCCTGCAGCACCCCCCAGGGCTCCTAGGTGAGAGTCCATGGGTGCAGTCACGGGGCCCACCCATCTCATCCAGGGCCTTCCTTTTGTTCCCTGCTGCCCCTCTACTTTGTCAAGCTCCTGCCCAGTCATTCCAGGGAACCCAAGTACCCCTGTAAGAGTGCCACTCGGGAGATACGGGGTTGTGGCCCACGTGGGGTGACCGTGGGTGGGGGGTGGGGGACACCCAAATGACGACTGCACACAGGTCCTTTGTGAAGTGTTTCACAGCAGTGCATTGTTGTGGTTGGTTTAAATCTCCCTGGAGGTAGTCACAACAACACTTTCATAGCCTAGCTTACCCGGAGTAATATTACTGACCAGGCTAAAATTCCATGCTGGTTCACTTTTGGAAACTTCCAGTGCCCTTGTCAGAGCTGTCCGTGTCACCCAGTTGCAGTGGTTTCAGCACATCACGTGTTTTCATCTGCATGTGCTCCAAGAACACACCATGTCCTGCTTTTACAGTCACCAACACCGTCCATTTGCCTGGGGTTTTAGCTAAAACACTGGGTCATTCGTATTTGCGCACCTCTGCCAACAACTTCTTTTGAGAATGCAGTAGCGATTTAAGGAAAAGGAGTAAGAATGTTCAAGGCTCCTTCCCAGTTACTAGGAACAATGTCATTAATGATGTTGTAACCAATGCAGAAAGATTTTGCAAGCTACTCTTGCTAGAATTCACGTAATCTGAGAGATGACGTTTAAGTAATTAACAACTACATTTATCCCATATGGTTCTATGATTAGGCAGCCCAGGTGGTGCAGGGTTATGAGCTGGACCGTGAGGTCAGCAGTTCGAAACCATCGGCCGCTCTTCAGCATAAAGACAGGACTTTCTACTCCCGTAAAGAGTCACACTCTCAGAATTCTATTCTGTCCTGTCGGCTTACTGAGTCGGCATCTACCCAAGGGTAGTGAGTTTTAGTTTAATCTATGATTAGAATTGATAAGGCATGTTCCTTTCCTCTGTGTGGTCTGGCATGGGAGGAGGCCCGTGGAGATGGGGGGGGTGACACCAAGAGTCAGCACACTAGTGACACGGACCACAGGGATGCCACTGCACCTGTGCTGCATCCTGAAATGAGAACCACCAGCCCAGGTAGCCCTCTCCTCAAAGCTCTGACTCTTCTAGAGAAGAAGACCACTTTCGAGACCAGGGCTCGGAGATCTGGCGACATTGAACTCGGGTGGCGGCTGGCTTATCCAGTCAGGAGATAGAGACTCCCTTTCAGCATGTCTGAGCAGGAGGGCTGTTGTCAGGAGCCAGGGTGGCAGAAAAGCTCGCCAATGGCACATCAGCTGTGAGCCGCTCTCCTTGCAGCCAGATAGTGTTAAGCCGGAACTGAATTGGAGTGGCACCTGCTGAGCTCTTTGCATGTATTGTCCCACACTGCCCTCTGCTGGCCAGCAGTGAGCATGCTCGGGAGTCTGCAAACCACTCTGAGACCCCTCTGCAGGCAAACAAGCTCTCCCTGGGGCTTCAAAGGGGCAGTGGTTGCCTGCTCCTGTGCCAGTCATCATGATCTCACAAGCGGTGGCAGTCCCCTTCACCTGGTCCACAGGGTTCTCACTGACTGATTTTCAGAAGTGGGTTTATAAGCTTTCTTCCGTCCGTCTTGGGCAGGAAGTTCCAGGGAAAATGAACATAGCTGAACACCCCACTGTCCCATGCAAACAGCTCTGCTTCCTCTTAAAATACACAGATTGAAAAAACCCCACAGATCTCCTGGACAGGCAGGAAGAAGTTTCAGGGGCCAGAGAAGCAGGCGAATCCCACCCATCTCCATGCACAGACATGTTTTGAATCCATTGTACGGTCACCTCCCAGGCCTCCCCCAAAATAAGGTTTCCCAAGATCCAAGAATCTAAGAATTAGGAAATTAAGTTGAGACGCCTTAGCAAAACACCATGTGACTCATCATTTAGGGTTTTTGAAAGTTGTGTACTTGTATGTTTGGAAAAACCACATACCCCAATATTTTAAAATCATGACCTTTTTATAGTACATCTGAAACAATGCTTTTATAAGAATACTTTATTTTCAAGTATAACTTTTTAATTAAAGTACTAGTTGATGCTTTCAGAAATTTGAACTTTTTATATTGGGACAAAATATACAAAAATAATATAAGAATCTCTTGAGTTGAGAAGCCTAAGTTAATGCTAGAGAAAAAGCCTTACTCTCATTGAGAAACCCAAGAATTCTCAGTCATTTGTGCTAGGCAGAATATGTAGTTTTGAATAGTCTTACTTAAATCCAAAATGGGGAGCAATAAGATTCACTACCATAAATAAACAGGAGATTCCTAAGGAACGCCAAAGGCTGAAAAACAAACAAACAAACAAGCATAGATACAGGAATGGATTTGGGATGCATACTGTTAGCTCCAATTTAAGAACAATTAGTTCTTACAAATTACTCTGCTCAATACTCACCCTCATGAAGGAAACACAAAAGATATGGGTGCTATAGCAAAGTGTGGTGAAGAAATTAGATGGTGCCCGGCTATCAGATGGAATCATGTCTGGGGTCTTAGAGACTTGTTTCTGAACAAGCAGCCATCTAAGTGAGATATCAACTAAGCCCACATGGAAGAAGCACACCCACATCTGTGACCCAAGGATTATAAATGCAGAGCTGAAGGAGGGACTATTATCACAGCTTAAATTGTGATTCTGGCTTCATGAAGGCTATGGATGACAGTGGAGGCCCAAGACACATTTGTGAGATCTACACAGGAAATAAGTGTCTGCTGATTTCCCTCTAACCATAATGGAGGGATGGGAATGAACTGGTGAGCAAACAGCATGCACTGGAGAGGTGATGAGCGGAGATCAAAATGACAAACCCGACTTGAATGATTAAAACCTTGTCACTTGATCCTCCCTCTGATATGCTTTCGGTTTTCAATATTTTCTGTGGGTTTGTTTGTCCCTACTGGGTTTATTTCTGTTGTATTTCGTCATTGTGGGTGGCCCTCTTGAATTGTTATTCTATGTGTTTCTGGATATGAAACCCAGGATGGGTGAACCTAGAGTGACAGCCAGTAGAATAAGGGTCCCTGGTGGGTTGGGTGGGAGAGGGAGCCGATCTCACAGAGGTCAAGAAGGCAGAGAACGTTTGGACACTGATGGTGGTCGCAATGGTACCTGCTGGTGTGGTTGCGCTGTGGAGTGGCAGGATAGTCGTGTTAGCTCCCAGTAAAGTAGTTTTGAAAAACAAGAATAAGACATCCGAGACAGGTATGTTCCAGGGCTGTCCTAAACTGAGTGGTCTAGTAAAGAGAACCTGTGAAACTTACATGACCTGCAACCAGCCATCCTCACGTGATTGTAGAGGCTGACAACCTTCGTCCATAGATCAGATATCAGCCTGGAGATTTCTCCTGCAGACCTGATGAACCCAAGACTCGCGAGCCAAATGGCAGCCTGCTGACTCACAGGCTAGAGAAGTGACAGACCCCCAGGACTGCAGGCAATGCCACAAGCTGCTGCCCCCATCGAAGAGCCAAGAGGTCAGGGGATGAGAAGTCAGGTGCGGGGCCCGGAACCAACAAAAAGTAAGAGACTTTGCCAGAAGGGACATGCATGTTGGAAGCAGGCCACGCTCCCAAGAAAGCGCCTTCTCAGTTGACTGCTCCTAGCGGATCTCATCATGGAAGTGATTCCATGATATCAGATCTCCTCGTGGAAGGGATCACATGATATAGATCTCACTGTGGGACTCTGATGCTCATCATAAGTACCAAACTACTGGGACTCATGGCCCAGCCAAGAAGACACACAACTTTAGCCATCACAAGGGCCTTGGTCCCGCCGACTCTTAGCTAAGTCCCAGGCCCTCCCTCTGCAGGCAGTGGCTACAATGAATATTTAAAATGCAAATCAGCTCATGACATCTAGCCCTCTAGTTTGGGAGAGGCCAAATGTCAAACCACGTGAAAACAACATGTCTTATCAGCTCGACACACATGGCTAAAGTCAGACCCTCCAACCTGCAGTTCGGGCGCCCTTCCCTTCTCTTCCAGCTACTCCTGCATCTCCCATCCTTTAAGAATACCTCTGGTTGCAGCGTGCGTGGTGCCTTCCTGCTTCGCTTCTGGAGGTCCAGCATTTGATTGAGGTCCTTCTTGGCTATTGGTAGCTGCGTGGAGTCGGTTGACTCACGGCCATTCCAACGACCACCAAGGAAAATGCTGCCTGCCCATGCCCTGTTCCCTTGACCAGTTTGGAATTGAACCATTGTGAGCCACAGAGTTTTCAGTGGCTGATTTGGGGAAGTGCCTTTCCAAGCCTTTCTGCTGAGTCTGTCTTAGATTGGAAGCTCTACTGAGACCTCTCTGGCCTCCCAGCAATGTGTGAGCCTCCACTGACTGACCAGCAGCCACGGCAGTGGATGCGTTATAGCCAGACTCTGCGATGATGGATTTGCGTACTGCTGTCCCTTTCCTGATCCCGTCCTCAGGCATCATCACCCTCAGCCATTGCTGTCAGCTCAGTTCCTAATGAGCAGACATTTGTGAGTGAGTGGGCAAGGGAAGGTAGTCAGAGAGGTGAGGGGCACCAAAGCCCCTCCATTCTGTCCCCAGAACAGAGTCTATTCTGTCATTTAAGGGAAGGGTCACCTTGTGCCGTGGCAAGGGCAGCAGATGGGGTGGCTCGGCTCCGGCTTGGGCAGAGCCGCACTTGCACCTATGAAGGACACTCACCATCCAACCCCTCTCTCCCCATTCCCTGATTTTGAGAACACCAGGGAAATAGAACCAACCATGAGCCACTGTTTAGGAGAAGGTGGAGGGCAGGAGATGTCATTAGAATCATGTCGCGTGTCTAACCCAGAAGACATGTTGAGGTTTTACCCTGTACCTGTCAATGGGCCCTGGTGTAGGTAAATTGGGTTGGTTGGTTGCTGTTTTGCAGATGTTACCGGTTAGGTTAAACATGCTCATGCTGGCAACGGTGGGTCTGGTTCCTAGTCCTTTCCAGTGGCATCTTAGCAAAGGGCCAAAGGCAGGGGAGAGCTCTGTCCCAAGGAACACCAAGGCACAGCTGCACACTGGCCCAGAAGGCCTGTCCTCTGGAGGGAGATACAGCCGATGAGCTACTGGTGCCCTGGACTTGGACTTCCAGGTGTTTCCGTTCTCTAAGGCAGCCCACTCGGTGCGATTCACTTGTGGCAGCCTGGGAAGCAAAGGCAAACAGGTACTCGGCCGACTGCCCGGGGATTCTCGTTCATATCGGTTTTAATCCAGGGTACAAAACAAAACAAGAAAGTCGCCGTGGACCCAACTCGGACTCCTGGGAAGCTCAGCCTGTGCGTCAGAAGAGAACTGTGCTCTACAGAGTTTTCCAAGGGCGAGTTTGGGGCCATCGAAGGTCAGGGTGAGCCCGAACGTCCACTTTCCCATTAGCAGCTGAGCTCCTGCAACTGCTGGTCCCACCTGGGACTCCGGGATGCAAACAGCGTGGGTAGGTCCCAGGCCTGTTCCTTGGAAGGCACCGGCGCAGCCCCGTAGGCTCAAGACCCTGAATGGGTGCCCAGGGAGGGAAAGCCACAGTCCCTTGTACAAACGGGAAAATCACAAGTAGGGGTCAGTGAGCCGGAGCCCCCCCTCCCAAGCAGCAGGCTGACCCTCCAGGGGTCCTTGGCCCAGTCTCCCTCCCAGATCCTCGGGGCCGGCCGAGCAAGGGAAAATAAACTTAGAAGTGCCATCAGTTTAGAATCTGTGGCTTGAGGAAGCTTGGTGAGAGCTGTCCCCAAGAGAGGTAGGCTCACTGCCATCAAGTCGATGCCAACTCACAGAGAGGCTAGCTTATAGGACAGCGTAGAAGTGGCCTTGTGTGTTTCTGAGACCGCATCTCTGTACAGAAGTAGACAGTCCTTCTGCGGAGGAGCCGGTGGTTTCAAACTGCCAACCTTGTGGATCACGGCCACCACGAGGACTCCTTATGAGAGAAGTAGTAGCGAGAAGACTGACATGCTTCATTGACTCAGGACAGGCCTGACTCCAACATCATGGGACCATTTTCCCCTCGTAAATGCTGTAGTTCAGAATGTCCTCCTCTGCCGCTGCCCGCCTCTCTCCTGGGCAGGATCCTGGCACTGGATGGAGACCAGGATCCTAGTGGAGGCAGTCAAGCCCATGGGAAGCATCCAAAGGGCTGCATCAGGGCAGGAGGACCTGGGGGTTCTTCAGGAAGGCGGCCAGCTTGGTGGCCAAGACGTCCAGGTCCGCCCAGTTGGCATAGCGAAAAAGGTTACTCTTGTGCACAAAGTAGTGCTTCAGAAAGTGCTGGCTCACGCACTTGTGCAGCTTCCGGACCAGCCGCAGGAAGGATTTGCTGAAAACCTGCCAGTCCTTGGCGTGCGGATATTTCTCACAAGTCCAAAAGAGCACTGTCTGGGAGCAGAAGAGATGGGTGTCAGAGCTTGTTTCGGAGCTCCTGTGCCGAAGCACTACTGAGCCGACCCGAGGGAAGGAGCAAGGGGGCCTGGTGTGTGACGGCATAGGACTGGCCCCGCCAGCCTCCTCGGCCTCCTTGTTTATTCATTCATTCATTCATTCATTCATTCATTCATTCATTCATTTGACACAGGTATTTCCAAGGCTCTCCATTCTCCTAGTGCCCGTAATTCCCCACCCCTGGGAGATCGCCATCCCAGACTGCCAGACTGGACAGGAACGTGGATGTTTTTCCTTCCACCCAAGGCTACTCTGCTGAAGTCGAGCCCAGCCGAGGATGGCTGGGCTCTGGATCCAGGAGTGAACATCCTCAATCACCCTCTTCCTCCCTATGAAACACACAAGCAAACATGAGAAACGCTCCTGCCCCTCCAAGCCCGCATCTCCGTCTCTCAGGAACGGGTCCTGGGCAGCTCCGCTGAGGCCCCATTACAAGCTTCCATGGCGCCTGAGCAGGAAGCGCACTGGCCGGCGTCCTCCCTGGGTCTTGCACATGGAAGACAGGAATTTCGCCACCAAACCACATATGCCTCACCCAAATTCTCACCTCTCTACACATGAGACATCTCTGTTTGTCATGCCTCCTGCTTCTATGCATCACAGACAGATTATTTGGCCACTGAGCCTGTAAAGGTCCGGGGATCTATCTCCATGTGTTTTCATTCCTGCCTCATTACCTCTCTGGCCCACACTCCTCCTCGAGAGCCATTCTCCACCTGGCCTCCAAGCCTGCGCTCCCTCCTGGTTTCCGCCCAGCACGACTGCTCCCGCTCCCCCAGTGATGGCAGGCGCATCCACTGCCACCTGCCTCTACGTGCTAACTGCTGAGGACTCTAAACCAGGACTGGGCTCTCGTCTCTTCTCCCTCTGTCCTTTCCCCCATGCCCCCTCCTGCACCGCCTGCTTTGAATGACCACTGAATGCAGGTGGTTTGCGATGTTTATCCCTCGTCCCACATTTCTCCTCTGACCTGCTTACCCGCTCTGTCTCGGGAATCTAAGTGTTCCCTCAATCTCAGCACATCCAAACTGAACTCACCATCTTCTGGCCGCGAGCAGGGCTCCCGCCTCCTGAGTTGTGTATCCGCTTAGTGACACAAGACACAAAGCTCAGTCAGCATGCCCTCGCCATGTCCCATCAAGTCCCATCAGTCCTCCTGCCGGTGAAGTTCTCAAGGCTCCTTAGCCTTCTCCCCCTCCATCTCATCCTCGCTGTCATCCCGTCTTGCCCTGACCCCTGCAACAGCTGCCTCGCTCTGCAGACCAGGTGCCCTTGTTCAGACATCAATCTGCTGTGTACCCCCATCTAGAAAACACTTTAGAGGCTGGCTATTGGTGATCGATTGAAGGGGCATGGGGACGTTTGGTCCCTACTTCCCATCCCAGCCCTGTCTTGCCTATCTCCTCCCATGCTTGCTCCCTCTGGCCACGCTGACCTCAGTGACCAGTGTCTTCTCCCACAGATCCTCACACATCATAAGCAGCAATATACAAATCCATCTGCAGACCACAGGGTAACCCCCCAAAAAACGGATGTGATGTGAGGGGATAGTGCATTTGGCGTTCGTTCCGCCAGGTCGGACTGCTAATCAAGGTTTATTTTTTAAAGAAAACCGTTTTATTGGGGCTCTCTTACAACTCTTATAACATTCCATACATCAATTGAAGCTTTCTTTCTATGTAGAGGTTCTGGAAAGATAGTGCGTAACAGTGTGTGATTCAAAAAAAGGCCTGATTTGTGGCAAGCAGGGGACTGGTTTTACCACCATGACAGTGCACCTGCTCAACCAGCCATCTCAGCGTGCCAGTTTTTGGTAAAAACAACAACAACAACAACAAATAACCCCAGCACGCCTCTCTTCCCCAAGGACCTGTCTCACTTGACCTCACTTCATGCAACTTCTTTTTGTTTCAGTGAATGCAGAGGGACATGAAAGGACAGCGATGTGACGACATAGAAGAGGTGAAGAAAAAGGCTGAGGGAGGTGCTGTCGGCCATCCAAACAGAGGAGTTTGAAAAATGCTTCCAAGAGTGGAATTGCAGATTTGACCAGTGTATTGAGTGTAATGGGGAGTACTTTGGAAGTGATAAGGTTGTTTTGTGAAAAAAATGTAAATACATAGCTTTGAAAAAATTCTATTTTGGGGTACCCCCTTGTATAGACATACATTATATACATATATATATACACACACACACATACACATATCCATACATTACACATGCATACATAAACATAAATATACATTACATGTGTATACATATATACCTACACCTACACATATGCATACATATATACATTTTGAGCATGCTTCTTTCTCTCCTTTGTCCAGGAAAGTTATCCACCTGGTCAAAATTCCCCCAATATGCACTTAAACGTATCCTAGCACTCATCACCGTAATAAGACTGATTAGCTGGTTTTCTGGACTGATTTTTGCCGTTACTCTTTCTCACCTCCCGCTCTAGAATGGAGACTTCGTGAGGACAGGGGACTGCGCTGTCTTTACTCTCATGTCACTACCGCCCAGAATCGGACAGTCAACGTGTGGTTGAATAAATAACCCATTATTTAATGTCAGCGTTGAACTATTCAGCAGACTCATATTTTGACTCAGATTAAATTGTTTTGAGCAAACGAGTCAGAGATATTCTTGTGCTTATCAAAATAACATTGGTAGGGGAAAGAAATTAATTCTACTTGTTTGTTAAAATATTTATCTGCAAAAGCAAATTGATGTAGTTAAGGCAATTGTCGCCGAGCCTGCTCGCCCTTGAGTCGGATGAATAAACGGATGAAAACTAAGCCCGTGCATAAGAAGAAATCCCCCCAGGGGAGAGCCTCTGTGGGGGAAGGTGGGGACTGACAGACTTTGGGGAAAGGATGGTAATTCCTAAGAGCTTTCTGGTAATGTCTTGTAACCCAGTCTCCTCCACGTTTCCCAGACTGAAGCTTTGGCAAACGTTCAACGTCCGCAAGCCATCATCTAGGATGGACGTCTAAGCCCACACTTGTCCCCATCCACATCCGCCCCACAGGAGGGAAGGCCTCCCTGTGGAGGGGCTCTGCCCCTGAACCAAGGGTGGACAGCTAGAAGGGACCTAGACTCGCTGCCATCTCACTGCATCGGCCGACTCCCGGTGACCAGCTAGATAGAGCCAAACCACTCCTGTGGGTTTCCTAGACGGCATCTCTTCACAGGAGTAGAAAGCTTCACCTTTCTCCCAAAGAGCAGCTGGTCACTTCGAACTGCCGACCTTGTAGATAGCAGCCCCCTGTGTACCCACTACCCCACCCAGGTTCCTGACTAGAGGAAAAGAGAGCTCGTCCATTCTTCTCCGCAAATCACTGCTGGTTTTTTCCCAAATGCCCATTCTTTCAAGTACACAGTCCTCTGGTGCCAGGCTTGTGGAGCAGGGAGGGCTGAACCGCAGAGCCCGTGCCTAGTGCCTTTCAACGCTTGAGGCCGTCAAGAATCTCGGGCGGAGAGGGACACCTCTAGGCGGGGTGCAGCGTTGAAAGCCCAGGATCAGGGCTAATAATGGGTTTCTGATACGGCCCATCTTTACAGGCGCAGACAGGCCCATCTTTCTCCCTCGGAGAAGCTGGTGAGCTGTGTGGGAGCAGCCTTATGCCACCATGGTGTCTTACATTTCCGTGGCCATACAAGTACCGAACTGCATGAAGCTGAGTATGGACACTTGAGCCCCCAACTCACAGCCCCTCTCCGTGGTCCCGCAGAGCATGCGGATGGGCACTTCCTGGCCATCATGCTCTGAATCCCGGAGAGTGAGCCTGGCCCCCGCTCACCTGCAGATGGTGGGAGGTGAGAACAGGCTTCTTCCCCGGACACCAGACTTCCTCCTTCATCTGCCTAAGGAGCTGGAAGCACTTCCGGCGGCAGCCCCCATCCTCATCCAGCAGCTCCAGCAGCGCCCGCTCGGCCCGGCAGAAGTCCAGCTGCCAGTGGTAACTGGGACGGGCCAACAAGTCAAACCCAAGGGACTATAAGAAGTGGGGAAAGCGGGAGGGGGATGAGACAACTGCTGCCGGGGAAGGAGAAGCCCTCCCCCCAGCTGCCCACAGGTCAGGGGGAGCGATAACTAACAGGTCCGCATGGGGACAAGGAGGGGAAGACCAGTTTCTGAGGGGTCGCCCACGTGTCAGAGAAGGGGGCTCCACGGGGTCCCCGATGCTCAATTTGGGAAGTGGATCATTAGGCCTTTCTTCCAACGCAGTTCTGGGGGGACTCAACGCCCCCTCCCCCCGCGTCTAGGTTGGCACCTGGGCACTTGTTTGTGCCCCCCAGTGACTCCCCTGGGGAGAACACAAGCCATCGCCCCGCAGGACACTCAGCGGGAGGCGCTGTCTTCCAGCTTCTCTTGTGGGTGGTTTGCACCCTGGTGTGTGCAGGGGAACCCCCTGGGAGGTTTGTGAGCATTCTGATGGGTCCGCCCCATACAGTACCTCCCAGCACGAGAAGGCCCTGGAATCTGCATCTCTACGGACTCCACAGGCGGTGCTGATGCTGCTGGCCCAGCCCCCACACCAAGAAAATGGCGACCTGGAGAAGCCTGTGGGTCAACCCAGCTTCCGTGGTGCTGCGAAGGGTCAAGCTGTGAGCATGTCTGCGCTGGTGAGCTGGGGCCCGCCTGCTGATACCTGGATGCACTCCACGGTCTCCGAGGAAGGCCAGCTCCGCAGACATCGGGGCCACTGGGCTTTGGCCGACCAGGCGGTGGGGATCTCCACAGAGGGGACCAGCTCTAGTTCCACCTGACAGTCAGCCGTTTCCATGGCAACCCAAACCACAGTACCACAACTCTCCAGCAGGCTGACTTTACCTGAAATTACCAAACCCACAATGAGAAGGGGGAGTCTTGTTCAAGACCGGCATTCAGAGAAGGTGTTTGTGAGCAACGCAGCAGCCGGGCCAGGGGCGATGCCTCCGTGGCCAAGGAGATTTTGCTGGAGGCGTGGCTAGATCTTTCTGTCCTCCTACCCAAGACTTGCACGTTTCTCTTACAGAAGAAATCCTTTGCAGAAGGCTAATCTGAAAGAGCCACAATTTTTTCCAAAAGGATACTATTCACCATTGTAAAATACAATTGGACCATTGCGCTCCATTCCACCCAAACCGTTAGATGCTGCTTTTCAGAGTGAGACTAGGTGAGGCTGTAGTGGATTTTTGCTCTTTATCCAGATGCGCCGGCATCGATCGGCCACGTTAGAACAGGGAGGCTGGGTTTGCACAGCTGGGTCTTGTTGGTTTGCTTCTATTGCAGCTGAAGGTGCACCATTTGAAACGAGCATCTCCTCGTACTCTTTGCTTTTGCTTCGTCAGAAAGCGCGGGCCTGATAACTGTGGAGGAGGACACCGTGCTCGGTGATGCAGGGGGGGGGACAGCGAAAAGAGGAGGAGCCTCAAGGAAATGGATGGACGCTGTGCTTGCAACGATGGGCGCAGGCCCAGGATCGGGCGGGGTTTCATCCTGTGGGGCACAGGGTTGCTATGGGCCAGAGCTGGGGTGATGGGGCACAGGGTCGCTATGGGTCAGAGCTGGGGTGATGGGGCACAGGGTCACTATGGGCCAGAGCTGGGGTGGTGGGGCACAGGGTCGCTATGGGCCAGAGCTGGGGTGGTGGGGCACAGGGTCGCTATGGGCCAGAGCTGGGGTGATGGGGCACAGGGTCGCTATGGACCAGAGCTGGGGTGGTGGGGCACAGGGTCGCTATGGGCCAGAGCTGGGGTGATGGGGCACAGGGTCGCTATGGGTCAGAGCTGGGGTGATGGCCCCTAACAACCACCTTGACTATGGGCAGACATCGAAAAGCCAAGCGCTCTCTTCCTTGGCCGGCGTGTCGGCTGACCAGACAGGAAGGGGGACAACACCTGGCACCCAGCGCTATTTGCTGAGATCCCCTCTCCAGCCAGGCTGGTTCGAATCTCTTACTTGCACCTCCACTCTTACTACTGTCCGCAAATGAAGAGCAGAGCCGCCTGGCCCACGCTTGGCACTGCTGTTCTCTCTGCTCACTGGGCGCATGGCCTCTGGCATGTTACACTCATTTCTCTAAGCCTTACATGGCAAACATGTACAGAATTCTTACTCTGTAGGGTGGCTAAGAGGGACGCATTCAATAGTCCTTGAGAGCATCTGTATACATTCTGAAAACCCATTAGCTAGGAGTTAAGGTCGTAGGATCTCTCCGAACTGTTGTACACAGCAAAGGCAGAGACTCGCCCTTTCTCTGCACACAAATGAAATGGCGTGCTGGTCCTCAGGAGTCTCTCACTTACCCATCCCGTGTGACAGTCTGCGTGCGCGGGGCATGTGACTGCCCATGGGCTCGTGTGTGTGCCGCGTCCTTTTTAAAGGCTGCGTGGGGTCCAGGTTGCAGAAAGAGCACCATTCGCTTGGCCAGCTTCCCTTTGCTGGTCAGCTAGACAATCTCTAGCTGCTTGCTGTGTGGAACGCCACGGCTGCGGCTCTCATCGGGCACACATCCCCCTTGGTGCATTTGCAGAAACAGATTTCCAGGCTGGAATCGCTCGCTTGTCGAGTAAGCACATTATCAGCATAAACGCAGGCCAGTCTGAAGGCACCAGTTTATACTTCCGAGAACAGTGTCTGAAAAGGCCTGATCCCCCTACACGGAGCACCATCGCTTTTTCATCGTCTCAATCTGGTAGGCGGTTTAATGTGCGCTGCGTCCCTCGGATGAAACTTAAGATTTTCTTTCACCAGCTATTTATATGCTTGTGCTGCAGTTCACATTTCTAGGGTGATTTCTAGTGGTCTCTTCATCTGTTTTTCTTATTGGTTGATAAATTCTCTTTGATAATTAAGGACATTGGCAAGTTGGTTTGTTTTGTTTGGTTGGTTGGTTTTGCTGTTTCTTTTCCCAGTGTGCAACTCTTCCTTTTTCTCGATTGAAAAGGATGTGTCTGTGCATGCCTATATGAGGTATGTGTACATGTGCACATACACAGACACACGTGGGCAGGCACACACATGTGCCACATTGCCCAGGAGCTTAACATTGGGGGTGGTCAAGCTTCATTCTTTATGAGTTTGGGATTTTGTGTTTGGGTTCATATTAATAGTTTGGGGACACTGGGTTTCAGCATGCTGGGAAACTATAGTCAGTCAGAAGGTGTGGGACTGGTCTTGCCCTAGCCAACAAAGTATGTGAATAATTTACTTTTTAAAATAAGCACATTCCAGTTTAGAAGGTAACTCTTCTGGAAAGGGTGCAGACCTCACAGCTTCGGAAACCGGCAGCAATCGAGTGAAATCTGTGGGTGTGTCTGGGTCTGAATTCCATTCTTCCCAATGGCCCACTCAGGAAAAAAAAATAGCCAATTCAAATGATGGGGATTATACAGATGCAAGGAGCACATCGATTGTCGTCTAAAGCACCAGTTTCAAGTAACAAGGCCTAGCGTGTTCTGCAGGAGGTTGTGAGAACAAACGCGAAATGCCTGAAGTGTCCCTTACACTTTCCTGGATTAACTCACCCGGGAGGTGACAGGTCCTAACTGCATTTTCCACCAGCTTCTGGAACACCTGGAGGACTCTGGCAGGCACAATGTCACCTTCAATGTTCACATCGTCCTCATGCCACTGCCATAGGCTCTTCATAAACTGGTCCACCTGCAGCCACTGCTGCAGGTCCTCGGGGCTCCGCACAGGGGTGGGGAGCCTGGTGCCCTGCAGGGTGTAGTACCGCCAGCGCTGCTTCTTGGTCTCCCGGTACCCGGCCAGGCCTCTCACTGGGACTGTGACGAGGAAGTGGGTGGGGGTCAAAACCTGGAGTCAAGAAAGGGGCAAGCAGGATTTTGAGTGCGCGGCCTTGGGGCACCTCAAGAAGGACCTTGAGGAAGCAATCTGCTGAGTCAAGCGGCTCAAGGGACCCTGGTTCTCAGTGAGGTGACAGGTGAGCAGAGCACGCTGCCCCGAGGGTAGTGAGAACAGCCCCCCTTTGTGCTGTCCCAAACGCTGCCGGGGAGTCATTTCTGGGCCCTTTGTTTCGTGAATCTACACGTGAAAGCAGGAACAAGACCTTGAAGCTCTCTCTGGGACCCAAGTTTGGGAGGGAAGGAGAAGGGGGAAATGGACCGATGCCTGGTGGCATCCTCCTCCTGTGTGTGCCCCTTTGAGCGTCACCCCCCACCCCATCATGAGGTGGGCTCTGTTACTGTTTCTCCGAGTAAACCCTGAAGGCTCAGAAGCCTCCAACAGGGGCAGACTCAGAATGCGCGCTCAGGTTTCTGATCCCTTACTCAAGGATCCTTCTGCACTCTGGGCTGTTTCAGCCAAGAATGAATAACCTGGAATGAGGAAGGGGGATAAAGGAATCAGGGGTGGCAGGGAATGGGGATAGAAGGGAAATGCCTCCATTTCTTGTGCCTGTCCTGATAACCCGGTGGCATTTTTCATCAGCCATCCTTACAAAATCGAAGGTGACATAAAAGCTTGTTCACTGGGACCATGGAGCTATTACTGAGGTGACTCTTAAGTTCCCGAGAAAAAGCAATCAATTATCATTGGCCTTCTCCTTTCATAGAGGACCCAGTCAACCACTGGCCCCAGTGAACTTGGACAGGGGATACAGCAAGTTGGCCGTAGTACCAGAGGGAACTCGAACTTGGCTGCCTCGTGTGGGAGCCCTCACATGACCTGCTGGTCAACATAGTGACTGGCACGAAGTTGTCTACTGGAGAAGTAAGCTGCCCCTGCTGGAAAATTCTGACCCTGGAATTTGGTTCACCTTTGCCCAGGGCCTAGCTGTGGACAGATTCATGAGTTGAATGCCGAAATCTGCTCAATGAACTCTGCCTCACTCTCCGAGAACAATGGCTTAATGCTTTAGGTGAGAGATACACCCACTACCTAGAGACTCAGGGAGGGGGGGGGGGGTTGTGAATCTGAATTATGGCATTCATAATCTGCAGGTGCAAGTGAGATCATTTCTGTGAGAAGGCTCTGACCACACCGCACTGTCGCAGGGACAATAGCTGTCGTGCTGGGCCTGGGGGTGGACCCCTCTGTGCAGGTCCCAGGGCAGGGAGGCTGCTCAGGCAGTTCCCCGTGGCCGCCTTCCATGCTCTTCTTTCCTCCACCTGCAACCCCGACCTGCAGACCACTCCGTTCAGCTCCTCTCTCACCGATGCATTCTGTTCCTTCTGGTCCATCGCAGCTTAGCTGGCCGAATTGTTGGCATGAGGCAGGGGTGGGTACACAGCAGGCAGAGGCACAGCTAGATCTATGCCAGGTACAGCACCTGCCGGGGGCATCGTGGTCTTCCTCCGGCATGGAAAGGATCTAGAGGCAGAGAAGCTAGGGCTGGGGGTGGGGGGGGCTATGCCCAGGCACAAGTCCATGGGGGCACCAGACAAGGTGCGGAATGACATTCTAAGGAACCTGGACAAGAGGGAGGAGATGTTCCTGTTGACCCTTAGCCATGACCAACGTCTATTCATCTTGAAGGGGGTGGGGGCTCCAGCCTTGAAGAGGGGGGAACCTAGACACTGCCTTTGGGCACTCCCCTTTCTGCACCTCCACGGGGACACAATTTCAGAGCTTGTCATAGGTTCTGTGACAGCAGATCATTGTCTTCAGGGGCCCTCGGGGGCTAAAGGCGGTGAAACATGTGGCTAGGAGCCGAAAGGCTGACAGTCTGAATCCACTCCGAGGTGCTGTGATAGAAAGGCCTGGTGATCTGTTTCCCAAAGGCAGAGCCATTGCAAACCCCACGGAGCAGAGTTCTACTCCGTGCCACACCAGGTCGCCACGCGTCAGGGTCAACTTGTTGATGGCAGCTTTGAGTTTCTCGACTCTGATTATGCCTTCAGAGAATATACCTCCCCAAAGGATGTGCCTCTCTTTTCTCCAAGTCTCTGCTCAAGCAGTCGTACTTCCGAGACACCATATTGCCCAAGAGGTCCTTATTAGGAAAGGGGTGCTCTATAAGTAAGCACAAGTGTTCCCACTGTGGTCCTCCTTATGAACAGATCAACTTGACCTCTGAGCATTTCTACAGTTGGAATCAGCCCTCCAGAAATGTCCGTGAGCTCACACGGAACAAAGCAGGCAAGTATGGCTTTACAGGCATGTTTACTATGGATTCAGAAGACTCTGTTTGTGGTCGGCTTTCCTGATTAACGAGACTTAAGTCCCTTCCCGTCTCTGTGCCTCCATCCTCATTGCCATAGATAACATCTACGAAAGGATTCAGTCAACAGTACACACTAGACGTGCCTGCCGAAATGCCGTGCTCTTAATGAGGTCAGCACATGAGCAGAAACAAGGCGCTTTCCGTAGTGTTCTCAACGCTGTGGGCCCGGGTCCCTAGGCCAAGCCCCGTGGCTCGCTCCGTGAGCCTTGGGGAGGTGAGCGACACTTGCTTACCTGGATGTTCCCATCGTAAGTGTCGGAGTATGGGATGGCTTGGAACCTAACGTCTTGCTGGCCGATCTCTTTGGTCAAGCAGTGGATGACTTTCTTCACCTCCTCCACTGTCTGGGAGATCAGCTGTTGCCTCAAGTCCACCTGGGTTTGGAGAGGTCAGCAAAGGTGGTTATTGTAGGTGCAGGCCCTTGGGGGAACGGAACAAATACAGTGGAGACGAGGCCTCGGTGGCAGATGGCCAGAGGAGGTGAGCTCAACAAAAGCTGCCCTCCCCCAGAGGCATCAACTCACGCGTTCGGTTTAGGGAAACCGATGTTGGTAAGAAATGAAACAGAAGCTTTAGCAATCGCTAGTCAAGCCAGGAAAACCCAAATCAAGGAAGCGATGGGAAGAATCTGCATGTTTTTTCTGAAATGCAGTGGGGATGGGCGTGGGGGATCTTCGTTTCATGGCTGAGTGTGCACTGCAGGCTGGTGCCAGCATACACCGTCAGAGAGACACAGCCACCATGTAAACTCTATTCATGAATCTTCCTCTTCTTTCCGAGTGTGGTGTAACAGCTGCTTCTATATATTCTAGAACAGTGGTTTTCAACCTTCCGAATGCTGCGAACTTTTAATACAGTTACCAGTGTTGTGGTGACGCCCCCTGCCCAACCACAAAATTATTTTCATTGCTACTTCATCACTGTAATTTTGCCACTGTTATGAATTGGGCGACTCCTGTGAAAAGGCCGTTTGACCCTCAAAGGGGTCATGACCCACAAGTTGAGAACCGCTGCTCTAGAAGAAGCCCTGGTGTGCAAAAGGCCCAGCAGTTGGCGGCCAACTGAAAGGCCAAGCCCACCCACTGGCTTCACGAGTGAAAAGCCTGGGGATCGCTCCTACAAAGATGGCAAGAAAATAAGCCCCTGCGGAGCGATGCTGCTCTGTCATATGGAGCGGCTGGGCACCAGCATCACCGCCACAGCCCCCAACAGCAGCGGCACGTAGTTGCGAGTACTGGTGAGATGCTGCAAACTGGTTACGATATCGGGGGGGGGCGGGCTAAAGCCTGAGTCACCGAGATTTCTGCTTTCCTGAGCTACATCCTCATCTGCTCCTCCCACCCCCCAACAAGCCAGCTATGCACCCACATGAAAGACACATGCGCATGTGGCATGGCTTCAAGTACATGACAGCCCTGCAATGTCTTGATGGCTTAGAAGAATCTTTATTCCGTTATAACTGGACTGCTAGAATCTCAAAGCAATTCTTCGATTGCAGGCCCAGGTGGGCATTTCAGTCCATCTTTAAGGGCCCAAAACTCATTGCTCACCTGTCTAGGACCCAAGCAAGTGTGAGCAGAAAGCAACATTAATGGGTTAATTGTAACTTCAAGCGAAGCAAGCATGCATTACCAAAATGGATTCTAACATCCTGGTTTCCATAACAAGATTATCATAAAATAAACAATATTAAAATTGATGATTAGATCCCGGTTATCATGACAAGACTCACTACTCCATTCAGATTACAATATCAAAAAATAACAATATTGAAAAATAATCAAAACAAATGATATATTAAAAATAGTCACCTAATTGCAGTGTCCTGAACCTGGGAACATGGGGTACATTATAAAAGTAGTCGCCAGCAGAGACTTCCCCATAAGGGGAAGGGGAGCGGGCAGGTCAACTAGCAGCTTACAAAAGTGGAGTTTCTTTTGCTCATCTGCCTCACATGCATGTCTCATGACACCACTTCCTGTCAACTTGTGGTCCTGGGGTCCATTGCTGTGGTGCCGGGAGCTTTGCCACTGGGATCTCAAGTGCCAACAGGCTCACAAATGGTGGACAGGATTCCGTGGAGCTTCCAGACTCAGACAGATCAGGAAGAAAGGCCTGGAGATCTACTTTTGAAAACCAGGCAATGTACACCTTCTGGATCACAACTGAACACTGTTGGACACGTTCCCTGGAGAGGACCGATCACAAGAGGAGGACATCGTGTTTGATGAAGTCGTGGTCACTGAGGGGATGGGATTGACGGAGTCACCGACACGATGGACTCAAGCCTGCTGGCAATTATGAGGATGACCCAGGACCAAGCAACAAGTTGTTCTTTGTCCATAAGGTCATCAAGCGTTGGACTCATTGTGACACCAACTAAACGCAGCAGCAGCGGCATCCACTCACACCTGCTTCAACCTCGCACCTCTAAGTTCCAGGCGGGGTCTCTGGGTGGTACCCAGGGTAGAGTCCTGGGGTAGTTAAGCATTTGGCTACTAGCTCAAAGATTGGAGTTGGAGCCAATTCAGAAGTGCCTCAGAATAGACGCCTGGCAATCTACTTCTGAGAGATCACAGCCTTTGAAAACCGCATGACACCCAATTCTATTCTGACACACACGAGATCACCCAAGTCAAAATCAGCTCCACACCACTAGCATGTGCCAGGCACTGTGGGACACTCTGGGGCACAGCAATTAATAAGGGAGGCACAGCCCCCCTTTACTGTCATGGGGACACAGACACAGGTGCTGAACGCAAGTGTGGTGACGTTACAGCGAGGAAACGTTGGGCCGTTGACTTAGTGCAAGGGCTGAGACCTGTTAGGAAAGCGAGCTCATGCCTTCCAGATGGCTAGTGCAGCAAGGAGGAATTAACAAGAAATAGACGATGGGACCCTTGAATTTAAGGGGCTTATAATCATTGGAGATACACGAAGAAACGGTCTTCTTCAAAGTCAGTGTGCTTGATCTGATCTTGACCGTGGTGATCCTCCCTAGACTGCATTTAAAGATCCTCTTCTGTTAGCAGCAGCCACCCAGCCCTCTCCAGACCTGTAATGTCACGGTCATCTCCACGCCTGTAATGTCATGGTCATCTCCACGCCTGTAATGCCACGGTTCTCCTGAGAGAAGGAAGCAAGCGTACCCTCCTTGCTCATTTGCCAACTACAGAGGCTCTGTGTCTGCCAGAGTGCAAGTGTGAGAGAGAGGCAGTTACAGGGGACAGGCCATTTGCCAGACCCCCAAATAAAATTCTCCTAGAAGCCTGGGATGAAAGGTCCTCTTCACTATGAGACTTCCTTTGTGTGCTGTGATTCGATTTCCTTCGACTGACGTGTACTGACTCTCCACTTCTCACCGGGCAGTTCTAGTCTGTCCTTTGCGGTCGCTATGAGTCAGAATCAATGGCAGTGTGTTTGGTTTTTTGGATCCACTTCATGCCAGGCAATGTGTATCCCTATTGCCCAAGGGTTTACAGGCAAGTTATCAAAGCAAGACTAATTGCCTGGCCACGGAAAATGGTGCCACCGAGTACTGAGTGGAGATTGTGTCAGATGGCATGACCACTCGGAAAGGGCTCTGCCACGGAGCTTGGAGATGGGGGCTTCTCGGGAGGATGGGGTATTAAAGTTGGGTCCTGAAAGATGGCGAGGCATTAGCAACACGGTTGGGGCCACAACGGGCTCAAGCGTAACAACTGTTGTGAGGCCGCCACGGAACCAGGCAGTGCTTCCTTCCGGTGGGCACAGGGTCCCTCTGAGCAGGAGCCGGCTCGGGGCACCGAATAATAACCGGAACAGTCGGAAAGAGAAGGGAGCAAGGCTGACAGCCGTGGCCATCTGGGAGTGAGAAAGGCCGAGAGAAGAATGACACTTGCCCCTAGGATAAGGTGACCATCCCGCTTTTGACGGGACAGTCCCGATTTTTAACAGTTTGTCCCGCGGAGTTTTTTAAAAAGTCCTGCTTTTTGGAGAGAATGCATGACAGGCTAGGGTGTACAATTTTCAGCTGCCATGTGGCTATTTTGCCAGGATATGAGTTTTACCAATGGTGTCCCGCTTTACCAATGTTAACATCTGGTCACCTTACCCTAGGATCTGGTTGAGGTGGCATTGGAGGGGGAGGGGAGGTTGGGAGAGTCAAGAGCGAGTGATCTTGGGAATGTCAGTGACTGAGTAAGGAAAGGTCTGAGCACCATCCAGTTTGGCAACTGGCACAGAGCTGGCGAGAGGTTCCCGTGCCTCTAGGCGCTCCAGGGGGAGGAACAGGATTGGTGTGTTTCAAGAGTGGTGGCTGGTAAGCCAGACGGCAGCGGGTGACGAGAGAATGGGAGTCAAGCAAGTTGAGACAGATAGAAGAGACTATCGAGATACACTAACACGTTTGCCTGCCCCATCCCCAAAAACATGGCACACAGGTTTGGACCTGTTTAAATGCTGAGAGAACAAGCCAGGAGGAAAGAAAGAAGAGAGACAAAGCGGGAACCCGAGAGACTACCTGGCAGGTGTCTGCTTTCTTTATCTTAATGGAAACAAGACAATTTGCTAAGAGTGAGGTGAGAGGAGGGCATTTAAGTGGGATAGACTTGAATATCAGTCCTATATGGAGGGAGTTTACTGAGGTGCGTGGCGAAGATTTCCAGGTGATGCAAAGTCTACGCGGAGGCTGGGTCAGTGGGACCATGACGGCAGGGGCCTCGGCTGTACGATGGCCCCCAGCACCCCTCAGCCCTCCCAGGGGCCAAACTGAAATGCTGGGACTGGAGGAAAACAGACAAGTGAGCGTTGGAGTAAGGGGTGGCGGTCTCCCACGCGGGCAGGGAGAATGAAGGAAATGTGGTGTGAGCAAGTTTGATAGGTTCAATAGGGGCTATTGAACAAGTTCAGTGATCAGAAGTCTGATGAGACATAGAGGGAGCGGGGAACCGATACTGTAGACGGTGCGCGCCCGGAGTGGGGTTCTGAGTGTGTTGAGAATGGAGGGTCTCGCCGTTGGCACTGTCACAGGGATTTCAAGTCATAGGGACTCCAAGGAGGTCCTAGGTGGTCGTCCTTGTGGGAATAGATCCCCATCTTTTTCCCCCACAGAGCAGCTGGTGGGCTCGCACTGGGGACACTTCGGTCAGCCACTGAGGACTTACCCATGAAGCCACCAGAGCTGCAAAAAGGAAGGTTAACCGGATCCCTACAAATCCTTTATGCCCACTGGTGTTAGTCCATAGTACTGAGGAGTTAATAAAGAAGTAGAGCATATATATATATATAATATATATATTTAATTTACCGAGTTGATAAGCTAATAAAAGATTGGCTACCATATCACGGTCACCATCATCAAGTCAGTTCCAGCTCATGTCTAAACTGTAGGCACCACCCCATCGTTCTGAACCACTGGCATGATCAGAGTTACATGGAACAGAAGCTGGAAGGCCTGCAACCCAAACCGCTCTGGGAGCCACTCCGGAGCGCCATGGCCCTGAGTACTGAGAGCCTGTTACAGGTCGTGTAGCTGGAATGGTGTGAGGAGGAGGAAGAGAAGGTGCCAAGGAGTGGGCGCTGACTCATGGTGCAAATTAAACAACCCAACCCCAGAATCCCTTTAATGCCTTTCCAGCTTCAGGGAGCAAACAAGAGACCAGTTATCCCCTGAAGCCAGCCCTTTCTGTCATCAATCGTATTTCATGGCAAAGCTTTAAAACAAATTGGGAGGAGCGGGAGGCTGCAGGGGGGCGGGCACCGGATAGGATCATGTAAGAGGATGGAATCAGGCACAGTCCACCCAAACTTGACCTGAGGCATCTCTTTAAGTTTCCCATACCTCTTCTGTGGGTTGGATTCATTAACAAAGCCACCGTTCTCTTTGTCAAAGACCACACTTGTAGGTGTGGCCGAGCAAACACAGAACAGAAATTATATTAAATGAATTCAGTAAGCAGGTCCTGGATCAGCCATGCCACCCTTCTATGGCACTGCCCGCAGGAGCCCTGGTGGTACAGAGGGTTAGATGCTGGGCTATACTTTGAACCTATCGGCCACTCCCTGGGAGGAAGATGAGGCAGTCTACTCCCATGACGGTTTATAGTCTAGGGCACCTTGACCTTGGGGAACAGTTCAACCCTATCCCATTGGGTTATTGTGAGACAGAATGGACCCAGAAGAGTTGTGCCGTGCTGATCAACTGCAGCCTCCGTTCTCAACCATGGCCTTCACTGTGGGTATCCCTCCCCCTTATGGGGGCATGTCCACATCCCCACGCTTGGCTACTTTCCTCTCCACCTCACCAACCACAGCACAGTGCCCATTGTTGTCCCCAAAGTCACTTGTTACTATTAATAGCTCAAGGTTGTGACTAATTGACTGTTGCAAAGATAAATTATTGGGAATTCAAGGTTATTCCTCATAATAACATCACCCTGATTGACTCATACTCTGCAACATGCTCTCTGGTGACACTGAATAGCATGTGGGCATGTCACAGAAGCCTGGCCACACCCCAAAGCACATGACTTGTGTGATCGTCAACCATGATGAGTTCTGTTGGGGGGGAAACACGGAGAACTTCCTTCCAGAAAACAGGAAGTTGGGGCCTTTGAGTCTAATGTTGCATTAAACCCAAGACTCGCCTTTTAAAAATGGGGGTAGGCTGTCTTCCTCCCAAAAGGTCAATGGGATTAAAACCCAAGTCAACTACCTGGCTGGGGGATCCTCCTGGCCTGGAAAGCCTCTACTTCTCAAAGCCCTACTCACCCTGTACGGTTTTGCCTCCGCTGGTCTTTCTTGGAAAGTCTTCTCCCCTCTGGGCTAGCCCTCCTCTGCTCCCATCTCTGCCAGAACCCTGTGGTCAGCTGACTTATTATTAAGGGCCGCCTGTCTCCTCATGGAACTTGTTTTGTGTATTTTTTGGAGCTAGATACAATGTGTGCACTGGGGTAGGGCCATCCTTCACGTTCTTGGAGACCCACAATTTCCCTCTCATCTGGCAGGCCACACCCCAACCTCTGATGTAGTGTGAAACCACCACAGAGTGTTTTGCACAAGGTAGGCGTTCAGTGGCTACTCGTGGAAGCAGAAATGGGTTTTGCAGAGGAAAACAATGAAAGCTAAGCTGAAAAGGCAGCACCTTCACGGTGTGGGTGGGTGATCCTGGGCACATTATTGAATCTTTGAAGGCCTCGCTTCCCCTCTGTCATCATGCTGGCCATCCAGACGCACAGCCCAGGGGGTTGGTTAGGTTTCATGAGATCCTGTATGCTCTTCAGCCTCCCAGCAGCTTCTCTACTGCGGCCGATTGATCACGCGGGAACCCGGAAGAGATCGCCGACCCCTTCCCGCGCAAGATAACACTCTGAGACCATCAGGGACGACATCCGAGACACTGCGCCTCTCTCCAGAGGCTTATGAAGAATACACTAACATGAGATCGCCAAGAAGCAAGAGACTCCTAGGGAAGATGCTCAGGGACCAATATGTCATTGATGACTCCATCAACATCATCAGCAATCATGAGGGCAGGGGTTCAGGGAAGGGCAAAAATGCTGCGTGCTGAGGTGCCTGGGAACGTGGACTCCACGCTGAGTTAAGGGATGCCAGAAGGGGGCCGAGGAGGAAGGATGGCATCTGTGACACAGTGGGGGGTCGGGGTGGGGTAGCTAGGCTCTGAGGCAGGAGTGGGAGTCGGCCTCGGGCCCCAGGGACAGATCAGGGAGAGACGAAGCAGGTGCCAGAGGCGGAGATGGTACAGACTCTGGAACACGCTCTGTTACAGAAGCTCAGCGTCAGCGGGGAGAGACATTGGGCTCGGTAGACATCCTGCTGATTTTCCAGAGAAGATGGATATAGACTTTCTACGCTAAACCTCGCCATTTTCAAGTGTTTAGACAGGTGTGAGAACATTTCCTTTTCTTTTAATACTCACATGAACACAGGCGAGAGTTCATGTGTGAGCCACAGCTTAGAACGCCTGCCATTGGAAATGAGAGAGAAGGGGCAGGGGGGGAGGTGAAAAGACAAAGTAGCTGCATTACAAGAGTGCCAGGTTCAAGAACCCAGTCTTCTTTCAGAAAACACGGGACCAGGAGAAGACGCCACGTAACCACCTCCCATATGGAGGGGGGCGGGGACCATTTTGTTCATAATGATTTTTATCATCATATGAAAAACAAGCCTCAACACACTGCCACTGCGTCCGTTCTGACTCACGGTGACCCTGTAAGACAGGGAAGAAATGCCCCTGTGAGGGTCCAAGACTGAAAGGCTTCACAGGAGCAGCAAGCCTCGGCTTCCTTTTGAGGAGCTGTCTGGTGGGTTGGAACTGCTGACCTTGCAGTTAGCAACCCAACTTAGAATCATGATGCGGCCCGGGATCCTTTTCATCATCAGAGGCATTTCCTATCCGTCACTCTCAATGGTCTTGTCTAAGAAATCTACTCTAGTTACCATAATGGCCCCTGCTTTATTTACCGGCGAGGATAGGAAACCCTGCAGACTAGTTCCTGCAGACTAGTTCTTTGTTTTAAATGTGCCACAGAAACTTCATCTGTCAATGGGGGTGGAATTGGGTAATATTAAATGGGCCCTTCAAGCACCTGTAATTCTATGCAAAGGAAAATAAAATGAGTTCTTAGTTGGTCTATACCAACATCAGGATTTTTTCTCTTTGTCCTTAATGTCATCTTTTTTAAAATCAGCGATCTGTCTAAGACCTAATTATCACTCCTGTTTTACAGAGAAGAAAACTGAGGCTCAGGTAGGGCAATGTGCCTAGTGAGCTCACAGGGCAGGATCACACACAGGGCAGGATCACACACAGGGCAGGATCACACACAGGGCAGGATCACACACAGGGCAGGATCACACACAGGGCAGGATCACACACAGGGCAGGATCACACACAGGGCAGGATCACACACAGGGCAGGATCACACACAGGGCAGTAATCTATGTTGGAACACTCTGTTCCAACTCTAAGGAGACCTGTGGCACTATGGGTTAGATATTGGGCTGCTAACCACAGCGTTGTCGGTTCAGACCCACCAGCTGCTCCTTCATGAGGAAGAGATGTGGCTGTCTATGAATATGGCCATAAAGATCGGGTCTCTACAGGTCAGAATCAACATGATAGTACAGGGTGTGGGGCTCTACACTCTCTACCCAACATGCCTCAGGACACTGGCTATTGAAAGAGAAGCCTGATATGTGGGTTCCTGAGGAGAATTTTATCTATCTTTGAAAGCAGGAATAAATCTTTTTTTGGATCAGAGTTGGTTGGGGAATGGGAGGGGCAATATAGAGGGGGTGAGGAATAGGTGTATGACGAGACAAGGATATACGTTCTTCATATCCTCACCTTATTCTGTAGGCAACCCTCTAAGCTTCCCATAGCCAGGGGTTTCATGGCTTCCCACTCAGCTTCCTGGCTAGTTTCTCCGTGGGAAGACAGCATGGTCAGTGTCGGCGTGGGCAGTCTCTGGACATGTGGAGACAGGCCGGACCTCCCCCTTCTCAGTTCTTCATTCGAGTTCTAATTCCCAAACTGCAAGGCCCATCTGTCACCTTTGGTGGAGAGACTAAAGAGAAAGAGAGAGAGAGAGGTGAAATTCAATCCAAGGCCAAGTTAATTTCACCTTTCAGCTCGAACTGGTGCTTTGACCCGAGGGGAACTGCCAAAGCCGTATTGCCCACCCAAACCCCGAAGGTTTCCTCAAGACAGAGGTGCCCTGGCCGCGACTGCTCCCATTTTGTCGGACCCTCATCCCGACACAGACTAGCTCGGTCTCTTCTATCTCCTTGTCCTTATCTGGACCCTCCAATCCCGAAAACCCCGCCGATTGATTTACCTCCTTTAAAACCAACACATAGGAAACGGGCAAATAGCTCACCTGGTGCTCATCAATGGGCCTAAAGCAGGTGACCGGGTCCTGTCCACCAAGTCTGGCACCAGTGTACATGCAGAAGAGCTCACACACTCGTACGTGTATGTCCACACACACACACTTTCCCTCCCTCCCTCTCTCGGCCCTCCCCAGGAAAGGCAGGACAGGACACCCTCTGCGCACCTGCTGCTGACCTTTGAGCACAGTTCCCCTGTCCCACTTGAAAGCTGCCAGTAAAAGTAACGTCAGCGTCAACAGGCCCCTTGAGCATGGAGGGAACGCCCACGTCTGGTTTTGCCAGCAAAACAAAGGTTGGAAAACAGCTCAAGCGGTCAATTCCCAGACTGGCAGCCCGGGGCTAGTTTGACTCCAGGAAAAAAGAGAAGATTCCCACTCGCCTGCTCCCCCTAACGCTGGTCTACACCCCGATGGAGTGCTCTGGCTGCCTGAAAGGAAGGAAAGAGGACAGAGCCGGCTGAGCCCAGCTCACTCAGCACACGTTCCCAGGCGGGTGTCTGTCCAGACGTGCCTCCTGAGCAAGGCTTCGGATGACTCAGGGAGCTGGTGGGGCCCGCAGCCAGCTTGTGGCTCTGGGATTTGCATATCTCCCTGGCTCGGCCCCTGGACACCTCCCTGGCTGCTCTGCGCCCCACCTCCCGGGACTAGGTCCAGAGTGCCGTCAGCTCCCACAGACACCCGATACAAAACCGTGGCCCCATTCTAAAGCCATAGCCTCTCCAACGCCCTCTCATGACACCCCCCCTCCCATGGAAGTGCCCTGGACTCCCTGTCATTGTGCATCTCCTGCCGGGCACACAGCACGCTCCAGTGCATCTCTGAACCTCCTTCCCTTGACTGCTCGTGCCACCGTTCCCTTGTTCACCCCCCACTTTTCACGAGGGGACATGAGTCCTTTACCTCTGAACTGCCCGCCATCCGGGGACCTCTCTCCTCCTGACTGCCAGCTTCGTGAAAGCCCTGTGAGCGCTCCAGGTGCGCCTGTTTTGGTTCGGCTTTCCCTGTAATCATTAACTACCGGGGCCCTTTCTTCGGCTGAGCCCACTCCCTGGCGTTCAGGCTGTCCTCCCGGGCCTGTCCTCAGATGCTGGAAGTTGTTGCCTCATTTCTGTACTGTGGCACCCGCTTCCGTTTTCCGTGGCACTCATCTCAGGCACTGCGGCCGGGGAGACCTGCAGCTAGGAACAGGGGAAACGATGACTGGGCCCGGGAGAAGGAGCAAGAGGAGGCCCGTGCGGGCTGCAGTCGGCGGTTACCAGGGTGCCGCAACCAGAAAACGTTGGAGCCAACACCCATCAACAACGTATGACAGAGTAGGGGTGCCCGAAGGTTCCCGAGACGGAAATCTTGATGGGAGCAGGACTTTTCTCTGTGGACTCAGACCACCAACCATTTAGGTCAGCAGCTGAGCATGAACCCGCCCTCTGCACCTCTGGGACTCCTCATCCAGGAAATAGAGGTTTAATCTACACACAATCCAGTCCCTCGCTCCGGGACATCCACTACTTCCTTGTGGGAAAGGTCCTGGAACACAGGGCAGGCCCACAAAGGCAGGCTTTCTGAACAGCTCAGCCAGAACTTGATCTTTGTAAATAAAGCCCCCTCGCTAGCTGGGTGACTCCTAGGTGAAGACATATGTGTTGAGTAACAGTTAGCCCATGGCCCTACTGGGGAGGAGGGATTCTGGCCACTGAGACAGAGTTAAAATGAGCTCAGTTTTCTCTTGTCCTTCTTACTGCCCAAACGCACTTCCCTCGAGTCAATTTCCACGCACAGTGACCCTACAGGACAACGTAGGACTGCCTCTGTGGGGTTCCAAGACTCTAAAGCAGCGGCTCTCAACCTGTGTGTGTGTATATATATATATATATACCACATTTTAAATATATATATAACTGAAAACACTGGGTGGATTTGAACCAGGGACCTTGCTGCTAGAATCCATTGTTTACTGGACAGTGCCACCAGGGTTCCTGCCTTGAAGATTCCACCCTAGGAAATCCTACTGGGCAGTTCAACCGCGTCCTACAGGTTCACTGTAAGTTGGAATTGACTCGAAGGCAAGGGGTTTGGTTTGGGGTTTATGCTTCTGTTCATATGTATACCATACATACAAGTGTGGTTGGTGAACAGCTGAAAGATTTTATGAACAATTGGTGGTAGATGACTTCTTGCCTGGGTCCGCTGGGTGCCCTGTGCTCATTCATCAAGCCCGCTCCTATCCTGCTTCCTGAAAGGATGGCAGCTAACACTGCAGGGGCTGTTGGTACCCAATTGCAGCCCAACGACTGGGGTCTTGTGCCAACTGCCTGGATTCATTTATGTTGCTTGTAGCTGATCACCCCCCCCCTCTGCCTTTTGCTGAGCTATAACTGGCCTTGAGTGAATATACTGCCGTTTTCAAATCTATTTAATGGTGAATGAACACCTCTTTCCAGAAAAAGAGACACTGCCATTTGAACACGGACAATTCAGTAGCATAAGTAACTTCTACCACGTTGTTCAGCCACGGCTCTGCGCTTCAGACATCTTCCTATCCCCCTTCATAGGAGCTCAATGCTCTCAAGCAATGGTTCCTTCTTCCCCCTCCCTCCTGCCACTGGCAACTTCTCCGAGACTCGGGAAAAGGCCCTTCTTTACATGTATGTCAACAATTCTCCAGGCATGACCTCCCACTGGGCCGGTCTTCATGGTTCCTGCACCGCAGAAATGGTAACTGAGAGGATGGCCTAAGGCACTGGGTGGTTTGGAGGGGATCTTGTCTGGGTGCAAAGAGAAGGAATCCCAAACTCAAAGGTCAACATGGGCCAGGCAGGTAATAAGATAAATTAGGGTAGGGTACAACAATGGAAAGAGGTGGGGCCTTTACTGGATTAAACAAAAACAAAAATAAAAACGCATGCCCTAACCAGGTTATTCTACATTTTTTGTTTGCTTGTTCTCTTTTGTCTTTGTTTTGGTTTCTTACCCGCCCCCTCCCCATACCTGCACTTTATGCTTGTGTTATAGACTGCCATTTCCCTGGATCCTTACAAAGGCAAAGCCCTCGGCTTGGACACCTTCCGCTACCACAATATTATTGATAAAGCAGCAGAAAATTTGACAAAATCATCCAATATATAAACACCCACCATCAACAATGAAAACTACAGGCTGTAATATTAGCACATGGAGATGACACCACTGTGATCAGTTCCTAATGACAGCTCTGACAGGAGTGTATTAGAAGGTTTACCCAGTAAATTAGCCTACAGTTCTAGCCTAGCGAACATGTTGACACATAGAACTGGGCTTACAATTTCTTGTTGTTCTAGCTAGCTACAGGAATATTTGTATTTAAAAAGGCCAATGTCTGCTTAAACACTGCACTGGACGTTTATACGCAAGCATTGGGTATTTCCTCCTCTCACAATGTCACCCAGTGCAGTCCAGCCCCTTCTCCGCCCCCAGCCCCCACGCACTCCCCATTCAATACTACTCGACAAGAAAAAGAAGCAGACTTGGTATAAACAACAATTCAGATGACTCTTTAAAGACGGGCTGGGTGAGAGAATCCATTTCATAGCACATCATTACATTCATGTGACATTCTCCACCACAGCTGACAGACAGAGAAATAAGTTGTTGCCAGGGACTCTGGGCTGGGTTAGGAGCTGGCTGTAAATTAGGAAGTCTGGGGAATACTGGAGCTCTTTTGTACGTGAATCCATACATGTGTTAACAGTTATGGAATTTCGCATTAAAAAGGTCAGTTTGCCATGCAGTGATTGTGAACATCAAGGTAGTGGTTAAAATGAAAATATTATCAAGGCTCTAGATATATTTCTTTTGCATGTGTCAATTTTGGAAAATATCAGTATTGTTAAGCCATGCCTGGTTTGAGCTCTTGTTATTGGACGATTATTACAATGCTAAGATGATTTAAAAGTTTAAACACCAGACAGCTAACAATTTTGATTTAAATAATTTATTCTACTCTTACTAGGGACAGATCACCAGGGGCATTCTGGCTTTATAAATATTGTGTTCTAACCTAAACATATACTTTGTCTCCTTTGTGTGGCCTTTCTGAATGGCACGTTTTAATAACAAGATATCATTCTGGAAATTAAGTCAGAGTCAACCGCCTGGCAGTGCCGGGTATGTGGGAGAAAGGAGACCTGGCGATCAATAGGGGTTTGGATCACAATGGTTTCAATCCACCCAGCAGCTCGTTGGGTTGTCCTGGCATCTAGGACATCTCGTTTTCCTGGGCCACTAGGTTTGGGATCAGGAAGAAGGAAAGCGTCGAAAGAGAGAAGGACAGAGCGGTCAGGAAAAAGAGTGAACACAAAGGAAGTAGGATGTTTTGTGTATTTCTTTTAATGGTGGAATAATTATGAACAACTCTTTTGCTTTTTGTGAATTTATTTTTATACGTCATCTGCAACGATCAAATACTATGTGTGATTAGAAGAAGATGTAAAGCATACAAATGCAATTTAAAATAAAATGAATGCAACTCTTGATGCTTCTTTTTTTATTTGCCTTTTAGTTTTACCAATATTATTCTGCATTAATTGGAAAACAGACCTAATCTCAAAGCATACATGTTTTAAAATAGGGGGGGGATTCTTTGCACGATTTTAAAGTATATATTTCTCTGGAAGTTCCCTTTATTAAGCTGTATCATGCGAAGGGAGCAACAACATAAACAAATGAGGAACAAAAAATCTCCAGAGGCCAGAGGCCAGGAAAGCCTATTCCTAAGTCATAAGCCATTGCGGTATATGCCGGCAAAATGGCAAGGGCAAGCATAGGACTGTTTGGAAATATACTGGGAAATTCTTCTGACTCTACGTGAGTTCCAAACGTGAGGCACTTGAATGGCATCAGAATGATCAGCCCAGGTTGGAGCCACGGCCCCTTCTTGGCTTTGGCATATTTCCCTGGCAACCCATCAAATGCTTGGACAGGCTCAGCTACAGCACAACGGGTTTCCCGGGTAACTCCCAAGCCCCTAGAAGTAGCAAAGGGAACATCTTTCTCTGTGGTTGAACTAGAGGTAGGGAAAGAATGTTTCTAAAGGAAGGTCTTGAGGTGAAAGCCTGATCAGAAATTTCTTAGGAGCCCTCAGGAACAGTTTTAGGGCAATCGCTTCTGGCCACCTGTCAAACCCCGAAGCCGCACATTTACTTGAGCAAACCAAGTAGCCCCAATTCCTGCTGCCACGCAATCACCGGGAAGCTTCAAGCTGTGCTGCCTCCCGCTTCTCTGACCTTGCAACTTCCATTCAGAATGCTGTGCCTTTGCTCCTGGATTTCACCTCCTAAATATGTCGGTGTTCCGCCACTGTTTGCAAGTGTTCGATTTCACTCTGGGGGCCTGGTTCAAGCGCCTGTGATACTTTCATAAATCTTGACTTTTATTTTAACAGAGTATGGCTTCCACACAAGCCACCACGTGACAACAAACTGACGGACAAGTGGTGGTCAAATTCAAATTGTCTACTTCATGAAGAAAAGATGGAGAAGCTCAATATCATCAGCCAAAACCAAGCCAGGGGCAGATTACAGAACAGATAGCCAATGGCTCATATGTACTGTTCCGACTGAAGCGGTAGAAAAATTCAAACAAGTCCACCGGAGCAAAAATAGGGCCATGTGTACATCCCACCTGCATTTAGAGACCATCTCACGCAACCAATATGGTCATTAAAAAGAAACAAGAAATTTTTTAAAAGACGAAATTGGGTGTCAGAAGTGACTCTGCAACTTGCTCTTGAACATAGAGTACCAAAAGCCAGTGGGAGAAACTGTGGAGTAAAATGACGGGGCAGAACTTCTCCACGTGCAGCTCAAGAAGAACAAGCAGTCCAACGAAATGAGCAGAGTCCTGGGGTTAGCCAGCCAAGAGGGAAGAGCCATGCAGCATAGCTCAAGCTGAAAGCACCGGAGGGAGAACTCAACAGTGGAATTCCACTCCTGAAGCATTCCAAGGGCACAATTTTGAACCTTGCTGCGCTACTTAAAAACAGGGCTCCAGGAATGAATGGAAGACTGTTTGAAATGTTTCAACAAGCCCAAGCGCTGGGAGCACTCATTATTCTATGCCAGGGAATTTGTCAGACAGCTTCCCGGGCAATGGACTGGAGCAGATCCATATCCGTGTCCATTGTACAGAAAGGTGACCCAAGAGAACGAGAAAATCTCCGAGCCGTGCGTTAATATCACATACAAGTACAGCTGGGCTGACTCAAACCTGGTTGCAGCAGCGCACTGACAGGGGACTGCCGGGAATTCAAATTGGGTTTAGAAGAGAGTGTGGCGTGAGGAATATCATTGCAGATGTCGCATGGATCTTGACTGAAAGTAGATAATACCAGAAAGATGTGTACTTGTTCTTCAATTCAACAGTGTGGGAAATAGCAAACGATGAATAGCATTATGAAGAATGGAAATTCAGAGCGCATAACCGTGCTCATGCAGAACATGCACACAGGCCACGAGGTGGTCCTGGAGCAGAAGAAGGGATGTTGTATGGTTTAAAGTCAGAGGTGTGTGTCAGGAGTGTTGTCCTTTCATCCTACTTGTTCAATTTGAAGACATAGTAAATAATATGAGAAACTGGACGATATAAATGGACGATAAAAAGAACCATATGGATATAAACAATAATATGGACGATATAAAGAGTAGCACAGCATCCGGGTTGGAGGAAGGCTTCTTAATCACCCAAGATAGGCAGAAGGCGCAACTTTGCTTCCAGTGTGTATGACAGCTCAATGCAGAAATACAAAAAAAAATCCTCACAATCGGACTGAGAGACAACATCATAATAAACGGAGAAAATATTGAAGTTGCAATGGATATCCTATTACTTGGATCTACAATCAATGCTCATGGACACAGCAGTCAAGAAACCAATAACATATTGTGTGGGAAAACCTGCTGCAGAGACCTCTTTAATGCGTTGCAGAGCACCGGTGTCTCTTTGAAGGTGAAGGTGTGCCCGATCCCGGTCATGGTATTTGCAATCATGTGAAATGTGGACAATGAAGGAGGAAGACCAGGAGCAGAGAAAGAATGCATTTGAATTGTGGCGCTAGAGACGCCTATTGAAAAGACCATCGACTCCCAGAAGAACACACACATATGACCGTGATTAAGTACAGCCAGGATGTTCCTAAGAGGGAGGAGGGTGAGATTTCATCTTTCACATTTGGAGTACGTTATCAGGAGAGCTCAGTCCCTGGAAAAATATGTCATTCTTGTCAAAGTATGGAAAAGTAGATCCTTGATCAGCTAGATTGACACAGTAGCTTCAGCAATGGGCCCAAGCAGAGGAGAAATTCTGAGGATCGTGCAGGAGCAGGCAGTGCCGGTTCCGGTGCACACGGGGTCCCGGTGAGTTGGGACCAACTGCAGGGACCTCCCAACAGCCACGTGTGCTCTCTCTAATCGGTAGGACTCTAAACAAGCTCATTTAGAATCCACCCTTTCTTGTTACAAGTTCTTTGCTGGGTACTAAAAAAGGCAGAGATCCTGTTGATTCCACAGGTTCCGATCTTGGTTTCCAAATGTTGCTGTAACAAAAATGTCACAAATGAGTCCTTTTAAAGAAGACCATTTTATTTAGTCACTGTTTAGGAGGCCAGAAGCCAGACGTCAGGGCACTGGCCCTGGGGTAGCCTCTCTCTGAGTCGACTCTGAGGGGAATTCTTTCTCCCCTCCAGCTTTGTGGCATCTATCGTACTCCATCTGTGCTGCTCTCGGGTCTGTGTTGGTTGTTATTAAGTGCAGTGCAGGAGGCCCCAACTCATAGCACCCCTAAGCCCCACAGGATACATACTGCCGAGTTCTCTGTTGTCCTCACAATCAATGCAGGGTTTGAGCACGTCTTTACAACCCATGTGTCAGTCCGTCCTCTCTTTTTCTGGTCCTCTGCTCTGCCAAGCTCAATGTCCTTTTCCAGGGACTGATCTCCAAAGTACGTGAGACAAAGTCTCTTCGCCCTCCATGATGAGGTGCATTCTGGCTGTACTTCTTCCAACATAAATCTGTTCATTACATCTTCTAGTAGTGCATGGTACATTAAATATTCTTCTCCAGTACCATCATTCAACGACATCAGTACTTCTTTAGTTTTTCTTACTCATTGCCCACCTTTTGAATGAAAATGAGGAGATTGATGATACCATGGCTTGGGTCTGCTGTACCTTAAGCCTCAAAGTTTCATGTTTAATGTATAACACTATAGAGATGCCTAATCTTCTCTTTTCATAACTCAGAAATGAGTAGAGACTTCCAGTTCCAAATGGCCAGGGAGAAAGCCCCAGGGGTGGTTTGGTCAGAAAGCTTCTGGCCATCCCCAAGTCCTGGCAAGGAAGCTTCTGGACATACCTACACCTTGCCAAGGCTGTCCCTAGGCCCAGCAAGACCAAGCCCAATACTTGCACATGGACCAGAACCCCTCCCAACACTGACAGTTGCACCATGGTGCTGCCGGGAAAACAGTCAATTGTGGGACATACACACAGAGAAAAACAGGCACAAATAACTGAATGGTACCCAGGCCCAAAAGCAACTTCCAGGGAGCAGGGGGAGGAGGTTGAAGCCCCTGAAACTATCAGAAATACAATTCAGAAGAATGATGTTCACTTACTGTCAATGGATGGAGGAAATATTTCAGAGATCAATGGAAAGAATAGAAAATCCAGAAACCCTACACTAAATAGAATAATAGAAGATAAATAATAATATAACATAGTTAAACCGCATTGTAAAAGAGCAGAATAATACAAGTGGAAAGCTGAATTACTGAGCTGGAAAACAATCCCCGTGACTACAGTGGACGAGAGAATCAATCAATCAATCAATAATAATGACAATAATAAGAGTAAAGGAATCTAAGAAAGGCTGCGAATTATGTGGGACATTATCAAGAAGAATATTTACATCTCATTAGGATTCCAGAGGAGGAAAAATCAAATGAACAAAATCCACAGAGAAAATAGTTCAAGATATCGTGGAAGAAGACTTCCCGATGCCCATAAAAGAGGGAGAGTGACTATTCAAGAAGTTGAGAGCGTCCCAAATAGGACAACGAGAATTACAAACTCTACTACAAGAAACCAAAGAGACCTACATAAATGGAAGACTAGTCCATGTTCAGGGATAGAAAGGCATACATTGTGAACATGTCAACACTAGCCAAAGCAATCTATAAATACAGCACAATTCTGATTCAGATCCTAACTCCATTCTTAAAGGAAATGCAAAAACTATTTAGCAATTTTATATGGAGAGAAAAGAGACCCAGAATAAGCAAGTTAAGAAGAACAAACTAGGAGGTCTATCTCTACCCAGACTCAAATTCTATTACATGCTCACAATAGTCAAGATAGCCTGGAGCGACACAACGACAGCTCTACAGACCAAGGGAACAGAATAGAAAACCCAGACGTAAATTCTTTCACCAACCGACACCTGATTTTCAACAAAAGGCCAAAAGAACATTAAGTGGGAACGAGACAGTCTCTTCAACAAATGGCGCTGGCGAAACGGGATCTCACCTGCAGAAGAACGAAACGGGAGCCATACCTCACCCCGTGCACAAAAACGGACTCGAAATGGATCAGAGACCAAAATGAAATCCCAGAGCTATGGAGATCAGTAACGAGAAAACAGGGGCACGCTTAAGGGCCCTACGGCAGGGCACAGACATGCCACCGCACATCATAGACCACTTAGAAGACAAAATCGATGACTGGGACCTACTCAAGGTTAGAGACTTGCGTGCATCTAAAGACTTCATCAAAAGAGTGAAAAGAGAACCCATAAGCTAGAGGGGAAAAATCTTTAGCAAGGACACAACAGAAAGGGAACTAATCTCTAATAGCTATAGAAAACTACAACCGTGTTTTTATAGAGTTCGCTAAAAATGACATCCAAATGGCTAAAAAGAAGAAAAGAAAAAGTGCATCATTAGCCATCTAGGAATCAAATAGAACAATATGGAGCTCTCACCATCTGCCGGTGGGCAGCCACCGGGCACAGTGATATGGTGCTATCGCAAACCACTGGGAACGGAAATGCCATACAAGCCAGAAACACTTCTGTCGAGTACAGCCCTAAAGAAGCAAAAGCCATGAGATGAAGAGCTATGTGGCCCCCTGTGTTCATCGCAGCTCTGTTCCAACAACAAGAAGTTGGAAACAGCCCAAATGCCCATCAACAGAAAAATGAATACGGAACCTTAAGTACACATACCCAATGGAATAGGATGTATGCATGGCTCAAAACAAGGATGAAAACACAAAGCACCTCACGCACGCATGGACCTGGAGAGCATCGTGCTGAATATGGTCAGTCATTGTGAGAGGGCAAAACATGCATGAAACTACTACTACGAGGCTAAAAACCAAGACAAAGATTTGCGCATCAAAGGGAACAGACTTTAAATTTTCCCAAAGGTAAGAGGGCAAGGATGGGGAGATGGAGCAGCAGACTAGAAGGGTGGCAGGTATTGACTTGGGAGGATAGAGATCCCTATGAGGGAGAAGAGAAATCAGGGGAGGTGGGATGGGACAAAATAAAGGGCAGGGTGTAGGACTCATGAGTGGTCTGAATTATTGAATGAATGCAAAGGAGATCATCTGTAATGTATTACCTATCCCCACCCCCGTCTCACCCCCACCCCTGCCTCCGGCCACCTAGTTCACAATAAAAAATTCATTTAAAAAAACCAAGTGATTAGATTTAGGACATACCCAAGAAAACCCTGTTCCCAAATGGAATGACATTCACAGGTTAGGAGTCTAATACATATTTTGGTGAAGGAGAAGACAATTCAATTCATAACAGAGGATCAGAGTAAAATTTAGAAACTCAAGGCATGCACATAAAGAGTAATGTGCTCAGCCTTATACTTATGGCTCACCTTCCCAGCTGGCCCAGAGTCTGTCTGAAAAACAGCAGGGGGAAGAAGGAATGCTGAGTGGTGAGGAGAGGAGAGGGGAGGGGAGGGAAGGGAAGAGGAAGAGAGGAAAGCTGGGGAGCCCCCCAGGCCCAGGCAGAGAAACACTCAGGGGCGGGCTGTGATCAAGTTGTCCCCTTGGAAGACAGGAGGGACAGAGGGGAAAGGACATTTCAGATGCAGGTGTAATCCCCCATTGAGAGTAATATTTCCATCCCAGATACACCAAACCGTCATCTACATTTTAACAAGATCCCATCCAAGCTTTCAGTAAGCAGCTGAGCATGTTAGCTGCGGGCCCCACCCAGGAATTCATGCCTGAGATGGTTTTTCTTCATTGCATCGCAACATAAGTTGAGGGCAGCTCTCTCTTGCCTCTCTCTTTGGGATTTTTGCACAGGAAACTGCTACCCGTAACTCCTATTTTATTTTCAGATACCTTTCAAGCAAGTTCACTTATGACGAGACTGATGGACACCAGGTTCCTGATGTAGGACCAACAATGAAGAGTCTCCTTGGCCTTGAGAAAGTGCAAGATTTTGCTAAATATCCCGTTATCTTTCTCTCGCCGGGGTTACAATGGGGACAACACTCGGTGCTTCCTCTGAGGAAGGGAAGACTTCTCTAAGCGAATGTGGGAGGCCCGGTAACCCGACAGAACCTTCAGACCCCACTTATTGGTTCCACTGCTCAGAAACAATATTTGTTCTTGCAACATGATTAAGAAAACCAAATGGCCAGGGAAATGGGGCTTGGCGCCACAGGCTTAAGGAAGTTAATATTCTACAATGTTGAGAAAATAAAATCTGGCCTTTCATAATCTTGTCAAGTGACCCTGGAATAAAAGTGACCAAGGTTAGCCTGTCCAGACAAAACAATAACAGTTCAAGGGAAAAATAGAAACGAAATGGATGAAGTTTGATATTTAAATATCAGTGCATATTTGCTACTGAACATTTCAGAAAAAAAAAACAAACTCGTGGAATATATTGCCAAGTGACGAGTCACCAAGAAGCTAGGACAGGAGTGGTCACAAGACCAAAACACTGGCATGAACTTACCACATAAACACTAAAATCATTCTTTCTTGCTATCAAGACTCCATCTCATATTCTTGCTATTAAGACTGTCTCAAAAGCTAAAGTGTCTTATGATAAGGTAGTGAAGAAAGAGAGGGAGAAGTCTGATTTACGGAACTGTAGGACAATGTTACTGTCTTCATTTTATACCCCAGCATCCTGTGAAGTGACATCATACTGAAAGCCCTTTAAAGAAAAGGCTATTAACAAAATGCATGCAGGTTAGGTGCCCTTCTTCCACACCACAATGCCCGTCACAGCTACCTCCGAATTCATTATCTCCTATCACTGTGGCAACCTTCATCAACCAGGAGCAGGGGAACACTATCAACCAAGAGGACAAGAGTAAGCCTTATCTAACCTCAGCTCATGTGCCTACATTTCAAAGCCTAATTTGTCTCTCCGTGCATTCTCAGCACGTTACATCAAGTAGCCCGTCCTTAGCACTGGATGAACCCCGAAGCACCTGAGCTCTTGACAACAGGGACTGCTTAGATTCTGGTTTCCTCATTAACATCCAATTAAGAGCAAGATTACATCAATCTCAGCTTCTCCTCTCAGTCTAGCTGTACCCAGGCATCAAATGAGACCAAAGTGACCGGTACTCAGAGAAAATGCTGAGTGGCATCGGGCAGCAAATTAAGCATACAGAGTCCTATCAAACAGAGAATGACATAAAAGACAGATAGGCCAACAATCACATTTTCAGTACTCTGTGCCTGTGCTTGGATAGTCGGTAGAACTCACCCTAACTCTTCCTGATTAACCATCTCTCAAAGCTTGTTCAATCAAAGTCTCTTTTATAAATGGGTCAGGTTAGTTAAAATAATTCAGTAGAAGACATGACAAGCCATGACAGAGCTGAAGACAGGGTGGGTTTTTGCTTCTTCACTGAATAACTAATCCTAAATTGCGAAGAGCTAACTACTCCCCAGAAGACTGCTAAGTAAGGTAGACATGGGAATGCATAACTGACCAATCTATAGGGACTGTCGTTTATTTATTTATTATTTTCATGCTCTCTGCCTTTTTATGATTTATGCTAATCTAGCCAGCATAATTCTGTGTTTACTAATGGGTATTATTGAAAGTTTTGCCCTAGTTGTTTGTGTAAACACTGTCCAGCCTGTGTGTCAGTAATTCAGTATTGCAGTCTAAAGAGCCGGCCTAGTCGTGTATAATTTCCTTTTCTCAGCAGTGTTTCAGATCCCATAGCATTAGCTAAATGAACGATACTGTCGATACCTTATGCCCCATGGGAATTCTCTTTTATGTTCTCCAGTAAAATAATGATGGTGTCTCCCAAGTGAACCAGGAACATAGATAAACCAGATGTTTGGATTTGGGGCTCACTCTTAATCGTAGCCCTCACCTAACAACAACAGGTTCTTGTGATGTGACCCTACTCAATCCTGAAGACATGAATGCTGTAGCAAAGTGTGGGGAAGATATCAAATGAGGCTTGGCTATCAGAAAGAAAAGCAAATTGTGCTTAAAGTCTTGTCTTCGGACAAGCAGCCAACTTTACCTGAGACACCAATGACGTCTACCAGCCTGCGTAATCCAAGAATTATAAAAAATAAAATCCAAATCTGGATGAGTGAACATCCAGAGTGTAGCAGAGCTTAAATGCACAACATCTGGGTTCAGAAGGCTACGGATGACAGTGGAAGCCCAAAATCCATTTGCAGGCTCCCCATGGATTAAGTCTCTAGTGCATGCCTTCTGACTATAATTCAGGGATGCGAATAGCCTGTCTATCAGACAGAGACCATTCTAAAGTGGGTTATAGCAGATGTAGTTGTGTAACACCTTATCATCTGATCCCCATTTTGACCCATTTCAAATTTGTTCCAGTTTTTAATATTTTCTTTTTTTAAAATATGAGATTTCTCTCTGTTTTATTTTGTCATTGTTGTTGGCTTTTTATGTTTCTCTGTATATGAAATCCAGGATGGGAAAATCTATTGTGTTACTTAGGGTTGACTAGAGAAACAAATCCAGAGACACTTATACGTGTATAAAAAGATCTTTATATACAAGAGCAATTGAATATTGAGAAAACATCCCAGCCCCATCCAGATCAAGTCCATAAGTCCAATAGTAGCCCATACCAATCTTTAAAGTCTTCTTCAGATTCACGAAACACATGCTGGAGATGAGGAAGGCTACTTGATAATGATGAAAGAGTCAATCCATCAGGAAGGCAACACAGTTATAAAGACAGGTGCGCCTAATAACAGAGACCAAAATACATTGAGCAAAAACGGACAGAACTAAGTGGAGAAATTGACAAATGAGCAATTGTAGTTGGAGCTTATTTCACAACAGGCTTGCCATGAGAATACAGTCAAAATTATCCCCAAATCCAAGGCAAAATAATGAGGGAAAAGGTCCATGCTAATGTTGAAATCCTGGACATGTTGCTCCTGGCAAACCCACCACTACAGATCAACAAATGTGGTGGGATTGATAAGACAAAGACCAGGTATGTGCAGAAAGAAGTCACTGAGTGGGGAAGGGCTCCTTCCAGATATGCCTGGCTTTGGGACAAGCGGAACGCTGAACATGAGTGTGGGATCACCGTGGATAGCTCCCGGTGGGAATTTGAGACCTGCAGGTACTAGGTGACCATCATCGGTGCCCCTGGACATAGAGACTATCAAAAACATGATTACAGGAACATCGCAGGCGGACTGTGCCGTCCTGATTCCTGCATCTGGTGTTAATGAATGTGAAGTCAGTGTCTTTGTAGGAAGGAGGCTGAAGAAAATTGAAAACTGCATCAGTGAGAAAAAGGCCAGGAAAATTGTGCATCACAACAATGCACCTGCTAATTCTTAAAGGGTAGCACGGGCCGTCCTAGGAGAATTTCACTAGGACACCTTACCCCCCACACGCTCTACAGCCTCTTCGGTTTTCTTTTTGTTCTTCAACTGCAAAGAACATTAAAAAACACAATTTGACATCCCTCAAGGATGTGGTGTAAATAGAAGATTAGAGGATTATTTGGGGAGAGCTAAAGAGGTGGAAACAACAACTTTAGAAGTGTATAGACATGGAGGAGATCTTAAGAAACAATATTTCTCATTTTGATATAATCTATAAAATGTTTCTATGATTTTGTAGCAATACTTTTAACTTATCTTGATATTCTTGTAAGTGTACATGGAACATTCTTCAGCATAGAACATATAGTGTGAGGTCGTCTAACAAGACCCACTATAGCTAAAATAACTGAAATCACATGAAATATGTTCTCTGATCACCACTGCCATCCTGGAATAAGTGTAATGTTAACATCCATGGTGTATGATGCTTTTTATACTTTCCTGAATTCAGTTTACTGATACTGGTTGAGTGTTTTTGTGTTTTTATTCATAAAGGATATTTTTCTGTGGTTTTCTCTAGTTGTGATGTCTTACCTTTGGGCATCAGGGCAATACTAGCTTCAATGGATGAGTTGGAATTTTCTTCACAACAGAAAAAAAATCACAAATACATGGTAATTAAAGAACCCATTCCTAAAGAATTAAGGGGTAAGATTCCAAAGGGAATTTTGAAAACACTTTGCTATAAACAAAAATTACAACACACTAACCTATGGGAGGCAGCTAAGTCAAGGATTAGAGTAATGTATAGTTAATTAATGTCTTTATTAACAACAAAGAATAATACTTACCTGGCAGGGGAGACACCATGATCACGAAGGTGGTTTTCCCAGGGCGAGGCTTATCCATTGCACTCCGGATGTGCTGACCCCTGCGATTTCCCCTGCGATTTCCCCAAATGTGGGAAACTCGACTGCATTAACAAAAGAAGAATAAGCATCTCCAATCAGCAGACTTTAAGAAACTAGATAAAGAAGAGCACACTAAACCCAAAATCAGCAGAAGGAATGAAATCATTAAGATTAGAATATAAATAAAGGAACTAGAAACACCGTAAAGTCAACAAAAATAAAAAGTGACTGAAAAGATCAACAAAATGGATAAGACTCTTGGTAGACTGACAAAGTAAAAACTACAACAGAAAATTCTATGAATAAAATGCACGAGAGAAAGAGAAATGCAGTAAACCAGCAATGGAAGAGGGCACAGATGGTCTCCTCTGACTTCCGTATCGCCTGGAGGCCGGGGTCAGCCAGCCCCTCACCCTCTATCCTACTGCACCTAGGGGGACCCCAGCCTTTCTTCCCAAGCCACACCACAGCTATGCTGGGTTCAAAAATGTGTTTCTTCTTTTTTCGAATCATTTTATTAGGGGCTCACACAACTCTTATCACAATCCATACATACATCAATTGTGTATAGCATATCTGTACATTCATTGCCCTCATCATTCTCAAAACATTTGCTCTCCACCTAAGCCCCTGGCATCAGTTCCTCCCTTTTTCCTCTCCCATCCCCCTGACCCCTCCCTCATGAACCCTTGATAATTTATAAATTATTATTTTGTCATATCTTACACTGTCTGACGTCTCCCTACACCCACTTTTCTGTTGTCCATCCCCCAGGCAAAAAGGTGCTTCAATGGCCACATAGTACTTAGAAACAGTACACACAGTTAAGGGGGTTTGTTAGGGAAATTAATAGGTTACCACAGTCAGAATCAGCAGACAGTAAGGATATGGTCATTGGTCTCCTGAGATATCAACCAAATCGCTCTCTCGTCCATAATCTCTCAGCCACATGGTCCCTTGGCCTTTGCTTCCATGGGACAGAAAGACAGCCCACCTGTTGCTCTGTCGCACATTTCAATACTCTCGGGCCAGATGAGGAAGGGTGGGTATGGCATAGTCTCCGTGCTGCTCCTCTGAGTGTCCAAGTCACCATCTGTGATGGATCTGCACTCAGCAGCCTGCCCCTCTGCCGAGCTTTCAGACGTGATCCTCCACGGTCCTCAAGGTTTCTCTCTCGGCTGCAGCTTCAAAGATGGCACAACCGTAGAGCCACGGGGGTGGTAATGAAAACTGGCCAATCCCTTCTCTTAGGGCTACACATGCCTTCTTTCCAGAGTGCCACTCAATCAGGAAATTCGAGAGCCTTGGGTAGAAGAGTCATGTTAAGAAGTACAAGTACAAGTGGTACATGACTAACCTTATATACGTAAATTATATGGTAGTATTAAAAGCAATCACACACCATCAGAATAAATAACCTATATTAAACAGGAAAATGCCTAGAAAGACAGAAACTAATAAACATGACTCAAGAAAAAATTGAAAATCTGAGCAAACAAATAAAGGAAATTGAACTGGTACTCAAAATAGGTCCCACCCGAAAAGGCAGGAACCACATGGTTTCATGAGTGAATTCTAAGAAATGTTTAGGAAATTACCACCAACCCTTCACAAACTCTTCACGCACATAGAAGAGGAAGGAAGGCTTTCCAACTCATTCACTGAGGCTAGTAGAGGCCTGATACCCAAAGGTGATATACATCACAACTAGAGAAAACCACATAACGACATCCTTTATGAATAAAATCACAAAAATTCTCAACAAGTACCAGTAAACGGAGTATTAAAAACATCATGCACCATGGATGTTAACATCACACTTATTCCAGGATGGCAGAGTTGATTAACATCTGAAAGTCAACCTACACAACAACTTGCTAATTTTTAAAATGGGCACAATCCAGATGATCATCTCCATAGATACAGCTAAAGCAGTTTAGAAAATCTAAATTTGGATCCTCTTATGGTCCAGAGCACTGAAAAAACTAAGAATGGCGATGAATTTCTGCAACCTGATAGAGTAAGCCTATGGGAAAAATCTATAGGCCACATCATGTTTAACAAGATGCCGGCTCCCATCACTTCTATTTATCATGGCACTGAGGGGTTTAGCCCAGGCAATTAGGCGAGAAAAAGAACGGAAACACATTCCCCTTCGAAACAAAGCCTTCCAGTGGTTCTATTACATATCTTGTGTATAGAAATCCCTCAGGAATCTACACACCCACTGACAAAAACTGGGGGACCTGATAAATGAGTACAGCTAGTTTGCTGAATACAAGATCAGTATTGAAAACATCAGCTACATTTCCACAGACTAGCAGTAAATAGTTCAAAAATGAAATACAAAAAGAAATTCCATTTTTCGTAGCAGTCGAGAGAATAAAAAAACCATAGGGAGCATTTTAAGAGAAGGAGTGCAAAACTTATTCACTCGAAACCACAAAACATCATGTACAACAATTAAAGAAGACATAAATAAAAGAAAAGATATTCTGTGTTCATGGAATGCGAACATGTACTCCTTTTAGGATAGCAAACCGCCCCCCCCTCCAAATTGATCTACAGTTCAATATAATCCTTATTTTTTGAAAAATCATTTTATTAGGGGCTCTTACAACTCTTTTTTTAATCGTTTTATTAGGGGGCCATACAACTCATCACAATTCATACATACATCAATTGTGTAAAGCACATTTATACATTCATTGCCCTCATCATTCTTAAAACATTTGCTCTCCACTTAAGCCCCTGGCATCAGGTCCTCATTTTCCCCTCCCTCCCCACTCCCCACTTCCTCATGAACTCTCGATAATTTATAAATTATTATTTTGTCATATCTTGCCCTGTCCGACGTCTCCCTTCACCCACTTTTCTGTTGCCCATCCCCCAGGGAGGAGGTCACATGTAGATCCTTGTTATCGGTTCCCCCTTTCCAACCCACCCTCCCTCGACATTCCCAGTATCGCCACTCACACCACTGGTCCTGAAGGGATCATCTGCCCTGGATTTCCTGTGTTTCTGGTTCCTATTCATACCAGTGGCCATCCTCTGGTCAAGTCAGACTTGCAAGGTAGAATTGGGATCATGATAGTGGGCGGGGGGAGGAAGCATTTAGGAACTAGAGGAAAGTTGTATTTTTCATCGTTGCTACATCACACCCTGACTGGCTCATCTCCCCGAGACCCCTCTGCAAGGGGATCTTCAGTGGCCTACAAATGGGCTTTGGGTCTCCACTCCGCACTCACCCCCTCATTCACTATGGTAAGATTTTTTGTTCTGATGATGCCTGATACCTGATCCCTTGACACCTCGTGATCGCACAGGCTGGTGTGCTTCTTCCTTGTGGGCTTTGTTGCTTCTGAGCTAGATGGCCGCTTGTTTACCTTCAAGCCTTTAAGACCCCAGATGCTATATCTTTTGATAGCCGGGCACCATCAGCTTTCTTCACCACATTTGCTTATTCACCCACTTTGTCTTCAGTGGTTGTGTCAGGAAGGTGAGCATCATAGGATGCCAATTTAATAGACAAAAGTATTCTTACATTGAGGGAGTACTTGAGTGGAGGCCCAATGTCCTTCTTCTACCTTATTACTAAACCTATAAATATATGCACATAGATCTATTTCCTCATCCTCATATATAAATATATTTGCATATGTACATGTCTTTATCTAGACCTCTATAAATGCCCTTTGCCTCCCAGCTCTTTCCTCTATTTCCCTTGACTTTTCTCCGGTCCCACTATCATGCTCAGTCCCCACCACGGTTTCAGCAATTCCTCTTTGTTACATTGCCCTTGATCATGCCCTACCAGGCCTCCTACACCCTCCTCACCACCAATTTGAATCACTTGTTGTTCCCTTGTCCCTGGGTTTGTTAACACCACTTCCTTTCCACCCACTTCTCCCTCTCCCGTGTCCCCCCGGAATTGTTGGTCCCGTTGTTTTCTCCTCCAGATTATTCATCCAGCCTATCTTATTTAGACAGACCTGCGGAGATAATAACATGCACAAAAACAAGACAGAGCAAAACCAAGCAACAATATACAATAAAACATCAACAAACCAATGACCAAAAAACACAAAACACAACAAGAAAGAAAAGCTTGTAGTTAGTTCAAGGATCGTTTGTTGGCCTTTAGGAGTGTTTTCTAGTCCAGTCTGTTGGGTCACCATGCCCTGGCCCCAAAGTCCACCTTCATCATTCCCTAGGGACCTCGTCGGCTCCTGCAACTCTTATCACAATCCATACATCCATCCATTGTGTCAAGCACATTTGTGCTTTTGTTGCCATCATCATTCTCAAGATATTTTCTTTCTACTTGAGCCCTTGGTATCAGCTCCTCGTTTTCCCCTCCCTCCCTACAGCCCTCCCTCACGAGTTCTTGATAATTTATAAATTATTAATATTTTGTCATGTCTTACACTGTCCGATGTCTCCCTTCACCCACTTTTCTGTTGTCCATCCCGCAGGGAGGGGGTTATATGTAGATCCTTGTGATCAGTTTCCCCTTTCCCCCCTGGTATTCCTACTCTCATTATTGGTCCTGAGGGGTTCATCTGTCCTGGATTCCCTGTGTTTCCAGTTCCTATCTGTATGAGTGTACATCCTCTGGTCTAGCCAGAGTTGTAAGGTAGAATTGGGATCATGATAGTGGGGGAAGAGGAAACATTAAAGAACTAGAGGAAAGTTGCACTGTGACTGGCTCATCTCCTCCCTGAGACTCACCTTTCTATAAGGGGATGTCCAGTTACCTACAGATGGGCTTTGAGTCTCCACCCTGCCCTCCCCTCATTCACAATATGATTTTTTGTTCTTTGATGCCTGATACCTGATCCCACCGACACCTCGTGATCACACAGACTGATGTGCTTCTTCCTTGTGGGCTTTGTTGCTTCTGAGCTAGATGGCTGCTTGTTTATCTTCAAGCCTTTAAGATCCCAGATGCTCTATCTTTTGATAGCCGGGCACCATCAGCTTTCTTCACCACATTTGCTTATGCACCCATTTGTCTTCAGCAATCATGTCGAGGAAGATGAGCATCATGGAATGGCAGTTTAATAGAACAAAGTGTTCTTGCATTGAGGGAGTACTTGAGTAGAAGCTCACTGTCCATCTGCTACCTTAATACTCAACCCATAAATACATGCACATAGATATATTTCCCTGTGGTCATATATATATTTACATATGTACACGCCTGTATTTAGACCACTATAAATGCCCCTTGCCTCCTAGTTCTTTCCTCTATTTCCTTTTATTTTCCTCTTGTTCCACTATCATGGTCAGCCTTCATTTGGGTTTCAGTAATTTCTCTCCATTACATTGCCCTTGTTCAAGCCCTATGGTGTCCCCTATACATACCCTCCTTGCCACCAATTTTGGACCACTTGTTCCCTTGTCCCTGGATTTGTTAGCACCCCCTTCCTTTACCCCACCTCCCCCTCCCCCATGTCCACCAGGAAACTTCCATCCAGTTGTTTTCTCCTCCAGATTTTTTATCCTGCCTATCTTATCTAGATAGACCTGCAGAGATAATAATATGCACAAAAACAAGAAAGAGCAAAACAAAGCAACAAAAGAAAAGAAAACAGCAACAACAAAAACCAATGACCCAAAAAAAGCCTTTAAATAGTTCAAGGTCTGTTTGTTGACCTTTAGGAGTGTTTTCAGGTTGAGTCTGATGGGGTGACACACCCTGGTCCCAAAGTCTATTTTTGGCATTCCCTCAGGACTTCCTTACTAGGCTTCCTTTGCTGTTCTGTTGCACGCCTTTAGTGTTTTGCCTCAGTGTGGTGGGGTCAGATTGGGCTCAATTCCTGAACTGTGTCTCCAGTGTTGTCCCCAGTAGGGCTATTGTGAAGGATGTTGTGTCTCATAGTGGGGCCAGCCATATGATCCTCTCTGTGCATTGGCTTCTCTGAGCAGGAATATCGTCCTTAAGGCTTGGTGGGCCAGGATATGCTCCACTCTCTCTCCCTCCCCGTTTATTTTCTCCTGTGTGCTCTGATCAGACATGCCCCTCTCCCTGAGCTGTAGCTTCGGTCCTGACCTCTGAAGTAAATTCTTCTGGGGGGGGAAGTGCTGTCCACATAATTGGGATTGGGGCCGGCCTCTCAGACCTCTCTATTGGGTTCCTGCTTTGTGCTGGTATGTTGCATTCACATCTTGGAGCATCAGGTTGAAGTCTGCTCCCTCTTTCCCTTTGGGAATATAAACAATACTCTTCCCTTGGGTGGGTTAGTGGCCTGTTCCCCCGCTAACCATGTCTTCCCCCGCCTCACCCTACTTTTTGGTTGGCTACCAGATATATCCCTGGATTTTGTCTGGTCCCTGCCATACTACCTGGTCCTCACCCCAGGAATGTTTGTATATAGTAGCTTTTTCCGTACGCCCCTTTTGCATTTTTTTTAAAGCTTACCTCAGTGGATTCATTTTGTACTTGCCATGTTGTGCTTGGCTTACTTCGCTTAGCATGATTTCCTCCAGTTCTTTTCATGTGGTGATGTGCTTCATACGTTGATCACTGTTTTTAGGGGATGCGTAGTACTCCATTGTTTGTATGTATCACAGTTTTTTAATACATTCATCTGTTGATGGAAATTTGGGTTATTTCCAACTGTTTGCATTTGTGAACTGTGCCACCATGAACATAGAGCACAAATGTCTGGCCTTGGTTTGTTTCTTGCCTCTTCTGGGTATATGCCCAGTAGGGGGTTGCTGGGTCGTAGAGTAGCTCAATTTCCATCTGTTTTAGATATCACCAGATTGATTTCCATAGTGGCTGTACATACCTACAGGTCCACCAGCAGTAGATGAGAGTTCCTGTCTCCCCACAGCCCCTTCACCACTTGTTACTTTCTGACTTTTTGAAATGGGCTATCTTTGAGGGTGTTAGGTAGTATCTCATTGTTCTAATTTGCATTTCTCGAATGGCTAATGATCAGAAACATTTTCTCATGTTTATTGGCTATTCAGATTTCTGCCCCTGTGAAACTTCTGTTCAGGTCCTTTGCCCACCTCCTCAGTGGGGAATTAGATTTTTTTCTTTTTGGAAGCTAGCAGAGTATTATAGATTTTATTAATAAGGCCTTTTTCTGATGTGTCATTGTTAAAGATGTTTTCCCAGTCAGTGGACTCTCTTATTACTCTCTTGGTGAATTCTTTCAAAGTACACAAGAGTTTTATTTTCTGTATATCCCACTTGTCAATTTGTGCCTCCTCTGTGTTTGTGTCCTTCCCTATTTCTCATAGCCTATGTATTCCCTGTGTCAAACTTCTCAGGTTTGTCCCAATTCCCTCACTGATGCCCTAATAGTTTGGGGTTTAACTTCAAGGTCTGGATCCACCTTGAGTTTATTCTTGTGAATGGAGTGAGATAAGGGTCTTGCTTTATTTTTCTGCAGGGAGATATCCATTTTTTCCAGCACCACTTCTTAAAGAGGGCATCTGTTTCCCATTTGATATTTTTGGGGCCCTTATCAAAGATCAGTTGTCTGTGTGCTGATGTTTTATTTCTGGGGTTTCAGTTCTTTTCCATTGGTCTGAGTATCTGTCATTATACCAATACCATATGGTTTTGACCACTGTGGCTGTATAATATGTGCTAAAGTCAGGTAAAACCAAGGTCTCCCACTGTGTCCTTTCTTCTTGAGGAGTTCTCTGCTAATTCAGGGCTTCTTCCCTTTCCATATGAAGTTGGTAATCAGTTTTTCCATTTCAAGAAAGATGAGGGTAATTGTATTGGGATGGCATTAACCTTACAGAGTGCCTTGGGCAGAACTGACATCTTGACTATATTGTCTTCTAATCCATATGCATAGGATATTCTTCCATTTGTTGAGGTCACTCTTGGTTTCTTGTAATGGTGTTCTGTAGTTTTCCTCATACAAATCTTTTGTTCTTTTAGTCAGGGTGTATCCCTAGATATTTCAATTTGTGTTTGGCTATTGTGAAGGGTACCGCCCTTTTGATCTCTTCTTCTGTGGTCGTATCCAATGTATATAACAGTCCGATTAACTCCTGTTTGTTGATCTTGTATCCTGTCACTCTGCCATATTCTCTACAGCTCCCAGTATGCCCCATGTGGAGCTTTTGAGATTTTCCATATATAAAATCATATCATCTGCGAATAACGATAGTTTCTCCTCTTCCTTCCCCAGGCGAATAGCTTTGATGTCTGTTCTTTGTCTTATGCTGTTAGCTAAAACTTGCAGTACAATGTTAAATAAGAGTGAGGACAAGGGGCATCCTGGTCTGGTCCCCTTTTCTAATGGGATTCTGTTAGTCTTTTCTCCATTGACTACCACTTTGGCTGTTGGTTTTTCATGTGTAGCTTGTATTGTCTTGAGGAACTTTCCTTCCATTCCTTTCTTCTTGAGTGTCTTAAACGGGATTGGTGTTGGATGTTGTCGAATGCTTTTTCCCGCATCTATCGATATTATCATTGGTTCTTATACTTTTTCATGTCAATGTGGTGAATGATACTAATGGACTTTCGTATGTTGAACCATCCTGGAATCCCTGGTATGAGTCCCACTTGGTCATGGTGAATTGTTTGTTTTATATACTTTTATATTCTCTTGGCTAGTATTTTGTTAAAGACTTTTGCATTGATGTTCATTTTATTGGTCTGTTGTTCTCGATTCTTGGGGGATCCTTTCCCAGTTTTGGTATCAGTTATACTAGCTTCATAGAAGGCGTTCGGGAGTTTGCCGTCTTTTTCTATGTTCTGGAAGAGTTTGTGTAGGATACATCCCCGAAGAGTTTCTATAGGGTTGATGTCAGTTCTTCCCTGAATGCTTGGTAGAATTCTCCTGTGAAGCCATCTGGTCCAGGGGATTTTTTTGTTGGTAATCCCTTGATAACCTTGTCTATTTCTTCTATTGCTATGGATGGGTCTGTTGAGATTCTTGACGTCCCTCAGGGATAGTCTAGGGAGGGATTGCTTTTCCAAGAATTTGTCTATGCCTTCTAAGTTGTTAAACTCATTGGAGTACAGTCCTTTGTAATATTATGTAATTGTCCTTTTAATTTCATTGGGGTCTGTTTTAATGCCCCCTCTTTCATTCTTCATCATTGCCATTGAAATTTGTTCCTTCCTTTCTTTGGTTAGATTTGTCAGTGGTTTGTCGATTCTGTTTATCCATTCAAAGAACTTTTAGCAGCATTGTTTTTCATAGTTTTCTTATTTTTTCTCTCCTGAATTTCAGCTCTCATTTTTATTGTTTCTTTTCTTTTGCTATTAGAATTGTCCTGTTGACTCCACTCTAGTGGCTGTAAATTTTGTGCCAGCATATCAATTATAAGTCTGTCTTCTTTTTTCATGTATGCATGTATTTCTATGAAACTTCCTCTGATGACAGCTTTTGCTGTGTCCCATAAGTTTTGGTATGTTGTGTTCTCATTCTCATTGGTTTCTAGATGTTTCCTTATTTCATCTCTGATCTGGGCCAGTACACACTCCTTTTGCAATAGAGAGTTATTCATCCTCCAATTGTTTACTCCTTTCTTCATCTTCCTTTTGTTGATTTCTAGCCTTATGGCACAGTGGTCAGAGAGAGAAGTCTGTATGATATCAATGTGCTGATGTTTATGCAGATTCCACTTATGCCCCAGCATGCAGTCTGTCTTTGAGTATGTGCCTTGTGGACTTGAATTGAGTGTGTGCCTTGTGGACTTGAAAAGAATGTGAATTACTTTTATATTTGGATGAAGAGCTCTGTAAATATCTATCAGGTCAGGTTGTCTAATTGTGGTGTTTAGATCTCTAGCCTCCTTGTTGAGTTTCTTTTCTGTGATCCATCTTTCTCAGATAGCGGTATATTGAAGTCACCTATTATTATTGTTGAGCCTGTGATTTCTTTTTTCATCGTTTGGAGCATTTGGTTGATGTATTCAGCGGGTTTCTCTTTTGGGGAACATATGTTTAAAATGCTCAGTGATTCTTTGTCTACTGTTCCCTGGAGCATACAATCTTTCTTTAAATCCAGCAACTTTTCTCCTTTGGCAAAGTTGCCAACCGGATCCTAAGAGTCATATGGAATTTCACAAGAGTGAGGAAAGTAGAACCAATCTTGAAACCGAAAAATAGGAAGACTCACATTTTCCATTTTAAAATTTTACTACAAATAATTTGGTAATTTGGACTGTGTAGTACTGTCATATCGATTATTGTGGTGTTGGGCACCATCAAATCGAGTCCATGCCAACTCATAGTACAAATGAAAATTTTCAAATACACCGTCTTTGAGTCAATGGGTTCCAAAGTTATAAATCTTTAAGGAGCAGGCAGGCTCATCTTTCTCAGTAACTACTAATAGAAATAAAAACAGGATATCGACTATCAATGAATAAAAGGATAAAGATATGATGGTGCATACACAAATAACAATGGGTACAAGAGAGAAATGTTCTAAAATTCTATTGCGTGAATGATTTTACAATGCTTTTTATATGATTGAACTATTGAATTGTATGATACGTTGATGAAGTGTCAATAAATCTGTTTTTTAAAGAAATTACAGCAAAAACACAACGAATTAAAGAAAAATCTGTAAAACACTTCATAGTGTGGATAAACCCAGAGGACAATCACAAAAGTACAAATATCGTATGAGACCACTATTTTTAAAAGTCAAAGAACAGGTTTCTCAAAAAAAGCATTCTTTTTGCTTCTTGATGATTGCCAGGAGTTGGAGCGGAGAGAAGGACAAATCACTAATTAGATAATATGCACATATTAATTTGGGTAAAAGGGGAGCAGCATACAGTAAGGTGGAGATAAGCCTAACACCATTAAGGCAAAGGAAGACCCTGAGAGGTACACATGATTACAGGCACCAAAGGTAAATGCTCTTACATACATGATCCTGCAATATCAGTCATAACAAACAAGAATCTAAGTGAATACAGAGACATACAAGCTGAACTAGTTTGGGAAGACAAACAGGACCACATTCATGGTCATTTATGGGCTTGACAAAGGATAGTTCTACATATGTATTTGTATGTGTTGTAAATACTGGTATATCCATATATGTAATAGAGCAAACGAGGGGCAGTTATGTAAACTTCTTAGCTATACCTAAACACCTTGTGGGAAGGAATCATTGCTTAGTATGACAGTCCTGAGGGTCAGCTAACTCAATTGCACAACATAGTTCACAAGCCAATGTTCTGCACTTTACTGTGATCAGAAGTCACTAGGGTGTTAAAAGCTACCAAAACATTATAGAAATGATGAATTATTAAGAAAGGCTGAATTATTAAAAAACACCATCTTCAGTTTATGTTTCAAACTACGCATAAGGTTTGGGTGGCTCCTTCCTACAAAGTGGGGAGCTAAATCCTTTGTTGTCCGTTCTTAGTCTGGAAGCTCCACTGAAACCAGTTAACTTTCAGCGACCCTGATGGCATTTGAAATACCAGTCCTTGGAAAAGAACATTATGTTTGGTAAAGTAGATGGGCATCCAAAAAGAGGAAGACCTTTTAGGAGATGGATTGATACCATGGCTGCAACAATGGGTTGAAGCATGAGAACATTGTCAGCATAGGGCATGACCTGGAAGTGATTCATTCTATTGTGCACAAGGTCACTATGGGTCAGGCCTGAGTCAGCTGTATCTAAAAACAGCACCTCTTTAAACTGTCTGCTGGGCTCAGACAGTTTACAGCCCAATTCCTATGAATTTTCAAGCAGCAGTTTCCATACACAGATACCCTCTTCTTTCCAAATGTTTGCTTTATGGCAGTTCACGTTTACAAAAGATTTACATCAGTACCTGTTTCCATAACTAAAATAAACTCAGAGAGGATTTTCAATTTTATGGGAAAAAGATGAACTTAGGACTAGCTTTCAGTGTTTGTTTCGCAGCCAGCATTTGTTACCAAGGCAGCACACACCCCCACCCTCTAGAAGTGATGGTGGTATCACCACGTTCCTGCCCTGGTAATAATGCTCAGCCTCTCAGAGCAAAGCCAACGTGGCATCGAACCGCATTTGTGAACATGGTATATTTTAGTGTTGTGTTAAACTATTCATAACTTAGTATGATTTGGTGGATCCCTTTGGGGATCTGAGAATGTTCAAACATTCCCCCCATATAAATGAATGGTGGTGGCTTTTTTATTGCATGATATTTTGAGTTTACGGTGGGTTTCATAGGAATAAGCCATTTTCAGATAATGGGGGGAACCTGCATTCCTTAGAGAGAGCCAGGAAACAACTCCTGTGTCCCAGATTTTACCATTGAGAACATGGTCATTTCTGTCACAGACCATTTGTTTTCAAGAGATAAGGTTTCACTCAAATGCAAAGCCTCCTGAGTACCTTTCCCAAGCTCCATTCCCTCCCATCCAATCTCTGCACAACCATGGCCCCATATGAACTCTGAACGTGCTAAAGGCAGTGTTTCAAGCAGAGCAGGCAGCATGGATGACTGAGCTAACAGTGGAAGGGAAAATGGTCAGCAGTGTCAAAAAACCGAGGGGAAACAAAGAAAAGTGATCCTCTGTCCTTCTATACACCAAGCTACAGTCCGCATCCACTAGAGAGATGCTTATGCAAATACACCCTAAACAGGACCACGGGGAGAAGGGGATGGGTATTTACCAGATCTTGAGTGTATTAGAAGCATACACTTAAAAGAAACAAACACATACACCAAAGATACTGAAGACTTTTAACTAAATTAAACATTTTAACCTCATAATGAGAAACCATAAATTCACAACATAGTCAATCCACAAAAGGAAATGCAAATGATTGCATGTTACCAAAGACATGCAATTAAGTCCCAATACTGAGATACTCACCCCAGTCCCATAACTGGATAATTTGGCAAAGATAGAAAAGGACACCAGTGCCTGGAAGCCTGGGAAATCTGGTCCTTCTGTCCTGATGATGGCAGTGAAAAGTGAAGTGAGGATGCTCACTCTTTTCTAAGTCAGGCCCTTTCACCCAAGGGGTCGGAAAACTTCCCTGGAAGCTTTATAAAAAGGAACTTCGTCAACTTCCTATACATCTTATTTTTAACAGGAAATATTGGACCTAAAATAAATATCTAACAACTGGGCATTGGCTAAACAAATGATAGCATGCTATCTGATCCTCTGATATAAGTATCATATATTTAAAGGGTAGAACAATATTTAAATTTTATTAAATACTCTCAATTATTTTTTTGAGGCATGGCAGGCTAATTAATAGCAGAGAACTGTCACACACCATTACTCAGATGGGGAGAAAATGGACCTCGTGACTGGCGCAGGTGGCAGGATGGCGCCTGTTGCTTATTCCGTTGTAGCATACTTTGCATCGTCCATCCTTTCCACAATGGAAATGCTATAACTTTGACCATCAGTAGACACGAATGCTATGCAAACAAGAAAACTTGGTGCCAAAATTGCTCAGAGACAGTAAATAAAGTACAAAAGGAAGCGGGCTAAGGCTGGAACCCTTGTGATTCAGTAGCTATAACTGAGTCTGAATGTTTCTATGTGTGTATACCTACATACATACACAAACATCCCATAAGGATGCAGATAGATAGATAGATAGATAGATAGATAGATAGATAGATAGATAGATAGATAGATAGATAATGTGCAGACTTCATTGAACCTAGGTGTTCATGTGGATTCTCTCCTTGGCCTTCTAGTAGAACCTGTAACTAAATGTGCTTCCTATTAATACACCAAAGTCTCCCTTGAGTTTTCACAATTTAAACCTAGACAACACTCAGCTTGCTGACTTTTCCCTTGAGAATCGATGAGAGTCAAAAGGAACCTTAAGGATCCCTCTGTCTCCTTTAAGCCCCCCACTCCCCTCCACCCACCCACACACACACAGTCATCTTACTCCCAAACTTACCCCTCCAACCTGGTTCCAAAAGAAAAAGAGGGGAAAACACAAAACAAAAAGAAAAAGAGGAGAGATCTGGTATCCAGGGCTAGAAGAAGCAGTCTTCTGCATTCCTTCCATTCCTGCCTCCAGGAAGCTGCAGTCTCCTCCAGCCTCTTTGTCCCCAGGATTCCTCAACAAAAAGGTGGGGGGAGTGGAAGTTGGCTCCTCCCACCCCCACCCCACTCCCGAGGGAGAAGATCACAGAAAGACCTTCCTGTAGGAGAAACTGGCATTAAAGAGAGAACTTCTGGGAAAGTCGACAAACTCGCTCTTTGCTATGTGGTTACTGCTGACGTACTGTGACTCTGTAGGACAGGGTAGAGCTGCCCCTGAGAGTTCCCAAGACTGTCACTGTTCACAGGAGTAGAAAGCGCTGCCTTTCTCCCATGCAGCTGAGGGTGGTTTCCAACAGCTGACCTTCGGATCGCAACCCAGTGTAAACCACTACACCACAAGGGCTAGGGAAGAGGAACATGGCTAAGACAGCCGTGCTTCTTGAGTTATTAGGTGGCAGATCAGGTGAACATGCTTTTCTTAAACATTTCATATCCATTTCACTTTTGAAAATGCATAGCACCACGCACAACAGGTCACATTTCTTATACATAAATTTAATCTTTGCTTTAAAATCTTTGCGTGTTACTACTTTATTGAAGTTCTGCTACATGGTGGTTGGAACATAATATACATATCACTTGTTAATTATGATAGACTCCAAATAATCCAACTCTTTGCCTTTAGGTCAATTGTGGCCCCTAGATATTAACTCGACAGGACAGTGTAGAATTGTGTCAGGGAATTTTCAGAGCTAGATAAACTATTATGGAAGCTGACTGCCACTGTTTTTCTCAGCATGGCTGGTGGGTTTGAACCACAGACCATTCAGTTAGTAGCCTCGGACTTAACCACTGCACCACCACATAATCATCACAATGAACTTAGAACATTTCACAGACTGGGAGAATGAGAACTAAGTCTCCCTGGAGAGCCCTGGTAATATAATGGTTACAAGTGAGGTTACTAACCTCAAGTTTAGTTGCTCGAAACCGCTGGTTGCTCCATAGGGACAAGATGAGGCTTTCTACTCCTGTAAAGAAGTGCTGTCTTGGAAACCGAGAGGGCATTCTGCCCTGGCCTATGAAGGTGACCTTGAGTCATCATTGCCTCTAAGACAGTTTGTAGACGGGGGTCTCAAAATATATGCATGCTACATTGATCAGGAGGATTTCAGAGTGGATGTAAAAGATCTTTCAGAGATATTTCTAACCAGCTTCAAGTGACAAAGTGCCACGAGGATGGAGAAGAGATACAGACAGTGGCAGCTGGGAAGAAGACGCGGTTCTGGGACATGCAGCTGGTTAGAGAGGGCCAGAGAAATGGTCTTGCTGATAGCAAGAAGCTCCCTTGCCTCAAAGAAAAGAAAGTTTTAGTCAGTGACATTAAAAAAAAAAGGGGGGGGGACAGTCCCTGGGTGATGCAAAGAGCAAAGGCACTTGACTGTTAACTGAAAGGTTGGGAGTTCGAGTCCATCCAGAGGTACCAGGTAGTCTACTTGGGAAACATTAGCTCTTGAAATCCCTCTGAGACCTAGCTCTACTCGGACACATGGGGGCAATGACATTCGAATCTGTGGGACAGCAAATGGTACTGGGTACAAAGAAAAGGCTTCTGTGGCGAAGCTGAGATGTTATATGACTCAAGAGTTCCCGGAGGCTACTGGCAGAAATCTTAGCCTAAAACCTCAATTCTCAAGGAATTCTTCCATGAATGTATGCTTAATACAACTGAAGGACGGGTTGTTCTAAGATTTGTAAGAACCTCCCCCCAACTAAAATGATTAAGAAAAAAAGAAATATTTTCTTCCTTGGAGGGGGAAAAAAGAATCCATCTCTATTGTTTGCCAGCTTCCCAAACATGGTGAAGTGTCTTTCCAATGTCACCAAAGCCTTTCACCACGTCACAGACGACAGGAAGGCGCACAGTTCGACAAAGCCATCTCACCGCTTCTTGACTACGGTGCACGGTCGGTGAGCCCTTGGCGGGTTTCTTTTGCGTGAACTTGGTGCAATGGCAGCTTCATAACCTGTTCCCCCCTCGTGAATAATAAGAGTACTCTACTCCTCACTTATCAACTATCTCAGTATCCAGTATTTCACCTTTATGGCAACAGCAAATAATCGAACATCGACCCATTTTGTGCATGAACATTGTATGTCTGGAGGTCATGGATGCTGAAGTACAAGGCGAGAGTTAACACTGACTGTGACGGTTAGGGCTATGTGTCACTTTATCTGGGCCATGATCCTCAACGGTTTAGCAGTTAGATCATGATGAAATTTGGTATAGTCACCCTTGCTTTGTGATCTGATATGGTCATCCTCCTTTTTGCATAACCACCTGGTCTTTGGAACCTGTGTCAGCAAATGAGGAGTGGGTGTGTTCTCCAAGGGCACCCCCAGAAACATGGGGAAGAACTCTGCTACCTTCTATGAAATCATAACCAGATTCGGCCCATTAAAAGAGTTGTCTGCATCTCAGCCAACTTCCTAATTTCAGTGACATAGAGAGACTTGATGTGACCCTTCTAGCCGTAGCCTTTGTAACTGCAGCAAGTGACTGCTTGGGAGCACGTGGATAAGTGGTAGAGGACGCAGCGCAATTCAGGGATTGTTCTGTTTGGGCATTCCACCAGGTATACACGTGAGCAGTCGCAGAAGCAGGCAGGACGAGGAATCCTGAACCCATCAAGGAAAAAGAGCCACCAGTGGAGTGCCCATGAGATTCCGCTTGAAATGGCAGAGGAACCAGAGGCTGCAGCATGACCATGACACGGCGCAGAGGAGTCACACTGAGACCATGAGGCAGAGTGAAGGACTGGCCTGAATGAGTAAAGCTGAGTGCCTTCAGGCACAGAGAGGAGTCCCTTTCTCTGCTGGGTTCCATAATCCATGGCAATGACTGCACAGAGCTCACAGTGTTCATGATTATGGGGCATTACGAAAGAAGATAACAAGTTACCACAAATCAGGTTCAGAAAATATTAAGGGTAATTGCTCATCTCTTCATAACCAACTGGCATGTCGCTTTCTGGTCCCTGGCCTCTCAGCCACTTGGTCCCTGGGTCTCTGCCCTGCTCAAGCAGAGACTGAAGAATGCAGTGGGAGGGAAGGTTGGTGTCCGAATAATGAGTGGGGGATGAAGGCATGCCTGACTTCGTCCTTACAGGAACCATGTTGGCAGATGTGGGGTTGGATTTTCCTTCCGCCCCAATCAATTTATGTTACTGACAAATGTATCCCCTCCCACTGATTGACTTCTCTCAGTTATACAAAACAGCAGCAACAACAAAAACAACAGTTGGAGTCCTAATGAATTAGAATTATTTTCTATAATGCTCTGTATCCAGAAGGCATCTAACCAAAGTATCTGAGCCTTGGCTTCCTAAGGATTTCACGAGCATCTCATCTTCTTAATTTGCTTCTCTTTTCCTGAAAATCATGGCAGATTGGAGCCAATTCTTTGCAACAGAAGCATCCATTCTTGTCTTCTGTATCCCTCACAGGAGGCCACTCAGAGAGGCAGTTAGGTCCCTGGCCCATGGGCCGAAGACAAAATGAGATCTAGACTAGTGCTGCCACGTACTTGATCTTGAGGAAGTCACTTCTAATCTCTAGGTTTCATTTTTACACCAGCCAAGCAGGGATTAGCATCACCTTAACAGCGCTGTCGTGAGAATCATATGACAAAACATACTCAACATGATACCTAGTAATCACCACTCTTGTCATTCAGAGTCGTGGGAAAATAAGGTCTGGCTGAACTTCAAGGGAGCGATGGCCATGAGGGTAGCAGGCTCGCCTTCCACGCAGGAAACGGGTGTTTCCGTCCCCAGACCTCGCATCTCGAGTGCACCCACCTGGGTCTATCAGTGAAGGCTCACTGGGTCCAGAGGAGCTTCCTGTCTCTGACAGGCTGAAAAGAAAACCCCCAAATCAGTGGAAATCCTGTGGATTATAAACCCTGGAGTCTGAGCCACAACCAACCGTGGTGACGGCACGGCGCCAGGCAGCCTTTGGTTCCATTGTGGGTGTGTGACTTAAAGGCGCCTTACAACCACCAAATTCAGGAGCAACTCAAGAACCAGGCCGGCACAGGCTAGCCACTTCCGCCGTGACTTGAAAACAGGCTTTGCCAAGCGTTCCTAGTGCACCTTAGGGAAATTATTTATTCTGAGTCTGTTTTCTCATCCATAAAATGAAAAAAAAAACAAGAACAAAAATTTCAGTTTTCTTTTGAGGATTAGATATTCCAAGCCGTATTAAAATTTTAGAACAATGCTCAATACATATTAGCTCTTTTAATTCAGTGCCTAAATAAGATCTGACATAGTTACTTAACCTAGCATGAAATAATCTCTCGAATATTACAAACTAGTTGAATACATCTTTCTATCTTTTATACACACTCCCCAAATGACAAACTTGAAGCTATTTGGGGGGGTTTAAAAGGCAAGAGAGGAAAATGAAAGATGATCTACGTATATATCCTACATTGTCAACCCGTTTCTCATTTGGATGTCACTCAGCTGATTAATGATTCTATTTCTCTATTTAGTTCACTCTAATACATTGTTCTACTTAATCAAAATAATGCCAACTTTGTTCTTTGATGTTATGCATTCAATTGTGTCCCTACATCTCTGCACCACCCCCACCCCCCATCACCACCCCAAAGAAAATACCAAAACAAAACTACGTGTTGAACTCCTGGTCCTTGTCTCTGTGGACAGAATCTGGGCTGGAAACAGGGTTTTCTTTGTTATATTAATGAGGCCATTCTAAGACCCCAAATCTCATCATTTCTGAGTTACAAAAATACAGAAACACACACAAACACAGGTGAGAAACCGCAGGTCAAGACCTGTCTACAAGCACAGGAACAGCATGGGTCACTAAACAGACAGCAGAAACTAGAAACCCACCCAGGAATCACATGGCCGAGACCCTGATTTGAACTCTGACCCTCCATAATGGTGAGAACTTTCTGTTAACTCACCCATTTGTGGTATTTGTGTTACAGCAGCACGAAGCAACTAAGACATTGAGATCCCCGCTTCCCACAAAATTCTCTGCTGCTGCTCCAGGCCTAACCTGTGAGCAATGCTTACTACCTCCTTTATCAGCTGAATCTGACCACGCCAGACCACGCCTTTGTTTCTCTTGAAGGCACCTCTTGAGGGGCTAGCTGGGCAGATGATAAATTCTTTCAGTGTAGAAATGCCTCTGTGTTACTGAGTTTACAGCAATACGAGTAATCATGAGATTCATTTAGGTAGAGTTAGGTTAAGGCTTAGGTTGGTGTCAGGTTTGGTGTTAGGGCTCAGGTTAGAGTTCAGATAGGGTTATGGTTATGGTTATGGTGTTAGGGTGGGTGTAAGACTGAGGTTATGCATAGATAAAAATTAAGAGACCCGAGTGTTACTATATTGATGGTTATGCCAAGGTCTTCATTTATGGTAGGTTGCTTCTCTATGCAGGCAAGATCTTATTTTTCAAGCACAAAATTAATGTAATCTACAATTTAGTGGGCTGAACAGAACTTTGTCAATACATCCATTAAGCCCATTGACAAGTTTAATCACATACTTATTTTCTTCTAATCTCAAGGTAAAAATCTTAGACCTCTCTTGAATATAGTCTAATCCTAAAACTAGCCTCAAACAAAATGGTAAGATTAAATAAGGAGGTGAAGGTAAACGAAGATCTCTCTTTTATTTAGAAGTAGCCTTCTAGCTACTTTTGTTCCGTTGACCTGTTCTCGGTCTGGTTTGGGGGAGACGCATTCCTTTTGAGTGCGTTATTTCAGATAGACCACAGAACCAATCTTCACTGCCCGGTGTCTAGACATTCATTCACCCAGAAATATAATGGGTGTCTCTGTGTCTCGGATTCTTTGCTAGTCCTTGAGATTACTCAAGTGAGTAAGACATCATTTATTCAATGTAGCAATAGTACCATTATGGAATAGTGGCAATAGATTACAAAACATGGGGTACAGTGCTGTAGTCTGAAATGTAGTAGAAATAAGAGTTAAGGCATTGTTGTTGTTAGGTGCTAGTTGTTTCTAATGCATGGTGACCCAACATAAGACAGAATGAAACAATGACTGAACTTGTGCCATCCCCACGAATTTATTTGAGGCCATCATTGCAGTTGAAGTGTCAACCCATCGTGTTGAGGCGCTTCCTCTTTATCAGTGACTCTCTACCGAGCATGAGGCCTTTTTCCAAGGACTGGTCTCTCCTAATAATTTGTCCAAAGTACACGAGATGAAGTCTTTCCATCCTTGCTTAAACTGGAGCATTCTGGCTGGACTTCTTCCAACACAAGTTTGTTCTTCCGTAACTGCAATATTCTTCTCCAACACCGTAACTCAAATACATCCATTCTTTTGTAATTTGCTCAATGTCCAACTTTCACATGCATATGAGGCTATTGAAAATAACATCGTTTGGGTCCGGCTCACATTAGTCCTCAGTGACATCCGTACTCTTTAACACTTTAAAGAGTGTCTTGTGCAGCAGTCTGACCCAACATCATTTCATTTGACGGTTGCTTCCATGAGCATTGACTGTGGATCCAAGTAAAATGCAATTCTTGACAACTTCAGTCTTTTCTTCAGTTATCATAATGTGACCTATTGGCTCAGTTGTGAGGATTTGGGTTTTGAGTTCCAAGCCATACTGAAGGCTTCAGGCTTGGATTTTCTGTTTTTTCTTACAGCTTAAAAAAAAAATCATTTTATTGGGGGCTCACATCCATCGTGTCAAGCACATTTGTACATTTGTTGCCATCATCATTCTCAAAACATTTTCTACTTGAGCCCTTGGTATCAGCTTCTCATTTTCTCCTCCCTCCATCATGAACCCTTGATAATTTATAAATTTTTTTTCATGTCTTACATTGACATCATGTCTCCCTTCACCCACTTTTCTGTTGTCCATCACCCTGGGAGGGAGTTAAATGTAGATCAGACAAAGTGGTTGCATAAGCAAATGTGGCAAAGAAAGATGATGGTTCCAGGCTATCAAAAGATATAGCATCTGGGGTCTTAAAGTCTTGAAGATAAACAAGTGGCCACCAGCTGAGAAGCAACAAAGTCCACATGGAAGCACACCAGCCTGTGTGATCATGAGGTGATGATAGGACCAGGTATCAGGCATCAAAGACCCAGAACAAAATAATCTATCATTGTGAATTAGGGGAGAGTGTGGAGTGGAGACCCGAAGCACATCTGCAGACAACTGGACATCCCCTTACAGAAGGGTTGCAGGGAGGAGATGAGCCAATGTGCAGTATAGCACCAATGAAACTTTCCTCTAGTTCTTTAATGCTTCCTCCCCATCACTATCATGACTCCAATTCTGGCTAGACCAGAGCATGTACACAAGTACAGATCAGAGCTGGAAACACAGGGAATCCAGGACAGATAAATCCCTCGTGACCAATATTGAGAGTAGCCATACCAGGAGGGTAAGGGTAAAGTGGCAGGAGAAAGGGGGGCACCGATTGAAGACTTTGATTTTCATCAGCCTGTGTTGCAACTCTTCCTCTCTTCAGCAAGCAAAGTTACATCACCTGCATACCACAGGCTCTTAATGAATCTTCTTCCAAACCTAGTGTTGAGTTCTTCTTCACAGGGTCCAGTTGCTCAGATTATTGCTCAGCAGACAGACTGAACAAGTATGGTGAAAGTAAATTCTAATGTACACGTTTCAACTGTAGGTCAACCAATATTCTCTTTTTCTATTTAAACAACTGCCTCTTGGTCTATGTACGGGTTCTGCATGAGCACAACGATGTGTTCTGCAATTCCCATTCCTCTCAAAGTTATTCAGAGTTTGTTATGATCCACACAATTGAATGCTTTTTCATAGTCAACTAAACACAAGCAAACATTTTTTCCCAGATCTTTGGCCTTGAAGGGGACATATTTTTATTAAATTATACAATAAGTACTATAATGAGAACGTACAAAATAGTTTGAGAACATATAACAAAGAGAGAAATGGAAGATAACACTATAGGAAAGAATCAAAATGGACAATTTAATCTGAAGAGACTGTTGGAACATGGGAAAAATAGTGATTCATTAAGATGTGGTAACAAAATTCAACAGAAACTTATTAGACTCACATTCATTTGTAAGCAATTTATTTTTTCAAACAATAAGCGCAAGATGTCTCCATGGGAGACTAAAGGCTCAGCCAACTGGGTCAATAGAATCCACAACAAATGCAGATTTGGGGCCTTATCCATGGCCTGGCTTCTCCAAGTGATGACTGGGTTATCCAATTTAATTTGTATTGCAATGCTGCCACCAGATCCAGTGCACTTAGGATCCTTTAAAGACACACACACTTTAAGGTATTTGTGATAGGTATCTATGTGACCAAAAAAAAAAGCAAATGATGGAGTCATGTGGCCAGGAGGCAAGGAATGCTGTAGCCTGGAAGAGGCAAGGAATGGAGTCTCACATGGGGCTGACAGAAGTATCCAGTCCTATTGACAGTTTGATTTTAGCCCTGTAAGACTCATTTTACTCTATTTCCTTTTGCTTTACTCTCGTCCCACTACCATGCTCAGCCTTCATTTATAGAGAAAAGGAGGAAAGAAGGAGGCAAAGGGCATACATAGAAGCCTAAATGCAGGCATGTATATATGTACATATATTCATGATGATGGGGGAAATAGATCTATGTGCTCATATTTATAAGTTTAGTAGTAGGGTAGCAGATGGACATTGGGCATCCACTCATGTACTACCTCAATACAAGAACACTTTGCTTAACTAAACGGTCATTCCATAATACCGACCTTCCCAACACGATCACTGAAGCCAAATGTGTGCATAAGCAAATGTGGTGAAGAAAGTTGATGGTGCCTGGCTATCAAAAGATATAGTGTCTGGGGTTGTAAAGGCTTGAAGGTAAACAAGCAGCCATCTAGCTTGGAAGCAATAAAGCCCACAGAGAAGAAGCACACCTGCCTGTGCGATCACGAGGTGTTGAATGGACCAGGTAGCAGACACCAAAGAACAAAAATCATCATTGTGTGATCACCTTCCCCATATAAACGCTGAAGACAAATGTGTGCATAAGTAAGTGTGGTGAAGAAGGCTAATGGTGTCCGGCTATCGAGAGATATAGCATCTGGGGTCTTAAAGGCTTGAAGGTAAACAAGTGGCCATCTAGCCCAGAAGCAACAAAGTCCACACGGAAGAAGCACAGCAGCCTATGTGATCACGAGGTGTCGCAGGGACCAGGTATCAGGCACCAAAGAACAAAAAATCATATCATTGTGAATGAGGGGGAGTGCAGGATGGGGACTCAATGCCCATCTATAGACAACTGGACATACCTTGCAGAGGGGTAGCGGGGAGATTAGTCACTCAGGGTTCAGTGTAGCATCAATGAAACACAAAATTTCCTCTAGTTCTTAAATGATTCCTCCCCTTCCACAATCATGATCCCAATTCAAACTTACAAACCTGGTTAGACCAGAGGTTGTACAGTGGTGCAGATAGTAACTGGAAACACAGGGAATCCAGGACAGATGAACCCCTCAGGGCCAGTGTTGAGAGTAGCGATACTGGGAGGCTGGAGGGAAGTGGGGGATAGAAAGGGGGAACTGATTACAAGGATCTACATATAACCTCCTCCCTGGGAGATGGACAACAGAAAAGTGGGTGAAGGGAGACGTTGGGGAGTGCAAGATATGATAAAATAATTTATAAATTATCAAGGGTTCATGAGGGCGGGGGGAGCAGCAGGGAGGGGAAAAAAAAGAAAAACAAGGAGCTGATTCTAAGAGCCCAAGTGGAAAGCAATTTTGAGAATGATGAGGGCAATGAATGTATAAATGTGCTTTACACAATTGATGTATGTATGGATTGTGATGAGTTGTATGAGCCCCCAATAAAATGATTTTTAAAAAGACTCATTTGGGGTCTGACCTCCAGAACTCTGAAAATATATCTGTATTGTCCCAAACCACTCTATAATTTGTAATAATTTGTTACAGCAGCAATTGGAAACCAATGCTGTTGCAGTCCAGTGGATTCCCTCTCCCAGGAATGCTACAGGGCGATGTGAAACTATCCCACTGAGTTTTGAAGCCTGTAGTCCTTACAAAAGCAGAATGCCACAGATTTCTCCTGCAGAGCAGCTGTTGGGTCCAAACGACTCACCTTTCAACTAGCAGCTGGGCACGTAAGCACTGTGCACGCCGGCGCCTCTGGAGATAAATACAGCACCCGATTACCCATGTAAACCAAAGAGCTGGTCATGAGATCAATCTGGTATGTCTCAAACAGCACTTTTAAAGTCAGATATGTTATCACGGTGTCTCGCAAGAAGAGTGTAAGCATCATTACATGGGCCAATGGATGGTGATTTTTCCCCTATTTTCCATAATGGAATGTATCACTCTTATAATAAGAACAATGTTCCAATAAACCAACTGGAACCCAAGGAGCCATTCTTCCGGACTCACACTTGGTTAAGTGCCACTTACCATCCATGATAAGATCTGTGAAATAGGACATTATGTGATCAAGACAGTGTATTGGCACCATCTTTTTTTTTTTAACAATTTATTGGGGCTCATACAATTCTTATCACAGTTCATACATATACATACATCAATTGTATAAAGCACATCTGTACAGTCTTTGCCCTAATCATTTTTTTCTCCTCTTTTCTTTTTTTACATTTTATTAGGGACCCATACAACTCGTATCACAATCCACACATATACATACATCAATTGTGTAAAGCACATCCATACATTCCCTGCCCCAATCATTCTCAAAGCACTTGCTCTCCACTTAAGCCCCTTGCATCAGGTCCTCTTTTTTTCCCCCTCCCTCCCCTTTCCTCCCTCCCTCATGTGCCCTTGGTAATTTATACATCGTTATTTTGTCATATCTTGCCCTATCCAGAGTCTCCCTTCCCCCCCTTCTCTGCTGTCCCTCTCCCAGGGAAGAGATCACATGTGGATCCTTGTAATCAGTTCCCCCTTTCCAACCCACTCACCCTCCACTCTCCCAGCATCGTCCCTCACACCCTTGGTCCTGAAGTTATCATCCACCCTGGATTCACTGTACCTCCAGCCCTCATATGTACCAGTGTACAGCCTCTGCCCTATCCAACCCTGCAAGGTAGAATTCGGATCATGGTAGTTGGGGGGAGGAAGCATCCAGGATCTGGGGGAAAGCTGTGTTCTTCATCGATACTACCTCGCACCCTAATTAACCCATCTACTGTCCTAAACCCCTCTATGAGGGGATCTCCATTGGCCGACACTTGGGCCTTGGGTCTGCACTTCCCCCTTCATTTAATATGGTATATATATACATATATACATATACACACATATACACATACATACACACACACACATATCTTTTTTTTTTTTTGCATGATGCCTTATACCTGGTACCTTGGCACCTCGTGATCGCACTGGCCGGTGTGCTTCTTCCATGTGGGCTTTTTTGCTTCTGAGCTAGATGGCCGCTTGTTCACCTTCAAGCCTTTAAGACCCCAGACACTATCTCTTTTGATAGCCGGGCATCATCAGCTTTCTTCACCACATTTGCTTATGCACCCATTTGTCTTCAGCGATCCTATCATGGAGGTGTGCAGTCAATGATATGATTTTTTGTTCTTTGATGCCTCGTAACTGATCCCTTTGGGACCACTCGATCACACAGGCTGATGTGTTCTTCCATGTGGACTTTGTTGCTTCTGAGTTAGATGGCCGCTTGTTTATCTTCAAGCCTTTAAGACCCCAGTCACTATCTCTTTTGATAGCCGGGCACCATCAGCTTTCTTCACCACATTTACTTGTTCACCCAGTTTGGCTCCAGCCGTTGTGTCGGGAGAGTGAGCATCATAGAGTTCCAATATAATAAAAGAAGTTATTCATGCATTGAGGGAGTGTTTGAGTAGAGGCCCAAGGTCCTTCCGCCACCTTAATACTTAACCTATAAATATAGACACATAGATCTATTTCCCCATCCTCCTATATATATTTGCATGTACATGTCTTTGTCTAGACCTCCATAAATGCCCTTTGACTCCTAGCTCTTTCCTCCATCTCCCTTGACTTTCCTCCTGCCCTACTACCATGCTTTGTCGCCACCTGGGCTAGAGTATACCTCTTCTCTAAGCAACCTTACCCTTGATCATTTCCCACCAGGCCTGCCACTCCCCCCTCTCTACCATTTGGGGTCCCATGTTTTTCCCTTGTCCCTGGGTTTGTTAACACCACTTCCTTACCCCCCCTACCTCCCCCTACCCCAAGTCCCCCCGGAACTGTCGGTCCCGTTGTTTTTCCTCCAGATAGTTCATCCAGCCTGTCCTATTCAGACAGACCTGTGGAGACACTAACATGCACAAAAACAAGACAGAGGAAAACAAAGCAACAGTATACAACCAGACAACAAAACAACAAAAACAAACCACTGACAAAGAACAGAACAAAACAGTTCACAAGAGAAAAGCTTATAGTTAGTTCAGGGATTGTTTGCTGGCCCTTAGGAGCGTTTTCCAGTCCAGTATGTTGGGGCACCACGCCCTAGCCCCAAAGTCCACTTTCAGCATTCCCTGGGGACCTTGTCACTCCATTCCCTTGCTGTTCCGCTGCACTCCCCCAGTGATTTGCCTCGGTGTGGTGGGATCAGGTTAGGTGCAATTCCCACACTGTGTCTCCGGTGCAGTCCCTGGTATTGCCCTTAGTCACTGAGGGGCATCTTGTCTCATAGTGGGGCCAGCCATGTTGTCCTCTCTGTGGCCTGGCTGCTCTAATCAGGAACATCATCCTCACGGCCTGGTGGGCCAGGCTGTGCTCCACTCTCTCCTCCTGCCCCTTCATCTGCTCCCATGTTGGCACCATCTTATAAATATGCAGCCCCCAGATCACTACTGAGTTCTGGTCCTAATGTCTGTCTTAAGCCAAACTTGTATAGAGGTCAGGACAATTAAGTATAGTTCGTACAGAACATTAATGAAATGTTTTTCTTAGTAGGATATAGTGTATTTTTCAATCTACAGAGCGTTAAAGAAACACTTGCTGCTACACTAAGACATCGTCAACATAATACAGTAGTAATAACAGTGTTCTGACCCGGGTCAAAAGTAGTGCTCATTTGTTATTACAAACCACGATACGTAACTTGAAATTTTTAGCAATTTTTTTATTGTAAGTTATATGGGGGGGGGGGTTACATTTCAAATCACCAATTGCGTATTCAACAGTTGGAAGTACTAATCACCCCCCTCAATAGTTTACCATTTACTTGCTCCTCAATTTCTCTTCTCCCACTTGTGGACTGCCATCTTCCATTTCATCCATGGTAGCACCGCCAACAGTCTGGCCCGTTGCTTTACCGCACAGGTCATTGTATCGGGACTGGAGACAGGTGTACTTGCGGTCATGGATTGCCCAAATAGATGTGAAGAGGTCCATGGATGTGTGAATACTACTATCTAGCCATGGAAAATGAGTTGATAACAAGCTTAAGTCTCTCTGCCTGTTCTCCTTGGCTTCCTCTCCTAATGGTGGCTGATGAGTCACCATTTCCAGAGAAAGCCCAGCAAGATGCCACAGTTTGGGAATTTAGGTCAGTCAGAAGAATAGTAGTGGGAGGCGGGGGGAGTGGGATTCCACAAGCGGGATTCTGAAGCGTTCTAAACAGGAACCTTGATCAGGTCCCTGAGGTACTAAGGGAGAATGATGAGGCTTTCTGCTTCCGTCAACATGTAAAGCCTCAGAAACCCTCTAGAGCAGTGGTTCTCAACCTCCCTACTGCCGTGACCCTTTCAGACAGTTCCTTATGTGTGGTGACCCCAATCATAAAGTTATTTTCCTTACTACTTCATCACTGTCATTTTGCTACTGCTGTGAATCGGGCGAACTCTGTGAAAGGGGTCGTGACCCACACATTGAGAACCGTTGCTCTAGGGGCAGCTCTACCCTATTTCATAGGGTTGCTGTGAGTGGAACTGCCTCAATGGTCATGGGTTTGGTTTAGGGTTCGTGTGCCTGAGGAGCCCGGTGGCCCAGAGGGCTTACTGTCGGGGTGCTAATCGGGTGGTGAGCCTTTCCAGCCCACCCGCTGCTCCTCAGGAGCAAGATGTGGCCGTCTGCTCCTGACAATATTGTTTCAGGAACCCTACGGAGCAGCGCTTTCTGTCCCACAGGATCACTCGGAGTTGAAATCAACTTGATGGCAGTGAAATTTTTTGGTTTGGTACTGTGGCTAGAGTCCCTGGGTGGCACAAATGGCCATACTCAACTATCAACCAAAGGGTTGGAAGTTTGAACCCACTCACAAAGGCAATGAGAAAAACAAAAACAACAGCCAAAAACCATACCTGGTGAAGGTCACGGTCATGAAAACTCTTTGGAGCACAGTCCTATCCTGCAACACATAGGGCAACCAGGGGTCAGGGTCGGCTCGAAGGCAATGGGGCTTACTGGGCCACGGGCAGTGCTTTTGGACGATGAGAAATATGAAGGTAAGTGAAACATATTGCTCCTAGGATTCCATTTCATACATGCATGGGATTAAATTAGTCCAGAAAAACGTGTTTGAAAATGTCTCTGTGGTCACTCCATGGCTGCAGACGAGTGGTTCTAGTAATGCACTTGTCTTAGCCTTAAAATCATTCCTTCAAAAGAGATCTCATCGCAACGGTCTCTTCTGAAGGGGACTACTGGGTCAGTGAAATTCAAGGACGAGAAGCCAACTCAGAAGGTTATAGTGGCTGTTTATTGGGTTTCCAAGGGGTTAATCTTGGCAGATTTTCTTTAAGGCAAAGGGTGATGATGGGAGGTCACTAAGAAGAAGTTTAAAGAAAACTGCAATGGTGAGGAAGAGACCAGCAAAGGTGGGTCAAGTGGTTTCCCCCAACAATGCATTCTTTGAGGGGAGCAAGGGCTGCCTTCTGAGAATTTCACGGGGAAACCTTACCCATCGGCCCCACAGGCCTGGCATTGCCCTGTAGACTCCCCTTTGTTCCCCTAAACTCAAACAACACAGAAGGAGCACACACTCAGGCCCCCGAGGATGCCGTCACTGCCACACGCTCGCTCGGCGTGTAAATCGGAGAGGGCACCTAACTCTCCAGGGAAGTTAGAGCGACGGACACATCGCCTTCAGAAGGGTCTGGGCCCACAAGGAGGCAATGTGGGGAAACCAAAGCTTCCCGGGTTGGTATTTTTGTTGAAAAGGTTTTGATATTTCTGCAGTCATTATTTGCCTTACCATAATAGCAGAGCTGGGTCATGGCGACGAGAAACCCAGTACCAATACATAAAGCAGAGCACACAGACAGAATACCTTAATAAATACAGACGTACAGACTGACATAGTGCAAACTGAAAAGCAATGTGGACGAGGACAAGGCGCATGCCTGGAGTCGAGTGGGGCGGCACCACCCAGAAACCCAGCCATAGTCACAATGGCATCTTCTCTTGACCTCTAATACTTTTTCCCCTCCAAGGCATTTGTAGAGATGACAAATTCGGAACACAGGGACATTTTCCTAGATGGGGAAGTGACTAAAGGGATGCTTCCACCAGGCGAATACTCCCATTTGCAAGAACATTCACATTTCCTAAGGACACCGGCATTTTCCTGAAAATTGGCAGTACTTACTGACAACAAAACAAAACAAAATATCTAGATCTCCTCTTCTGTCCAGACAGGCGGGGCTGATCCTGGACCAGCAGCTCTGGGATCCTTTAATGGTAGCCAACATTGCACAACATTGAAAGCAGAACCACCCCCCAAAGACAGGGGAGGCGATTTTCCTCTTCCTTATTAAACCGTTGACAGGTGGGCGCTCAACATGTCACATCTGTCTAAAGCTTTGTCATGCACCGAGCATGATTTTGAGGTGACTGCTGGTACTAGATCTTGCATGGACGCTTCACCTGCAGGCATGTAGATGTGGGGACTAAACAGGCGGCCCAGTCTGAGGATTTGGGGGCGGGTGCACGGGGCTCCGACTGCGAGGAGAAGCGCTTTGGTACATTTGGCTTTTACTAGTCCGTCATCTGTGGGACTGAAGGCACAAGGACTCAAGCCAGCCCGTAGGCTGGGAAGCCAGCTGAGAACAAACCGCACCCACTAAGATAAAGCTGAGTCCCACAAAGCCCCTCTCACTGCTTGTCCTCTGACACAGAATGGGAATCTTAACACCAACGGGCCTCTCCGGATTCCTGGTGAGACGCACCGGGAAGGGCTCGAAGGGGTCTAAAGATTCTACCTTAAGCCTGACGGATCCCCGGAAATGCTGGCGCACGTTACAGATCTGCTTTGGGACCATGGTGAAGGGAAAGAGGCATGCTCAAACTTCTGGAAACCAGCCCGTCGGCCACGCGGCAATGTGGGTTGGGGCCACTGGGTCAGAGGTGACGATTGAGAGCCGAATCTGAATTCCGGACAAAATAACCATTGTGCCTTCAATGTATTCAAGTCCGCTCTCACTTGAGGGTCCTTCTCCAGCTTCTCCTGTGCCTCAGAGGGTCATCCCGGGCGGAGTGGCACCCACGCAGGCGCAGCAAGCCTGGCCTCCTGACACCCCTGGAAGAATGCCCCAGCAGACACACCAGAGACCCAGAGTTTCCGCGGAGCGTCCGCGGCCGTCACGTGATCATCTGAGTCTCCTCGTCCGCGTCGTAAAACTCCTCCTCTTCCTCACTCTCGCTCCCCGCCACGCTCGCCTCGTCCGCAGCCTGTCGGGAAGAGAGAAAAGGCCAGTCAGGACACGTCTGAGGCGGAAATGGGGATCGGCCTATTCAGGGGACCCGTAGGTCTCTCCGCACAGAGTTCAGATGGGGTGGCTTACTCCCTGAGCGCCGCATTCAGCTATTAATTAGCTGCTATTAATTAGGAACCGCCTGCTTTCCAGCAGTCTGGTCCAGCTCTATTGCATCTAAGGACCGGGCGGGGGGCGGGATGCCACGTTCACGTTCAAACACGGTTCACTGTTGTTTGAAATCCCAATGGGGTACAAAACCAAAGGCGCCATACCTGTGGGGGGTCCAGGGCCTGCAAAGCCAGCGCTTCCTCCCCCAGCCTGCGGTAGGAATACACCTGGAGGTCGGAGCAGGTCTCCAGCAACGGGGTGTGCAGGGTCTCGGGCAGTAACAAACTCAGGAGGCCCGAGGCCAGGCCCGTGGTTCCAAAGACAAGGAAGGGTAAAGACCACTGCACATATTTCTGGAGGGGGCGGTGGAGAACAAGCAAAATGTCAGTGTTGCTTTCGCAGCAGAGAACACCAGAAGAACCATCATTGTGGACTCCCCATTTACGCTTCCCACGGGGCGCCCCGGCAGCGCAGCGGGTAAGTGCTTAGGCGCTGACCAAATGGTTGTCGATTCAAACTCTAAGGCTGCTGGGGGCGGGAAGAGAAGGCCAGCGGGCTGCTTGCATACAACCGGCAGCACTGGAAACCCTATGGCAGTTCTACTGGGTCCCGCAGTATCGCTGGTCTGGAACGGACTGATAATGTGTGCTGGCTGTGGTAATCATCCCATCAGAATCCACTCCAGAGCAATTGGCTTTCTTCGTGGAGAGCTGCCCTGGGAAGCCACCAGTGACTCCTGGGAATGTGAGCCAGAAATAAAAAGCAGCTCTGGGGTGAGGCTTGGAGGCAGGGGACCCTTTCATGCTGGGAGGAGGAGGTGTGCTACAGAAGAAGGGGACACATGCCGACCCTGAGCAGAGCAGGGCCTAAGACTGAAGGGAATCTGTGTTCAGCTTCCACCTCATGCACGAGGGGATACCCTAAAACTCCGATGCTCACGTGCATTTGGAGTTTGTTCCACCAGGTCAGACTATTAATCAAGCTTTCTGTTTAGCGGTTCTGAGAAGATTGCGTTAACAGTGTGCGACAAATAGGCCTGATTTGTGGCAGACGGGGGACTGTTTTTGCCACCACGACAACGCACCTGTTCACACAGTCATCTCAGTTGCACCAGTTTGGGGCAAAAAAGAGCAAGACTCCCTTGCCCCACGCTCCTTACTCATCTGACCTCCCTCCATGTGACTTTCTGCTTCCTCAAATGAAAGGGACAGGAAAGGACAGCGAGTTGATGATGTAAAAGAGGTCAAGGAAAAACAAGGGAGCTGCTATCAGGCATCCAAGTGGAAGAGTTTGAGAAATGTTTCCAAGAATGGAATCAGAGATTTGACAAACGTATACCGTGTAATGGACAGTACTTTGAAGGTGATAAAGTTGTTTTGTAAAAAAATGTAAACACATAGCTTTGGGGGGAAAATTGGTTCTTTTGGGGGGTATCCCTTAGTATTAACATACAACACTCAAACTCTCCTGCCAACGAGTGGATTGCAACCCTACAGGGCAGGGAAGCACGGCCCCTGAACAGTGAAACCGTTACTCTTGTTTTAAATCATTTTATTAGGGACTCATACAACTCATTACGTAAATTGTGGAAAGCACATTTGTACATTCATCACCCTCAGCATTCTCAAAACATTTGCTCTCCACATAAGCCCCTGGCATCAGCTCCTCATTTTTCCCCTCCTTCCCCCCTTCCGCATGAACCCTTGATAATTTATAAATCATTATTTTGTCATATCTTGCCCTGTCCGACGGCTCCCTTCACCCACTTTTCTGTTGCCCGTCCCCCAGGGAGGAGGTCACATGTAGATCCTTGTAATCAGTTCCCCCTTTCCAACCCACCCTCCCAGTGTCGAAATTGTCATCCTTTACAGGAGCAGCAGAAAGCCTCCTCCGTCTCCAAGGAGGAGTGCTGGTTTCAAACCGCTGACCTTACGACACAGAGCCACTCCACCACCAGGGCCCCCAGCAGCTAACACCGTGACATGCATCACTTAGCAGGGAGGACAAAGCATTTGCCAATGACCAACTTTGGAGTTCTTAACCTGGGCGCAATCCAAAATCCAATCACCACCCCTGCATTAAGCCAGGTCACACCATCGCTGATAGGCACAGAGCTTACAGAGCAGAGACAGGGGACTAGAGTCCTGGAAAGGGGACAGCCTGGAAGCAACTGAAGAGCATGCGGACACACTGTGAAAAACATAGTGAGCAGCTTGAACCGTCTGTATAGAAATCACCGAACGGCAACCTACTTTTTGGTGTAAGGCTTTATAGAAAATATACAATAAAATATCATTTTGAAAAAACCAAAACTCTGGAGAGAAGATAAAATTGAAAGAAACCTACACCACGCCCCCCCCTTCCCCCCCCCCCCCCCCCCCCCGCCAGGGGGATGTTGTAAACAGCATGAAATGAACATTATAAGGAGCTACAGTGTAAGCAATTGCTTCAGAGATCCTGCAGGATAATCTCAGGGAAATTTAAATATTTTTCTTAAAGACAAATGGGCTGAGAGATAATAACACAGCAGACAGCCCTTGTTGGATGTTGCTTGGGGGCCTCTCTGAGAACGGGTTAACAGCCTTGACCCCAGCGCAGATGCTTCCTAGGATCTGGTCTAGGTACTCAGTGCCCACACTGGTGGGACAGGCAGTCTATGAGTGGGGTTGCTGTCAGTTTAGGATCTCCCTTCAGATGACTTCTTCCTGTATGTGTGCCCCCACCCCCAAATCCGAACAAAAGATGGAGAAGGGGGAAGAAAGAAGCACCAGCAGAGAAAGGCAGAGAGAGAGAGAGAGAGAGAGAGAGAGAGAGAGAGAGAGAGAGAGAGAGAGAGAGAGAGAGAGAGAAAAGAGGGGAGGGGAGGGGAGGGGGGGAGGGGAGGGGAGGGGAGGGGAGGGGAGAGGAGAGGAGAGGAGAGGAGAGGAGAGGAGAGAGAAAGAAAGAGGAGAGAGAGGCAGCGGATCTCTCATCTCCTGGAACACATTTCTCTCTCTGCGTATGTGTGGGTGGCATGGGAGTGCATACATGTACGGATATATGTTGTACATACATACTTGGTAATAGATAACTACTAAATATAATTATATATATGCATATAGTGTGTCTGTGTATTTAACTAAGTGTCCATCTCTGTTCTTTTCTAAGTGGTACGTCTTTGGTGAATGTAGTTGCCCCCCTCTTTCAGCTGCATGTCTCTTCTCTAATGCAGAGGAAGCAACAAGGTTGACCTCAAATAAAAACTGTGTCAGAGACATGAGATAGTATCTATAAAGCGCTTGGCACCGAGCCAGGCACATGTGCCCACTGGCTTATATTGGCTGCGGTATGAGGGTGCAAGCTGCCATTCACAGACTCTCCACTGGCTGTCGGTTTAAGCTGAGCATCAGACCCATTGTGGGGGACAGGCCTCTTCAATAAGAGTCTGTTGGCCACCGAATTCTTAGCCACTCTAAACGGCCCCAGCCATGTCCTCCCTGGTGGTGGGATCTGACATTGCATCTGCTGTTGCCTCCTCCACCTCAAAACACAAGCATTCCTGGAGCAGAGAATCAAGAAAGACAAAACAAGGAGGTACAAACCAACCAGGGAGGGGATGAAGGGAGCAATAATCCCACCAACTCGGGAGAACATGGAACAAGTTCCCAGTCCAACATTCCTGAAAGGCAGAGAGAAAAAGGTCAGTTTGCAGAATCTGAAGTCACACATCCCCCACCGTGGAAGCGCAGGACCCTACAGGGCAGTGCTGCCCAGCAGCCACGCCTCGGACGACAGAAATGCTGCATGGTGGTACTGTCCAATGGGGCGTGTGGCTCCGCACACTGGCAATGTGGCATGGCACCGAGGAACGGAATTTCAAACTTAATCCAGTTTCAGTTTCAGTCCCCATATGGGCTAGTAGCTCTACGCTATTGGGCAGGGTGACCCCGGAGGCTGTTGAGAACGACATATGAGAGCCCTTAGGCCCAGCAGCTTTCCGTTCTCAGCTGCTTCTTAAGACTCTTGGGCGTTAATACAGCCATAGGAAGCCAGAGCTGTATGAAGTAAAAATTCCGTCCAGTTCATTAAACTCATCGTAACTATTGAGTGGTCAAGAATGTGAAAAGGAGTTGACTGCGCATGGAGTCTCAGGAAACCAAGAACATGCCCTTTCTGGGGAGTGTGGCGTTGAAAGAGGCGGGAGGGAGAAGGACACCACTCAAAGGTAAGGCGACCGTTATCCCACCTACGCAACCTCTGTCCTGGACAAAACCATCGCGCTTGGACAAAGCGGTCATGTAGCTTTACAGCCAGTGAAGTTGGGTCGAAGAACAACTAGAAAATGATTAGCTAGTCGTGAACAATCTGATCTCTTATTTAAAAAAAAAAAAAAAGATCTTCGATCAGCAGGCAGAAAGAACCACGGGGCTTCTTGCACAGCGAAGAGAAACCCGGGAGTCAGATAGAAACGGATGGGTGGCCCAGAGAAGCGGCTGGTAACGTTTGCTGCTCCCTGACCCTTCCATTTGGGGTCACTCCCCACCGTCACCAAGACTGGCTCTGAGGGGAAAGTTAGGATGGAGTATGTCCTTTCTAAGTGTGTTCTACTCACTAAAAACAAAAACCACCCCCAAACATGCTTAACACTGAATGTCAAAGCCTAATGTTCACATATTACCACATGAGAGGATCTTGTAACAATTTTGCCTCGTGCCCTTGGCCTGCAACGGGTCGGGGATGGGGGCCATGACCTTTGGCGGTGGGACGACCAGAGCTCTCTGCGGGCACTGGGGGGTTCGAGAGCAGAGGAGAGGGCACAGCAGGGCATGCTGATAAAAGCTGCTGCTGGCCGAGTCACTGTGGATGCTATTCTAACTGGGCCCAGAAGCACCTACGAGAGAACACCCCATGCGCTCGTGTGGTCCCTACCTGATAACGGTGGGGTACAGCTCCGAGGTGTAGATATACACAATGTTGAAGGCAGCGCTGATGGTCAGCTTCCCCAGCAGGGACAAGGTGCGGCTGTTGACCACGGCAAACACCCCCGTGCCTGAGGAGGGAAAGGGGGACACCCGTGAGGGAGGGAGGGAGATTCAGGGCTGAGAGGATCTGCTTTCAACCACACACTCGGTGCGAAAGGCTGGGCGCCATTCCCACCGAGCGCCAACAGCCACGAGGGTGCTACCCATTCCACACCGCCTGGCACGCAGCTAAGTTCGCCACACCTGTGACTAGAGCTGTGCTCCTTCTTGGGGGATAGAACACCCTGGAAGCATCCACACCACAGCAGAGGAAGCCAAACGGCGAGCTTGAGTTGTATCTACCGAGGGGACACCCACCTCCCTTCCTTCCCAACCGTGCGGAGCAATCTGTGTACACTGACGGCAGGGTGGGTTGAGGAGAAATAGCCCGAGGAATGGGTGAGCCAGAGGCAGGTCCGGGATGTGCACACGTTTCCTCCACGTTCCTTGGTGCTCTGTCTAGAAGACACACAGGAGCACAGCCCCAAAGAGCCAGTGGCTGTGGCGTCCATTCCGACCCACAATGACCCCATGCATTCCAGAATGGGACGGGGACCCTGACATTTTATGGAAGCCGATTGTCAGGTCTTTCTTCCGTGGCACTGCTGACACACCTGAGGTTAGCGGTCAAGTCGAAAGTGCTTGTGCCACCTGGGCACCACCATCCATGTTGCTGTCGGGCGCCACTGGGCCCATCTGACCCCGGCAACCAGCTGCAACAGCTGCAGCATTTCAAGGCTGTGCCTGGCCAGACTGCCAGGCTTGTCTTCCCAAATGACCCTGGGTGGGCTCGAGCCTCCGACTTTTCACTTCACCACGTGGGCCACTCAGGGATTCCGAGACAGGGGATGTGGCTGGCCGCCAGCCAGCGAGGCTGTTCCCACTTCGTTATCGGCCCTCCGTAGGACAGAAGGGAAGACTGCCCACCTGTGCCACCTCCCCGTCCCTGCTGTGCTGGAGCCCCTGGCTGCAGACACTGTATGAAGCCTCTTTGTCACTGACCTTCCGCTTTGCTAAGCACCTTGTATGTCCCTTTCAGGGACCTCCAGCAGAGAGAGGACATTGGAGCTCTACACAACAGGGCTCTACACTTGGAAGGGGCTTCAATTCTTCTTCCTCTCCAACTTCTCACTTGAATGACTAACGAGAACCACATTTGCGTTTCTTAGCGTAACAACTTTATGTAAAATTAAAAAATGGTCAGTTCATTTCCTTAGCCGAAATACGATGGATTCTTCGGGGATTCTTCTCCTTTATTAACATGCTCCTCCGGGAGGCCGGCCCAGCTCCAAACATGAAGTGGATGCCTGCCCCTCCCCCGAGAAGAATTTGTTTCAAAGGACGACATTGATTCTGCAGCTCCGGGAGATGGACATATCTGATCAGAGCACATGGGAGCAGATGAAGGGGCAGGAGGAGAGACTGAAACACAGCCGGGCCCACCAGGCCGTGAGGATGATGTTCCTGAGTAGAGCAGCCAGTCCACAGAGAGAACAACATGGCTGGCCCCACTATGAGACAAGATGCCCCTCAGTGACTAAGGGCGATACAGGGGACAGCACCGGAGACACAGTGTGGGAATTGCACCTGACCTGATCCCACCACACCGAGGCAAATCACTGGGGGAGTGCAGCAGAACAGCAAGGGAATGGAGAGTCAAGGTCCCCAGGGAATGCTGAAAGTGAACTTTGGGGCCAGGGCGGGGTGCCCCAACAGACTGGACTGGAAAACACTCCTAAAAGCCAACAAACGATCCTTGAACTAACTACAAGCTTTTCTATCTTGATGTGTTTTGTTTTGTTCTTTGTCAGTGGTTTGTTGGTGTTGTTTTGTTGTCTGGTTGTATACTGTTGCTTTGTTTTGCTCTGTCTTGATTTTGTGCATGTTATTATCTCCACAGATCTGTCTAAATAAGACAGGCTGGATGAACTATCTGGAGGAAAAACAATGGGACCGACAGTTCTGGGGGGACTTGGGATAGGGGGAGGTGGGGGGGGGTAAGGAAGTGGTGTTAACAAACCCAGGGACAAGGGAACAACATGGGACCCAAATTGGTGGTGAGGGGGGAGTGGCAGGCCTGGTAGGGAATGATCAAGGGCAAGGTTATGTAAAGAAGAGGTATAGCTGTAACCCAGGTGGGGATGGAGCATGATAGTGGGGCAGGAGGAAAGTCAAGGGAAATAGAGGAAAGAGCTGGGAGGCAAAGGGCATTTATAGAAGTCTAGACAAAGACATGTACATGTAAATATATATATGAGGATGGGGAAATAGATCTATGTGTCGATATTTGTAGGTTTAGTATTAAGGTGGCGGAAGGACCTTGGACCTCTACTCAAGCACTCTCTCAATGCATGAATACTTTCTTCTATTAAATTGGCATTCTATGATGCTCACCCTCCCGACACAACTGCTGAAGCCAAAGCGGGTGAACAAGTAAATGTGGTGAAGAAAGCTGATGGTGCCCAGCTATCAAAAGAAATAGTGTCTGGGGTCTTAAAGGCTTGAAGATAAACAAGCGGCCATCTAGCTCAGAAGCAACAAAGCCCACATGGAAGAAGCACACCAGCCTGTGCGATCACGAGGTGCCAAAGGGATCAGGTATAAGGCATCATAAAAAAAATAAAAATCTTACCATAGTGAATGAAGGGGGAAGTGCAGAGTGGAGACCCAAAGCCTATTTGTTGGCCACTGGAGATCCCCTCACAGAGGGGTCTAGGGGAGGAGATGAGTCAGTCAGGTTGTAATGTAGGACCGATAGAGAATACAGCTTTCTCCCAGATCCTAAATGCTTCCTCCCCCAACTACCATGATCCGAATTCTACCTTGCAGGTCTGGATAGAGCAGAGGTTGTATACTGGTGCATATAGGAACTGGAGGCACAGGGAATTCAGGATGGATGATACCTTCAAGACCAGGGGTGTGAGGGGCGATACTGGGAGAGTAGAGGGTGAGTGGGTTGGAAAGGGGGAACTGATTACAAGGATCCACATGTGAACTCCTCCCTGGGGGATGGACAACAGAAAAGGGGGTGAAGGGAGATGCCGGATAGGGCAAGATATGACAAAATAATAATCTATTAATTATCAAGGGCTCATGAGGGAGGGGAAAGCGGGAAGGGAGGGGGGAAAAAAGAGGACCTGATGCAAAGGGCTTAAGTGGAGAGCAAATGCTTTGAGAATGATTGGGGCAGGGAATGTATGAATGTGCTTTACACAATTGATGTATGTATATGTATGGATTGTGATAAGAGTTGTATGAGCCCCTAATAAAATGTTTTAAAAAAAAAACAACCAACCCACCAAAAAAAAAAAAAAAGGATCATCCTTAGCAGAGGAAATAATGTAATTGTGAATAACTGACACAATTGAACATTTACAGCACAATAATTCGATAAAAGGTTGCTCTACGTCCTATCATTGATATGTGTACTATGTTGATAGTTGTTGTGTAATGGGATATCAATTTTAATGTACTTTGTGACTTTGTGTGTATAAATAAATACATATAAATTTTTTTAAAATAACATGATCTTCTCTAGGACCCTCAGATTTAATTAGTGTCTTTTAAATGCGTTGAACTTCTCCCTTCAGTAATTTATCCACCTCTACCTTCAGTGTAACTCAATGTTGCCCTCTCAAGGAAAGATAAATACCCATCGACTCTGCTGTATTGTCGCCCTGTTAGGGAATATCCCCAGTGGGTAACCATCACTTCCTATCCTCCGATGCATTTGCCCGGCAACGCCTACACCCAACTTCCAAAACCATCCTCTCCAGAAACCCCTGCTCTTAAAGCTGACCAGCGATGCCCTCATCACCAAATGTCCTTGCCGCTCATTCTCCTTGACTTGTATGTCAAGTACAAAACTCCTGTGCTCTTTCTTGGGGTTACAGTGCTCACAGCTCTTGGCTAATTCAAATGAAAAACCTCCTTCCTTCTTCGGCCCGCAAGGACCCCGGGGGTTCTGTGGGCTGCTAACTGCAAGGGTGCCGGGATGAGTCGGCCATGGTTTTTGCCTTCACTTTAGAGATTTGAGGATTTCTTCGTGTACACGAAAATGAAGGCCAATTAACTCATCACTCATTTCCCAGAAAATGGAGTCAGGAAAATGTACCGAACACAAAGTTCAGGTGGTACCGAAGCAACGTTCAAACCAGCCAGGCGCTCCCTGAAGACAAGATGAGGCCTTCTGCGCCGGTCAGGATGCACAGCGCCTCGGAGACCCTGTGGAGGCTCCCTATGAGCCAGCCCAGGTTGATGGCAGTGGGCTTGGGCCACAGTTTCCACATTCAGCTAGTTTCAGACTCTCCTTTGTCGTTACTTACTTTTCCATTTGCCCCAAATACATTTTGACTGCCCTCGGCCAAAGGTATAATCTTGTGTCTCATGGCATGCCCCATAGTACTGTGGGCATCGGAGTTCCCTAAACAGTTGGGTGGACGGTGATAGAAATTAATGTAGTGCTCTCTCAACCCCTAAGGAGGGAAGCCCACAATGCACCTCAGAGTTCCAAAAGACAAACGCCCACTTCCCAGGTGGGCTGTGAAATAAATCTCCACCGATTTTAAAGATGGTCTCCCCGGCAATGCCAAATTCCACCACCTGGGGATGCTCTCGCCTCTTGTGCTAAGCTAGTTGGAGGCTGCTAGCTCTTAAGTTCTGGGTGTCTTTTGCACGAGGCACTTCTTGGTGGAGAAGACTTCATGAATTCACCCTGTCTTTTGTGTCGAACCATCAGCCATTCCTTGGGAGAAAAAGGGGGCTTTCTACTCCTCTAAAGAGTGACGGTCTCAGAAACACAGGGGCAAGTTCCGCCCTGTCCTAGAGGGCCATGGTGAGTCTGCATTGGCTTGTGTCTTGACGCTTGAGATTTGAAAATCTCAAAGCAAAGAGAAAGGTGCACATTTGCTTGACCACAAAATGATCTCTGTCCAGTGCAGTGCTGTTTCCATCCCAAGCAGGATGGCATCCTTCAGAAGCATCAGTGTGGAAGTGTCCTCCAGCAGACTGACTGCATGTTAGGGAGGGGACTGGGGTCCTGAAACTCAAAACGCTGCTTCACAGGGAGCCTGTGATCTCAACTTCCACCACAGGATCCAAGGCTCGGGGATAGCTAACATCTAACTACAGTTTGGGATCTTTTGACCTCTCCCTTCAGTCTGACCAAGTCTGAAGTTCTGTACTCAATGCATACACATTTAAGATGGTTGTCTCTTACTGAATCGCTCCCTTTCTAATTACATGTTTATAATTGTCATGAAATTTGGAAAACATGTGGTTATTATTTCGGAAGATATACTCATCTTTACCCACACCTTGTGATGTGCTAATTACATATTAGGCCACTTGATATTATCTGACAACTGACTCACTCCAAATAAACAAACTCACCACCGACAACTGACTCACTCCAAACAAACTCACCGCCATCCAGACGAGGCCAACCTACAGTGACCCTCTAGAACAGGGCAGAACTGGCCCTGTGCGTTTCTGAGACGCTAACTCTTTACAGGAGTAGAAAGTCTATCTACTTCTTTATTAATTCTTTATTTAATCTTTTTTTCCTGTTTCATTTTGAATGGCTTCTTTTGGTGTGTCTTAAAATTTCACAATTTTTTTCTTCTGCAACAGTCTAGCGTGCTGTTAACTGTGTAATTTCCTCCCAAAATACGGTGCACGTTTCGTCTCTGGATGTTGCATTTGCGTCTCTGACATACTTCCCACTTTCTATTCATCATGCTTCCTTCTATTTTCCAGAACATGTGCTGGAGTCTATTTTTGACGGTGTTTAAACATTCTTCTTTCCTAATTCTGTCACCTGTGCCATTTCTGGTTTTGCCTCTGTGGATGGATCGTTCTTCTGGTTGTGGGTGATACGCTCTCCTGTTTATATACATGCTTTGTAAAGTTTTGAGCGGATGCTACATAGTGTGTGCCTTCTGCACCTGACTGCCTTCTGGATTTTAGTAATCCTTAAATCTCACTCGTTTTTGTACTGGGATAGAAGTTAGCTTAGTTGGCTTCATGTGAGCTGCCTGAGGGGATTGTTCATTTGTTTCTCTTTCTTGAATTTCACAGTAGCCTGCCCTCTAGGGGAAATCTGACCCAGAAGTCCTCTTCTCAAAGTCTAGTGTCTAGCCAATGAGAACTTCAAGTGCTGAGGGTTCTGTGTTCCCAGAAAGGAGCCCTCGGTGCAGTAGGTTAGGTGCTGGGGTGCTGACTGAAATACTGGTGGTTTGGGCCCACTAGCCTCTCTGTAGGGGAAAGGTGGGAGTCTGCTTCTACACAAATTTGCTCTCTCTGAAATTCTAGGGAACCATTCTATTATGTCGGCATCCATTCACCAGCAGTGGGGTGGGTTAGGGTGTCCTAAGAATGGCTCTACCTGCTCCTTTCTGGCCATCCTTTCTCCAGGTCTGGTGCATGCAGACTAGCAAGTAGTCAAAGATGACTTAGGAGCTCTTCTCTGGCAGCTCACTTCTCTGGCATTCTACCCAGAACGTTCTGGTCATCTCGACGGCCTCAGGGTTCTAGTTCTGTCTTCTGAATGCAACAGGGGCACGGGACTGTACTGAGCTCCCTTCCTGCACTGTGGCCTGAAAACCCAGTGGTAAAGCCTGAGGATAGCCGGTCTCATTGCCATCATGGCCAGAAGGGAAACCCCACAGGATACTCCGTTGCCAATGCACACAAGGTATCGTCTTGTATTGTTCTTGTTGAATCACTCATGTCCCACTGGATTGAAAAATTCTTTAAGGCCAGGAACTGGGCCTTGTTTATGAATAGTTCTTGTATATATCGCAGGTTGGAGAGCAGTCAAATGAGGGACACTCAAGCTGGGGTTGAGCAAAGAAATGTTTCTCTGCAGCTGAGACTGGGGACACGTCCTTCGGCTATGAAACGACATAGGTGCCCTGTGCCCTGACGTCCAAGTATTCCAATTCTCTAGCAGGAACACAACACTTGTCCACAGTGCCCAGAGCTACTCTGACAACCCAGGTTCCTGGATCCTGGCTAATGCCCATCAGGCCTGCCCACTGAAAAGACAGAACTTGGCCTCACGATGCAGCTTGCCTCTTTTAAAAGCACTTCTTCACCATTTGCAAAGAAGGCTTTGGTTCTAGGGAGACATAGTGGTGCACACGATTAAGTGTGCCACCACTAACCCGAAGGTTGGCAGTTTGAATCCACCCACCAGCCACAGATGGGTCTCTGTGAGCTGAAGTCAACTGCCACCTAAGAACTACACACTCAGGGTCTGTAACTCTACGTGAGAAAAACTTCATTTTCAAAAGCTCCATTGACTTTAGAGTCAGAAAGGCCTGAGATCTGAATTCCAGATGTGCCACTAAGTAGCCACCTGTGCAACCTGGGGACAGTAATTGATATATATATATTTTTTCAAATGAAAGGGAAACAGCACGGTTACCAGTATTGTCAGCCTCACCATGACCCTTCTGTAAGGAAGAACAGAGAGCAGCTGACATTGGCAACAGACAAGCAGACTTTGGAATCAACTAAAGGTGGCCCCTGACTTACGGTGGGGCTCCACACTGAGGACTCCAGGGAAGCCGGTTCTGACCTAAGTCAAATGCCCCCCTTTTAACGTTTTCATGATTGCCTTTATTATCAGTATCTTTAAACCCAACCTTTGTCTCTGAGGGTTGGCACAAGAATGACAACGTTGGCAAGTTACCTGACACAATCCTGTCAGCAGTCCATGTTACTGATGATGACAGGGCGTAAGAGAGAAACTGGACGGTTGTAGGTGTGGCGTGGCATAATTGAAACACCTCATAAGCTGGGATTACCCGTAGTGGCCACTCGGGAACACTGGCCCCATTGGGAAGAGTATTCACTTGGAGGCTAGTCAGCGTGCAAAGATATCCTGGGCAGGGCATGTCTGCCTAGGAATTACAAACCTCAGGCTAATCATGAGTGGCAAGCAACCTGCTTTCCAGCATGCTCTTTCCTAATGGCTACAATAGCAGTGACTCATATATAGACAACTGTTCCATACCTCTCGCTGCTGACACCAAGTTGGGGTACAGAAGGGCACAGGGATGGTCAGAAAGGAGGGGATGAACTCCCATCTGGTGGGAAAGTGTGGGAGCACGCAGAGCTCATGTGCTCCAAACACCCCCAAGATGCATGGATGCTTACTTATAAATTCTGGGTGTTTTTCTCTACACTCTGAGCCAGTTTTTTAATACGTCATTTAAAGCTCAGAATTTTGAGAGAAAGAAAACCCTCGGGGATTTGAAAGAATGTCATCAAAATACACTTAAGGAGAAAATACTAACGTTTGGGGACGTTTAAATTGCCATGATTCAAAGGAAGATCCAAGGCCCGAGAGTTGACTCTCTGCTCGTGTAGAGAGGAGGCTGCAGAGCAGGAGGGCCGTCTGTTCTCTTCCCCAGTAAGGGATACAGGGCAAGGAGGAGCACTGCCCTGGGGACGTAGAGGACCGGAGCCACTGACGATAGGTCATGAGGAAATGCCTTTCCCTAGAAACCTTTACAGACTAGACGTCCACTCCTCTAATAACAAAACCAAGCCCATTGCTGTCCAATTCCTACTGAGAGCAAACCCACAGGACAGAGTCGAACTGCCCCCTAAGGCTCCCCAGGTGGCATCTCTCGATGTAAGCAGACCGCCACGCCTTTCTCGTGCACAGTGGCTGGGGGTTCCCACTGCCAACCTTTTACTGAGCAGCCGAGTGCTTTAACCACTCAGCCCCTGTGTGTCAGAGCAGAGGCTCCTCCTCCCCAAGGAGTATTTGTAGAACATGCAGAAGACCCGGTGTCCACCCAGGAGCACAATCAGGATGCAAGCAGGGCTCTGAATTGGTTCTTTCTGATTCAATCAAGCAACCAAGCCACACTAGAATGGATGCACTTTTGGAACATGAGGGTGCACTGAAATGAAAACCGAATGGGAAAGACCACGAGTGGCTGGAAGTGCGTCCTCCCTCTTAGAAAGCAAGGGAAGTGCGTGTGCCACATAGCAACTGAACCTCTCGACGAATAGAGTCAGAGACAATGGCACTCAGCTCGAAACGGGGGCTGAGTGTCTGCTTTGTGGGGCAGACTCCAGAGGCCTGGCAACAGCCCGTCCTCCTGAATCAGGCTCCTGCAAGGGTTCACTACACCTTTCCCCGTCTTTCATTCCATGGCTCCTCTCCATAATTTTCCCTGTTCCCTTCAACCACAGCTGACAAATCCGGGTCTGTTCTGATACCACTGCAGCAGCCGTGACTGAACTGGCTCGAAGGCCTGGCCAACCTCCATACTGACTGCAAGTGAAGAGAGAGGTGGGCCTGGTCCAAATGATCCATCACACACCACCACATTCCCTTTGGGCTTTTGCTTGGCCATTTCTAGTATAAAATGACTTCAGGAAAGGGCCAGGTGAAGTCTTAGAGGTGAGTTAACTGACAAGTCCGAATATCGGGGAAGAAGACAGGCATGAACCGGCTGACCGAGGTGTGCTAGGTTACGGGGGCTCCAGGAGCAATGAAAACACGTTCCCTACCAATCGGCAGCCACACACAGCTAGGCTGGCGATATAACTGAATTCCCAAGTGACCTCCGAATTACAAAAGTTGCTGAACATCAAGCCACAGTGGTCTGCAGCCAAGGGTGTCATGTCCCAGGCGGGAACTGGGCACTCTGTTCTTTCTGCAGGTCCTCGACAGGCACCGATCTGAGCGATCTCTCCCCTCGCTGGCACTAAGCAGAAGCCCCATATTTAGTAGAGGATAGGAAGTAGGCAAACTTAATAAACTCTCAGTCTCCACGATCCCATCACAAGCTGTTCAGAGCAGCACCCTCAGCGGTGGGCCGACTTGCATGCTGAATTCAGGGCCCGGGCTCCAGCCTGCACCCGGCCGCACGTGAGGGGTCCCGGAGCGTTAGTTCTCAAACAGGCAGCACGGACCGCCTCGGCGTTGGCAATGAGAAGAGGGTATAACTTTTGCCCAAAGGAAAAGCCGGTTACCAGAGGAGTGTATGATGAAGGATGGGCTGTGGCAGAGAAGGGCTCTTTCAACTGCATCTCCAGGATTAATCAAGACTTGATGCTCTGCCTTCGACTAGTCTCTCACCCGAATGGAGCCCCGTCAAGGCCTGCCCCGAAGCTGCTGTTGGACCACCCCCTCCCTGCCGTGGACAAGCCCCCACAGCAGCCAGTGCAGTGGGCAGCTCGCAGGATCTACAGAATGTCCAGAGAAGGGCTGTGGTCAGTTTAGTAAAATGCCAAAGGAAGCTTTTCCCGAAGCTTGGTTTGCATAGCAAAGCTATAAATTCAAGGGGGCTCCAAAAAGTGCGGAAGGGGGAGAAAGGGGGACCCCATCACCAGGTTGGCTATAGAGCCCCCCACCCCCTGAAGGGGACGAATAACAGAAATGTGGGTGAAGGGAAACAACAGACAATGTGAGATATGAAATAATAACAACAATATATAATTAATTGATCAAGGATTCACATGGGTGAGAGGGTTGTCGGGGAGGAAAAAAGGAGCTTATACCAAGGGCTCAAGTAGAAAATGTTTTGGAAATGACAATGGTAACATAGTTACAACAAATATGCTTGATACAATTGTATGGAATGCTATAAGAGTGATAGGAGCCCCCAATAAAATGATGTTTTTTAAAAAGGGCATAGAGATTCCATTCTTTTAGTTCCACTTTGCCCAGGAACTTTCAAAGCCCCCTTGTCCATTCAAGCACCAAGGTCTTCGGACGACGCTTATCTGCGCTTTAAACAGGACTGGGAGCGAGGCGACCGTCCCCGAGGCACACGGCATGCTGTTGGTGTGGCTTACAGGAGATATGCAGTGGGGGTGCCAAGGCCACCAGGAGGGGCCAGCGCTCTCTGCTCCTGAGACCGATGGGCATGCGGAGGGCAATCTGCAGTCTAAGGCTGCACTGCTTTTTGCAGTCCACATCGCCGTCACATAAACAACTCGACCCTCACCCACTACACTGCATCCCAGCCACCCAGATGGTAGCTTAACAGCCTGAAAGAATTAATAGTGCGCCTCTAAGCACTTGCTTCACCCAGAGAATAGTTCAGGCGATGGAAAGAATCTGGCCCATTATACCCCACACAATTGCTAAGTAATATGCAATCATAGAAACAAAGCATGGCATATGGTAATCCCGCTACTAGACTGAGATTCATTGTCATAGGACGGCTGCTCAGAGCCCTCGTTGGAAGGGGAAAGGTGTACCTTTCTTCTCTGGCAGGAACATCACAATCAGGCAGGCCAGTCCTCCCAGGCACAGAAATGCTGCTAATGTCCTCTTGCGACCAAACCTACATCCAAAGGAAAGGACACCTTGCTATTAGGAATCTTACCAAGTCAGCTGCTCCTTTCACCAGCGTCCCTTTGAAGGTTCTCACGGTCTCACTGCAGGTGCGTATCACCTTTTCCCTCCTCTTTCTTTTATGGAGAGCGGTTGTCAAATGTGACTGACCGGAGAATGATAAGGACATAAATGAAGTCACCCCACCCCCCAAAGACCGAGGTAAGCTAGCTTGGGGAAAGGATTCGGGGACGTGGGGGGCAGCACATCATGTAATCCGATGGTCTCGTTCCCTGGCACTGTTTGAAGCGTTTTCCCTCTACTGCCTTACTGAGTCTCTTACCAAACCCGTGAGGCCCATGCAGCTGGAATCGCCACATGCATAGAACATGCAATGGATGCATGAGACATGGAGTCTTTGAGCTCCACCCATTTTCTGACTACCTGAAGCTTCAATAGCTGAAAGTCTCAGACACAGCGAAAACAATCCTCTCCTCTTTAAAGTACCAGCAGAGGCGGAAAGGTGAGTGTGCGTGCACATGTGCAGTAGAGAGAGGGGCGGTGGGGGGGCGGCAAAACTCTAGCCGATAAGGTTAAGAGAAAATGGAATTTATTGTACACTCTATGGAGAGAAGTGATTTTCAATTGAGTGCTTCTGCCTGGAAGAAAAAGGTATCACCAGGCTGCCCTTTTCTGAGGGTGTGCTGGAAACTTCCACAGAGCCCACTGCATAGCCATTTTGCCAGGGAGAACTTAGAATGCCTAGCTTCCGGTGAGTGCAGGGAGACTCGGGCAAAGTCATGCAGTCAGCAGGCGGGCACGCCCACATAAGGCACTCAGGTCGGCCTCATCCCTAAGCCACCGTCCTTCTCACCCCTGACTGCTTCAGCCTGCCTCTGGCCCTAAGTGAGTGATGACAGGTCTTGAGACTTGCTGGCCACCGCATCATTCTGCATGGCAACCATTACCAAATGCCTCTCCCATGCCAGGCCCCATGCCTGGCAGGCACTAGCGATGCAAACGCAAGGACACATTGGATGCCCACATGCACAGCACGACACCTGTGACTCCTGAGGCGGCTGTCTGAAGCATGCACCCAAGGTCACGGTGCACAAAGAAGGGCCATCTGGTACAAGTGGGGGTGCTGGGGAAAGATTCCCCTCCTCCACGGTGCCGGTGCCAGCTCCTGGAGCACACTGAGAGAAAGATGCGCTCGCTCCCAGGGGTGGGACCAGCAGAAGCGACTGGGAATTTTCCCTGGGAGAAAGGCCTTGGGTGTCATACAATACACATGGGCCCTGCAAAATGCCTTCACCTAAACATCCGTGACGGCAGCACCACCGGCAGGGCTGGGCACGCCCGGGCTGGGTAAATGACTCCTGGAGAGTAAGAAATGGGGGCTCGAGGCGCACACCGGATGGAGTTGTTAGCTGTCCTAGAAGCTGAGGGAGGGAAGGACAGGCGCTCCGTAAAATGACGGCTGAAAAGTGCTTACAGCCGTGTGTAGTGACAAGGAGCAGCCGGAGAGCGTGTGCTCTCCCTCAAAGAAATGCAGTGCATCCTGGGAGATGCGAAAGCCTTCATTCCTCTCTCGCATCTTCATGCAAGAGTTCTAATTTATATTAACCGGGTTGATGGGTTCCCAGCTACATAGAGCTGGTGATCTCATCTATTGAGATTAAAGACACATACACATGCAGTCTAACCCCTTTAGAGGATAGGTAACGGCCTGTCCATATTGGATTAAACTAAACCCAAGAAATACTGAGCCAAAAGGAGACTTTTAACTACACTTGGCCTTAGAGGAACTCGATTCATCACGGACACAGGCATGCATGTACCATATGTACGTGCGATATGAGAGCGGGGAGGGTTCCATAGGGTACACTGCACAGTCAAATATACTCACCACTTTTGGTTAATCAAGTAGATGCAGACAGGGTACGATGGGATCTCTATGAGGCCAGAGAGGGCCAAGTTGGCATAAATACTTCCCCCGAGGTCACCGGCACTCAGCGTCAGACCGTAATACACCAAGCTGCACACAAACCTGCAAGTGGAAGCCAGAGGACGAGGAGGAGGACCGGGGAGCCAGACAAGAGACCAATACTGGTTTGCTACCATGCGAGCCGCCTCGAGCAGCAAGCCAGATCTGCCCACTGGCCTCTCTTTCCGAGTCCGCCTTCCTACACCCCCGCCCTGCCATGGCGCAGTCGTGACTCAGCGTGACGGTGAGTCGGACAGGAAGAACTGCCCCCGTGGGTGCCCAAGGCTGACTTCAATCTTTATGAGAGTAGAAAGCCTGCCCAGGATTGGCTGGTGATTTTGAACTGCTGGTTTGTGGGAAGCAGCCCAGTGTAGAGCCACTACCGACTGCTACAGGGCTCCTGTTCCTACACCAGGCGGGGTGGACGAATAACATAAAGGAAGCCTTGAAAATAAAAGGCTTTGTGCTGCATCAGTGTTTCCCAAAGTGGTGACCCCACCCCAGGGGTGCTGGAATCATGCGGAAGTGGGGGGCGGTTACAAAAGCAGATACCTAATGTTATCCTGGATTATGGACTGGAGTACAAGTGTTTTTAATTGTCCGGCAGACTCTGGGTCTTTTTTTTTTTTTTTTTCCAGAACTGGGACGGCAGGCCAAATAGGTTTGGGGACCTCTGCACTAACTAAAGCAGCACGGCGGGGCCGCTCCCGAAAGAGCGAAGCCTGTGTGTGCATCATCTGCTCTAATAAAGTTTATCTGCACGGAACAGATGACCAGGGCCCTCTTCTTGCTTTATCGATTCAGCAGTGCGTGGAGCGCTTGCCCGGGCAGCTGGAATAGTATCAGATGAGTATGTCCCTCTCAGGGTGCAGCTGAGAGGAATGGTGCTGAGACATGGGTGGGTGGGGACTGCCATCAGTGGGTAACCTGCATGCTAGGAATGGCTGAGCCCACTGGCTGTCCGAATGCCTCCAGGCCACATCCAAAACCCGACGTATGCAGCCTTCAGCAGGGGCACGGGCTGGAAATGTCAGAACAGGAAGAACAAGCAAGGCTCCTGGCAGAGGCACCTCACAGGTTCACTAGGCGGCTTCCTGAGAGGTGATGGTCAGCAGGGGCAGAGGAGACATCTGGGAGCCAGCTGGGGGGGGGGGGTGTCCTTGGAAAAGCATGCCATTTACGAAGCAAGCACTGGCGGGGAAGCTCCTGTCCGGCTGCTGGGGCAGGCCCTGGCTCGGGGGGAGGCGGGCACTGAGCCTCTTGCCTGTAAGCCCAGTACCAAGCCAGTGGTGCAGGGTGGAGTTGTCACAGAGAAAGTGAAGAGAGGACAAGGGACTTCTGGGCCTAAACAGAAATAGCAGCGTGCAGCTGGGCATTCGTAGTACATGAATTAAGTAAAACAAGAGCACAACACAGTCACGGGGCCCATTCCCATTCACAGCAGCCCCCAACAGGGTGTACCAGACTGCCGGTCTTTATGGGAGCAGACAGCCTCCTCTTTCCCACATAGAGCAATGCTTAATCCACGGTGCCACCAGGGTTCCTTGAGTATGGGGATATATATTTCTACTCGTCACGCGTGCCTAAGCACACAGAGTAAATTGCCTGTGCTGCATGAGCTCGCCAGTTTTCGTGTGTATGTAAACTCACAAACACCAGTGTGTACAAAGGGCTGGGGGTGGGGTGGGGTCTCTGAGTAGCTCCTGTCACCTTTCTTTTGAAGAAGTCCAATGAGCTCTGGCTATGATGCGATCCAACAGAGAAGGGACATCTTTACTTCTATCTCTGACAAACAGTAGGGCAGGTCCACTGCTCCAAAGGTTGGATGCGTGTCTACTCCAGGTGCCTTGGCAGAAAGACCTGGTTCTTCGAATTGGGAAAAGCAGCCACCCCAACCCCTATGGAGCATGCTTCTTCCTGGCACACATGGGTCGCCGTTGGTCACTGACTCGATGGCAGGTGGGATGGTTGTGGTAGTGCCAGGAGAGGGCCATGGGGAGGAGGTAAGAAGGCAACCGAGGCAGGAGCTGGGCTGGCTGGTGGTCCAGGCTTCTCTATCTAGCAAATGTCTGGGGTGGGTGGGGGGTGTGCACTGCCTGTGACTTCCCCCTCGGGTGGGGCCATCCCTAGTCTGCATGGACAATGAGTGGGGCTGCCGCCAGAACACGTGTGCAAGCTGCATGGGGACTGGAGCAGGGGGCGGGGGGGGGGGGTGCTCTGGCCCCCAGGCACCGCCCAGCGTAAGCAACAGGTGAAACGAATTCAAATACAAGCAGTTTCCTGCAGGGGTTGAAAAGTTTTGAGAGACCCCTCCTGTGGCCTCACCTGAGTCCCTACTGTGAGAAAGGCGCCCTAGGGGGGGCGGGGGGCGGGGGTTCTACGTTGGGCTGCTAAGCAGTAAGCAGATCAAAACCATGGGCTGTTTCTGGGAGAGAGAAGCGGCTGTCTGCTCCCACAGAGAACTACGGTCTCGGAACCCACAGGGGCCGCGCTACTCTGTCCTACGGGGTCGGGGGGAGTCGGTCCACTCGATGGCAGTGCGTGGAGCAGAGTGTGGCATGGTCTCGTGTGAGTCTACTCTGCGCTGAAGGCGCAGTCGGAGGTGCAGTGGTTATGCACTCGGCAACTCGGTGAGAGCAGCCTGGAAGAGCCAATGAGGCGGCCACTCGGCCACCTGGGGCCCTGTGAGTGGGAAGCAACCAGACAGCAACAGCCACAAGGCTGGCTGCCTTCGGACACATTGCCAGCAGCTTCATTCCGGCCATGGAGAGGCACATCGCACTTCAACCAGGCTGTGATCGCAGTAGGCCCAGGCAAGCCAGCACAGGCAGGGGTGGAGTCGAGAGAAGAGGGAGAACAAGGGGCCATGGGCTCTTACATCCCTGCTGTCTCCACTCTGGAAGTCTCCTTGAGGCACTAGGCATCAGGCTCCGAGATCACACTTCTTAAAAGCACTTAAATCACCTTAATGTGCCCCAAACAAAATTTAAAATCCTTGCATCATATGTAACAGCATAGATAGGGCGCCAAAGAACTTTTTAAGACAGCACAATCACAGCAGGAACAGATGTGAAACACAGAGGTGTGATTTCACTCCCCACTTAAGGCTTGCTTCAATGACAGACCCAACCAAAAAGCATCCAGTTTTATAACATCTCGGAAAGAACAGCCTTGTGTGGGGGTGACATTGTCTCTAGTATTGCTCTGAGCCCCCAGGGAAATGTTTATTTGAGAGTCCCTCTTTAGGCTGTACAGGATATAATATAAAGTCAGCGTAATCACCCTGACTTTAAATCTACTTTTTAGGCCTTTTCTTTAAGCCCCCAGAAGGCTGGAACTCAAGAGGCATTATTCCTGGACAAAACAAATAAATAAAAACAAAAATGAAAAGGGTTAATCTTCAACGAGTGGGTTTTCCCACAAAGCAAAGGTTTCTGAGCAGATTTGCTAAGTTTCTGCTTTTCAATTCCTTGAACCTGAAATCCGTAACTTCTGTGTGGTGGCAGTAAGTGTTGGGCTGCTAACCACAAGGTCCGGAGTTCAAACCCCCCTGCCTGCCCCTGGGAGAAAGATGAGGCTGTCTGTTCCCTTAGAGATTTATGGTCTGCAACTCTCTGGAGTGGCTCCATTGTATCTTACAGGGTTGATGTGAGTCGGAACTGACTGGGGGGCAGGGGGTGGGTTTTTTGCTGTGTTATCAGGTGTGTCTTCCCCACAGGTGCCCTTCATTCAGCACCCAACATCTCTGACACTCCCAGCCTCGTGCTGGTTCTGCGAGAAAAGCTGAGGCTGTGCGACGTGTCTCCTCCCACACAGCCAGAGCTTGGGTAAGAAAAGCGAATCACGACGGAGAAAGCCTCGCAGCTTCGGATTCCCAATGGGTGTCATTTTTCACTTTGTACGTGAGATTGCTTCCGGGGGCAACCACGTCCCTTTGCTCCCACGTGGACGTGTGGGCTTCCATCAGCCTCAGTGGCACGTGCATATGATAAAGCACAGCACCACACTCTTTTAGGCCAGGAGGCAGGATGCACATGCCGAGTGTCGGGCCAAGGAGCACGGGCTGCATGTGAATAGAAAGGGGCTTTGGTGTCAGTCAGATAAGTGTTGGACTGGTCATCACAAGGTCGGTGGTTCAAATCCACCAGCGTAGGAGGAAGAGGAAGCTATCTGCTCCCATCAAGCCTGACAGTCTAGTAACCATCTACAGGGTGGTTATGATTGGAATCAATTTGATGGTCCTGAGTGTGGCCTGGGGCATGTTATCAAAACGCATAGTGTTCAGGCACAAGCATACTCAAATGATATCCAATGCTCACCCACTTCCCCTTTTCTTGTAATTCATTCATTAAATAGAACCAGTTTCAGTCACCGATTGCAGCTTCTATTAATGCTCAGGACATTGGGAGAGGCAGGTTGGAATAAGCTTAACAATAAAGAAGTCAGGTTCTGCACATGCTCATCAGGTGCCCCGCTGACTTACAGATGTGGCTTTGAATCCACCCCCTTCAAACTCCCGAGGTTCCGAAGGATCACATACAGTGGCCCCAGTGAATTCGTGAGTGGGAACACCCCACAAAATGCATCACCCAGCACAACCTTTTGAACGTCCTCTAACTGCTTAAGGAGCCCTGGTGGTGTAGTGGCTTACACAATGGACTTCTAACCACAAGGTCAGCAGTTCGAGCCACAGCCCACCAGCCTCTGAAGGACAGAAAGATGAGGCTGTCCACTTCCATAAAGATCCACAGCCTCAGAAACCCAAAAGGGTAACTCTAACTCTGTCCAATTTGTCCTGATTTGACTTTGCTTATGGATGTGGATTTCACAAGGTTCCAACTGGAATGAAGATTCTTCACATCAAACAAAGAATATGATTGTCTCCTCAGAGCGCTGGGTTGATGTAAGTGGGCAGGATAGAAATTAGACACCCGAAATGGGGCCAAAAAAGGAATGAAGTGGCTGGCTTACAAACTTTCATAGGTGGGGGAATATATTCATAGGTTGATAGGATTAAGGTGTAGGTGTTACTCAACTGCAGTTGTTAGGTATAGGATATTGTTGCTGTTTGACTTGTAGAATTTATGTTCAAGTGAAGGTGGCACATATTGAGCTGTATGCATTTAGTTGTATCCTGTTAGCTACAGATATGATTTTATTATTGTTTGAAAATTATGTGTGTGAAAGTATCAAATCGACAAGGGGTGGTCTGTGGTAGTCACATAATCTGTCGTCAGTTTGAAAGGATTAAGAGTGAATGGGATGGAGTTTAGCCTGCCAATCAGGTGGAAGCTTGATGACCTCATTTGGATAAATTGAGATAAATTGCTCACTTGAGATGGGACACATGCTCAGTGTCTGCAAGACATTCTCATTGACAAGCCACATGGAGACAGGCTGATGGCAACCAGTCTTGGAGCTGGAGAAGCCATATACAGACCCCTGCCAGTACTGAGATGCCTACAATGCCACTGGATCCACAAGACTTCCCACCCACTGGCCTGTGATCTCCCTGCATTCTGCATCATTGCACGTGTTTTGTGAGTCTGAAGAGGAATTTATACATAAGTATCAGACATATGGGCTAATATCGGATTTATGGACTTGATCTGGACTGGGCTGGGTTGTTTTCTCAATATTCAATTGCTCTTGTATATAAAGCTCTTTTCTACGAATTTGTTTCTCTAGTTTACCCAGACTAACATAGGTCATAAGTCAGAATTAACTCGATGGCAGTAGGTGGGTGGGTTATCCATTGCTTAGTGCCGAAACCCCAAACAAAGGTCGGGGTCTTTAAAGGCTCATTTTAAAATGCTTCTGTAGCTTGTATGCTTCCTTTCTTTTCCTCCGTCTCCGTTTTGCTCACATATGTTTATCAGCTCTCGTGCACAAAGATGTGGTTCTGATGGCTACTAGCTCGAGTTTAATGCATCTGTCCTCAGGGACCATGGATCCGCTCCGGCTGGAGGCATGCAGCCCACCCGGTCCGAGGGGAGGGGAGGACGTTCTGCTACTTCTGGGGAAGCCAGCTCCTGACCCCAGAAGAGGGGCATTCCCCATCTCTCTGGAGGAAACGCCAGGGTTCTTGAAGACCAACAAAATGCCCTTTTGTGTAATTACCAGATGAACATCAGGATCAGCGTATGCCCCAAGAGGATCCGGTACCGGAACAGGTCCAGGAAACTTCCCGTCGCCCTGTTGCTCCTGTTGGCGGGATAGGTTAACGAGACGGTGCACTTGACCTTGCGGTTCCTCCTGGCAATGAGGTAGAGTGCCTCCTCGGCCTCCCTCAGTCGACCCTGGGAGTACAACCAACGAGGTGATTCAGGAATGAATCTGAAAGAGAGGTCATTAGACGCTGTATATTCATCTAGGTGCGTGTGGACAGGAAGGAGACACATCGCCTACTCTTATGTGGGTCCCCTCACCATGACGGGTCCCATGTTAGAAGTCTCAAGCTTGACTTTGTCAGTGACGGGCACTAGCAAGAGGACCACTTTCAGCAGTACGTCAACATGAAACAAGTCTCCACTGCTTGCACGAGATGACAATGGGCTTGCAATAACAGCCAGGAGAAAAAATGGGTAAGCAGTATGCACTGCTTTTGAGCTTTAGAGCTGTAAAATCTTAATATGTTGCCTGGCACGTCAGGAAGCCCATAATACTGAGTACCGTGAGTTCTTGATAAAGTAAGGTATTTGCTCCTATAACTACCAAGTGTCAAGCATGTAGATTTTGACTGAGATCTTCAAAGATTTCAGTGGTATGTGTCCTTTCACCTCTTCACAGCCTACACGTCTGGGAGACTTTTCAAAGACAAACCAAGGTAGGTACAGCGAAGAAGCTTTGTTTGCTAAACACACCAACAATCTCCTGGCTAAACATGAGATCATTTGCACGAAATGAAAGGAGGTAGAAAGTGCTGGTTATTTAGTACACCCTTTGGCATCCACTGTACCCTTCAGTAAAATTGAACAGTGACACGCACACTGTAGAAGGGGGGGTCCTCCCTGCACCCCCAGTCCAATAACCACTTCCTGAACTGAGCACAGTGAGTGTGGACAGGGGAGACAATAAAAACAGGCAGGATTTCCTCCCGGAGTTTTGATACCAAGGAGAGAACTCAAGGGCTGGTTGGCTTGATGGCCAAAGTGAGAAGGCAGGCAGGTCCCCTGCGACACCCTGAAAAATCCCTCTACTGAGCTTCCCGTGGCCATCTGACCACTCTGCTGCCACTGGAGGGAACTGTCGAATAAAACCGCATTCTGTTGGAAGCCAGCTGTCAACTGGACACTGTGGGCCCCGTGTGGCACTGTGTAACCCTGATTACATCCTCGCTGAAAAATGAACAGAAGATGGGTGGTGGCGAATAAACAACGGTGCGCTCTCAATGGCACAGCGAGGGCAAGACCTGTCCTCGGAAGTAGATGACAACCGAAATGAAGATGGAGGGGTGTAGAAAGAGCAGAAAGAAAGCTGCCAAAATGGTAACACCTGCATCTTTGGGTCAAGGGAGCCCTGCTGTGCTCTGGGAGAATGACTCGGGCTGCTAACTGCAAGGTTGGTGGTTCAAACCCAGCAGGCACTCTGGGTAACGAGGCACAGTCCCCGAAATCCTGTACTGAGGGGACTAGCGGTCAGAACACAGCCGATGGCACTGGGTTTGGGTCTTCAGGTAATGTCAGCCATTGACCCTCCTCCTAATCTCCCTGTTTCCAAAACTATTTATTACTGACAGAAAGGGCCTTAAAATTTTACAAGTGAATTTGCAAAGCTGATACTTGGGAGAAATCCAGGTTTTGAAATGTGATTCTGTTGAGTTAATAAAAGGACTTACACCTGGGGAAGGGTTTATCATGTGATGAGGCAAACGTGCTTATAATCTCAGCCGAGGGGGGCTTCAAAACTCCCCTGAAAAATACCAGTGTCTTTTAGTTCCATTTTCGTCCCAGGAACTTTCTGAAATGCCTTCCTATTTCTCTACATTTCGACAAAGCCAGGAAGCCGATAGGTATAGAGGCTCCCCCAGCTCCCCATGGGCAGACTGCGTCCTACAAATCCCAGCCCCTGCAAGTGCCGTATAGACAAAAGTTTCAAGGAGACAGCAGGCCTCGGAACTTTCAGAGACATGCTACCCCGGAAGCTCTGAGGTCACCGTGAGAAGCCACAGTACTCAGAGAACAGTGCCGCCCCGGAGAGGCTCACCGAGTATCTGTAGTTGATGGGACATCTTTGGGGACTTAAGGAGGTACCAGTTCTCAGGAAGTAAACAAAACCACTCTAAATCCAGTTTGTTGGAGAGGAGGGGCTTTTCAGCTCCATAATGATTGCTGCTGATAGAGATAAACATGGCTTGACTTTAAAATATCGTGTTGTGCTGAAGTGCCATCAAGTGAATGCCAGTCCATAGCGACCTTACACGACACCAAAGGGAAAACTGCCCGATCCTGTACCAGCCTCACAATTGCCCCTGTGCCTGTGGCCCCGGTTGCAGCTACTGTGTCAATCTCTCTCCCTGAGGGCCGCTTCCTCTCCTTCCCTGCCCTACTTTACCACACATGGTGTCCTTCTCCAGGGACTGGTTTCTCTTGACAATATATCCAAAGTATATAAGGCGAAGTCTTGCCATCCTTGCCTCTAAGAAGCACTCTGGCCTTCCTTGTTTCATGATGTGTTGACTGGTCCTCTTAGCAGTCCATGATACTTTCAACCTGCTTCTCCAGCAACACAGTTCAAACATATAGATTCTTCATTTGCCTTCCTTATTCAGTATCCAGCCTTCACATGCATACGAGGCAATGGACGATACCATGGCTTGGGTCAGGTGCACCTTAGTCCTTAAAGTAATATCCTTGCAAATAAGCAATACTCTAAAGATTTCTTGTGCGGCAGATTTTCCTAATGCAACTTGTCATTTGATCTCTTGACGGCTGCTTCCAAGAGCACAGATTGTGGATCCAAGTGAGACAAAATCCTTGGCAGCGTCAACCTTGTCTCCACATATCACAATGTTACTTCTGGGTCTACTTGTGAGGATTTGGGTCTCCTTTCCACTGGTCTGTAATCCGTACTGAAGGCCCTGAAACCACGTGAGCTCTGCTTGCGCTGCTACAGGCTTAGGCCTTCCAAATAAGGGGCATCTACAGCGGAAAGCCCTGGACCAAATCTTGCTAAGTAAAACTCACTGCCTCTGAGTGGACTCCTCTCATGGGGACCCTGCAGGACAGAGCAGAACTGCCCCTGGGGGCTTCTGAGGCTGTGAATCTTTCTAAAAGCAGAAAGCCCTGTCTTTTGCCTACACAGCAGCTGGGGGAGCTGAACTGCTGACTCTGTAGTCAGCAACCCAACACACAACCCATTCTGCCACCAGGGTGGCTTCTCAATGAGTAGAATCTGAATTGAAGCTATTCCATGTATGAGCTATGTGCGCTAGAGTGCTACAGGTCGCCCTACCTTTACAGCAGGGGGGGGGGGTGGGAGGGAGTCCATACCACTGGGTGACCATTTTATTTAAATGGCTTAAAATGGATTCCTTTACACTGATTGACATCAGAGGTCTGACACCTCAGGGGAGGAAAGTCCTTCGCCAGCCACACTAAAAAGTCCTGGGGAAATTGTGAACACTCCGCCGGCAGAAGGCTATGGATGGCAGTGAAGCCCCCAGTCCATTTTCAGGGTTCATGCACCGATTAACCTCAGGTGAATCCCCTCTGCTCACAGTGCAGGGATGTGAACAGCCTTGTCACGAGATAGACAGCAATGTAAGGCCGACTATGGCAAGTGGAGTTAGGGGGAGTTAAGAAAGGTATACAGCAGGGTTGTATCCTCTCACCATACCTGTTCCATTTTTATACACTGAGCCAACCATCAGAGAAGCTGGCTTATATGAAGAAGAATGTGGCATCAGGATGGGAGGAAGGCTTACTAACAACCTGTCATATGCAGATGACACAACCTTGCTTGCTGAGAGTGAGGAGCACTTGTTGAGGAAGATCAAGGATTACAGTCTTCAGTAAGGTGTTTGACCCAATGGAAAGAGGAACAAATCTGCACAACTGGTAATATCATGATAAGCTGACAAAATTGAAGGTGTCAAGGATGTTGTCTTGCTTGGATCCACAATCAATGCTCATGGAAGCAGCGGTCAAGAGATCAAAGGGCGTGTTGCATTAAGTAAATCTGCTGCACAGACTCTGTTAGAGTTTTAGAAAACAAACAAGCATATCACTTTGAAGACTTCTCTGCTGGTAGCCTAAGCCGTGGTGTTTTCAATTGCCTCATTTGCTTGTGAGCGTCTGGCCCGGCATGAAGCAGAGTGAAGACGAGTCGATGCACTTGAACGGTGCTGGAGCGGACTACTGACAGCACCACGGCCTGCTAACGGGACAAACGGATCTGTCGGGGACGAAGCACGATGAGAGTGCTCCTGAGAGGCAGAGACGGCGAGACTACCTCCTACACACTTGGTGAGGAGAGACCGGTCCCGGGAGAAGGCCATCATCCTGCTTGGTAAAGTAGACAGGTCGTGAAGGAGAGGCTCTCAAGGAGAGGGATGGACACAGCAGCTGCACAGGAACAATTGTGAGGATGGCGCAGGCCAGCGCAGTGGCTCATTCTGTTGTGCTTCGGGTTGCTATGGGTCAGAACCGACACCACAGCACCTAACAACAACAGTAAGCTAAAATGTAACACCTTATCATTTAAACTCCCTTTTGATCATTTTATAGTTGGTTCAAGTTTTAATATTTTTCATTTCATTTTAATTGAGGTTTTGTCTAGTCATTGTTGTTAGGTTTTTTTTGTTTGTTTGTTTGTTTGCTTCCTGTTTGTGTTTTGTATGATTATCTGTAATTGAAATCCAGGATGGGTCAAAATAGGGAAGTGGTTACCAACCTGTGGGTAGCGATCCCTTTGGGGGGTCGAATGACCCTTTTACAGGGGTTGCCCAATTCATAACAGTAGCAAAATTACAGTTATGGAGTAGCAATGAAAATAATGTTATGGTTGGGGGGTCACCACACCATGAGGAACTGTATGAAAGGATCGTGGCATGGGGAAGGTTGAGAACCACTGGTCTAGAGAGACAGTAACTGGATTAACGAGTACCTAGGGCAGGGGAGTCCAGGGGGAGGTGAGAAGCTAACCGCAATGAGGGCAAAAATAAAATGTTGTTGGACTGATTGTGGTGATGAGGGCACAAATCTTAATATGACCAGACAATTACGGAGCATGATGCATAAAGCACATGCCAATAAAACTATTTTTTACCAAAATAATTTGGGGAGAGTGGTAGGGTAAAAATACATTGCGCATGAAATAAACAAAAACTTCATGGAGCCAAAGGGTAGAATGTTGTGTATTGAATTGTGTGTGTGTCCCCCAAATCCTAAACTCCTATACCTGTGAACATAATAACATTTAAAATAATAATAATAATCCAATCACCACCACCCCCTACTATCCCCCCAAAAAGGCCTGGAGCCCCACAGGCATGCAGGGTTGGCTCACCCCTTAGCCATGGGCGTTTTAGAGGCCCCTGGGGGGAACATCTTCATAAAAAATTCACTGCCTTGTAGTTGATGCGGACTCGTGGCCAGCCACCCTGTAAGACAGGGAAGAGCTGCCCCGGTGGGTTTCCGAGGCTGTGACTCTTGACTGGAGTAGAAAGCCCCATCTTTCTCCCGAAGAGCAGCTGGTGGTTTTGAACTGCTGACCTGGTAAATTGCAGGGCAATGTGTAGCCACTAAACCACCAGGGCTCCTCGGGAACTTGGCATGTGAGCCACTTGTATAAGCCTGCGCTGACCTCCTAAAGGCCTTCCACAATGTTTCCGTGCCAACATCCATCTAACGGGTATGAAATAGTGTGTTACTGCGTCCAGGCCACCCACCCCTAGGACTGCCCTCATGCCTGAGAATCTGTCACAGAGCACGCTTCAGCACCCCAATTAATTTTGGTAGGTTGAATAACCGCCACTACACACTGATATGAACACCTTGCTCTACAATACCATACTGCACCCACCTAGCACATGACCTGATCCAGCCAGAAGGTCTTTAAGCTTGAGGTTCCAGGTTGAGAGAAAAATCGGAGTCCTTAATTGCCCATGTAAAGGTTAAAATCACATCTACTGAAAGGTTACTTTAAACAAGGGGTACCTGCCTTTTGACTTAATTAAGCATCTCCTCTTCCCGGGAGCTACCCAGCATGGGAGCGCTTGGAGCATTTAGTTCTTCACCAAAGTCAGCTGAGGCATGCTCCTGAAAGGGAACGACGCTGCTCACTGACCCTCGTCCTCTCACGAGGCCTTCTTCCACTTAATACACTAAAGCGCCACAGGGCAGAGGTTGTACACTGGTACATAAGAGGGCTGGAGGCACAGGGAATCCAGGGTGGATGATACCTTCAGGACCAAGGGTGTGAGGGACGATGGGAGAGTGGAGGGTGAGTGGGTTGGAAAGGGGGAACTGATTACAAGGATCCACATGTGACCTCCTCCCTGGGAGAGGGACGGCAGAGAAGGGGGGGAAGGGAGACCCCGGATAGGGCGAGATACGACAAAATAACGATGTATAAATTACCAAGGGCACATGAGGGAGAGGGGAGCGGGGAGGGAGGGGAAAAAAAAGAGGACCTGATGCAAAGGGCTTAAGTGGAGAGCAAATGCTTTGAGAATGATTGGGGCAGGGAATGTATGGATGTGCTTTATACAATTGATGTATGTATATGTATGGATTGTGATAAGAGTTGTATGAGTCCCTAATAACATGCAAAAAAAGAAAAGAGGAGAAAAAAAGAAAATGATGAGGGCAAAGAATGTACAGATGTGCTTTATACAATTGATGTATGTATATGTATGGACTGTGGTAAGAGTTGTAGGAGCCCCTAATAAATTGTTTTTTAAAAAAAAGAAAGCAAACAGATTTAAAGAAAATAAATCATTGTTAGCAAAAAAAATACACTAAAGCGCCACAAGCAAACTACTCACAACGACAAGAGGAAGACCACCGTCCCCTGCAGGTTGACCAGGACGGCCAGAGTCCTCCAGGAGCGGATGAAGTACCCTAGCAGTGCGCACTGGGCGATGCCAACTGCGAAAAACAGGCCTCCAATGGATCCTAAGTCGGGAAAAGAGAAAGCAGTTACCGGGGACAGTGCCATCGCTCGCCCCACTTCCAACCCAGGTCACAGAGCCCCTGCTGCCGCGTGAGCCGTCAGCCCTGCTCTGGAGCAAGTGCACGTGCGGAAACCCAAACCACACGCCCTCCATCTAGTCCATGCCCAATCCTAGTGACTTTATACAGGGCAGCGCAGAACTGCGCTTGTGAGTTTCCCAGACTGCCACGCTTTCTGGGAGCCCGTCTTTCTCTCCTAAGAGGCAGGGCAGGAAAGAAAAACTGCAGAAACACCACGGGTCCGGTGCACAAACTTGAGGCCAGTTCAGCACATTGGTGAACATGGAGGCGGGAACCCTGCCTGGACACAGGACGCTTTCCAGGCTCGCTCTGATGCTGCCACAGGGCGGCTGTCCCAAACTGAAATGCGCTCCCCGGTGCTCCCTGCTGCGGTCCTACTGAGTTTGTCACTACCTGGGCCACACGTGTCTGACCGTTTCACATGGATTTGTTTCTGATCCGTCTGCCCAGACAGCACATGCGTGGTGTGAAGCGTGGGTTTTTATCAGCACGCTGGTGGGAGAAATCAACTCAATGTTGGGTCTGGAACTTAAAAAAAAAAAAATCTTGTGTTTAAAAAAATAAAAATCTGCCTGAGAATTAAACTCCACTGCCTTGTCCAGCGTACGAGGGGGCTTTGAAAAGCTGGTGGGGGAAACCGAATGAAAAGATAATGGGGTCTCCCCTTGAACGCTTGGAAGCACTCTGTATGTGTAAATGCCGTGCCCTCGGTCAGAAGGTCTTCCTGCACGACTGGTAGTAATGACAGAGTCACCTGCTGTTATGCCCAGTCTGACTCAGTGACCGCCTGCGGGTTGGAGAAGAACTGTGCTCCCCAGTTTTCAGTGCCTGATTTTATGGATGTCAATCGCCAGGCCTTTCCTCCAGATCACCGCTGGAGGGGCTAGAACCTCCAGCCTTTTGGTTGGCAGCCACCTGTGTTAACTCTTTGCACCACCCAGGAAGAAGCTGGTATTTACGGTGCACTAGACCTGGGGCGGAGTGGTTGCGCGCTGGTCTGCGATTCACAGGATGTCCTGTGGCAGCATGGGAGAAAGGCAGGGCTGGCGTTCTACCCCCATGCACAGTTAGTTTGGGAAGCCCACAGGACAGTGCCACCCTGCCCTTGAACGTCGCTATGAGTCAGCATGACTGGGTGGTGTGAAGTTGAAGCTCTTTTTTCCTTCAGTGTTGGCTGTCGTCCCATCAAGCAGGTGCCACTGCTAGGCACAGAGTGAACTGAGGAAATAGCTCAGGGAGGTGAAGGGAAGCTAAGGCCCAAGGACTGCTTAAAGCAGGGCCAGGCCTTGAACCTAGATCTGTGTGGCTTGAGTGCCAGCCCTCTGTGCCACCTGTCATGTCTTTCATCTATGAGAGAGCCGTGGCTGTGTTGTGGGTTGCCTGTGGCCACAGGACTTTGTTCACCCTGCTACAAAAATGGCCTACAATAAACAGTGTGGGGAAACCTGTTTTCTTTGACTCCTGTTGGCCAGCACTCGGAAACAAAAATATGCACACACAGGGGCCGCCAGGGCTCCTCGGATCGAGCACCAACAACGAGGTTTCCTCCAGCGACCCGATCGAATGGGAGCAGGCCTCCGGCAATTACTAGCCGGACCATCACACTCTGTTTAATTTCATATGCTGTACTTAACGTTTCCTCCACTGACCTCATCTCGTTATGGATTACACCCCGTCTCTCTCCACATTAACGTGTAAGCGTCATGACAAGAAGGGCCTTCCCCACTCACTCCGGTCCTGTCTGTAAAGCCTGTCTCATCCATCAATGAGTGCAGTGGGTGCGTGAAGGGGAACGTCTCGCAGGGAATCAGCAAGCCGGTAGTCTCTAAGTGCGTTGCTGATGTCTGACATGTATTTCTTTCTTTCTTTTTGACATGTATGTATTTCTGAAATTTTTTAATAATGAGCATCAATGATTTTCATACTGAGATCTTTACATAAACAATTGAATAGTAAATAAATTAAAATAGCTATTTTTTTTCCCAGTTTGGGGCTTCGTTTTCTCAGGTCTCAGTAATCACCAGTCCATTAGCTTGTGTTTGGCTGAGCAATGTACTATAAATGGTCAGTAAGCTAAGCTTTTGTGTACAGGCTTCACCCTCTGTTTTATAGATAGTGCAAGTATTATTTTGCAGCCAAGAACCATAAAACTCGCGAAAGTGGGACCTGTGTAAAGTGGAAATCGGTCAGAGAAGGAAAAATCAAATATTTTCTGCTAAAACGAGAAAAAGACTGGTGCTAAATCAGAGCCCTGTTAAAGGCAAAACACTTGCTAAGCGGGGCCATTCCATGTCACCGCATTGTGTTTTCACAGGTTTTCTCGGCAGAATTTGCCAAACTAACTTCTCACTGCTGGATCATTAGGCCAGTGCTTCTAATTTACCTTAACCTGAAAAAGAGCTCAAATAGGAAACAGGAGAGGCGCCTTTCTTTGAGCCTGATTAGGGGTTATTAATTCCTTATTGCCTGGTCCTATTTATTTCCCCAGCTCTCTGCAAGTCAGGAGATGCCACAACGGTAACAGGTCTTTACTGATTCTTACTTTCTGAAATCGAACTTGTATTCTGTATCATTTTTAGCCATCCCCGCACCTTCCCTGTAACATCGTGGCCGCTCAAACACATGATGTCAGTAGGTTACTTGACTGAAAATGCTGTCTGGGGAGAGTGACTATTGCCAAGACCCTACCTTTTAGGGCAGGCTCCACATCCCTTCCTGCTTTACATTTAGGTGTATCCCAACTTCTTGTAATTCCTCAGCAAGTTTGAAGCCCCCAAACCCCAGTCCACTGCTGAGAAAGTTTCCACTTCGAATGTCCCCACACAGGGTTTCCCAGGCTGTAAACTTGTATGAGGCCCAACAGCTTCACCTTCCTTCCTTGCAATAGCTTCTGGGTTTTGAACTGCTGACCTTATGGTTAGCCGTCCACGGCCTACCCCATAGCGCTGCCTGGGCTTCTTACGTGAAGCTACCCAACTAAAAACAAACTCACTGCCATCGACTCAGAGTGACCCTACTGGGCAGGGAAGAGCCGCCCCTGTGGGTTTCAGAGACTGTGACTCTTTACGGGAGTAGAAAGAAGCCTTTGCCCAGTGGAGCAGCTGGTGGTTTTGAACTGCTGACCTGCAGTTTGTAGCACACCGTTTAATGGCCATGCTCCTGAGGAAGCACGGCATTTACAAAAGCTTGTGCAAGAGAGAAAGCAGCTTGGGAAGAAAAGCCCAGGACAGGACTTGGGGCCCTTGGCTCGTCGGAGAGCAGGTAAGCCCACACACATCTGCTGCAGCAGCTAACACACCTTTGTCCTGGGTGCAGGTCCGAGCTCTGGCCTTCCGGAAATTCTCTTCAGTCGCTTTGAATTTCACACTGAATTTGGCAACCATCTGGTTCTACTGTTGTTATGCTCCACCCCACCCCTCCTTTAGCAACCCCACCCCTTATCATTGCTGTAGAAATTTTAATAGCTTCATCATAACACAGCTTCAAGGATAAGAATCCGAAACTCAAGGACTGTCACTGGCTTTAGCGACTGACGAGGAAGCAGGAGACCCGGAGGTCCCTCTGTGTCCATCACATGCAACAGGACAAGGCAGGCTCGGGGGTGCACACTGTCTCTCACAAGAGCACCTTCGCGGAGCGACTGGACTAAGATGAGACCTGCTGGATGCGGGCACGTGCTGACTACATGAAATACAGGCGCTCCCAAGGCTGTCTTACTAGCAAGGTTTGGGAGCTCAGGACAACCGAAATCACAGGCCCCTGGGCCTCTTCTGGGTACAGACAGGGTGGCAGTGACTTCTATTTATGCCAATTTCTTGGAAAATTCCAGCAGGTCTGACACCCCATTACTGGAAAAAATGCACTAGAATCTCAATGGGAATTGGTGTCTCAAGAGTCTCACTGGTCCTAGCCCACGGATTGGGCCAGGGGACAAGGCAGCGGGTTGAAAAAGGCTTTGTTACAGAAGGAATGAACCACCAAGCATTGCTATGCAGCTGTGACATGGGCTCTAATTACCCCAAGGTAATTACGGGCTGGGCTGCTAATCATAGGTCAGCAGTTCAAAACCACCAGCTGCTCTTCGAGAGAAAGACAAGCTTTCTACTCTTGGAAAGAGCTATTGTCCTAGAGGGTCGTTGTGAGTCAGAATCTACTTGTTTTGCTTTGTTTTAATTCACCTTGTAAGGTGGATGGAGCTTAGAGGAAATGGAGCACGGTTTCTTTTACTTGGCCTTTACCTTCCAGCTCAATCCACTAGCACCCACACCACCAGTGAAAGAGCACAGTCAGCCTTGCCGGGACTGGTGTGAGGCCCCCTTGTCGGGTCCCAAGGAGAGGCCTCCGCAGCGGGAAGGCCCCGAGGCAGTCCCGAGGGCCTGAGCCCTGAGCACAGGGACACGGGTGACGGCTCAGCTTCCTCACCTGTAACGTGAAGGCAGGAGTGCTCGGCATAGCAGACCCAGGTCAATGCCGAGCACTCTACCGGGGACACAGAGACCAATGCAGCGGCTCCGTGCGTTACTTCAGGACGAAGAGCGCGGACCTCTCCAACATGCAGCCACTCCTTAGACTCCTGCCTGTAAGCTGCCCCATCAAGCGGCTTCCCACATGGAGACCAGACACCAGGAGTTCTCTCTCAGGGCTCCTCCACAGAACGGAACGCAAGACAACCCGGCACTGCTGCAAACTTAGCACCCAGAGAGCAGGCTTGTTGGCACCGTCACTCTCCGCGGGCAGTATTTCCAGCCCGATAAGCCTCTCAAGCTGTTCTTTCACTACACAGACGCCGTGCTTGAGGTGAGAGGGTAGTTAAAAACCATATACAATATGGGTTCCATTTATAAAAAAAGGAAACAGTGGAAAAAAAACTTTTTTTTACTTAAAAACCTCTACATTAGAACTCTCTCCTGACTTGTCTTGAAGAAAACAGGTTTTGGGGTTTTTTTTGAAAGAGAGATTTAATAAGATATAATAAGAAAGCTTCAAAAAGGAAGTTTCCCCTATTTCCTACTTCAGCGCTCTTTTTCAGTGTGAGGTAAAGGCAGTTACAGTAACTATAGTGACTGCTTTCTGGAAGTCATCTATCTCTACAATCATCTGTTGGCAGTCCCTGAGGCCAATGACTAGCCCACTGAGGCATGAACTGGGGGAGACTTAGCAGGGGAGTATTCATAGAACAATTCATTCCCGGTCAGAGAAAGCAAGTCTAACTGCTGGGTGGAGTCACTTGAATGGAACCGGGTTTTCTGGTTCAACGGACTCTCTAGCAGGGTCTCTGGAGCTGCTCACCATCTCCAGATCGCTGGGGTTTGCGCAGTACCTGCCAGTGCCCAGTAGGCGGTGCCCACACATTCGTTTAGCAAGACAAAGGCCACCAGCGACATCCCTCCATTCATCATGCCCACCAGGAAGCGAGTTGTTGCAAAGAACTCATAGGAGGGGGAAAATCCATTTGCAATAGCAAATAAGATGTCCAGAGCAAAACCTAGCAAGAGAAGACAGCATTCGATTATTCAGAGGCAAAATGGCATTGGATGAGCATTACAAATAATATCCATTAGTTGGTAAACATGAGTCCTCGTGCCTTTAAATGGTCTGAACTGGTACACGCCCCCCTCAAGTTTTTCTTAGAAACTATAAAGAAAAATTGAATTTTTTTCTTTTCTTGGTTACAAGTTGATTTCTGTCCATCACGTAGTGTTTTGTTATTTGCGACACCACCAGGACGTGAACCTCTTCATTCGCACTGCGTCTGTGAAGAAATCGATGCAGAGCCCCTTGGAGCTCATGTTCAGTGAATCCCGCAGAGACAGGAGGCCAGGGATCTAGCAGACTGTCTCAATCTCTGACTTTTCGCCTCAAAAACAGGGCATCGCTTGGGGTGTGGAGGTTACAGAGCACACTGTTATATATGAAATGTGAATACTGCCAACATCTAACCTGCACCAGGTGTGCTGGCCACTAACATATGCTTGGCCAGAAGGACTCTACCGAGGCTTGGCCTCCTGCCAAGGTGATAAACATCGGTTTTGTGTGCACATGGCAGATGCTGTTGAGTTAGTTCCAGCCCACCGCCACCCCGTGGCTGTCAGAGGAGAACCAAGAGTCCCCCTTAGTTCCTGGGAGCCTGAAGGAAATCGGTCCCCTTGCTCAGCTCATGGATGCTGGCCATCAGAGATTACCTGCGAGGTAGACTTTTTTCCTTCCGAAGCGATCTGAAAGTTGGCCAAAAGAGATAACTCCCACAAACACACCACTGAAGAAAAAGGAGCTCGCTGCACTGACTTTGTAAGATCGGTTGGCAATTAAAAACCACTGCAGGAAGAAAGAGAGACGGTTAGGTCACGCCGAAGACAGATGTATTGACACGGCTATTAAAATACCAAATAGAAATAAAATAAAAGACTAAATATACAACAAAAACTAGCACCCAGGAATTTCTTCACCTCGCAGCCAACTAAGTCCACTGCTGTCTGGTCCATTCTGATTCACAGTGGCTCTACAGAGTCAAACTGCCTTCCCAAGGCTGTGAGTCTTTATGGAAGCTCACCACCTCTTTCTCCTGTGGAGCAGATGGGAGATTTGAACCATGCACCTCTCGGTGAACAGCCAAGCACTTTATCCACTGCGTCACCAGGGTTCTTCATGACCTGCTAATGGCCCAGGTTCACTGTAACACCCACCTTGGACAAAATCCAAGGAGAGTTTCCTTCAGAGGCTCTAGAGATGCATTCCCTTAGTACTCGACACATGTAACAGTTCCCTTAGTACTCCATACATGTAACAGTTCCCTTAGTACTCCATACATGTAACAGTTCCCTTAGTACTCCATACATGTAACAGTTCCCTTAGTACTCCATACATGTAACAGTTCCCTTAGTACTCCATACATGTAACAGTTCCCTTAGTACTCCATACATGTAACAGTTCCCTTAGTACTCGACACATGTAACAGTTCCCTTAGTACTCGACACATGTAACAGTTCCCTTAGTACTCGACACATGTAACAGTTCCCTTAGTACTCGACACATGTAACAGTTCCCTTAGTACTCGACACATGTAACAGTTCCCTTAGTACTCCATACATGTAACAGTTCCCTTAGTACTCCATACATGTAACAGTTCCCTTAGTACTCGATACATGTAACAGTTCCCTTAGTACTCCATACATGTAACAGTTCCCTTAGTACTCGACACATGTAACAGTTCCCTTAGTACTCGATACATGTAACAGTTCCCTTAGTACTCGACACATGTAACAGTTCCCTTAGTACTCGACACATGTAACAGTTCCCTTAGTACTCGATACATGTAACAGTTCCCTTAGTACTCGACACATGTAACAGTTCCCTTAGTACTCGACACATGTAACAGTTCCCTTAGTACTCCATACATGTAACAGTTCCCTTAGTACTCGACACATGTAACAGTTCCCTTAGTACTCGACACATGTAACAGTTCCCTTAGTACTCGACACATGTAACAGTTCCCTTAGTACTCGACACATGTAACAGTTCCCTTAGTACTCCATACATGTAACAGTTCCCTTAGTACTCGACACATGTAACAGTTCCCTTAGTACTCGACACATGTAACAGTTCCCTTAGTACTCCATACATGTAACAGTTCCCTTAGTACTCGACACATGTAACAGTTCCCTTAGTACTCGACACATGTAACAGTTCCCTTAGTACTCCATACATGTAACAGTTCCCTTAGTACTCGACACATGTAACAGTTCCCTTAGTACTCCATACATGTAACAGTTCCCTTAGTACTCGACACATGTAACAGTTCCCTTAGTACTCGACACATGTAACAGTTCCCTTAGTACTCCATACATGTAACAGTTCCCTTAGTACTCGATACATGTAACAGTTCCCTTAGTACTCGACACATGTAACAGTTCCCTTAGTACTCGACACATGTAACAGTTCCCTTAGTACTCCATACATGTAACAGTTCCCTTAGTACTCCATACATGTAACAGTTCCCTTAGTACTCCATACATGTAACAGTTCCCTTAGTACTCCATACATGTAACAGTTCCCTTAGTACTCCATACATGTAACAGTTCCCTTAGTACTCGACACATGTAACAGTTCCCTTAGTACTCGACACATGTAACAGTTCCCTTAGTACTCGACACATGTAACAGTTCCCTTAGTACTCCATACATGTAACAGTTCCCTTAGTACTCCATACATGTAACAGTTCCCTTAGTACTCCATACATGTAACAGTTCCCTTAGTACTCCATACATGTAACAGTTCCCTTAGTACTCGACACATGTAACAGTTCCCTTAGTACTCGATACATGTAACAGTTCCCTTAGTACTCGACACATGTAACAGTTCCCTTAGTACTCGATACATGTAACAGTTCCCTTAGTACTCGACACATGTAACAGTTCCCTTAGTACTCGACACATGTAACAGTTCCCTTAGTACTCGACACATGTAACAGTTCCCTTAGTACTCGACACATGTAACAGTTCCCTTAGTACTCGATACATGTAACAGTTCCCTTAGTACTTGACACATGTAACAGTTCCCTTAGTACTTGATACATGTAACAGTTTTGGACACAGCATTTCATAGTGAATAGTCTACACATCTGTCCACTGTATTCCTTAATCTAAACGTCATGTTTCCTGAGACAGGAGGGGCATGCCCATTCAACGCCATTTTCCTGGTAACACACTACATGGCCCAGTGGAGGCCAGGAGAGGAGTCTCTTCTGCGTCAAGGTGGTGGGCTCAACACCCTGGAGTATCAATGACCCCCACATCTGGGCAACTGGAAAACTCCAAAGGAAAGCAGTTATCCTATGTTCAAAACACCATGATCTAAAACACTGGCTCGAAACGTGTTACAGTAATCTCTGGTGATCAGGATAAAACGTCCATCTGTGTGAGAGAGGTAATTTCACAGAATCGGCCCTTCTCCCCATGCCCAAGCTGCCCTCAGCCAGCAAAGACGGCTTTATCAAGAGCCACTTCTCAGAGAACTTGGTGCCTATCTCTGTCTGTGGCTCAAATCGCCCCCAATGCCTCTTCTTCCCTGTGTCTCTTGCAAGACTCCACTGATAAAAAGGCCTGGACAAGGCAGCTTCTGGATCTCTCTATGCAAAAACAAAACCAAACGAAGAGGCTCAGGGTCAGGAGGCAGCAAGCACAAATGACCCCTCGCTAATTAATGTTGTTTGACTTCTGACATCTCCCATTCTTCACATGTCATTTTTACCAGAGCTAATTAGCTGGTTTCCCTAGCCCAGCGGTTCTCAACCTGTGGTTTGCGACCCTTTTGGAGATCAAATGATCCCATTCACAGGGGTCACCTGATTCAAAACAGTAGCAAAATGACAGTTATGAAGTAGCAACGAAAATAATTTTATGGTTAGGGGTCACCACAACATGAGGAACTGTATGAAAAGGTCGCAGCATTAGGAAGGTTAAGAACCACTGCTCCAGCCCCTCATGGATTAGGAAGAGGTAACAAGAGAATTATTGCTCTTAGAAATAGGATGTGTAAGATATAACAAAGTAATCATAATTTACAAATTATCAAGGGTTCATGGGGGGAGGGGCCAGGAGGGAGGGGAAAAATGAGGAGCTGATACCAAGGGCTCAAGTAGAAAGAGAGTGTTTTGAGAATGATGATGGCAACAAATGTGCAAATGTGCTTGACACAATGGATGGATGAATGGATCGTGATAAGAGTTGTACAAGTCCCCAATAAAATGATCTTAAAGAATAAAAGAATGAAGGAAATGTTCTAAAACTGCAGGTGGTGATGACCGTATACCTCTTCTTGCTCCTCTTGATGTAGCTGAACTACTGAATTGTGTGATGTTATATGCCAATAAAACCATTTAAAGCCTAAAAAGAAAGAAACGGGAATCAAGAAGTCACTCCTCTTGGTGACAGTCATAAGTACATGGGAGATGACAATGGAAATGATAGGACCCCACACAGACCAAAAACCTACTTATTGCGAGTGGTCAACAACGGGTTAGCTTCTACTAGCAGCTCACGACTACGCTAACATGGCCAAGGTGGACCAGGCCCCTCTTCTCATTGAGTAAGACAGACAATGAACAGGTAAGCGCGTGGGAGACGCTGGGAGGGACGGCTTCTCTGGGGAGGTGACACTGCAACCTGGAGGGACTGGAAGTGGCTCCTCGGGAAACGGGAGCGAAAGCGCAAGGACCCAGGTGAAGACACACAGTCTGTCCCCAGTGGTGGTGGCACAGAGGAGGCCAGGGACACGGCTGGCATCAGATCACACACATGGACCAAGGTAAAGAGCCGGGATTTTAATCGAGGGCAGAGGGAGGTACCGAGTTACTAGGCGGATGTGTTTAATGCGTGCTCTCCCCCTCCCAGAGATTGGACCGTGACAAGAGAAAGTGGGGAGGCCCGTGTGACACCAGGGTAGGTGAGAGAGAAAGGTGGCTTGGGGCTAGGGTGAAGGCGGCGGAAAGAATGATGGGGACCTGGGGTGTGTGTTGGGGGCGGAACTGAATGGTTGGCTGATAAATGGATGTACTGACAGGAAGTGAGAGAAGTCAATCAAGGTCTGGGCATAGCCGTTAAATTCAGCAACTCCATAGAGGGTGGTGACACTTCTGGAGATGGAGAAAGTGCAGGGATGCCAGGCCGATGGGAGGAAAGAGTCCCACTTGGGGCACACACGGGTTAAGATGATTCTAGGACATCCCAAGATCATCTAAGATTGCCCACTTCTGACACCAAGTGACGTGGTAGGTGACAAAACCCATTCTCCAAGCCACTGGGTCCTGTGGAAATCTTAGCTTCTGCGTCCTCTTCTGGTGAAACCCACGTGGCCCATGTAGACCAGGCCCAGGCCTTCACCCTGCCCCTAGCAGCCCAGGACAAGGTCAGCAGGGGCCAGCCCCAAACCCCCGAGTCCGCATGACTTCACACCACTCGGCCCCCTATTTGGTTTTATGCCTTCTTTTCCATCCCGGGGATCACCTGCTCCCACAGGAACCCTTAGGGGTCCCTCTAATCCCACTGCTCCTTTGGATCCTATAATTCACTGGAATGACTCAGTTCCTCCGGGCACTGTGTTCAGGGCTCTCATCAGTGGCACCACGTGGCCATGAGGGATGCCATCATGCTGTGCGAGGCTTAGTCAGCGCTAGGCATCCAGTGATTAACCCTAAATCACAGCCCAGCTCAGGAAAACCAAGGCAAAGGCCCACTGATCATGAAGGGTCAAGAAACTACAGATGGGACGTGGTAGGGGAGAGACTCGGGACTAGGGCCCAGGGCAATTCATTTTCACAATCAGAGCGGACAAGGACCCTTACACACAGGCAAACAGGGTGGCGGTGGGGGCGGGTTGTCAGGGGGCTACAGGAGAACACCTGAGTCACAGAGAGGAGCTACTTCCAAGGTCAGGTAAGAAGAGGGCGGGGCTCGAGCACCGCGGTTGGAAGCAATGGCCCGTACAGACCGTTGTCAGCAGAGTGAGAATGGAAGCCAGCTTGGGGGAACGGGGGGGGCTGAAGAGTTGGAGGAGGCTGAGGAGCTGAAGTCGTCGGAGGCGTAGACAACGGCTTCACGAAGTTCTACTGTGAAAGAAAGCCACAAAGTGGGGATGGTGTGCACAGGAATGGGAGGACAAAGAAAAGCGGGCAGTTTTGTTGCTTGTTTTAATGGCTGTCCCAGAGCCTGGGTGCACATCGGTGCCAACAACCCAGCAGGGAAAGAGCGGGACCTGAGGAGAGACGTAGTTGAAAAAGGAGAGAATGGGCTGGAGCGTCCAGGGCAGCGGCGGGCTCTCAGCCTTGCGCAGAAGCGGCAGACCGCCCCTGTCAGAGGGCTTGCCTATTTTCAGAGGAGGACCCCTGGCTGATGGCTGCTTGTGCTAGTTTCATTGGGACAGTAGTGAAGTCCCCACTGGTCCTCTCAGGAGTGGGCCGGACACACTCTAGAGAAACGTTGCACGACTGCCAGGCCCTGCTGAAAACCCACTTGAGCCGTTAGTCATCCACTGCATATGGAAGACGTGGGCACAGGGAAGCTTGTACAGAGTTGGGCGTGCCTACAGTGCTATGGAGAGAAGTAACAGGGAATTGAGGGTCTTTGCAGGGCAGTGACTTATGATGTTGGCATGTATACCAGTGAGGGGGAAAACGAAGCCATGAGGTGGGTGGTGGGTAGCGAAATGAGTATCATCATCAGGAAAATCCCGTGTGCTTGATCTCCCATTCTTGCCCCATCCCAGGCTGTCCCCAAAGGAAATCGCTCAGTGACCAGCATCTACCTAACTGAAGGCTTCTCCCTCTTTTACATCCATTGACCCAAGAGTATGGGATGGAAGGGATACTATCCCCCCCCCCATGCCCCCACTCCATCCCCCATTAGCACTTCCCGACTTCAAACCACCCGCTCCCTAAAGGTCCTCTTACCACCTCCATTCTCCTCTGCGGCAGAGAAGCTCCCTTACTGCAAAACAGCCGGGCTTCCCTTCTTCCACAAGGACAGAATGTTTCACCTGGGCATAGGGAACGAAGACTAACTGTCCCAATCTGCTTCACAGCGAGACTGTGGGCAAAGGTGTCAACAAAAGCATGGAGTGGCAGCTTCTATGACCTTGCCGTGGGAGACAGCTGACTCACCCTGTGTTCTTGCATCGCCCCACTATGCAGAACAGGGCTGGGGAGCCGCCTTCTGCCAGGGGCCAGTTGGATAGTCAGAAGACCATCACGGGCCATACCAGTCACACACTTAATTCACTCACTTCTAACATGGGGCTGGCGCTGCTTCTCTGCGAAGAGATGTGTGATGCTAGCTGGCTTTGATGGCCGTACAGGCTTCATAAGGCCCACGGGCTGGACATTCCCCATGCCCAGGTTAGAAGGTCAATGCAAATGCTGGGGCTGCATTCTGGACCACACATTAGGGATGCCGAAGGCAGAAGCTGAAAGGACCTTCCGTCACCGAGAAAGCTTGGGTAGGGCCCAAGCATTGTATTCTGTTCAGCTTGCCAGTGAGTCCCATGGGCACCCAGGTTGGCAGGCCCTGTCGTGAACCTTGCCCTTGTCAATAACTGTTATCGCTTCTAAAATCTCCATCTGGAACACTTGACTCCGTCTCAGATCACCATCCTCTTTGTCTTCCACCTCAGGTCCTCTAGCTCCCTCTGCTCCACACAGGATTCAACCACTTCAAGGTTCTCATTAGCAGATTCTGTAATATGACCTGTAATATGACTTATCATCATCACAAAAGATCAGCTCGTGCTAAGAAGTCCTTCACAAGAAAGGATAGATAGTATATTTTTAAGTCTCCCATAAAAGACATGAAATGCTCTGATAATCAAAAAAGAAATTTTTGTTTTGTAAAAAAAAGAGAATCTATTTGGAATGCACGGATAATCGGATCGCAGCAGTTCACATCCATGACGGGGGGTCTATGGAGATAGAGTTCCAGGTATAAAAAAGAAACCAAGGAACGGAGCACCGGTTCTTTCTAGAAAAGACAGGCTGCATGTGCCGCAGAGCGGTCCGTTCTGTACCAGGACCAGCAAACAAGGACCAGGTGTGCTTGTTTTGAAAACTCTGAAGTTCAAACACTGGCATTTATGTGTTTCGTGTGCTTACTGTTTGTGTTTTCGTGCTTGTGAAACCTGGTCTGCAACTTTGGCCTTGCCTCTCCGACCTCTTGAATTCTGCCAGCTTGCTAACAGTCTACATGTGGCTGAGATGTTGAGGCGCGCGCTGACGCGTGTGATGCTTCATCACTAAAGGAAGGCTGTGCCTAGCTACTCAATAACCCACTGATCCGTGGACCACACTTGACGGGAAAGGCGATGATACCTGCCTGCGACAACTGTGCACCTGTTCACTTCAAGGGCACTTTTAAGAAGTCGCCCAAGGGACGTTGGACCAGCAAGTGCCAAATTCTGCTCCTCAGGCCACCAGCCCCAACTGTCAGAGTAATCCCCAGTAGTTTGTCTTCAGATTGAGGATCACTGGGCTAATGTACCTCCCTGCTTTTCCCGGAATGCAGGTAGGAACTGATTTTTCGGATGAAAGGAAAGACATCACCAAATATTAAAGAAGCAATAAGAGAATGGGAGACCCGAGGCCAGATGTGGGTGACGAGGGCATGATGGGGGCGCGGTGCCCCTCAGCTTGCACGCTCCACGTCACCACCCTATCCCCAGGACAGGGCAGAGTTTCGTTGAAATGTTTTCGACTTGAAAAGCATCCGGCATGGGTAAAATATTTATCTACTATGTGAGCCAAAGAGTTTCACTTTGCCAAGTTACAGAACCCTGCTCTCTGTAGCACTTGGGAAACGACCGGGTTACCTATTTTCAGAGTTTGGAAAGTGGTCACCCACCGGGCAAGGCTCCACTCCTGTCTCCTTTGTTGTTCTTAAACTCTGACATCATTACTCAGTACAAGGGGAGAACCTAATGAGGAGATCACCGGGACATCAGAAACGTGACCTAGGATAACCCTAACAACGATGCTGCAGCATGCTTACCGTAGCTCGTCTTGTCTCACGCTGGGTTCTAATGCCCATTGCAGTGGCCACACGGCACTCGCAGACAACACTCACGGTGGAAGGCTTTATTAAGGAAGTGAACAGGTTATAATGCCAGTGAGGAATTCTTGGGGTAAGAGTTATGTAGAAAGTGTTACAAAGTTCTTACGGGTGTGCTAATAAGTGCCCCAAAGGACATCACTCCTCTGTAAACCTAAGCCCAAACGCATTCAGTTTAAGCATCTTTGTCCAGCAAATTCAGCCCCCTAACTTACTGTACATATTCATGTTTTTCAGCACATTTTTAATGCAGTTCTGTGGTAACATTATGTGGATCTGCTGATATCCAGGTCAGCTTCTACTCAAGTGCCCAGAGGCATCCTACTCCAACAAGCCACAGCCCAGAGGCACTCAGCTCCAGCTCAGTGGGCCAGCAACCAGCTTCCCCAATTAAGTGCCCCGAGTTACCCCACTCCCCAAGCCAGCCTCCTGCCCATAAGCACTCAGTTGTACTTGCTCCAAGGGCTGGGAGTTCACTCTGTTCCATGCTCTGGCTCCTGGTTCTGCTGCTGCGGCTCCTCTGAGGTCACCGCTGCCTTCTGGGTCCAGGAAGTTCACTGTGCAGATGGTGCGCACGGCTTTTGGCTGATAGTGAGAACCCCCTTCCTGCTTCTCAGAGGGCTAATTTTCTATGCAGCGGGAGGGCAGGCCACAAGTTCTCACAGATGAATCCTCTCAGTATCTTCCCCCACCTGACCAGACTCATTCAGGAAGAGGTCGTTTGGTGGAAGATAGGGACCCTGGCTGGAACCAATTCACTGCCCTGCGTGCAGCTTTCCAAAATCCCTGGTGGTGCCCTAGCTAAGCGCCTGGCTGCCCACCGAGAGGCCAGTGGTGCAGACCCGCCAGCTGCTCTCTGGGAAAAAGAAGTAGCAGTTGGCTTCCACATCGGTTTACCGCCTGGGGAGCCCTCGGGAGCAGTCAGACTCTGGTCCTGCAGGGTTGCTATGAATCGGAATCGACCTGATGGCAACAGGAAGAAAGAAAGGCAGAAACAAAGAAAACAGTCTACATCACGGAAGCACTTAACTGGCTCGGGATTATGAAAGCAATCCATCTCCAATTATTTTTTTTAAGCTAGGCCAAATTCCAAAGACACAGAATGACTATTCTTATTGCACTAATGCATTTCATACTGAAAATGACTTGCATGTTGTAAAAAGCAGAAAACCCATTTTTCCTTTCCCATCCATTAACGTAACAGGAAGAACTAGAGTCAGAAAATGTTCAGTCTCTCAGGCCGACCTGCCCAAGTCTGAGTTTGTTTTATAGCCAACACCTGCATTTCTGTTTCCATGCGTCATGGCCACCAGCAGGGTGACTTCACGAGGTGGGCGCTATTTCATAAGTTCTTTCAACAGGAGACTGAGCGCAGCGTGCAAAGGCCTGGTACAATCGCTCACTCGCCTTAAGAAACAGAGCTCAGAGGGAACTTGGCCCGACTGAGGGCAGACACCAACAGCAGCAAGTGCCTGAAGCATAAAAGATGGATGGAACACACACCTGGCAAAAACCATGGTGAGTGCAGAGCCAGGTGAGTGCAGAGAGGCTGCGAGCTCTCAAAGAGGGGAGATGCAGACGACAGAAGTGGAGGGAGCTAAGACAGAGTTACGGCAACTGAGTATTACGGACCTATTTGCAGTCTTTGCTGAATATTTGGATTCACACTGCTAAGAGTCTGAGCACACACAGACAAAGGTGCTCTCCAAGCAGTGCAGAGAGGATGGCCTGTCAAAGGCCAGTCCAGCGACCCCGGCAGGGACTGCACAAGGTGGGGCCCCAGAGAAGAGAAAGGGGCCAACGTGAGTCTGCATCTGGGGTTCAGAGGTGAAGTCTGGGCCTCGCCATCATGAATAGGTGCTACTTGCTGTCACTGGGGTCGACAGAACCACCACGGACTGAATGAAACGTGAAGGTCAGTTTTAAAGGGCACAGCACAGTGTTTTTACAATCAAGTTGAAGTCGTAGGTTGTGCTTCGGGATGCTAACGGCAAGGTCAGCAGTTGACATCCAAGAGCCACTGTGCGGGAGAACAATGAGGCTTCCTCCTCCCGTACAGGTTTACAGGCTCAGAGACCCTCTAGAGCAGTTCCGCCCCGCCGTCGGGTGGCTCAGAGGCAGAGCGGACCTGCTGGTGGGTGGTTAGCTTGAAACGGCCCCACCTTAAGCATTATGGAAGATCACAAATCAAGCGACTTGCTTTTCACATGGCACAAGTATGACAATCCCTAAAGACACCATCAACACCTGAGTGATGAAAGACGCAGGGAGCGGCAAGCAACTTGTGCAGAAAACTCCTTCTAACTAGCCCCCAGGACCATCTTTGGGGAAGGTGTTTGCTAGCATTATTCCATTGTCAAGATCACAGCTCACATAGCTCTGACGCCTGCCCACACTCGCAGCAGACTCAGCACTGAGCTTGGATCTGCTGACAAGCTGCCTATCTCCAAATCTCATTCTGTGAACACTGTATGCTGGGATTAGTTAAGTCTTACAATTCTGGATCAAAGTGGTGTTTTAGGAGTCCTACCTGAGTGTGTGAAGTTACAAGCACTGACGTCACAGTACACTGGCTAAAGAAGAAAGCGCCCTGGTGGAGCGGCTGGGCAAGCGTCGCCGGGCTGTTCCCCACACTGTCTTTGCTTCCCACCTCTGGAGCAAGGTGAGGGTATCTGCTCCCATCAAGATCGACGGTCTCGGAAGCCCTACACAGGGCCACCAGGGATCGGAATCGAATCAGCGGCAGAGTTTTTGGTTGGTTTGTTTTGCAAGGGGGCGGGCTAAAGAATTAGCGTTCTTTACCTCTCAGGTAAGCTGAATATTAAAAGGAGTGATAAAACCTAATACTCCGTAATGGATCCAAGGGCTGGTGGAAAGGAGGGGGGAGGAGAGGACAGGAATGTCCAATGTTAGAGTTACGTGGATGATGTGCCTGGGAGCTAACAGGGAGAAGGTCCACGGTGAGGGAGAAGAGGAGAAAGTATTTGAAAACCAACTTCCAAAGATTTGTATCTCTCTTTCAATAGATATATGTATATACATACATGTATATACATATATATAGATTATATACTATACAGATTGTATATACATATACCATATGGAGAGACAATGCTCTTTTATTAACACTTATATAAGAACAATAGAGGAACACAAAATTAGATTGAGTTTTAAAACAGTAATGAAAAAATCAAATACCTGACCAAGTTGCCTGCCAGAGCCAATCAAGTGTTTGCAGATATCTCGCCACCTGTCAGTGTTGCAGCTTCACACGTGGCACGTGCGGTGCCTCTGGGCATGTGGGTCACTGCCTAACTGGTCAGTCTTTCCCTGGAGTCGTAGGTTGGCATTCTGGCAAAGTGGGTGGGTGCAAGATTTGGGACCTGTGGGGTTTCGAGTGTGCCCATCGCCAATCTGATAGATGGGCGTGAACTCAACTGGCACATTCGCCAGAAGATCCGAGGAGAGAGAGAACTGTGGCCGAAGGAAGGCATCTCGGCTCGCGAAGCTGGAAGACCGTACAAGCGGTGCCAGTGCACATACCCTGTGCGCGCGCGCGGCCGGCATGGCGGACGCAGCGTGGCCATGATGACCCCTCCTGAGGGAAGCACGTGGGGTGACGTGCTGAGGGATTTGCAGTGGGCGGTACAGAGCACATCGAGGAACCCACACACCAGGAGGGGCTGGAGAGGGCACCAGGTTTGTAAGGTGGAGGGGCAGAGAAATGAGGAAGGGCCTCGACAAGGAGGACTGACACAGTGGCTGCAACAATGGCGCACAAGTCAGGGGGCAGCTGTGCAGACAGCCCCGGGCTAGCGGTGTGGTCTGCTGTGCACAGGGTGGCTATGGGGTGGAATCGACTCGATGGCACCTAATGGCAACAAGAGCAGGCAGTGGGCCTGGCAGGGCTCCCTCCCCCTACCCCCCACCCCCGTTCCCCGGCAGCCAGGTGTGTGGCTCTTCCACAAGGTGGACTTGCCCACGAGTCCCATGGAGCTCACAGTCCACCCAACCATGAAGAGATGGCAACGGGCAGCTCCTCCTGGCTGCTCAGGGGCAGGCTAGACATGTCGTTGCCCACTGTGCCAGAGCTCCTGCTTCACAACGTCCTGCTGTGAAGGGACCTGTGTCGCCCGGCAGGTGCCACGGGCCTGCCTGGACTCCCAGCTTGTCGGTCGGTGTTGCAGGGCTGGGACGGGCACAAGAGTTCCCAGGTCCCCTGCGTCCCTGGAGGCCCTGCACAGGAGGTGAGCAGGCGACTACTTTGCTTTGCAAAATGCTGTGTCCTTCAGGAAAGACCCCTATCAACCGTCAGCCCTTCCCTCGCTCGCCCTCCAGCAGGCCCCATAAAAGCATTACCGGCTTTCTCCCGTAACATCTCGCTCGGGAGAAACCAAGATCGTTGGAGGCCCTCCTGTGACGAAGGAGTACTTGGACAGGGCATTTCAGGAACAGTTTCATGGTGATTAACTAACTTGCTTCATTTCTATGTAGTTGTCACTCTGAATTACCACTTACTGGGTGAAGTGTGTGGGCTATCGCCATCAGCAGCACAGGCGAAGGCAGGAGGCATTTAAAAAGAAAGCCCCGAAAGCAATTACTGCGGTGAATTTTTCAGCTGGTTTTAATACTCTTGTCTTTTGACCCCAGGGTATGACTTGGGGAACATATATTAATCTCAGGATAATAATCAGTCAATTTCAGTTCTTCAACCTCCACAATGATATGAAAGATTCCACCCTTACACTTTCTGGTGGCAAACATTAATTAAGCACGGTAATTGTGTGTCTCCGTGATATTTTGTGCTCTGTGAATGAGTCAGAGCTCAGGGAATAATCGGAATAGAGCAGACAGCAATTGGCTACATAAATTCACCCCGATGGCTATTAGCTCAATGTAGAATAGTTAAGATGAAAGGTTTGGTGGGGTTTCTTTCTTTAATGATTGCATTCAATGTCAAGTTCATCACACGGATAATCCTGTATAATCACATCTTTTGGATCTGACCTAAGTGCCGTAAGGTACCTACCGGGTGGGGCTTCTTTGTTGCAGGTGCATTTGAGCACAATCCCCTTAACCAAGAGCAGCGGTGGGAACAACCACCCGCAGGCCCTATTAGGCCCGAGAAATCATCAATACCAGCCAATATCACCGCCTCACTAAAGACCAGCAATTTCAGCCACCACCTTAGGAGCGAGTTAATTAAATGTCTGACCAGTATGGCTCATGAATGATGTCATAGATATCCAAATGGCCCTTGGCAGGAAAACCGGCTCCCCACCCCTGACCTAGAGAGTCCTGGGGACTGGGTGCCTCGATATTTCGTTCCGGGGATTGTAACTGGATGGGTCAACAAGAACTGTGCACTTGTTTAATTTGTTTTAAGCATTGCTCTTACAGTAACTTAATTTCAATCAGAGTCGCTGTCAAACAAGTGTTATCCATGTCCCGCAGGTTGTACACTGAGGCTCTTCGCCACCTACTGCTGAGCTCGGGCTCCCATCTTAATAAGCCCACCGAGAGGGATCTGGGGGAACAACAGAGAGACTGGAGAGGTCTTCAAAAGAGAACGGCTGCTAAGAACTGAAACGGAGGTTTTGCTTTGGGTCTGTACCACCACCACCACCTCCACACCACTACCCACCACCCCTACCACCACCCCTACCACCACCCCTACCACCACCACCTCCACCACCACCACCACCACCACCATCCCCACCACCACCACCCCCACCACCACCACCTCCACCACCACCACCACCACTACCACCACCTCCACCACCACCACCACCACCACCACCCCCACCACCACCACCCCCACCACCACCACCTCCACCACCACCACCACCACCACCTCCACCTCCACCACCACCACCACCACCACCACCACCACCACCACCTCCACCACCACCACCACCACCTCCACCTCCACTACACCACCACCTCCTCCACCACCACCACCACCACCACCACCACCACCACCTCCACCACCACCACCACCACCACCTCCACCACCACCACCACCACCTCCACCTCCACTACACCACCACCTCCTCCACCACCACCACCACCACTACCACCACCTCCACCACCACCACCACCACCACCACCACCACCACCTCCACCACCACCACCACCACTTCCACCTCCACTACACCACCACCTCCACCACCACCACCACCACCACCTCCACCTCCACTACACCACCACCTCCTCCACCACCACCATCACCACCCCCACCACCACCACCCCACTCACTAAAAAAGAATCCCTCAGTTTGCAGAGTGCAGCCCAGCAGCTCCTGAGAGGCATTGGCTGGTCCTGGCTGCCGCTGGAGTCGCCCCTCTGTGGCTGCAGTTCCTCAGTGCATACAATCCACAGGACACCTGGCAGTCACACCTCCACCTGCCCCACTCCACCCCGGAGCTTGAAACATCGTCCAAGCAGACATCCGTACTCAAGTACTCAAGACAGACGCAGACTGTGCGAACTCATCGCAGGCTCACGTGTGCTGAAGGGTGAGCCCATAGTGCCCGAGGTGGACACTTTATTTGCCCCTCGAAAAAAAAAGGGCTGTGGGTAAATAAGAGATTCTAAACCATCCATGGGAGCCAGAACTCGACACTTCTTCCTAGCTAACCAACTTGCTGCCATTGACTGTATGCGACTCACTGTGACCCTACAGGACAGGCTGGAACGGCCCCTGTGGCCTTCTGAGACTGTCTCTCTTGAAATGAGGGAAAAGCCCCGTCTTTCTCCCAAGTTGCCGCTGGTGATTTCGAAATGTCGACCTTGCGACTCACAGCCCAGCTTGTAATCACGCTGCCACCCGGGCTCCTGAGGAGCCCTTCTCAGGTCTCTCTAAGTGCAGTCAGAGAGCGACACCAGAGCCTCTGGGGAGGGGTGGCTGCTGGAGCTGCGGCTGTCTGAAAGGAACACTCAGCTCTGGAGACGGAGCGAAACCACACCAGATGGAGGGGAACGTCCACGTTTACTGGGCAGGGCAGACGAGAGGCTGCCGCCCTGAGAGACACATTCTCCTGAAAGCAAATGTCCCCTTGGAGTCACTGGTAGTTCCCCAACGGACTGGCTCATAAAGTCTCACCCATGAGCCACCAGCTTTGCTAAAAAGGAAAATCAACGACAGGGGCCCAAGTGGTCAAAAACTGCTCTTCTGCAAAGATGAGAAGGCAGGGGTCAGGGAAACTAGAGTCCTGGAAATGGAACAAGCAGAGCGGGGTCCATGAGGACACTGTGGAAAATGTAACCAACGTCACTGAATAATCTGTGTGGAAATTGGTAAATGGGAAACCTAATTTGTTGTGTGCACTTTCCCCTTAAACATGATAAAATATCTGAAAACTCACCGGGGAGAAGCCAGGCCGTGACTGAGCTTGAAGCCCGCAGGAAGAAGGAAAACGTGGCCATCGCGATCACAGGCAGGGAAGGGAGGGGAGAGCTTGCTCGGCCTGGGGGCCTCCTCCTCCTCCTCCTCACTGATGCAAACATGTGCTGTATTTGTCAGGGCGCCGTGTCATTCCATTTCTCCTGCGTGTACATAGTAGCAGGTTTGAAGTGCTTTCGGTCTGGCCCTTTGGCCAACTCGGCCCTGCTTTTCCCTCAGCGTGCAGTGAAGCGTTCCTATGTGCTGCAGGGACCTGAGTTGGAGGGGGGCGGAGGGCTGTCCTCCCTTCTGTCGGCGTCTTCTCTAGCATCAGGCAAGAGGTAGCTGATCAGTGAACACCGGTCAATAGTGGGTGTCCTACTGCAATGCCTAAAAGAGCTCCGATTGTCGTGTTCAGCAGTAGCCGTTTAATGCAATTCCATTACGCCCTGTTGAGTGGCCACAGTGCTGAAGCACAGCGCTGCTGTGACATCTAATTTACGTTACGCACTAGATGGTACTTAGGTCATCCTTCATCACGGTGCTGCAAGCCCGCCGTGGCCAGATGGCCTTCACTTCAAAGCCCATCGCTGGCAGAGCGATTGCAAGTCTGTGTTAGCAATGGGTGTCTCACTTAAATTTTAATTAAAAGCAGCCTGAGGACTGGCAATGATGCAGATCAGAAATGGCTATAGTGAATTTTTTTAAAATCATTTTATTGAGGACTCGTACAACTCTTATCACAATCCATACATCCACCCATTGTGTCAAGCACATTGGAACATTTGTTGTCATCATTCTCAAAACATATGCTTTCTACTTGAGCCCTTGGTATCAGCTCATTTTTCCCTCCTTCCCCACTCCCCCTCCCTCATGAACCCTTGATAATTTATAAGTTTTTATTATTTTGTCGAGTTAGGGAAATTTAAGGTACTCAAAATGCATGGGTTCGTTTCTTTTATTTTTAGTTTAATGTATCTGAGAGACCCTCAGCACCCTTGTGTGCACTTGTGAGAAAATCCACTACTGCTTGTTCTCTTTCCCCACTCGGACAGTGCGCCGGGATAACTAACATTTCCCTCCTGTCCTGAGCCAACTGTGGGTCCTGGCAGGTTCTATCGGCCTGAGAAAGGCTGCGGAGTGTCCTGCCTCTGAAAACCGGAGGTTTCACACGAGCAATGATCACATTGTCCACAAGACCAGAGAGGTGGGTTTTCTGAAGTCTGAAAGGCAAGTTCGTTTGGTTTGGTTTGGTGGTTCCTTGGTAATAAGTATTTAGGGAGTGTTGAACCGTGTGCTAGGATTTGGTCTGAAATTCACTTTCACTATCAGTTGGCAATGGGTTTGTTGGGGAGCTGAGAACTATGCAAGTCCAGATAAGTGCCCAGGAGAATTCCACCACACATTCAAAGAATCAACACCGAATCTATCCATGCTGGTTTAGAAAACAGAAGGAAAAACGTACAAATGCATCACAGGAAGCTAATATTACCCTGACACCAAACCCAGACCAGGAAAGAAAGCTACAAACCAATGCCTCTCATGACTATAGAAAGAGAAAATCCTTAACAAAAATATTAGTAAATAGAATGGAGCAATTTATAAAGGACTTAAATGCCATGACCAAATAAGGTTTCTTCCAGAGATGGTTCACTATTAGATAATTAAACTGTAGTTATCAAGTTCAGAGGTGAAGGGGAGGAAATCACATGATTACAGGTATGGATGCAGATATGCAATGAACAAAATTTGAACTTATTAAAAAACAAACAAAGGAACATCTACAAAATCGTACCCAAGTCAAAACCAAACTTAATGCCACTGAGTTGATTAACAGTGACCCAAAACAGGGTTTCAGAGACTATAAATCTTTATCAGAGCAGGTAATATGAACACTCTCCCGAGGGCAGCTGCTGGGTTTGAACCATCCACCTTGCAGCTAGCAGCGCCTAATCCACAGCCCCCCTACATCTCCACTGGTGAAAGACTGCATGCTCTTCCTATTCGATTAGGAAGGAGACAAAGACTCTTACTACTTTATTCCTCCCACTTAGTGCTGGCAGCTCTAGTCAGAGCACAAGGAATAAAAGGCAGAAGATGAAATAAAAAATTAAAATATCCCTATTTTTTACATGAGCCCCAGAAAAATCTCAAGAAGTCTTAAAATTTAAAAAACCCACAACGATAATTAATAAGCGAGTTAAGCAAAGTCACATGACATAAGAAAAACATGCAAAAAAGTTATCTTCCCTCTACTGACTAGCAAAGAACAACATGCGGATCATGAAATGAAAAATGAATACCTGTTACAAATGCTCCAAAAAGATGAAAAACTTAGATGTAAATTTTAAAAATATGTACAGGACATGCATGACAAAAGTCACAAAATAATGAAATAAAGAAGATCTAAATAACACGTATAGTGTTCATGTATTAGATTCAATATAATGAAGTCATCAATTATCCCCAAATTGATATACACAACTCTTACCAAACTCCTAAAAATATCTGATAGCCACAGACAAAATTACCTTAAAATTTATATAGAAAAGCAAAAGAATTAGAATAGCTAAAACAAGCTTGCGAAGATGAATGCAATGGAAGGAACCAGTCTATTATTAACTACAAAAGGCAAGGCTGTGTTATTGGTAGAGGGGTAGACCCTAAATCAGTGGATCACAGCATTTAATCCAGAAATTCACTCCATGGCACTGAGTTGATTCTGACTCATAGTGCCCCCTACAGAACAGAGTAGACTGCCCCTGTAGGTTTCTGAGATAATTCCTCTTTACAGGAGCAGAAAGCCTCATCTTTCTCCAAGAGAGTGGCTGGTGGGATTGAACCAAAGACCTGGTGGTTAGTAGTGTAACACATAACTCACTATACTACCAGCACTCTTATAATCTGGAAACAGACCCACAGATAAATCCAACTGAGTTTTGTCAAAATTTCCAGAGCCATCCAATGAAAGAAGGACAACCTTTCCAACAAACACTGGAGCAAAAGGAAAAACAAATCAGAACTGAATTCCCAGACTTACACATAAAATGAAACCCTATAAAATATTTAAGAAAACATAAGAGACACTCTCTGAAGTTGGGGGTTAAGAAAAGCATTCTTGGACTTTACACCTAAAGCACAATCCTCAAGAGCAAAATATTTAGAGGTAAACTGGGCTTTATTAAAACAAAGATCTTTTGTTCTGTGAAAGATCCTAACAGATGAAAAGAGAAGCTACAGAATGGTGAAAAATATTTGCAAACTACGTATCTGACAATAGACAAATACTGAAAATGAAAAAAGAACTCTCAAAGCTCAACAATCACAAGAAGAAATAGTCACATAAAAGGAAGGCAAGGCACATGAAGAGGCACTTCACAAAAAAGGATATACAGATGGCAAATAGGACATGGGGCGGGGAGAAGGTTAAATGTCATTGGCCAATAGGAAATGTAAATTAATTCCCCAATGAGGTATCACCACACACCTGTCAAAGGAACGGAAATAAAAAGTACTCAGAGTCTGTACAAGAACCCTGCTCAAAAGGAGGGGAAGGGGATGTCAAATTCCAATTTTCATGGAATCCAGACTTTCTGGATCTATTGGAACTGGATGAAACCCCTGAAGTACTGCCTTAAAATAATTTTTAATCCTGAAGCCTTAGCTAAAAATGTCCCCTGAAGTCTTCTTTAAACCGGACAACAGTCTACACACACTGCAATCTTTGTGCTCTTTTAAAAAGGTGTATTATGTGAGGTCAAATTGCTGACAGCAAGTTTAGCATTTGGATGGGAAGCTTAGGGGAAAATGAGTTTACGTCGATGGAGGAGAAACAGAAAAGGAGGATGAGATGACTGGATCACCTGAAGAACCTAATCAACGTCACTGTATGGAATATGCAGAAATTGTTGAATTGGTGGGTGTTTTGCTGTAATAAGAGAGGGCTTCAGAAAGCTCATGGAGAAACAGGTAAAAATGGAATTTCTCCAGAATTTCTTCATAGTTAAAGTAGATAGTGACGACATCAATGCTAGGAAAGACAGGGAGACCACATAGCTGAAATGCAAACAGCACGCGACCCGTGTAGAAAACAATTGGGAAGTTCCTTTAAAACTTGGACATGCAACTCCCCTTCAACCTAGCCACTGCACTCCTGGGAATTGGCCGAGCAACGAAGTCCAGGCGCACACAATAACATGCATATGCGTGTCGGTAGCAGCTGGACTCAAAATAGCCAACCTCTAGAAACAGCAGACAGCTCCTGGGGTTTCTCCCATGCCATCGACTATGTCTTAACAATAAAAAAAAAAATCACACACTAGCAGGCCTCTGGCGTTAGGCTGCTAACTGCAAGGTCAGCAGTTCGAAAGCACCAGCTGCGCGGTGGAATAAAGAACGTGCTGCTTCCGTTAAGAGTTACATCAGGAACTCACAGGGGTAGTTCTACCCTGCCCTTCGAGTCGTTAGAAATCGGCATGGAGCCCTGGTAGCGCAGCGGTTAAGCGTCGGTCTGGATCGCAGGAACCGCAGTTCGAAACCACCAGCCACTCGGCGGGAAGATGAGGCCTGGTACTCCGGCAGGCCGTCTCGGCACGCCCCGGACGCCCGCCGGGTCAGTTTGCCAGGAGTCGCAATCCACTCACAGGCTCCGTGTTTGGAGCGGAACTACGGGGGCGTGGCCCGACCGAGAAGCCGTGCTGGTTGGTCGGCGGCCGACGCAGCGCGTGACGTCATCTGCAGCGCGCCGCGCAGGCGCTCTAGACGCTCGGCCTGACGGAGACGTGGAGAGAACACTCGGGGCTGCGCGCTTTGGGCCTTTTCGACTGCTGCCGCCGCCCGCCGCCCGCCGCCCGAAGATGCTCGCCGCCGTCTCCCGCGTGCTGGCGGGCGCCGCCCTGAAGCCAGCTCGCAGAGTGCTGGTGGCATCCCGCAGCTTTGCCAGTGACGCGACCTTCGAGATTAAGAAATGCGATCTTCACCGGCTGGAGGAGGGCCCGCCCGAGACCGCCGTGCTCACCAGGGAGGACGGGCTCCGCTACTACAAGATGATGCAGACCGTGCGCCGCCTGGAGCTGAAGGCCGACCAGCTGTACAAGCAGAAGATCATCCGCGGCTTCTGCCACCTGTGCGATGGGCAGGAGGCGTGCTGTGTGGGGCTCGAGGCCGGCATCAACCCCACGGATCATCTCATCACTGCCTACCGGGCTCACGGCTTCACCTTCACCCGGGGGCTCACCGTCCGAGAGATCCTGGCCGAGCTAACTGGACGCAGAGGAGGTTGTGCGAAGGGGAAAGGGGGCTCGATGCACATGTATGCCAAGAACTTCTACGGGGGCAACGGCATTGTGGGCGCTCAGGTGCCCTTGGGGGCTGGAATCGCTCTGGCCTGCAAGTACAACGGCAAAGATGAAGTCTGCCTGACCCTCTACGGGGACGGTGCTGCCAACCAGGGCCAGATATTCGAAGCTTACAATATGGCAGCTTTGTGGAAACTACCGTGTATTTTCATCTGTGAAAACAACCGCTATGGAATGGGAACGTCTGTGGAGAGAGCAGCCGCCAGCACCGACTACTACAAGCGAGGGGACTTTATTCCGGGGCTCCGGGTAGACGGGATGGATGTCCTGTGCGTCCGCGAGGCTACAAAGTTTGCAGCCGCCCACTGCAGAGCTGGGAAGGGGCCCATCCTGATGGAGCTGCAGACCTACCGCTACCACGGACACAGCATGAGCGATCCCGGAGTCAGTTACCGTACCCGGGAAGAAATCCAGGAAGTCAGAAGTAAGAGCGACCCCATTATGCTGCTCAAGGACAGGATGGTGAACAACGACCTCGCCAGCGTGGAAGAACTCAAGGAAATCGACGTGGAAGTGAGGAAGGAAATCGAGGATGCAGCCCAGTTTGCTACAGCAGATCCGGAACCGCCTCTGGAAGAACTGGGATACCACATCTACAGCAACGACCCGCCTTTTGAAGTGCGTGGTGCAAACCAGTGGATTAAATTCAAGTCAGTCAGTTAACGGGAAACCACGTGCAAATAATCTCTTACCAGATTGTCACCACCAACTTTGTGTTTTTCAAAGAGAAATTTTGTGTGTTTGTTTTAAAGATAAGGCTTTCAGTAACACGCCATACGATAGAAAAAGGAACGTAGTTTATATTAATAAAAGATAAGGCTTTGATAACCAGGGATTGGATGGGAACGGACAGGGAGGGAAAGGCTACTGAGGAAGGGGAGAGGGAGAACCACAGATATAAAGGGTTGACTAGGATACTGTTGATTCCATTTCTTAAGATAGGCTATGTAAACAGTCTCTTTTCTAAATAAATAAATAAAAATCCCTCCAGATTCCTTAGCCCTCAAACCTAAACAGTGGTCTGAGGGGCTTAAAGAAAAAAGGAGGAAAGTGAAACTGATGTGGACTTGGAGTCTTGTGACAAACAAGTTCACTTCAAACAATAACACACACACAATACTACATACGATCCACATTAAAGGGATATTTGGACGCCTGAAAATAAAAATACATACTACTGATATACAGCAACCTACAAGCATCTGTAAGCAATTATGCTGAGTGGAAAAGCCAATCCCTTCAGACTATGATTCTGATTTTTGAAAGTCTTGAAATGATAAAATGGTACCACAGGAGATTATAGTGCATAGAGAGCAGTGGAGACCTGGGGTCCCAAGTGTAGTAGGGAGCGGTCGGGGAGTGGAGGTGGCTGCCGAAGGAGCCTGTGGTGATGGCCTGGGATAGTCTGGCTTTACCATTCCTGCCAAGGCCCTGGTTGCATTGGGAGACACTGGTTATGGGGTACACGTGATTGCCTTGTGCTACTTCTTGCAGCTACATACAAATCGATAATTTGCTCAAAATATTTTAATTAAGACAAGAAACGACAAGGGAGCAAGCTTGAAGAGGTTCCCACTGGTAAATGGGGGATAATTTTAGCACCAAAATAATTAAGGATTTGTTATCAGGCAGCATTGCAGTGTAGATTGTGGCAGACATAAAATGTAAGATCTCATCATTTGATCTCCCCTCCTTTGTTTTAAAGTTGTTTTCAGTTTAAAAAAGAAAAAAAGGTGAAGGGGAAATATATATGGGTTAAGCCTCTGGTGAATTCCCTCTGTAGACCAGGGATGTGAATAAGCCTTGCTATTTAGTAGAATGCCTTCGGAAGTAGATTGTTGCAGATGCAGTTAGGTTAATATATATGCATTAGGTTAAATATATAATAAATATGTTAGGTTAAAATTTAACACCTTATCACTTGATCTCCCTTTTGACCCATTTTAAATTGTACTTTTCAATATTTTCTCCTTTTGATTCTGGTTTTTCTCTGTTTACTTAAGTTGTTTTTTTTTTTGTTTTTGAATTTTTTTGTATAAGGAATCCATGATAGGCAAATCTACAGTAACTGGATTAATGGTTCCTTGAGGGGGTGGCAGGAAAGTTTGGGGAGGACATGAGCTGATAACTATGAGTACAAGAAAGAGGAAAATGTTCTAAAGACTGGTGATGATTGTACAACACTACTTAATATGATTGAGCTATTGAATTGTGTGATTTGTGAAGTATATGCTAATAAAAAATAAAGGACTGCCATGAATTATAATGATTGAAATTAATAGGAAACCATGAGTGCATGCTGATGGACAGATGAACTGACTGAATGGGCCCTTGTTTACAGTAAGAATCAGAATGCTTCGTGGTAAGTGGAGAAATTGCTGGAGTTAAGGAATCATCATTTGGGACAATCATAGCCTAGAATGGTTCTGGCAAGAACCATAAATTAATGCCAAATTGTAGAAGGGGTACTGATGACGAATCAGATTTGAATAATCTTTATTAAATAAAATGGGAAAAATTCTAACCATACAAGGGAGCTCCCTGGTGAGGTGGAGGGTTATGAGTTGGACTCCTAACAGCAAGGTCAGCCATTTGTGGGAGAAAGATGAGGCTTTCTACTCTGTCCTATTGGATCCCTATGAGCGAGCACTAGCAGCTTCTAAGAACTCCACTCCTCCCCAGCAAGGCATTTTTTTACCAGGCCCTGAGGCAACCCTAGAGCCCTGGTGGTATAGCATTTTCACGTTGGGCTGTGATGCACATGGTGAGCCAGCCCCCCCAGAGAAAGATGGCTTTCTACTCCTGTAAACAGTTACAGTCTTGGAGACCCACAGAGGGGTCACTGGGAGTCAAGGGCAGTGGATTTGGTTTGGTTTGAGTCTGTGGCAACCCAGTTAGTCAAATTTCTTCCCTCTACAACCTCTGCAGGCCCTGTGTGGCTGGCAGATCATGTGGCAAGCATGGTGAAGGAGGCTGGAAAAGCACACTGGTAGCCAAGCTGTGAAGCGTGAGCAGCCTGCGAGCGCACGGAGGATTTCTACTGTATCAGTGTGCAAAGGGAGGATCACAGAAAGCAATGGGGCCACACAACCAGATCGTTGTCACAGGAAAGCTACCTACCTCCTAAGGAAAGGCGGGCAAATCTCTGTTTTCAACAACCAGAAAGCTGACTGGTGCCATGATACCCATGTAGGGGCACGCACACGTGGCAGAGTGGTCTACTGGCCCACGCTGAAGATGCTGCAAGCAGGGCATCTGGCGGGGACATGCAGCCAAAGGGATTTAGAGGAAGTTGGCTGGCAACAATCAGAACTAAGAACTGCAACAGAGTCCCGGGAACCCCATGCTATAACCGGCATTAACCTGGCTAGGTCAGGTCCCAGGCTCCACCAGAGTCAGGGCCATGGGGGCACATGGGAGCTGGGGTTGGGTGGACAGAGGCCATAGAAGCGTGGCACTGTTTTAATAACCACAGGAGCTGCTTTCTTGCATGCAAGTGCTGCCCCTCCCACTCACGGCTTCTCTCCACACTGGCTACCCTTCAGCTGGTGTGGTCTGGCTGGCTAATGGCACTGCCCTTACCAGGGCCTTCTTCGCCAGAAAAGGGCCCTTCCACCTAAGGCTTCCTGAGCACACAGGTGGTACTGCTGGTACGGTAAACCGCACAGTCAAGGTTCCCTCTGTGGTCCACATCTAGGACTGTGCTGGGGTATTATAAATGGGTCATTACCTTCCTCTCGAGTTAGTGCTGGTGTGCATAATAAAGAGAGGTGAACGTTTGAGTCCCCTTTTAAAGGGGTGCTATACTGGTGGCACAGTGGTTAAGCACGCGGTTGTTAACCCACCGTGGTTCTAACCCACCAGTCGCTTTGACCAGGAGAAGAGGCTTGGCCATCTCCATCGAGCGTTCAGTCGCGGAAGTGCTGGTGGGCAGCTCTGCTCCGTTACACAGGGCCACTCCGCATCGGGTTCCATCTCATTCCGTGTACATGGACACTTGTGGCCTAGGAGACACTGCACTGAGCAACAGCACCAGGGCCACAGCACAACTCCCGACTCCCCATCTCATCGCACGGGACTATCTTGGAGAGATTTCAAAGAACTAGTTTGGAAAAACTGTCTTTCCCTTCTCCCATTTAGGTAGCAAGATGGGAAAAAACATTTGTTTTCCTAAGATTATTTTCTTGCAACACATTACACCCAACTCTCAAGTTTACTCGAAAGCTTTTGAAGACGGGGCTGAACTTTAAACTGACAAGATGAAACAGTGGTTCCACCTGGACCAGGGGAAATTCTCTAGTGGTCACTTTTCATCATTCCTAGCGTCAGTTGCCTAAGGAAGACGGCAGCAGCACCCGTGCATTTGAAAGACAGTGCTGGCCGAAAGAAGGCTCAAAGTCCCAGGTCCGTCAAGGCAACAAACAAATCTACCTGAGAAGAAGCACAACCGGGATGCTCCTTCGAAGCAAGGACGGTGGGGCTTCGTCTCCTGTATGTTGGACATGTCGACAGGAGAGAGCAGTCCCTGGAGAAGGACGTCACACTTGGTAAAGTGGGGGGCAGCACAGTATGGATCGGCAACAGTGGCTGCACCAATGGGCTCAGACACAAGAACAATCGTGAGGATGGCGCAGGGCTGGGCGGCCGGGACCTGCTGTGTACAGAGCTGCTGCGGGTTGGGACAGCTGACAACGACAACAATCGTTCGTTACCTCTGAGGCGATGGAGGTAAAGCTGTTGCTGAAGTGCACGTGCTTGTGGATCTCACTGCCGTTGGCCGTCAGGAGCCAGGTGCCGAAGGCTCCGTCTCCTCGCGCTGACTGGTTGCGGTGGCTCTGGTTTGGCAGGAGCCCGGCCAGGTCCCAGTGGTACGATGGCGTGGCCCCAACCAGCGCGATGAGGATGGCTTCCGTGGCCACGTAGAGCTGCAAGGGCAAAGGACAGAATGAAGCGTGGCACTCATTCGCTCTCTAAGTGGAGGACTCTCCTGTTACTGTGTTTTCCTGGGTTTCAGAAACTAGGACATTCAAACGAAGGAGACAACGGTTATGACGCCGGTCATTAGCAAGTCCACTTGCCGAACAGGTGATAACTTTTTCAAATGTTATGTAGGTCTGCGCCTACATTTCAGTTGAGGCTGACACCGAGAACTTTGCGGGGTCCCTGATTTAAGAGCCTCGTATTCCAGTTATTTCTTCCTCAGCACTTTACCTGCAATTTAAGTAAGCCATCACCAGGGGGCCAGAAGTACCTCAGCCTCCAAGCCCTGCTCTAGGCAGCTTGTAAATTCACAGTTGAGCATCTCAGAGAACAACATGCATATGTGCACAAAAGCAGAATGCCTCATTAAAGCAGGGAAAACGTAATAGGACTGGACTAAGTATTATTTTAAAATATGATCTACGACTCAGTATAAGACTTCAAGAAACTTAAAATCCCTGGAACCGATGATCCTCACACCCAGCCCTTCAGCTGTACTTCATCATTGTTTAAGGATGTACTTCATCATTCTCTGAGCTCAGCCCCAAAGAAACAGTACTTCACTCAGTGATTCAAGATATATTCGTTAAAAAAGGAGGAGCTGATACCAGGGGCTCAAGTAGAAAGAAAATGTTTTGAGAAGGATGATGGCAACAAATGTACAAATGTGCTTGACACAATGGACGGATGGATGCATTTTTAAAAAAGGAAAATAAGGAACTATTCATTAATGGTTCTGGGCTTTACAGCCATTCACCCCGAGTTTCTCAGATGCCAGGCCTTATGCAGTCTTTCCTGGACACAAATTTCCAATTATATTAGCTCTCATTATTGAATGATTATTTCACGCCTAAAGTTTGTTGGGAAACACAGCTCTCGCTTGCTCCCTAGTGGGACAACGTTATTTGAGAAGCTGAGATCTGAAAGTTGTAAGTGACTGTGTTGTTACGTGGCATCGCGTGGGCCCGGCCCAAGCACCCTGTGCGCGACAGAGCAAAACACCGCCTGGTCCTGCGCTGTCCTCACAATCGGTCCCATGCTTGCTACCAATGTTCTGCTTTCATCCAGTAGGCCTTCAGTGTGGGACCAAGTTTCGAAGCTATGCATGCATACGGTTTTCAGGGGCTCCCTCCTCTGAAGTGGGGACAGAATTGTTCATTGATCTGTCTGGAAGCTCCGCTAATTCCTGTTCACTTTGGGGGACCCTGTTGGTGTGGAAAATCCCAGTGACATAGCTGCCAGTATCACAGCAACACACACGCCACCACAGTGCGACAAACTGCCCTCAAAACACCACAAGGATGTGTGGTTTCCTGACAGCATACATGACTGAATCCACTGGGGCGAAGAGAGGGGGAGGAACTTGCTCACTGCTTGTTCTCCAGTCATAACAAATCCAAATTGGCAGCCAGAGGGCCCCAGGCCATGCTGGAGGGGCCTATGCCGCTGTCATGTGGGGCAACAAACTAAAGAGCCAGAAGCAAAGTGAAAGAAAAACAGACCGTCACCCCTTGCTGTCAGATCTATTCCACCTACAGCAGTTTGTCCTCACTCACTCACTCACTCACGTCCATCAAGTGACTCTGATTCATGGACTCTATAGGACAGGGTAGAACTGCCCCTGGGGTGTCTGAGACGCTCTTTACAGGAGCGGAAGCCTTTGTCTTTCTCCCACAGAGAGGCTGGTAGTATCGAACTGCTGACTTTGCTGTTAGCAGCTCATCACAGAGCCGTCACACCACCAGGGGTCCCACCTTAGCACTGGCAGATGATGACGTCACAAGGAAAGAGAAAAGCAGCCACACGACACTGAGTCTGTCATAGCAGAAGCTGAACAGACCCCAGGATGGAGTGACTTGTCGTCTCAGGCTGAGAGGACACAGGCGCCCACGTCTATCGGGAGTCCCCTGGCTGTGGGTCTCTCTGGAGATGTGCCAAGTTGCGAGAGATTCAGACGTGCAAGGGATCTGCTTGCAAGACAAAGCAAACCTGTTCCAAGATGTCTATGACTTCCTGACCCGTTTGCATGCTGAAAAAAGAAATTTTGGAGCAGGGGCAAACACCTCACAAGTCGTTAAAAACTACTCCTCAGTACCACCAGTAGGTTACACACTGAGCAATGGCTGACGTGACTCAGGCCACCCCTCCTCCATCGGTCTGTGCCACTGCGGTGGCCGACAGGTGGTTGTCGTGGTGTACAAGCTATGCCACCGGCATTTCAAACATCAGCCGAGGCACCCACGGTGGACACGTGCTAGTGCAGAAACCTCCAGACGAACCTCAAACAAAATCGGAAGAAGGGCGTGGAAAACTACTTCTGGGGGGAAATGACCAGTGAGAGCGAACAGATCGCAATGGAGCACTGTGCAAGGGGGTGCTGGCAGACGAGCCCCTCGGGCTGAAAGGCACCAAAATACAACTCAAGAAGAGCCGCCTCCTCAAAGCAGAGGCGATCTCAATGACCTAGACGGAGCGCAGCTGGCAAAGTCTTCACTTGCTGATACGTACGGGCGGGCTCAAACATCTACCGGTGACTGGAATGTGGAACAGATGAATCAAGGGAAATTTGAAGTTGTCCAAATGAAACGGAGTGTCTGAAGACTGATATCTTGGGCATTAGTGAGCTCAAAAGACGTAGTAGCTGCTATTCTGAATTGGACAGTCATCTGGTCTACTGTGCCAGGAATGACGAACGGAAGAGGAATGTCATCACATTCATCAACAAAAAATGCGTAAGATCCTGAAGTGCAATACTGTCAGCGATGGGATCATGCCCGTAGACATACAAGGACATTTATGAAATATGCAATCAAGACGCCTTGATAATGCCTGGTAGCTGGACTGTGAATCCTGGGGGCGTTATCAGGTGATAGTTGTACTGCCAACCATAAGGTAAGTGGTTCAAACCTACCGCCTGCTTTTTAGGAGCGAGATGAGGCTACTCACTTCGGACATCTTTGTGAAGAGGTAGAAGGCCTCAGAAACCCAGCATAGGGTAGCTATGAGTCAGCATTGACTCCATGGGAATGAGTTTTGGTTTGGTTTGGTTTGGTTTGGTTTGGTTTGGTTTGGTTTGGTTTGGTTTGGTTTGGTTTGGTTTGGTTTGGAATGTGAAAGTAGGAAACAAAGGATCAGTAGTTGAAATAAGTGGCCTTGGTGAAAGAAAGGAAGATGGAGCTGGTATAATAGAATTTTGCAAGGCCAACAACATCTCATTGCAAATACCTTTTCAACGATATAAATAGTGCCCATACACAGGAATCGAATCAGCTGCATCTGAGTGAAGAGACAATGGAAAACTGTAGCGTCACTGGTCAGAACCAGGCCAGGGCTGAATGCTGAACAGATGACCAATTTTTGACATACAAGTTCAGGATTTAACAGAAGGAAATGAAAGCAAGTCCATAAGAGCCCAACAATGACCTTGGGTATATCCTACTGGATTCAGAGACCATCTCCTGAATAAATGTAAAGCACGGAACACTGAGGGCCCAAGCCTGGAGAAGTCGACACCAAGATGGGGTCGACAGCACGGACCGTTTCCAAAGCACCATGTAGGAAGAAAGCAAACGGTCATTAAAAAGAGGGGAGGGGAGGAGGGGGAGAAAAGATTAAAGTGGATGCCAGAAAAGTCTCTGAAACGTGTTCATGAACACGGAGTACCTAAAACAAGTAGGGGGAAACATGCTCTTTTAATGAGAGCTGAACAGGAGGTTTCAAAGGGCAGCTAGAGCATACAAGCCATTATAAGGAAATGTGCCAAGACTGGAGGTCAGACACCAACAGGGAGGAGCATACTCGGCATTTCTCACGTGGAGAGAATGGAAGAGAGATACAGACGGAGTTGTAATAGTAAAGGATTCTCTCGGTAAAATGGGCTCGACCCTAGACTTGGTGACGAGGGCTCGGGACAGGGCCGTGTTTTGGACATGGGGTCACCGTGAGTCAGAGCCAGCTCAACACACTGGAACAGCAAAATGTCGAGCAAGGAAAGAAGAACCAAGGGAAGCCGAAAGAAATGCGCACAGTCCCTGCGCCAAAGGGGAGCATTCAAGAGGTGGCAGACGAGAAGGGCCACGCCATTGGAGGAAGAAGCGCAAGTTGTACTGAAGGCGTTGATGAAAAACAAGACTCCAGAAATTGGTAGGATGTCAACTGGGATGTTTCAACCCGGAGATGAAACCTGGACGCATCCATTTGTCTATGCCAAGACATTGGGAAGGCACAACTACCTGGTCCATCGATTGGAAGAGATCCATGTATGGGCCTACTCCGCAGAAAGGTGGTCCAATGGACTGCAGAAATTATCAAGCAGTATCATTAATACTACATGCAAGTCAAATTAGGCTGCTGATAATTAAAAAGGGGCCGCGGCAATGTTGCCAAAAATGCAAACTGGATTCAGAGAGGGATGTAGAACGAGGACCATTACTTGTGATGTCACAGGGATCTTGGTTAAAAGCAGAGAAGACCAGAAAGATGCTTGTGTTTGACTAACTGCAAAGGCACTCGACAGTACAGATCATAAAAACAAGGCCAGCATTATGAAGAATGGGAATTCCAGAACCTTTCATTGTGCTCATGTCGAACCTGCCCATAAACCAAGAGGCAGTTGTTTGAACACAGCCAGGGGTACTGCATGGTTTAAAGTCATGAAAGGTGTGTATCGGGGTTGCATTATTACACCAAACTTATCTGAATAATCTGAGAAATTAGACTATATAAAAAATAACCGAGCTTCGGGATTAGAAGATTCTTTAATAAAATACAATATGCAGTTGACAAATCTTGTTCACTGAAAGGGCAGACGTCTGACGTTACTGATGAAGTTCAAAGTATGAATTACACGGTAGCATAAAGAAGACAAAACCCTCCCGAGTGGACTGATAAGCAGCACCCTGGTAAATGAAGAATATACTGAAATCGTCAAGGTCTCGTTTTGTCTGGATCCCTAATCGAGGCCCATGGGGAGCAGGACTCAAGAAATTAAAGGAAGGATTGTACTGAGAAAATCTGGTGCCCAAGACCAATCTAAAGTGACTCGAGGCAGGGTGTTTTCAATCACCTCAAATACACGCAAAAGCTGGCTAATGAATGCGAAAGACGGACGCAGACTGCAAAGCTCTGAATGCTTCCCATGGACGACCAGCCCGAAGCAACACAGGGCCGTCTGCTCAGTCTCGAGAAGTGAGGCTGGTGAGACTTGGTCTCCCGTACAGCGGTAGATGATTTTATATCACCTGGAAGTTTTAGGAAGGTGGACAGGTGGCATCCAACCTGTCGATCAGGGCGCAGCCCGACTGGGGCTTCTTTGGGGTGTGGCCCTCTAATAATCTGGGAACCCCCCGTCTCTCTGGCCCTTTGCTTTTCTGTTTGCTGGAACTGGCGCTGAGCCCGAGATCCTGCCTTGTTCCCACTGACCTTGGATGCACACGGCTGCACCCACTGGCCTGCGATTTTTGTTCACTCTGCGTCCTTGCTTATGACCACGTGCGGCTGAAGAGTGGCTTAGAGACTAGTTGGGACTTACGGCCTTCAGTTGGACTGAACTGGGACGCCTTCTTCATATATGATGACTTCTTGACAGATAGATGAGTGGCACTGCATTTGTCTCTCTAGTCAACCCCGCCTACCGCACGCACTCTGGGCATGTTCTCAGGAAGGATCCCGCACTGGAGAAGCAAGTCATGCTTGGTAAGTCAGAGCGTGAGTGAAAGGGGGTGGCAGTGGGGGACTCTCGACGAGATGAACTGTGGGGTGCAGACACATCAGTGGCTGTGGGATGGCCGTGCAGGGCCGAGCAGTGTTTCGCTCTGCTGCGCATAGGTAGCTATGAGTCAGGGTCCCCTCAACAGCACCCACAACAACACCATAATCACAAAGCCACTTGTACCTATTGTAGAATTGCCCCCTCCTGATTATAATCTACTGACATTTAACTGATGGGCCGAACGATATGTGGGTTGAAGGAACTCAGAAACAGATGGCTCAAAAGGCATGTTCTAGGGGATAGTCCTCCATCGAGGCAAAATGAATGAGTCACATTTTCTCCCTAAATGAGCTCTTTATGCTTTCGCTCATACCATTTATTTCGCTTGGAAAAGACTTTCTCCTACTGGGAAGGACTGAATCATTTTCATGCTCCAAAACGCAGCTCAGAAGTCGCCTAATCAGTAAAGTCTTACCTACCGTCTTACCTTCCGCTTCAACCCACCAGGACATCCTCTCCTGCTCCTGCTGGATCTACCTTGGACTTCCTGAAAGCAGTTACCACCCTCTCCCTGCACTTAGAGAGCCATTTGCTGATTTCTTTCCTATTGAAATATCCTCTCCATCCTCACAGTTCTACGTGTGCTCCACGTTTGGGCTCTCCAAGCAGAGAGTCCAGGGCCTTCATATAGGACATCACATACCCAACAAATGAGCAGACACACGAGCAGAATGGTCGTATTATCGTAAACACTTACATGGTGCGGCCTCTGTGCCCGCCGCTGCACGTACACTGTCTAGGTGCCTACTCACTGCATTCACACTGACACAACAGTTTGCCACCTGGCTTGTTCTAAGGAAGGCATCAAGCTCAGAAAACGAGAAAGCTGAGCCATAGCTCCAATCAGACAGCGCTAAGCAGAAACATCTCAGGCCACTCGTCTCAGAAAAAAAACTCTTCTCCGAGGAAAACAACTGCAAACAAAGGGGCTAGTATTGGTATATCTTCTACTCATCATGTGAGGGACAGGACAACTTGGTTAACTGGTATGAGCCAATCGTCTCTGCCTTCCGCCATCCCTCACCACGCCTCCCGCGCATGCACACCCACGGGCAACCAGGTCCTCAACCGAATGTGTGTGCTGGACGAATGCAGCTTCAGGTTTTTACCCCCAAAGGGGCAGAGAAAGGTAGCTCTCCTAGGCGAAGGCGGTTCAATGACATGGTCTTCTCTGACACGCACTGTCACTCTCAGCTTACTAAGCAGCAAGGGAAGCGGAGTTGGCAGGCACACTGATGTTGTTCTTAGGTGCAGTTACGTGTGATACATGCGCCTAAAATCTACTTGAGGGTTCGTGCGTAACCTGCTCTAACCACAGCCACATTTGCACAGGCCACCGGTCACAGGGAAGGCGCACAAGTGGCCAGTGGACAGCTGAGCACTCCGATGCTAACCAAGAGGCTTGCTGTTTGAACCCACCCAGGAGCTCTGCAGGAGAAACACTAGATGCCTGGGGCTCTGCTTCCCTGAAGGTGGCACGCCCCGACCCCAACAAATAAACAGCCAGGAGAGCCCTCAGGAGCACATCTCCTCTCTGGGGCAGAGTCCGCTCCATGGCCCTCAACCACAGCGCTGTCCTCTGAGGGCACAGATGGCCGCCCCTACCCCGGGCTGTGGAGTGCTTTCTTCTAGTGGCCTTCATGACCATTTCATACAGGTCACATCCTACCCCTCTCCCCTGGGGGGGCCTTTACCCTCATTCTTCTCTGTCTCGGCGACTACAGTGCACACATACACACTCACCCACGTATTTTAATCTAATGAATTCACACCCATCAGCAGATGGGCCTCAGAGCCACAATAAGAAACCACTATGCATTCTCCTCCGGAGTAGGGCTAACAACATCTCAAATAAATCATTATCTTCTCCAGCTCGACCCCCAGGGAGGAGAACGAGGGCCACAGATGGCTGGATCTCCCCCCTCCCTTTTCAATGTAATTATAATTAGAAAAATGACGGCAGTACACTAGGGAATTAAAACACCAAGTTTCCAGCAGCAAGGGTTTTAAAAGTAATTTTATATTAACACCATTATGAGCTTTTACAATACATCTCAGGAAACCAAGAAGGTCGTCCATAAATGATCTCATCACAGTACCTTGGGCATGAAGTCATGGGAAGGCGGATGTTTACTTCATGAAACAGGACACAGAGCAAGTCGGTGGATGTTGAGGGTGACGTATACCATTCCCAGCAAAACCAGGAGAATGGAAGCCACCGAAGTCTGAGGTCAGAGCTTGCTGTCAGAGGATAAAGATGGCTGAATTTGTGACAATACGTTCAGTCTCTCATGCGTTTAGTACATGGGCTGGACCATGATCATGGGCATAGGGACCACATGGGTGTAATGCCCAGAGCAGACACAACGATGCCAACTGCAGGAAGAAAGTCGAGTCAGTGAGCGTGTACGCATCTCAGTGCTGGCAGGGGTCTCCACATGGGTGCTCCAGCACCCAGGGCTGAATCGGGGTAGGTCCATGCGGCTTCTCCTTGGGGATGTCTTGCAGGAAGTGAGCCTTGCCAGCTGAAGCAGGGAACTAGCTAAAGCAGCTGCACCCTGGCCCGACCATCACAAAGCAAGAGACCTGAGGACTCGAAAGGTGAGGCTCACCGAGCCAGTTATCCCTCTGCCCTTCAATGAATCCCACAAGTGTTTATCGACCAGGTGGGCACAATGAACTAACTCCGGAGGCAAGATGTGGGGCGTGGCACACATATGGGATGTGTCCACCTGAGATTCAGAATCTCAGCTCTAGTGAACGTGGGCCAAACAGGTTGCTTCTTTAAACGCCAGGTGTCCCTTTCAGAAAGACGGACGCTAGTGAAGTACATCTGAACCCATCTAGCTCGCAGGGTTGTTCTCAGGGTCCAATGAGAAGGCGTCCATGGCCACAAGCAAGCTGTCAAGTGCTACACTGAGACAAGAGGGCTTCACAGGGCTGGTGGGGAAACGGCATGGTCTTTCCATTCAATTCTCCACGGAGTTTGGTAGCTCCTGTAGCCTACACAGAGTAAAATGGTAATGTGTAACCGTCTGATTCCGTAAGACAGGCCTGAGATCCGGCCTTTCTAAGAAGCTCCCTGCTGAAGCTAATGCTGCTAGCTATATTTTGATAGCAAGTTCCTCTTCTGCACTGTTTTTGCTCCAATTTCGTTCCTCTACTGGAAATAATCCCCCTAGTTCCCCCTAAATCTAAGCTTCGGCGTTCAGTTCACAGCCAGCTCACTTCAAGCTCTGGACCACGCTGATCTCGCCCTTTCTTGAATTCCAGAGGCATTTTATGGCTGTTACTAACAAATGTTACTGCTTTGTCACATTCTACAACTGTACGTCGTCTCATTTCCTGACAATGGGTCGTTTTCTGGGGGGAAGCAACCTTACCTTACACCTCTACAGCCCTCTGAGAAACCCATCACGCCCGGTGCACATAAAAGCCTGCTTGCTCCCGTACACAGCGCTTGCTCCCTGGGGAGATTCGGTCTCAGAAGCTCTTGGGGGCAGTTCACTCAGTCCCACAGGGCCTGTGAGTCAGAATCAACTTGATGGTCCTGGGTCTGGCTCTGAATGGGCGTTAGAAAATGCCCGCATTTCCAACAAGAGAATTGCGCAGAAGCAAACTGTGATCTATTTACACGACGGATTACACGCCACGACCATTACAAATGTGTACTCATTCACCAGTGAGACCAGGAGGGCCGTCACAAGTTTGCGGACAAGCAAAATCAGTTTATAAGCCATTCACATATCAACAAAAAAATACCTGTACATATTTTCATAATAAGAAACCTGGATGATTCCACACCAAAATGTGACCATCCCTTATTTCTGCCCGGTAGACCTTCACTTTTGTTCTCAGACTTCCCACTTGGTCTACAACTGTCATGTACTATTTCGTGAATACTACGGGCGTCCCATAACCGGGGACGTGAGCTTCGGTTAAGCAGTTTGGTCAAAGAAGTCGGCGATGCCTGCACTGTGTACATCTTTGGACTGGATGGCCTCTTCCCACCAGGCAACCAGCTAACTATGGTGATGAGCTCAGTTGGTATTCTGAAATCCTCAGGGTCAACACTACCAAAATGCCAATTCCTCGCTGGGCACTGGCAACTGTAATTATTCTGGGGCTTGCAAGAGAAATGAATGAAGCTTCTGTGGTCCAGTCATTTCCAAAAGGCGGGGTATGGGCTAGGCTAGGCGTGCTCGGCCAGCCCGCAGGGGAGGCGTCCCGCATCGCAGCGTTCTCCCTGCCACCCTGCCACCTCGCCTTGCTGCCTTCCTGTTCCCAAGGACACCCTCGTGCTGCCTTGGCAGTCACGTCCCCTGTCCTGGTATGGGTCCAGCAGCAGGGCAGCCCTTCGCCGGGCATGCAGCTGGGGCTCGGGATGCTGCGCTGGCCTAAGGCTTCAGAGGGCATGTCCCAGTTCTGGAGACGCTCCAGACTGGAAGACTAGAGTCCCCCGACATTTTTATGTCCTCGTGTTAAACCCACAACTTCCCCTATGGAAACCGACATTTTGGTAAGATTGGCACCTTGGTCGGCTTCACACCAGGGGGCAGCATCCGTCTGCGGACACACACGGCTTTCCAAGGGCAACCAGGTGTTGGTCCAGTCCTCGACCTGTGGTGCTGCTCCACACCCAGCAGTGGCTCCCCACCCCGCCGCACGCCACCCTCCCACACTGGCCCTGCCGCCCACATCCAAATCCTCTCGGGAGCCCTCGGTGGCCCTACGAAACAGAAGTCAGTTGAGGGTTCAGGCAGCCCCAACACTTGTTCACACCATCAGAGGACGTCACGGTAGGCGGGCACGTTTGGGAGATGCGGTGGCACTTGCGGCAGGTCCTCAGCAAGGCTGAGCCCCCCACGTGGGGGCGTGGGGAGACCCACCTGGCGCCCGAGGGCTGGGATTACTGTCCAGAACACAGTCTGGTCTACACCGATGTGTATGAGGTGAAACGCACTTCAATTTTTTCTGAGGATAGGAATGAGAAGAGTGCTTATGATTATAAGAAGACGGTCTCCCTAAGGCGGGGGGGGGGGGGGCTTAAGAGGCGAGGGGGCAGGTAATCATCCTACCCTGTGACAGCTTACAGTCCGCACCAAGTCACATAAAGCGTCCTGAACAAAAAACTCACGCTGCCCCACCCGCCTAAGTACTGACTCACTAAGCTCACGGCCACAACTGAGGACTGAATGTCCACTTAAATAGGGGACCCACTGCCTCCATACCGTCATCTTAAGTGTGCCAAACTTTCCTTGACCATTATTATTTAGACCTTAAAAAACAACAAGCACCGACTTCAACACAGAGAAGCAAAACGGAACAAAACACATGAGCAGCTGCCACAAGAACACGTGGCGCTCCCTTCAGTCAGCAGTCCTCCAGCTAGCCCTGGAGCAATCCAGGGTCCAGGGTGACCCTGGGCAAGCGTGACTGCTAATAAATGGCGATATTGGCCTGATTTGCTTTCAATATTTTTTAATCCCCTTTGCACACAGGCCCACCCCACCCCCTTCCTTCCCAAGAGGCAACCAATCTCACAGACTGGGCGTGGACGCAGGTGTTTACACTTCTGCGAACGACCATTTTGTTCCTATACCATCATAAAAGGAACTCTGAGGCACTGTCAGGGAAGCATTGGACAACTAACCTCAAGATCAGGGGTTCAAATCCACCAGCCACTGCCACAGGAAAAAGGTGCACCTGTCTGCTCCTGTAAAGATCTGCAACCTCATAAACCCCAATATAGCGTCAATGCGAGTTGGAAGCAACTTGATGACAGAGAGGTTTGGTTCGGATTTTTTTTTACAAATTTATAAACCAGGTATGTACTGTTTCATGTGGTTTTAACATTTGCATTCTATGTGTGCTGAGTCACATTGTCTGTATCACGGATGATGATTTTCCCTTAACAGTACTTTTGGAGATCTATGTAGGTGTATATTGGTCTACTTCATTCACCCTGTTATATATTCTTAAATTTACAATACAATTCAGTGATCTGGTCCGTTTTAAGGAGTCATCTGGTGATTCAAGAAGCCCTGGTGGCGTATGGTTACATGTTGTGCAGCTAAATGCAGGGTCAGCAGTTCGAAACCACCAGGCACTCTGAGGGAGAAAGATGGGGCATTTGAATCCCATCATGAGTTAGTCTCAGAAACTCACTGGGGCAGTTCGACCCCATCCTACGGGGTGGCTGTGAGTTGGCATCGACTCAATGGTAGTGAGTTTTGTTTTTTGTTGTTGGGGTGACTTACATGTTTTAGGTGATTTGTAGATTCTCTAAATTATAAACAATGCCTTAATACGCTTCCCCTGTAGAAGCTCTAGGCACATGTGGAGACACTGCAGGCCTAAACCTAGAAGCACACGTCGGGCTTTAATTTACTGACAGTGTCAAGTTGTTCTCTATGTGGGACTGCTTCATCGGTTTCCACAGTCACAGGCTGTTAGGGCTTCTGATGGGTGCTAAACTACAAAGTGTGAAGTGATAGTTCATAGTCATTTTAAGGTGCCTGTCCCTGCTGGCTCCTGGAGTTCAACGTCTTTTCGTGTGTTGACTCTAACAGCTTCCTCTGCTGCGAAATACCTGCTCAGCAACCCCACTTTCTAAAGCACCGTGAAAAGGCATTCGTTGCAGGGATGATAAGAATGCACTGGTAACGCTGAAATCTGAAAAATAATGTTGACGTTATTAAGAGTTTACCAAAAAATAACACCCCAGAGCATATCAAACTACCGCACCCAGGCTGAGGATCACAGTAGCCTGGCGATTTCACTGCTGCGGCCAATGTTGGGTGCCGTCTACGTGCTTCTGTTGTTGAGTGGCGTTTTGAAAACCCTGGGCAAACTATACTACACCCTGTGCTTCCTGGACATAAGAGGATGAAGGAGATGGAGCCTCGACGCTTCGAAGGAAAAAGCAGGGTCCACTTTCATTTTACATTTAATAACACACAGAACTGTGTTCTGAGATGACAAGGTCTACATATAACCTGCTCCCTGGAGGACGGACAGTGGAGAACTGGGTGAGGGAGACATCGGATGGTGAAAGATATGATAAAATAATAATTATTGATAAATTACCATCTTAAGGGTTCAGGGGGACGGACGAACAGGGAGGGAGGGGAAAATGAGGAGCTGATACCAAGGGTTCAAATAGAAAGCAGGTGTTTTGAGAATGATGATGGCAACATAGGTACGAATGTGCTGGACACAAATGATGTATGTACAGATTGTAAAAAGAGTTGTATGGGCCCCTGATAAAATGATTTTAAAAAAAGAATTGTGTTCTGATCTTCCTAACAATCACACACACACGTGCAATCACAAAAGCTCACTGGAAAGTAGACACAGTTCTAAATAAGCAGAATCATCCATATTTAAATACCACCAAGGACTCTGCCCCTAGGTGCCTTGGAAGTAAGGTCTGGCAATTGCTTCTGAAACCCCACAGGGCCCCTGGAAGCCCCGCAGAGCACAGCTCTGCCCTGGCATGCATGGAGTCACCAAAACTGAAATCCGCCCCACAGTAACTGTTTTCAGTCTGTTCGTCTGTTTAGCGCTGCGTGTTCGCAAGACCATCACCATTCCATAGGCAAGGGTGGTTTGCTTTCCCCTTTGGTGTCTTGCTTCCGTTCTTTCACTCTGCAAACTACTGTTACCAAGCCATTTGCATCCCAACATGGTGAATGCTGGGATCTACAAACGTCCACATCTGCCCTTCGTGAAGCTGAAAGTTGACTGGGAAGGCACATTGCAAGGACTGTGCTTGTAATGAGTGAGAAAGTTGCTTCCTAGCCAAGTGAAACTAGATCTGAAGGTAACTTTGATGAACTACCTCAGGAGCGAGGTAGCTTATTTTTTGCCAAGGGCGATTTGAGTATTTATAACATCACTCACAGGCCACATTGGTCAAAGTGTTTGTTTGTTTGTTTGTTTGTTTGACTACTTTTACTGGGGGCTCTTACATCTCTTTCTCAATCCATACATTCATCCAGTGTGTCAAGCACATTTGCACACATGCCGCCCTCATCATTTTCAAAGCATTCTCTTCCCACTTGAGCCCCTGATATCAGCTCCCCATTTATTCCCTCCTCTGCCCCCCAGTCAAAGTTGAATGAACTCATCCCTAATGTGATGGCTGAAACTGCTTCTCTCTGGTGTAACATCTGATGTTAGCTGGTATTGATGATGTCAAAGGGCCCTAACTAAAAAGGGGGGGAGGGGGAAATAAAAAGGGATGTGTGGTGGGGGATAGGGCACTGACCCACCCAAGGGGAGGGTATTGTTTGTGTCTCCACAGGGAAAGAGGGACCAGACTTAAATCTAGTGTTCCGGGATGTGAATGCAGCATGCTGCCATGGAGTGGGGAGACAGGGGAGGGGTCTGAGGGCTCAACCCCGATACCAGCTATGTGGACAACTGCCCCTCCCCCAGAAGAATTTACTTGAGAGGACAGCACTGAAGCTGCAGCTAGGGGAGAGGGGCATGTCTGATCAGAGCACATGGAGCAAATGAAGGGGGAGGAAGAGAGTGGAGCACATCCTGGCCCACCAGGTCTGGAGGACGATATCCCTGCTCTGAACAGCCAATGCACAGAGTGGCCATATGGCTGATCCCACTGAGACACGACGTCCTTTGCTGGCCCAGGGCCCTGTGGGGGACAACACTGGAGACTCAGTGTCAGGACCGGCCCGGACTGATCCCGAGACACGGAGGCAAAACACTAAAGGCATGCAGCAGAGCAACAGGGAGTTTTTCTTTTTCTTTTAATTAATTTACTTTTTTATGGGTCATTGGTTTTCTTTTTTGTTGTCATTGCTGTGTTCTCATTCATCGCCTGTCTTGCTATGACTTGATTTTTTTGGTGCATATTATTATCTCTACAGACCTATCTAAATATGATAGGCTGGATGTACAGTCTGGAAGAGAAAATAATGGGATCGATGGTTCCAGGGAGACATGGGAGAGGGGAGGCGGGGGTAAGGAGGTGGTATTGACCAACCCAGGGACAGGGGAGCAACAAGTGATCCAAAATTGGTGACAAGGAGGGTGTGAGAGGCCTGGTAGGGATTCAGCAAGGGCAAGGTAACCGAGAGAAATTACTGAAACCCAAATGAAGGCTGAGCATGATAGTGAGACAAGAGTAAAGTAAAAGGAAAGAGAGGAAAGAACTAGGTGACAAAGGGTTTTATAGAGGTCTAAAAACAGGCATGTACATATGTAAATATATTTAGAGAGGTCTAAAAACAGGCATGTACATATGTAAATATATTTATATATGGCGATAGGGAAATAGGTCTATGTGCATATATTTGTATTAAGGCAGCAGATGGACATTGGGCTTCCACTCAAGTACTTACTCAACGTAAGAACACGCTGTTCTATTAAATTGGCATTCCATGACGCACACCCTCCCAAAACGATAGCTGAAGACAAATATTTGCCTAGCAAATGTGGTGAAGAAAGCTGATGGTGCCCAGTTATCAAAAAATATAGCGTCTGGGGTCTTAAAGGTTTGAAGATAAACAAGCGGCCATCCAGCTCAGAAGCAACAAAGCCCACATGGAAGAACACACCAGCCTGTCTGACCACGAGGTGTCAAAGAACAAAAAATCATATCCTTGTAAATGAGGATGAATGCAGAGTGGAGACTCAAAGCCCATCGGTAGGCAACTGGATACCCCCTTACTGAAGGATTGTGTGGAGGAGATGAGCAAGTCAGTTCTAGTTCTTAAATGTTTCCTCCCCCTCCACTATCATGATCCCAGTTCTACCTTACAAATCTGGCTAGACCAGAGGATGCGCATTGGTACAGATAGCAACTGGAAACACAGGGAATCCATGGCACATGACCCCTTCAGGACCAGTGGTAAGAGTGGCGATGCCTGGAGGGTGGAGGGAATGTGGGGAGGGGACCAATTACAAGAATCTATGCATAACGTCCTCCCTGGGGGATGGACAACAGAGAAGTGGGCACGGGGAGACATCGGACAGTGTAAGATATGACAAAATAATTTATGAATTATGAAGGGTTCATGAGGGAGGGGGGAGTGGGGAGGGAGGGAGAAAATGAGGAGCTGATATTAAGGGATCAAGCAGAAGGCAAATATTTTGAGAATGATGATGGCAACAAATGTACATGTGTGCTTGACACAATGGATGTATGTATGGATTGTGATAAGAATTGTACGTGCCCCCTATAAAATGATTTTTTTTTAAAGGGGGCCCTATGTGACCCTCAGGATGGACGTTCTCCACTACTGATCTACAGGATGAAATCAATAGCTAAAGAAAATAGTTAACCTAAAGGTCTGCTGTGGGATCAACTTAGGCTGCTAAACCAAAAAGTCAGCAGTTCATACCCACCAGCTGCCTCGTGGGAGAAAGATGAGGCTGTCTGCTTCCATGAAGATGTGCTGCCTCAGGAACCCTAGTTGGGGTCACTATGCGTCAGAATGGACTTGATGGCAGGGGGAGGCTCTGGAACTGGATTTGAAAAAGAAGAGTTGTATTCTCTGTGTTTGAACAGGATGTGCTTGAAATAACGGAAAAAGGCATTTTAAGCAAAACACGATAGTTCGAAAAGGAGGAAAATACAAAAGGTTCTATAAAGTGTCCATCTCTGCCGCTGCAGGTCCCTGCCCCACAGCTAAGGTGGCCCTTTGAAAATGGAAGACAAAGAAGGCCCTGGGGACAAGAGCTCACTGATCTGTACAGTTCTTGGCAATAGTAGACAAGTGCTTTGGTTTGAACATCAGAAAACGTTGCGTTCCTTCCATTAGCTTATTACTCAATCCTTCAAAATGGCTTCATGTTTGTTTGTTTTTTGTTGGGGAAGGAACTCACAAGAAGACTCATGAAAGTAGCTTTGATGTAAGTATGCAATGAATGGAACTTCCCTATTTTCCTACTCACCAACCCAGCTCTACTGGCCCAAACCACCTCCAACAACAGACGTGGCAGTTCTTTGAAGAACTCCACGCTCGCATCCAAGCCACCTCAGGGCACTTGGACCAGGTATCTCAGTGGGCTGGGTGGAGCTCCATAAGTCTCTAGCAGTTGTGAGTGATTTGCTCAGGTGTGGACAGGTTTCCTCCAGACATATAGGTTACAGAGTACCTCCCCAGCCCACACCTACAAGATAAACAGGCGCTCGTACCTAACACTCCGACCTGGCTTTTCCAGGACAAATACTGGCCACACGACAGTCAGAGAGGGATGAACAGGCCATGGTCTTGGGAAAGAGCAAGGCTTGAGTCTCTCCGTCACCAAACATTACACAACTGGGGCAACCGGCAGGGAAAGGTGGTACAGCGAGCTTAACAGGTCATAAGCCCAGGGCACATGCCACTGTAACACCACACTTCACTCAAGACAGACTTACTCCAAGTCAGCGTACAGCTGGCTCAGCTGGTGAGAAGATGAGAAGGTAGGGGATGGAAGGTAGGGAAGAAGAGATGGGAATGCTCAGAGGGGGTTGTGTTCCTGGAATTCGTGGAGACAAGGAGAGAAGAGTTCTTTTCAGGTTATAAATGAGGCTCAGGCATGATGGTTACTCTCTGTATTGTAAGTAAACCCGGTGGTTGAAAGACTCTGGCTATTTAGCCCACAGAGTCTTCCTCATAGAGAAAGTGATGTTAAAGCTAAAACCACGAGCTTCAATGAACTTAACAAGACTTTCTATTTGTGAACCGAGAACCTGTTCTGCTAGAGAAGGAACTGATCCCATGTATCTGCCCGTCTATTCTTCCTGGTAATGAAATCAACTGAAACGCCCAACGTGTGAATGAAAAGAGAATCATTATGTTAACACCCACCACCACCATCTTCCTGTTGCGGCACTTACAGTACTTGGGCAAGTTTTAAGCAGCTGCGAGTTCTATCCGTGAGTACCCTGGACGTCCCTCGGGGTAACTATCATTTCACATTAGCAGCACTACTGGACTAAGCTTCGTGAGAGTAAGGAATCCCATGTGCCCACTATGGAAACCCACCACATAGTAGGCACTCATTCAACATAGGCTCAACTAAAGGACGAGGAAAGGCCTGGTCCATGCCCCCAACCCTAAACCCAAACCCAAGCCAATGTCCACGCCCACACCCTCACCCACACCCACAGTGGAGTCTACTCGGACTCATGGGGAGCTCACAGCAGAAAGGAACTGCAAAAGGGATTTGTGAATGAAACGCAGCAAGAACACGGGCCAAGGAAGCGTTGTCAAGTGCACCGGCCACTTAAGGTGACCAGGGGAGGGGCAACCCCAAGATGCTCTGCCGTGACCTTCAGCACTATGAATCTAGGCACTTATCTTTAAATCCGATGGCTGTCCACGGAAGAATTCCTTTTAAAGCATTCATTTTGAAACCATCTATTACAGATGGTACCATTGGACTCACCACCTCCAGGACAGAATGACCAAGCGGAAGTTAAAGCAAAGAGAAATAACTCCGATGCACTGGAAGCAGCTGGAGTAAGGAAGGCGAATGGATTCTCGGACCTGAAGGAGGCCCAACTAGATCCACCTTTTGTCTGTGAGACGTTAGGGCTGCCTCTGTTCTAGATTCCAAGGTGACAGCAGACCGCGGCTAACAACGATCCCCTTCCGTGTTGGTGGTGTAATACAGCCAACCACGCAATTCTGCACCCCTCGGGAACCAGCTCATCCACCGACGTGCCCTCTCGAAACCGTCCTTCCTCCTCCTCGGGGGCGCGGGATCCCGCACGGCCGGACCCTGGGGAGAGGCGGGCTGGGCTGGGCCAGCAGAAAGCTGGGCCCGTCCCCTGCCACCTGGTCACGGAGCCGGCCCAAACCACAGCTCGGCGCCGCACCCTGCCCGCGCGGTGTGCGCAGGGCAGGCTCGCCACACCTCGGCGTTGGCAGAGCCTCGGCACCGGGCCGGGCGCGCCGAGGGACGGCGGGGGCTACGGGAGGACCAGCGCGGGAGAAGGGCCGACTCACCTGCAGCAGCACGGCCAGCAGGAAGCACAAGTACATCTGATAGATGCCCATCTCCCCCACGGCCTTGAACGCCTCCTCCACCTCCATGGCCGCGCTCCGCGGTGCCGGCCCTACCGGGGACAGCAGCCCGGCCCCGACGCCGGCCCCTCCGACCCGGCCCTGCTGGCCTGCAGCGGCGAGCGGGCCCCGCGGCGCCCAGGGACCGGTGGGAGGCCGGGAGGCGATGGGCGCTCGGGAGGTGGCGCGGAGGCAGCGGCGCGGCCGCGGTCGGGGGCGGGGCGACGGGCCCGGGGCGGGGCGCTTCGCGGGCGGGGGCGGGGACAGGGGCGCGCGTGCGCACACGGGGCCCGGCGCGGCGGGAGCCAGCGCTGCAGGGTTGCACACTGACTGGGCGTCCCTGGGGTTGGTGTCAACGCCCACCCTACCTAGGGACTTCCTCTCATGAGGCCGCATAGAATCCATAGTAAGGATTATGATCCGTTTTCTCATGAATAAGCATTGGACTGCTGGCCTTGTAAGGGTGGTGGTTCAAACCCATCAGAGGCTTCACGGGAGAAGGATGAGGCTGTGAAATGATTTACAGTCTCTGAACGCTACACAGGGCCACTATGAATCAGTATCAACTCATGGCAGTCGGTTTGGGTTTGGTTTGATCAGTTGGAAATTGCGTAGATGTGCATTCCTTAGTTTCACCTGCATACTAACAATAACATGAGAAATCTTTCTACAGGGAATTGCTTTATTAGTAACTGGGTGAAACTCTCTTTTGATTGTTCTTTGTCTTCTCCCTTAATTATTACTTTATTTCAACAACAACAATAACAAAAACAAACGTAGTGACACAAGTTCACAAATAATACTTAACACAATATTGTTGTTAAGCACCAAAAATTTTGACCAAAGCAGTGACTATCAAAACATCACTAAAATCTGTACATGCATGTTGTGCATGGGAATGCGATTCGAAGTCGCCTTGTAACTGGATAGAAGGAAAGTTTAAAACAAAAACAAAACAAAGAAAACCTCACTGCCAACTGCTCGATTCTTACCGTGACCCTATAGGATGGAGTAGAAGTGCCCCTGTGGATTTTTGAGACTGTAACTCTGTGTTAATAGAAAGCCTCATCTTTCCCCAGCTGCTGGTGGTTTCGAACTTTTGACCTTGCAGCCAGCAGCCCAAGGTGTAACCCACTCTATCACCAGGGCTCCATAATAACAACTAAAAGGTTAGAAACCACATTGGCATAAAACTTTAGCCTTGTGGGTATGTTGATACATGCAAATTAGGACAGATGTGTTTGCTGCTATGATTAACTACAGCTATATTTTTATTAAAAATAACAAATTTCTGCTGACACACAGAACAATTGATAGTCAATTCTGGGTCACGCCTCTGACAGCATCACCTGGTACACTCCACACAGCCCTGATGACACCACTGGCTGGACGCCCTGTGCCCTCTCTCTGTTTAATATTGATTAACAAATGTGGCAGGAAGGAGGTGGTTTGTGGCAGTGCCTGAAGTGAGAGGAAAGAAGAGGTCCGCTGAGATCTGAGGGGTACTGTTCTGCTGGAAAGACACGGGAACGGCAATTCCCACGTGCAATCCTTGGCCCCTGCTTCTGTGTGGGTGGGTGAGTGGAAACTACGTAGTGACTTGTTCGCTGTTCAGCATTTTCTATCTTTTTGTGTGGATCTGTAAGGTGTGTCCAGTGCAGAGGGGTGCCTGCAGAGAAGAATCTTGCTCAATAATTTTGTTCCCAACCCTCTTCTGGGCCATGTGAAAGCTGGCCAAGGACGACTGTAGCCAGAGAAAGTAGCGGTACTTTTGAATTATGGTGTTGCTGGGCACTCCCAAATACCCCCTACTGTCAGAGAATGACCAAAGCTGGCCGGGAAGAATTACAGCCAGAGTGGCCTTTAGATATGGCTAACGTGCTTTGCAGCGTGTCATGTACTTAGGACGTTTTCTCAGGAGAGACCAGTCCTTGGAGGAGGACATCAGGCTTGGTAAAGGGCAGGGTCACTGAAAAAGAGGAAGAACTCCCACAAGATTGACTGACGGTGGCATAACAAGGGGCCGACACAGAAACCATAGTGAGAATGGCACCGGGGCAGGTAGTGCTTGGTTCAGTTCTGCACGGGAGTGCTAGGAAGCCAGGGCCGGCACCTAACCACTGCAACATTCTGGGCTCGTGCTGTGCTAAGTCCACAGATAGGAAAACAAATTATTGCAAAACCAGAAGCACATTTGCTTATGAAAGTATGCAGCGGAAAGAAATGCAAAGGAGAATTCCGTGGAGCAGGAGGTCATGCTGCCAAGGGATTTAAAGAGTGGATGGTGGCTTGCCAGGAAGGAAACGTGAAGTAAGACATGGCCAGATGGAGGGATGCCAGTTGCCTATCTTAGTCTCCTGTTTCCCCACCTTCTGAGGGGCATTGTGCTTTGTAATAACAGCTACACAGTATCCCGTTGCCCACTCCCTGAGACTCAGCACAGTATTGAATGGAAGCAGTGGCACTGGGCAACCTTGTCTCTTCCTCATCATTACTGCACTTCTACAAAAGCACTGCTAATTATGAAGTTTCTGTAATTCATAGATGCTTGGGTGGAACACAGGAGCCTTGATGGTAGCTTGGGTTACATGTTGGGCTGCTAACTACAAGGTCAACAGTTCAAAAGCACCAGTTGGTCCGAGGGGAAAATAGGAGGTCTTCTACTTCTTTAAAGTTTTAGTCTAAGAAACCCACAAGGGCAGTGTTACTCTGTCCTGCAGCATTGTTACGGGGTGGGGTCGCTCAATAGCAGTGAGTTGGGGTGCGATCACCAACTGCAGACGTGTTATTGTTAGAAGCCTTTGGGCTAGTCCTGACTCATCGTGACCCTACGTACAACAGAGTGAAACACAGTTCAGACTTGCCCCTCCCTCTCAGTCAGAGCCCAGTGTGGCTCAGACGTGTCGGTCCATTTGGAGGGGTCGTCCTGCTTTTCACTGCTCCTCTGCCTTACGGAGCATGTGTTCTTTTCCAGGACGGTCTCTCCCAACACGTCCAGAGGATGGGAGCTAAGTGTTCCATCCTTGCTTCTCAGTTTGTTCTCTTGGCAAGCCGTGGCCCTTTCAGTAGTCTTCCCGCACCGCCACTCAAATGCACTCGCCCTTCCTTGGTCTTCCTGATTCAAAGGCCAGCTTTCACACACATAGGAAGCACTGGGAAAGTCTATGGCTTGGCTCAGGCCCACCTCAGTCTTCAAAGTAACATCCATACTTTTCGACTCTTCAATGAGGTCTTGTGCAGCAAACTGATCTGATACAACTTGTCTTTTGACCTCTTGACTGCTGCTTCCATGAGTATTAATTGTAGATACAAGGAAGAAGAAATCCTTCACAACTTCAAACTTTTCTCCACTTATGATGTCACCTATAGGCCAAGTTGGGAGGATTTTGCTTTTATATTAAGTTATAATCCATCCTGAAGGCTGCAAGCCTTTAACATCTTCAGCAAGTGCTTCAATTCCTCCTCACTGTCAGCAAAAAAAAGGTTGTGTCATCTGCATATTACAAGCCGTGGACCCTTTTATCTGTAATCCTGTCAATCTTCATTCCACCTTCTTCATATAATCAGGCTTTTCTGATGATTTGCTCAACATATAGATTGAATAACTATGGTGTGAGGATTCAACTCCTGGACATTGATCTTTATGTGCATTTATAATTTTTGGAAGTTTTTATTTGACATCATGCTGTATGAACATGAAAAAATATGTACAAATTAATTTTTGATATGAGACATAGCTAAATGGATCCATTAACTGTTACATAGAAATCAGGTTGTTTCAGCTTACTTCCTAAATGTCTATACAGTCTAAGTGAACCCAAAACTTTGGTGCATTCAGTGCTAACTCTCCTTGTGTCAGAACATCTTTGCTGGGAGCAGTTGGGTATGGAGGGTAGCTAGGTCAGTAGAGGCCTGGCGTGCATTGCTAAGGAGCTTCCACATTTCCCTACAGGTGATGGGAAACTACCGGTGTGTTTTAAAAGATGACGCAGCAGATATGCACAGCACCAGTTACATTATTGTAATGGACCAGGCAGGATCCAATAATCAACTTGAGGATTTGCACCAGCGACGAGGCTCATAGGGCTAAGGAAAGAAAGTGCAGTCAATATTTAAAAACCATTTAGTAAGTAAAATCTACAAATGTGATCGAGATTGCGTTTTGTAGAGACAGAAAAGGAAAAAAAAATTAGGGAGGCTTCCAAGTTCCAGGTTTCAGTAGCTGGGAAAATAGTGGTGCTGGGAGCACGGAAGATGGAGGAGGTTTCTGTTCGTAGGCAGAGGAATTGTGGGACCAATGGGCATTGCTCTTTTTTTTAAAACAATTTATTAGGGGCTCATACAACTCTTATCACAATCCATACATATACATACATCAATTGTATAAAGCACATCCATACATTCCCTGCCCCAATCATTCTCAAAGCATTTGCTCTCCATTTAAGCCCTTTGCATCAGGTCCTCTTTTTTTCCCCTCCCTCCCGCTCCCCCCTCCCTCATGTACCCTTGGTAATTTATACATCGTTATTTTGTCATATCTTGCCCTATCCGGAGTCTCCCTTCACCCCCTTCTCTGCCGTCCCTCTCCCAGGGAGGAGGTCACATGTGGATCCTTGTAATCAGTTCCCCCTTTCCAACCCACTCACCCTCCACTCTCCCAGCATCGCCCCTCACACCCTTGGTCCTGAAGGTATCATCCACCCTGGATTCCCTGTGCCTCCAGCCCTCATATGTACCAGTGTACAACCTCTGCCCTATCCAGCCCTGCAAGGTAGAGTTTGGATCATGGTAGTTGGGGGGAGTAAGCATCCAGGATCTGGGGGAAAGCTGTGTTCTTCATCGGTACTACCTCGCACCCTAATTAACCCATCTCCTCTCCTAAACCCCTCTATGAGGGGATCTCCATTGGCCCACACTTGGGCCTTGGGTCTCCACTCTGCACTTCCCCCTTCATTCAATATGGTATATATATATATATATATATATATATATATATATATATATATATATATATATACATATACATATTTTTTTTAGAAAGTGGACTGGACTTTGGGACCAGGGCGTGGTACCCCAACAGACTGGACTGGAAAACGCTCCTAAGGGCCAGCAAACGATCCCTGAACTAACTACAAGCTTTTCTCTTGTGAAGTGTTTTGTTTTGTTCTTTGTCAGTGGTTTGTTTTTGTTGTTTTGTTGTCTGGTTGTATACTGTTGCTTTGTTTTCCTCTGTCTTGTTTTCGTGCATGTTAGTGTCTCCACAGGTCTGTCTGAATAGGACAGGCTGGATGAACTATCTGGAGGAAAAACAACGGGCATTGCTCTTTTAAAGAGCTATTGCCCCTTTAAGATACCGCCCTTCCCCCTTAACCCAGGAGGCCAGGCCCCTGCTGGATTTCTTTGCCCTAATTTAGTATGAGCTGAGAGCTTCTGAGCATGCTCTGAAAGAGCCTCACTAATTAAAACTCTCCTGAGGTTCAAGGTACTGCATCTGTGACTCTTAGCAAAGTGTTCCATTCTGGAAACATCCCCTCCCCCACCCGCACCCCATGTTTTTGTTAGCGTTCTTCCTCATGAGCCCTTTCCTACTATAGTTTTACAGTACTTCGATCTTTCTTGTCACACACATGGATGACACCCATCTGGAGATTTTTTAAAATCAAAAATTAATGTCTGCTGTAGGGTGTCTAGAAAGCACACTCTTTGGGGGGGGTCGACTAACTTTTTGTTGTAAATGACACGACTCTCAGAAACAAAGGGAATGCACTCCATTGTCGTCATCATCATCTTCTTTTTCAGCCAAACATGTGCACCCAGACCTTGTACTGTGGCTTGTGCCAGGTGGCCACTGAACTGAGTGTGTGAGTTGATTGACAGGCTGCCTCTATAGAATGCGCTGCCGATCTTAGGAATGTGTTGTTGACTACCAACCTAAAATCCTGAGAGTGACCAGTTTAGGAAATAAACCTGCAGAATATTTGTTTCTCTGGGCGAACGGCCTGCTGAGGTGCCCCTTTCACACAAGGATGCCGCAGAGACGTACTGGAATAGAGACTGGAAGAGCTCCCACGGGCGTCAGATGGGTGCAAATACCCCAGGCATGACGGGCATGAGCAGATCATACTGGAACAGGGAGGTTTGCAGGTGGGTGCCGCCACTCGGAACGAGCAAACAAACACAAAGGGAGAGCAGGAGAGAGGAAGTGGAATTAGCAGTGAGGTGGGCAGGTTTCCATCATCTGCCATTCAGAGCTTCGTGATGTCAAGTACCACCCAGACCATTTCCAACTCACGGCAATCCCATGTAGACAGACTCGATGGCAAGCTACGGTTTTCCAGGTGGCCTTTTGGAAACAGATCCCCAGGCCTGTCGTTTTGAGTTCCTGGAACCTCTTACTGGACCGGAGTCGATTCTGACCCACAACAAGTCTAGAGGGCAGAGCAGAAGTGGCCCTGTGGGTTTCCTGGCTGTAAATTGTCATGGTATCAGAAAGACTCATCTTTTTCCCTCGAGACAGTGGGTGGGTTTAAACCTTGAGACTAGCAGCCCAGTAAAGAACCTACACTGCCAGTGGGACGTGCCCCTCCGTCTATCTGAGTGGGTTCAAACTCCCACCTTTACTCTAAGTGTCAAGTTCTTAACTATTTGCATCACACAGGGACTTCTACTCACTGGGTGAAAAGTAGCTATTAAATTACACATAAATGTTACACAGAGAATGTTTCCCATTTTTCATTTCTCAATTGTAGGAATCAAGCCAAGGATGCAGAATAAAATTTGGTCTAAAATCCAGGAGGCAAGGGTTCAATTAGAAAGCAAATGTTTTTAGCATGATGGTGGCAATACATGTACAAATATGCTTGATACAATTGATGTATGGAATGTTATGACAAGGGAGTCTCACCACCACTTTGTTTAAAATGCGTGGTGTTTGACATGCTGGGAGCAGAGTTTCGAATGTTGTCCAGAGAGTCCCTGAGCTAAAAACACAGAGCATTCACTTAATTCAACAAATTTATTCCTAAGAGCCCATCATTGATGAGCACCAGGACGCTGCTAGAACTGCCGGAATCCCGTTAGTTGGTGGATCGCACAAAGAGGACGATAACTTGCATATCAAGATTCTCACCCTAAGTGGCTTCTTCCTAAGTGAAAACCAGCATTTTCCATTGCTTTCAGAAAACTGGCAGTCAAAACAGAGGAAGGACCGCCGCAGTAAACAAAATAACCCAAACTTTAGGACAATCATCCCAAACAAACTAACCCAAACTTGCGGACCATCTTCCCATGTGAGGCTGGGAGACAGACTGGAGCAGCTCGATCATCGCCTGGGGCTTTTCTGAGAAGGGGATGCTGACTCTTCCAGTTATTCAAGTCACTAGAGAAGAAGTGGCATAAAGCATAAAGGGCTGGCCACCTGGGCCCCTGTCAAGAGCAAAATAGCAGGACCCCCAAGTGGGGCCCCACTCTGAGTTTCTCAGGGAGAGAGTAGGGCTCCGCCTCAGTCTGAGTTCCCAGATTGTGGCTGGGAGGGCCACTGTAGAGAGAGGGTAACTCTGTGTCCTCAGGAATAGGGAGCAAAGATACCTGTCTAGGCCACCCCCGTTTCTGACCAGAGGTTGTTGCAGGAGCAGACAGCATGACCGCCAGGTCAGACTGGTGCTCACATTTCTTTAGCCACTTTGCAGGGCTCTGGACTAGACTCAGCCAAACATGGATCTACGGGAACTACTCTGGATGACTGGGATTGCCTGTGACCTTGTTCCACACTGCCTGGGTTGTGAGGGGGGCGTAGCATTTTAACATTCCCTCTGCAGTCCGGGCTAGCCTGATCTAATAAAGACTTCACATAATTTGACTTGGACATTGGCGTGCTCTTCATTTGCCAGAACCTGAAACACTCGCGTGTCAATGAAGCCGTTCCTCTTTGGTCACAATCTTAGATGGGATGGGCGAGACAAAGCACTGAGAAGGAAGAGGGAGCTGTTGGTTGTGGGAATGCACACGCACTCTATTATCAACTCTGAAGTCAACTTAAAATCAAAGTGTTACGATGTGACCCAGGTAGATTCAAATGTAGGAGGGTTTTTATCAGGTCCTCTTTAGTTTACCAGTTCTTGTTCCTCTGTCTCCCTTGAGAAGACTGGAGCGGAATCTTTGCTCTCCCTCTGGTAAGAGTCACTCAGTAGAAAGTTACATTAATGCACAAATTCACAAAACAGAATTTTCATGAATTTCTGAATCACGCTAATCCCTCATTGACTGGCACACAACTACTGGGGCCAAAAGACCGCATTGCATTTTAAACAATACAGCCCCAACTTCTTTATCTGTCTTCATTTGCATGAGAAGAATGTCTTATTCTCAACCAAACAGAGCCAGCCAAATCCTCCCATAAATTATCTGCACAAGGTTTTAAATACTCTGCCTCGGTTCCCATTGCTGCCAGTCTCAGGAGCCTTTACAAACCTAATGAAAGTTAGCCCTTTTGTCAGAAAAATAAGAATACGTGAGTGCGTCTACACACAGATATGTTTTAGTACCATCTTTCGACTTCACTGAGTCCCACCTCCAGCCTATAAAAATAAAACAATACAGCGACGGGAGGCTGGCAGAGCCCTGGCACTCATTAGGGTGGCAAGCAGCTTATCACAAGATGCACCGTGCAAACACCCTTGCCAGTGCTTTGGAGGAAGATGTGACCATCTCCGGTAGAGACTGACAACCTGGGAAACCCGACCACCCTGTCGGGTTGCTCTGGGTTGAACTAGATTTCATGGCACACTGCGAGAACCAGCTAGAGAGCAAGGTTTCTTTGGGGTGAGGTCGAGGAGGTGTCGTTGCTTAGGGGCCACTGACTTCTTGTCATCGGTGGTGGAATCCTTTGGAGTAGGGCTATGGTGATGGCTGCAAAACCCGGTGAACGGACAAAGCGTCGCTGAATTGTACATGCAAAAGTTGTTGCCTTTGTTTATGTGTGTCTGTTACTACCAGGGCCATGTTGAAAGTCGGTGTCCTTGTTACTTCCTGAGGCCACGTTCAGGGACAGCTGGGCCATCATGTCTTCTCTGGAGATCTTTATATAAAGCAACGTTGTCTGTGCGATGCATTTGCCCCCTCTCATTCACTCACTGCCATTGAGTCGATGCACCCCCCTAAGTGAGTAGAAATTGGCCCCGTGGGTGTCCGAGACTGTCACTCTTTACAGGCGTAGAAAGCCCTGTCTCTCTCTGGAGGAGCCACAGATGGTTTCGAACTGCTGGCCTACGCAGATCACCGTGGTAACCACTATGCCCCAGGGTGCCTTCATTTGGCCCCATGATGCCTTTTTAACAGATTGAATGTGCCCCCAGATCTTCTAGGGTTATAGGAATGGAGTTGTAGCTAGGTGGGGCCATCCCCACTTCACAAGTCTTAAACTGGAGTTGGGAATAGAGAACTACTCAGCCACGTGACCTCCATTGCCCACACACGCATAAAGTCTCTTCCTCTCTTCTATCTGCATCCAGAGGATGGAGCAGCATAGTAGCTTTCCTCAGTGGGTTGTTCCTTACCCCACGGCCACTCTGATTTGACCTGAAAACCGGGGCCCCTGAGAGCCTGCATCATCAGGCATATTTCTTACTGGCTGCGAATGTCTAGCATATGGCTAATTGCGATTTACACCTCCTGAAGTGCCCCAGCAAGCCACCCAAGGCTGCTTGTCTCTTTAGTTTACTGTCGGTAGCACTTTTTGCTGACAAAGCAGTAAAGTGTTCCTTCGGAGGTACTTTTTATCTCCAAACGCTGATGGAAGATGATCTCCTGTCTGGGCTATTAGTGATGCATTCCCTGTTACATGACTGTGTTCCCAGTGATGGGCCATTTGCCACTTATAGTATCCTGGCCACCAGCCCCCCTGTCCTCTCCAGCTCTCTCCCCTTTCGCCCTATCCACTCAAGGCAAAATGAAGAATCAAGGTAAGCGAAGGAAAATGGTGGCAAGATCAGACTTTAGGAACAGAATGCCTGCGGCATAAAATGATTAAATATGAATGTAATGAATAAAGATAGGTGAAGGGAGTGGCTTTTGTTTTGTTTTTTATCTTCGCCCTCGCCCTTCTCGGCTGCATATGTTTGGGAGATTAAAATGAGCCTGGAGATGGGTGTTCATTAAAACAACCCCGTAATGGAAAGATATTGCCTCAAAGTTGATTTTGTTTTTAATTTGTGGGACATTAAAATGTAAGCGCGTAACTAGCCGGCACTTAAGGAGAGAAGTTTTCTGTTTAATGAAGTGCTTTTGCACTGAGAGTAAATGTTCTGAGGGAGAGGGGCTATTGAAAGCCGGCATGGATCCGGTCCTAGGGCACTCTACCAGCCTGCCAACAAGCGAGCAGCTGGCATCCGCTCTGAGCACGACAGCTTGGTACACTCAACAGAGGCCCACGTTGCTGTTTTCTCCATCCAGGGAATACAGAAACACGAGAGCTCTCATTCTCTCATTGGCACCAGGCAGTGTAGACATAGCTGAGTTTTCAGTGAAAGACTCTCAATAGAAATCTATCCAATATTCAGTTTGGCAATAGCATCTTGTGGAGTCCCTGGCTGGCACACATGATTAAGCGTTACTTTATTATTAGAAATGCTGGGGGTTCAAATCTACTCAGAGAGGAGGCCCGGCAATCTTGTCTGCCCACGTGGGGCCACTGAGTTAGTCTGTATAGACTAGAGAAAGAAGTCCACAGAAACTCATATGTATATAAGCGAGAGTTTTATATAAAGGGTAAGTGTACATTAAGAAAGCATCCCAACCCAGTGCTGTCCAAGTCCCTAAGTCCAACATTAGCCCATATGTCCAACACCAATCCACAAAGTCCTCCTCAATCTCACAAAACACATGCAATGACACTGAGTGTAGGAGGGAAGTCGAAACAGTGAGGGTGTCAGCATCTCAGCGCTGGCAGGCAGGGGTCTCCACAGGGATGTTCCAGCACCCAGGGCTGCAACAGGGTAGGTTCATGTGGCTTCTCCTTAGGGATGTCTCACAGGAAGTAAGCCTTGCCAGCTGAAGCAGCCACACAGTGCTCCGACCATCAGAGAACAGAAAACCAGAAAGGCGACCTTACCGAGCCATTTACCTCCCTGCCCTTCAATTATTCCCACATGTGTTTATCGGCCAGGTTGGCACAATAAACCTTAACTAGCACAATCACCGTGAGCGGGAGTTGACTTGAGGACAAATAATACCTCCACCACCACCACCACCACCAAGAATTTTCATGTTTTAAGAACTAAAGTGACCTATGGACCCCATGAGTTTTCTACTACATGAGCAAATGTGCAAAAGCTGATAATGTGAGAAATCTCCAATTTGTGAAAATACCTCCCGGGAAGCCCTTAACCTTCCTGATGGGAGTCCAGACCTGTGTGAAAAGATCTGACCCTCTCTTTGAATCCTGAACTTTCTGACTTGGCTGTGAGAAAGACTCACACATATTTCAAAAGGGCTCTTGAACTTTAATGATCTCTCTGTAATGAGTATTTTCATTTTAAAGGGAGCTAAGAAAAATTCCCTTAAAGCTCCCAAGGAATGGTTAAAAGGAGCAAAAGTGAAAGAAAATATGGCCAGCCACTAGGAGAGTTCTTCCCTAATGAGTCTCAAGACGGTTAGACCTCAGGTTCAGATGGGCTAATTAGGAAGGTGGACCTGAGTGTCCAGCCTTCTGGAAAACATGCAACCTGGTGCATCTCCTCAATGCCAGCCAGTCGCTTTGTGCTCGAGGCCAGGAAGAAACCGCATACTTTCCACCCACTAGGTAGATTCACAGCAGAAATACCTATGAAAATCTATCACAATCATACCCACCTCCCTACTTGCCAGCACCCGTCAAAATCTAAAATTTATCCCTTCCCTGTGTGGGGTGCTCCCAGAGGCCTCTGTGAGTCAGCGTTTACTTGATGGCACTCATGAACCATAGTGACCCTATGTAGGTGTCTGAGGATGTAAACCTTACCTGAACAAAGAGCCTCTACTTTCTCCCTCAGAGCAACTTGCGGATTTAAACCACTGGCCATTCAGTTAGCAGTTGTGGTAGTTACGTAATCTGGTGTCAATGTGGGACTTGAAAGGATTAAGAGTGAAGGGGTGGAGTCTAGTCTGTCCACTGGGTCAGAGCCAATGAGGCCTCTGGACTCAGGAGAAGGCATGGAATTCTGGGAACTCCGGTATTTTCTTCTTGGAGGTGGGAGACACTCTTCTCTCTCTCTCAGCTCACTCCCTTGTGACACTCTACTGACAAGACACAAGGCACTACACTGACAGACCCTGTGTGGCCTGGGAACTGGAGGAGCCAGGGGAGACCAGTGCTGAGATGCTTCTATCACCACTGGACTCACAGAACTTTGCACCCACTGGCCTGTGATTGTCCTGCATTCGGTGTCATTTCTTGTGTTTTGTGAGTCTGAAGAGGACTTTATAGATTGGTATCAGCCATATGGGCTAGTATCAGACTTATGGACTTGATCTGGACCGGGCTGGAATGTGTTCTCAATATTCAAATGCTCTTGTCTAGAAAGCCCTTTCTAATACACATATGAGTGTCTATGTATTTGTTTCTCTAGTCTACCCAGATTAACATGGCAGTCCAACACTTAACTGACAGTGCCACCGGGGATCCTTAGCATATCTTTAAGGGCTATTATTAGGCCAACTGTGGCTTCATTTAAAATTGTCATTTCTAACTTACTACTTTTATCAAACAAGAGCTCGACTGAAGGCACAAAATGCCAAAAAAATGTGTGTTTCCAATCGTGTGGAGTATAACATACTATGGCTGGCCTAGCGAAGAATGAGAATTGCCGAATGCTTCACTGTGCTCATGTAGACCCTGTCTGTGAACCAAGGGTCACAGACACAGGATGAGCCCTGGTAGTGTGGTGATTGGTGCTAACTACGAGGTCAGCAGTTCAAAACCACCAGCCACTTGTGGGAGAAAGAAGAGGCTTTCCACTCCCATCAAGAGTTACAGTCTCGGAAACCCACAGGAACAGTTCTACTGTGTCCCACAGGGTCTTTATGAGTCAGAATTAACTTGCTGGTAGTGAGTTTGGTTTGGTTTGGTTTTTAAAGATAATAGCTGCAGGCCCTGACTTCTTAGATAATTAAGTCAAGCCATCTCTCATCTCATTGGCATCAAGTCGATTCTGACTCATAATGACCCTATAGAACAAGGCAGAACTGCCCCGCCAGGTTTCCTAGGCTGTACCTCTTTAGAAAAGGTGGAGAGCTAGGATGTTATTTTGAGGAAGGAGGTGTGCCGGATCCAAGTCATGGTATTTTCAGTCCCCTCAGAAGCATGTGAAAGTTAGACAATGAATTAGGAAGGATGCAGGAACTATGATGCAATATTATTTCGGTGCTGCTGAAAAATATTGAAAGTTTGTATTTCATTTTCACAGCTGTCGCCATTTTCAATGTAAGTCAAGTTTCCCAAGTACTGCATAACTCACTGCCATTGAGTCCAACTTGTAACAACCTTATAGATAGGGAAGAACTACCCTTTTGAATTTCCAAGACTGTAAAATCTTTATGGGATGATAGCTGCATTTTTCTCCCAAAGTGTGGCCAGTGGGCTTGAACTGGTAACCTTCTGGTTAGCAGCCTGGCATGTAACCAAACCACCACTTAGTAACCCTCATTTCTCCTATACTCCAAGTATTCGGTTTTTATAGCCAACCCATTAATGCCATCAAGGCAGTTCTGATTCATAGTGGCCCTTTCATACAAGGGAGAACTTCCCTATGGTTTTCCAAGACTGTAACTCTTTACAGAAGTAGAAATCCTCATCTTTCTCCCATGGCGTGGCTGATGGTTTTGAACTGCTGAATTTGTGGTTAGCACTATGTTTACAAGAGAGGGGATTTTATTGGAAGTTAATAAGGCTTTGTGTTTTATGCCAAGCATCTCTTTAAAGATCTTTCCCGTGAAACTAAATTTTTATCTGATTAAAGTTTCATTTTAAAGATATCCGAAAATAAAACATCGATAAGCTTTCTGTTTGGCAAAATGCTGAGACAAACATGTTTCAATGTGGTTCTGGATTTTGCTGACCCAGTCCCCTTTTACCCAGAGGAAGTACTTGTTTGATAGTGATTATTCTGTCCTTATAGATATATATATATTTAATACTTTATATATGCCCTGCCTTTGTTGTCTATTTTGCTTGTCAGTTGAATATTGAGACGACATCTCAGCCCAGTCCAGATCAAGTCCATAAGTCTGGTATTAGTCCATATGTCTGACACCAGTCTATAAAGTCCTCTTCACACTCACAAAACACACGAAATGATGCTGACTGCAGGAAGATCGCAGGCCAGAGGGTGGAAAGTCTTGTGGATCCAGTGGCACTGTAAGCATCTCAGCGCTGGCAGGACTCTCCACGTGGGTTTCTCCTGCTCCAGAGCTCTGGCTTCATCGGGGCCTCTCCATGTGTCTTCTCAACAGGGCTGTCTTGCCGGGAGTCCACCTTGTCAGTAGAGAGTTTCTAAGGGAGTGAGCACGTGTCCCGCCCCCAGAGAGCTATTTGTGCCTGCAAATGAGGACATCGAGCTGTGGCCTGATTGACAGGCTAAAATGACAGCCGATTATGTAACTACCACAAGGTGTTAGTCTTTGATTTTACTTTCTTTACTGGGAACACCTGTCTCTTAGGTGGTACCAGTGGGATGACACCCGTGTACTTAAGGCAAGATAAAATAGTTTCATCCCCTGGTTTTGTAAGTCTTTCTGAGCCCTGGAATAATATTCTCTCCATGAAGTCCTATCAAACACATACTTCTCGTGTAATATTTTAGCGACAATTTTTTTCAGATGTGGAAGATTTTTGGAAGCCCTTACATGCTGGATAAACAGCTCTGGAAGGAGTGTCTGAAGGTAAGGTCTCCATAAACCCAGTCACAAAACATGAGGGGCCAGAACTGACTGATGGCGGCAGGGAGGTTTGGGGTGGGGGTGGGGGTGGGGGTGGGGGTGGGGTGGGGATTAGGGAATCCTTCATTACCCTTTCCATCTCTTCCAAAGCCTCAAATACTTTCAGTCTTGTGACTAGGATGTCTGGACCATGCGTGAATGAATGGGAGGAAATATGAACCCTGGGACCATTACAATTGAACCCAAACCTAATAAATATTTTAAAATCGGTCCTGAACCTGGGTGCTTCAGTGGATGTGGCAATCAAGATGATAAGTAACGTTTGCCCCTGGTAATAATGACAAACAATCAAAACAGTCATTGTAGGGCAAGTAGTATAATTATTAAATGATGAACTCATTCAATCAGCAAAACTTAAAATCGAACTGCCAGATAATACCCCATTGTAAAATTTGGCCATATGGTTCATTTTATAGCGCTAGCCGAGAACGAGGTATTCTACTTGAAAAACTGTTAATGATTTTCATAGAACCAGAGAAACCCAGCATTGAACTTGGACCTGTGGTAATTTCTTCGCAATTCTACTGAAGACCACTTCCTTAAGCCTTCACTGCTTCAGATCACAGCTAAGATCTGGGAGGAAATTTCCCATTCCCGAAAAGTGGCAAGGTCTGCCCACCCCCTGAGCTGCAGCCCTATGGACAAATGAAAAAGAGCCGCAGAATGAAAAAGAGGTTGATGAGTCTGTCCAGTTACTAAACCAAACAAAAACCAAGAGAAAAAGCGAAACATGAGTGAAGACTAATTCTGGGAAGCATCAGAATACAAATGGAATGTGTGGATTTCTACTAAAGAGCCATTAAATGCGACTCTTCTTGATGGCTTCTAGCTCTGTTGGAATGTCCCACACTTCTTGTCCTCTGCCACTTGTATTAGACAGGGTTCTCTAGAGGGATAAAACCCGATTGCTGATAATTTTATATATCTATACATATATATAAAGATAGATAGATAACACAGAAATGAACTGTTAAATTATATACAGATAGATAGAGATAATACAAGAAATGAACAGTTAAATTATAAAGCAGTACAAATGGCTCAGTGTGACTCACTCCCGTGAAAGAGTTGTGAGACACTGGCAGTCCTTCAAGTCTTGATTGCCGCCAGGTGGTCCTCTGTAGAGAGAGCTAGGCTATCCCAGCACAGGTAGCAAGCAGCAAGGTAGGTCACCAACTGTCAGCCAGGTCACCAACCATCAGTCCCCAGGTCCAGAGATGTACATTCCAATTCTCTGGTGAGGCAAGTCTTAAAGGGACCTCAAATTACAGTGACATAGTTCACAGGTTAGGTGTTCCACAGGTAGTGTAGCTTGCAAGTTGAGGCACAGAACAAGCAAGGCAGCCACACACTGGTCCAATGATCAAAGAGCAAGAGACAAGAAAGGCGAGGCTCACCGAGCCATTTATCTCTCTACCCTTCAATTAATCCCACATGTGTTTATTGGCCAGGCTGGCATAATAAACTATCTCACCACTAGATTCTTCATCACAGCTAGTCATTAGTCATTGGCATTCAAAGCCTATTTCTGATCATTCAAACATCTGGGTTACTTCTAAATTAAGTTCTTTGGTTTTTGATGCCTTGATGTTATATTTGGCATCTCTTGATATATTTTGTGATTTTTATTGAATGCACGACATTGTGTGTAAGAGAGTGGTAGACCAGGCTTACTCTTCAAGTAGACACTGATGAGACCCCAACACTTGTGGCCCTTAGTTACCATGTAGGTATGGAACTGAACTCACCCCCATTACTCAATTTTCACCGAATAATAAACAGGTCTGTAAAGGGAATAATAATACCAGTGAGGCGTAGACATCTTAGTATACTCAATCATTTGAGATCACAAGGGAAACATTTACTCAAGGACAGAGTTCAGAAGTGTTAGCAAAGGAGGAATGGAAACAAGAAACACAGGGAGGGAGTGAAATAAGCGATGCTACACTGTGGGATCGCAACCAACGAGATGAAACAACATGAGGATGCATTGTTAAATGGAAATCTGATTTTGTAAACCTTCATCCAATTAATAATGAGAAGCTTAAAATAAATTAAAAGTCTGATAATACTAAATGTTGTCAAAGAGGTAGGGAAACTAGAGTCCTCATATGCGGTTGGAGCCTGTATGAACTTGTGAGGAGATGGCCAACATTTGGTGAAAATAGATGAGCAGTGCCACTCCTGGGAATATGCTTCTGGAAAACTCTTGCACAGGGTCCGACCCGAAACACCGCTCAGTGTAGACTAGGTGTTTCCAATACGTAGTTACTGCGCGAGTAGTTTGCATCTGGAGTTGAGGGCCATCCACCTGTTCATTACAAGGAGGCAAGGAAAGTGACACGTATGCAGGGGCTGTATCTGATTGACCATCATTCGCCAACTTTCTCTAATGTGCTAGATTTCCCAGTGGTCTCACTATATTAAGTTATCTTCATAACAGCCCTCTAAGTAAGTATTCTCATTATTTCTTCGATTACACAAGAGAGAGTATGTCAGAGTAAGCCAGAGGTCACAAGCAGAAAGAGGTAGAGCTAAGTTTGGACCTGGGAAACCGGGTCTAGCAGCCAACCACCAAGGCACCTGTGATAAAGTGCCACCGACAGTCTGCGCTGTAATTGTCTCATCCTGGGCCTACCCTGTGGCCTAACCCCTTCCACCTTCCCAGGCAACTAATTGTATTACAGAGCTTCTCCTCCATGGGAATCAGCTGAGGTGAGGCCTCCTTCGTCAAAGTGGTTTTTAAAGATGTATATAGAAAGAGGGTGATATATGGGCCATGGGCATTAGGCAGGCTCTCCACTCCATTGTTTGGGAGACTGTGTCAGATTAGGTGACCTGAGAGCAGAAAGCCTGTCTCCATCTTGGTATTTATCTTTATAGCAGTGGACTCATACAAAAAATGGCATAATGGTTTCCAGGTCTATCCAGGTCATGAGGTATTCCATAGTTTTCGGTTGTTTTGGGAAATGCATAGTATTCCGTTGTGATGAATTGAGAAACGGGGGGAGAGAAATACGTCAGTGAGGAGAAGAAATAAAAGTAACAATAATAATAAGTGGCTGTCAGGATAGGTCAACAGATTTGTAAAAAAGTAGTGGGAAATGTATTTAATATATTTCATGGGGGAAAGAGGGTGGAGAGAAATAATTGGAGGTAGTTCAGGGAAGAGAAGAAAGAAAAAGACAAAAGACTTGGGTGTGGGTGCTGAAATTCTGTTCTTATGCCAACACGAATGTGGGTTGTGTTAATCTGGGTAGGCTAGAGAAACGAAATGCACAGACACTCACATTTTATGAGAGAGTTTTGTATAAAGGGTTGTTTTGTACATTAAGAAAGCATCCTAATCCAGTGCTACCCAAGGCCATAAGACCAACATTAGCCCATATGTCTGACACCTATCCACAAAGTCCTCCTCAATCTCACAATCATGCAATGATGCCAGCTGCAGGAGGACAACCAAATCAGTGAAGGTCCATCACCCAGGGCTGCATCGGGGTAGGTCCATGTGGCTTCTCCTCAGGGATGCCTTGCAGGAAGTGAGCCTTGCCACCTGAAGCGGGGAACTGGGTAAGGCAGCTGCACCCTGGTCTGACCATCAGAGAACAAGAGACAAGAAAGGCGAGACTCACTGAGCTATATAAATGGCTCCGCCCTTCAATTGATCCCATATGTGTTCATTGGCTAAGCCAGCAAAATAAACCTTAACTCTCACAGGGTGGACCTGTGCACTCAGAAGAAAAGAGAATGAGAAAATAAAAAGGGGAAATGCCTTTGTTTGGATGGGTGTGCTCCAGTGCACAGGCCTGTCTCTGTTTGCCTAGAGGAACTGCATATTTTCAGGAGGAAGAGAAAGTGGGAGAAAACTAGAAAGAAAAGAAAGTATAATAGAACAAAAATGAGAAAATCAAAACAAAACAAAGGGGAACAATAAAGCTGCCTTGTGGGTGAGGATTTCTGCTTCTTTGACTGTGCTATTGTATGTACATCTGTGCCACATGGGAGAGGTGGGACACTGGAGAACAAAGCAGGAAAGAAGAGAGAAGGGGGAAACTTGCAAATGTCCAGTTTGGGTACTGGGAATGTTTACACCAAGCTCTCTGTGCAATCTGCTATCCACACAGGGCCCCCAGCGGCCAGTGAGGTAAGAGTTTTGGCTGGATGGGGTGCTTTGGGGGCTAGGAAAAATTCACTGCTGTCCTACTTTAAGAAACTTCAGTCTACTTAGCTTTTAAGCTGATTTCTCACTGCCAGAAAGTGCAGACTTTCCCTCCTAGCGGAATCTCCTCAGTGGTGGCTGAGGACATCTTCTCATGCTTGTTATTTGGTGACCATGTTCTCACAAGTCTGAGATCATCAGCTTTACATTCAGCAGTTTATGCACACCTGATTTCAACCCATCCATTACAATCGCTTCCATGTACCATCGCTTCCTGCCCTTCCTCCCAGTGTTTCCTGTTCTCATTTCTCTTCTTTTCCGACTCTGTCCATTATTCAATGCTGCCCTTTTGCTCTTAAATTGTTGATCGGTCTAAGAACGTGGGGTGAGTTGAGTCTCCGACCTGCAGGGAGGCTAAGGCCCACGGTGTGGGGTCACACGCATCTCGATCTGAGTAGAAAACCCGGTCACTTTTATGCTGTTGAGTTGGATCCCACATTTTTTTTGTATTTCAAACCTTAGCATGTGATTCCTTTCAGAGCTGTTGGGCGTGATGGCATGACATCATCTAGTTATTTTGGTCTCAGTATTATAGAGACTGATGTTTGCATGGTCCATCAGACCATTGTATTTCCCAATTTTCATCGCTCTTCTTTCTTCTGGATGGGAAGAGACCAGCGGTTGTGAGTTAGATGGCTGTTCAGAAGCTAGTAAGACCCTAATCGCTGCTCATCATAGTGGGGTGTAAAACACTGTCGACATTGTGGGTGATGTCAAGCCAATTAACCTCGATGTCCCGAGACCATGATCCTGAGTCCCGTGCGCAAAGACTCATTTCTCCAAGTTATTTGGTTATGTCCAAGAAGTTTGTATAGCTTTTCCCCTGTGCGCCCCACCACACTGACAGGTAAATTTGCAGCATGGATAGGCACACACTTACAAATATTCTCGGTCAAGCCTGTGTGTTTTCATGGCTATATCCCCACTTCCTCTCCCATACCTGTTCAGCCCACATGTCTGTCCAAGTGTCTGTTTGTAGATGACCTATTGTAGAACTGTGTATTTAACAGTATTTGCCTCTGTTGCCTTCAACACTTTCAGACCTCCCAGTGTCTTCCACTGACTCCATTATTTTTCCCTAAAATGCACGTGTTTCAAACACTTTAGCATTAAGTGAAGGGGGCTGTTGAATCAGGAAACAGATTATAGAGAGAGAGATAGATAGATAGATAGATATGGAAATGCAGTGCTGTGTTTCATTCATGATCATCCATGAGAGAAAAGAATTGCATCTGCTGTCCATGCATGGAATAGAAATTTCTCTCAGTTCTGCCTTTATCCACAGAGGGGAGCAGGGGGTTTATCAATGGCCAGGTCTGAGTACAGAATAACCAAGCTCTGCCCACATGATGCTGGTTTTCATGCTTGTGGGTCACCCAGACATCTTGCTTTCTATTTAACTTTTCTCCTCGGTCCAGCCTTTGGATAAGTTCGGCCACAGAAGGAAGACTGGCGGGTAGAGGTAGGGAATAAGGAAGATGAAAGATTAGTTCTCAAGTTTTCTTTTCCTTCATCCCCAAGTTTTCTTCATAACGGTTGATGAGAAAAAGCTTCAAACAGGTTGGCCATGATATGGTTTCAAGAAATAGAGAGCCACCAAAATTTTCGGAAATTCAGAAAACCCAGCAAATTCCAGCACGGGCTCTTTCTCTTGGTACCTCTGCTGCCCTTCTCTCCATTCCTGTCCTCTTTTTCACAACAACCCTGCTTCTGCCCATCTGCTCCAGCCTCTTCTCGCCACCAACTTGCGTCCCCACCGTCTGTTTCATACAGCATGTGCCTTACCTCTTCATAGCAGTAGCTTTCTCGTGGTGCTTTCGCCAGTTCTGCAGCTAATGCAGCCTCTTGGCTCCCCCATCGCCAGTTCCTCTCAGAGGAGCCTGCGTGGTGTAGCGGGTTCCCCGTCGGGCTGCTAACCACGAGGTCAGCAGTTTGAAACCACTAGCTGCTCCTTGCGAGAAAGATACGATTCCCTGCTCCCCACGGTCTCAGAAACTCACTGGGGAAGTCTACTCTTTCCTAGAGGATCACGGTGAGTTGTAATCAACTGACGTTCGCGAGCTTGGTGAGACGTATCTGAAAATCCCATCATTTGAAGACAGGCTGCGTAGGCCCCAGGCTTGTCTGGAGGTCAGCAGCTCTGGGGCAGGTCGTCTGCCATGTCAGTGACTATAGCACCGGCCTCCACATCCGGCACTGGGAGTGAGACGTTTCCCTTAGAAGAAGGCGTGGGTGGACAAGCACTGAAAAGAAGCCGTGGAAGATGATAATCAGTTAAAATGAGTACATTGTGGTTTTTTAAAGGTAGCCGCAGGGGTTGTGCACTGCCCTCACTGTAGAGTAAGATGCGATAAATAGCTCCATGGTCCTTCCAGGACAAAATTCTTCGGCTGGGCTCCGAGGGGGGTGTTTCTGTTAGGAGATCCCATTTTGGCTGAGTTGTAGTAGCAGAGAGACTTTGGAGGGTACAATTAATTGGTTTGGGGCTGCCAGACAGATGATTTTGCTATCAAATTCAAGTCTGGCTGGATATTATCAGGAGGACTTTGTAGGCGACGGTGTGTTGATGTAATTACTGATACCGTAAGAAAATCAAAATAATGACCTGGGATAAAGCAATAATAGCTGAAACCTTGGCATGTAAAGCATACGGAGAACATGAAGCTGGTGCAGAACCACGCACATTTTGTTTTTTTATGCCAAGGCAACTCCGCAGCAACAACAATTACGACGTCCTGGAAAGATGGCAGGTCTTTGCAGGCAGGCAGAGACGGGTGACCTGCCATTGGCACCATAACACGGGGATGTAGTCTCCACAAGGCTATTGTGAAAATTCAATCTATGTGCAAAGTGCTTAGCCTACTACCGGACTTACACCGAGTCCTCAATAAATAATATTTGTTTGCAGCTACCCCCCTCGTCCTGGGACATCCTCCAGGACTTGTGCGACCTACACTTTACTAAGAAGAAGTTATTAAAATAAACGATGTGGAAACTTGGCAAAAACAATCTACATTCTAGTGAAGCGGTTGTTTACTCTTTAGTTACCTTTTGAAACCACCCAAAATGGCACGCACACATAAACCCCCAAATAAAAACCACCACCAAAAAACCACAGAGAGAAAGACCTCATTTTTAATGAAGCCATCCAACAGCCATGTTACTAGGTTTCTGAGCTACAAACAACAAGACGCAATTCTGGCCCACCTAAGTGGAAACACGATGATCTGATACGCTGAAGAGGTAGAGGGAGCTCCCTGGCTCCCTGGGAAGGTTGAGAATCAGGGTCCGAAAAATGACCAGGAATGAAGGGAGGGGGGAATGGAGTACCATAACCAAACCAGACTGGCTAGGCTACCTGGCAAGAAAATTGCTGCTGTGGAAGCCAGACTTACTTCACCGGCTGAAATTGTAAGAAGCCCTACGTCTATTTCTCTGAGAAAATCCTTGAGCCATGACCCTTGGTGACTCCTGAAGTCATTTTTAAATTAGACCACTGCTTAGATTAGCAAAGGATGTTTGACGTGGGCAGTGTGCTGTTTTAAGGAATCAGCTACAGGAGACCAAATTGTCAACAGTAACTGGAAAGCAGGCAGAGAACTGGAAATCAGTGAGTACTAATTCTTAGTCAATAGGGGCAAGATCCTCGGGGTAGAAATAGGAAGGGCAAAGATGACATCCCTGCTCAGAGGAGCCAATGCACAGAGAGGACCGCAGAGCCGGCCCCACCACAAGACACAACACCCCGTCACTGACCCACAGCACTGTGGGGACAGCACTGGGACGCAGTGTGGGAATGGTGCCCTGTCTGACACACACACACACTGGGGCTAAACATGACGTGAGCAGCAAGGGGAGCAAAGCAACGAAGTCCCTGAGGAATCCCCAAAATAGACTTCAGACACGGAAGGCAGGGCTTGGCACCTCATCAGACCCAATCAGAAAACATTCATAAGGGTCAGCAGACAGACCTGGAGCTACTCAGAAGCTTCTCCACCTCCTCCTCTTTCTTTTCTATGTCTACCTATATACCGAAGAGAAAACAATGGGAGTGATGGTTGGGGGTTGTGATAGTTGATTGTGCCAGCCTGGCCGATAAACACAAGTAGAATTAATTGAAGGGCGGAGAGACAAATGGCTCGGTGAGCCTCGCCTTGCTAGTTCTGTGCCTCAATTTAAAGGGTACACTACCTGTGGGATGCCTAGCCTATGGACTGTGTCGCTGTAAGTTAAGGTCCCTTTAAGCCCACACGATTGGAATGTTCATCTCTGGAGCTGAGGACCGACAGTTGGTGACCTGCCTTGCTGTTTGCTGCCTGGGTATATATAGCCCAGCTCTCTCTACAGAAGGGGACTGGCGGCTCTCAAGACTTAAAGGACTGCTAGTGTCTCACTGATTTATAATTTATAATTTAACTGTTCATTTCTTGTATTATCTATCTATCTGTATATAATTTAACGGTTCATTTCTTGTGTTATATATTTATATCTCTCTCTATATCTCTCTCTATATATATCTCATTACTAGCAATCTGGTTTTGTCTCTAGAGAACCTTGTCTAATACAGAGGTGGAGGCATGGAAGAGGAGGAGGTGGGGAAAAGGGAGTGGGGAGCCAACAATCCCAGCGAGAAGGGAACAGCAAGTGATCTAATGGATGGTGAGGAAGGCATAGAATGCCTGGTGGAGCTTGATCAAGTGGAATGTAGCTGAGTGGAATTACTGAGAGTCGAATGAAGATGGAGCATGAGAGTGGGACAGGAGGAAAGTAAAAGGAAATAGAGGAGAGAAGTATGAGGCAAAATACATTTATAGAGGTATAAATGAAGGAATGCATATATGTAAATATATTAATATATAATGATAGAGACATAGGTTTATGTACATATATTTATATATTAAATATTAAGATAGCAGATAGGCATTGGGCCACTATACAAGTCCTCCCTCAACCCAAGGACACTTTGTTCTAATAACCTGCCCTTCTGTGATGCTCACCTTCCCGACACAACCACTGAAGACAAAATGGCTGCATAAGTAAATGTGGTAAAGAAAGACAGTTGTACCTGGCTATTAAAAGATAGAGCATCTGGGGTCTTAAAGGTTTGAAGTTAAAGAAGTGACCATCTAGCAGGGAAGCAACAAAGCCCACATAGAAGAAGCACATCAGCCTGTATGATCATGAGGTGCCAACGGAAGTAGGTATCAGGCATCAGAAGACCCAAAACAAATAATCATATCAGTGCAAATGATGGGCGTTAGAGCGGAGACCCAAAGCCCATCTGTAGAAAATTAGGCATCCCTTCTCAGTAGGGTCACAAGGAAGGGACGAGTCAGCCAGGGTGCAATATAGTACTGATGAAACAACAACATTCCTCTAGTTCTTTAACCTCCCTGGCGGTCTAATTATATCAGTAATTTTGTGAAGGGACTTCTCTGCAGTGTAATCCTGAGTGTGTCTCGGGGTTACCGCTTCTGACAGTTAACCTTTACCCCGAGGCACACTCGGGATTACTGCCAGGGAGGTTAACGCTTCTTCCTCCCTGCCCCCCAACTATCAGGACCTCAGTTCAACCTTTCAAATCCAGCTAGACCAGAGCATGTACACTGGTCCAGGTAAGAGTTCTTATCACAAGGAATCCAGGACAGATAAACCAACCCCATCAGAAACACTAATGGGAGTAGCAATATCATGAGGGTCCTGGCAAGGTAGGAGGAGAAGGGGGAGGAAGAGGCAACTGATAGCAATGATCTATGTACAACCCCCTCAAAGTGTAACAACAGAAAAGTGGGTGAATGGAGGCAACGGACAGTTTAAGATTTGAAAATAGCATTACTTTTTAATTTATCAAGGGTTCATGAGGGTAGGAAGGTAGGGGAGGGAGGGAGAAAAGAGGAGCTGATACCAAGGGCTCAAATTGAAAAAAGGTGTTTTGAAAGGATAATGGCGACATATGTACAAATGTGCTTGATATAATTGATGTATGGGTTGTTTAAAGAGCTGTAAGAGGCCCCAATAAAAATTATTATTGAAAAACAAAAAAGGAAAGTTGATTGTTCCAGATGCTTTAAGGTTACAATTGAGCACCCTATCATTTGATCTTCCTTTGGAGCCATTTAAATTTATTCGAGTTTTTAATATTTTCTGTTTTCTTTTCCATTAAGTTTTATGTGTTTTACTTTGCTATTCTTGTTCGTTTTTTTTAGTTAATGTTTTTCTGTCTATGAAATCCAGGATAGGTAAATATATTATAGAGACTGGATTAATGGTTCCTTGCAGGTATGGCAGGAGAGTGAAAAATGAGTACAAGAATGAAGAACATTTTCTAACACTGATTGTGGTGATGATTGTACAATTCTTCGTGATGTGTTTGAACTGTTGAAACTATTGAGTTGTAAGATGTGAGGTATATGCCGGGAAAACTGTTGGAAATAAATAAATACTAAGGACAGCGACACAGGGTGAAGAATGTACCCGTGTTGCTGACTTGTACATGTAGAGACTGATGTGTGGGTGCAAAGTCTGCTGCGTAGATTTCCACCAAAAAAGAAGAGTGTCTGCTATACAGCTGCATGGTGGACATCCAGGGCTGCACCAGCACAACCACCAATACCAGACACTTCAGGAAACACTTCTAGGCTTAGACATTTCTAATATCGGCCACAACATCGATTGCTCTTGGCCCCTGATTCCCTGAATCTGTCATTCACTGTAGGCTCTATGGAAGCCGCGGTCGCCCTGAGGCAGGAGGAACTGGAGGCTGGGCAGAGCCTGGTTCTTGGATGACATTCATGAGATCCATAATCCTCCGTGGGCTGCCTTTCTCCAGACTGCCTATAAATAAATCATTATGATTTGGGCCACTCTTAAATGACTTGCTGCTTTGTTACTTAAAGCCAAATTCTTCCTAACTAATCTATTCTCCATAAATAGTTGGGGGCACCCTAGCACCCTAGCGTATTACTGCAGTTTCCCTTTTGCCTGTTTTCCTCAGCACGAAACGCCAACAACGGCCCATGGAAGTCTTTACTTCTGGTTCAGTGGGATTGGTGTTTTATCCACCTGGAAGATACCTCCTGGGATTCTAAGCTACCTGTAGCAGTGGAACCTTACGTTGTGGTGAAGAGAGGCAACAGTTTACAAGTAGACCAACAGGTGCAATAATAACCAGCTCTCACATTCTTGAGTGACAGGTGGTAACTAGTTTTCTGTTATAGAAGAAATGGTAGCCTGTATTGATCACTGACTCAGATTTCTTTACCCATGGTAACCTCATCTATTTCCTCGTGAGCCTCTGTAACTGGGACGTCAATGGACCCTGCTCTGTACTCGTAGGAAAGCATACACTAAGGGTTTGAAGCCCCGGCTCTCGAGCTAGAGGGTCTGAACATTCAAATTCCAGTTTTCCTTCAGACTGATTCACCAGAGGTCATTTATTAAACATTCCCACGTCAGTGGCCCCCTCTTGGAAATTGGCAAACGTGTGGGAATCATGTCATGTAATTATGGTAGTTAGATGCATTGGACACTAATGGCCGAAGACCACACAAGTTGTGGGATGGCATCAAGTGTGAAGAAAGCAAAAGGTCATTTAAGAGACAGGAAAGAGTGAAAAGATCAAAATGGATGTTAGAAGATGCTCTGAAACTTCCTCTTGGAGGCAGAGGAGCAGCTAACGTGAGTTGGATAAATAATGAACAGAGGATTGCGAATGGGGTGGAGATCATAAAGTATTATAATAGAAGGTGCAAACACCTAGAGTTAGAAAACGCAAGGGGAAGAATACACTTGCCATTTCTCAAGCTGCACTGAAGAAAAAATTCAAACCCCGAGTTGTAAAATTTCGGGATTTTATTGCTTTTATGGGGGAGGGAACATCAAAAGTAGAAGGAATGCACAGAGTCACTGTACCCAAAAGAATGGATCCCCGTTCCATCGTTTCAGGAGGGACCATATGACTAAGGACCAATGATACCGAAGGCAGAAATACAAGCTGCTCAAAATGATTTGTCACAACAAGGTTCCAGAAATTGATGGAATAATAATGGAGTTGCTTCAAGCAGACCCCAAATTGGAAGCCCTGACTCCATCTATGCTAAGAAATGTTGAAGCCAGCTAGCTGGCCAACTAACTAGAAGAGACTATATCAATGCCCATTCCAAGAAAATGTAATCCAACAGCATGTGGAAACAATCAAACCTTGCCATTACTGTCACGAGGATGCACCTGGAACAAGGGGTACCACTGCTGATTGTGGTAGTTACAGAACTCTTAGGGGCTCACATAGTGGCAGTGGTTAAGTATATATCATTGATTTGTTTGTTTATAGAGTAGTAAGTTTAAACAAGGCTGAGACATTTTGAATCGTATGTATTTTAATTTTATCCTACTAGGCCCAAATGTGATTTTACTATTGTCTTTGTTTTTAAAATTCTGTGTGGCTAAAGACTTGTATAAAAGTGTCAAGTTAGAAGGACACCAGCCTTTGGGATCATGAGGTGTTGACAGGATCAAGCATCAGGTATCAAAAGATCCCAAACAAACATTTATGTCGATGTGAAAGAGGGGAGTTGGAATGGAGACCCAAAGCCCATCTATAGACAATTGGACATTCCCCCACAGAAGGGCTACAAGGAAGGAATGAGTCAACCAGGGTGCAGCATAGCACCGATGAAACACACATCATTTCTCTAACTCCTGAATGCTTCCCCTCCCCCACTACCATGATCCAGCTCTGCCTTACAAATCCGGCTAAACTGGAGTGCACACACTGGTACATATTAGAGCTCTCGATACATGGGATTTGGGACAGATAAAACCCTCATGAACAGTAGTGGCAGTAGCAATATCATAAGGGGAGGAGGTGGGGGTGGGGTGGGGGAAAGGGAGAGAAAGGAGGAACCCATCACAAGGTTGGGTATGCAGCTCACCCCCCAGGGGGCTGAATAACAGAAATGTGGGTGAAGGGAGATAATGGGCAGTGTAAGACATGAAATAACAGCAACAATATGTAATTGATCAACGATTCATGAGAGTAGGGAGGTGGGGGGACGGAGGGGGAAAAAAAGAAGAGTTAATACCAAGGGCTCAAGTAGAAAAAAAATGTTTTAGAAATGTTGATGGAAACATCTGCACAAGTGTGCTTAACACAATTGAATGATGGATTGTCATAAAATTTGTAAGAGCTCCCCAATCAAATTATTTTTAAAAATAATAATTATGGAGCAGTTCTATGCTGTCCTATGGTACCACTATGAGTCAGAATAGAATTAGTGGCCGCGAATTTGGTTTTCTGGTTTAATGAAACAAAGAGAATAATATTACTGAGTAGGAGAAAGGGGAGTGCGGAGGGAGGGGGAAAATGAGGAGCCAATACTAGGGGCTCAAGTAGAAAGCAAATGTTTTGAGAATGATGAGGGAAAAATGTACAAAAGTGCTTGACACAATGAATGTATGTGTGGATTGTGATAAGAGTTGTACAAGCCCCCAATAAAATGATTTAATTAAAAAAATAATATTACTAAGAAAATTTCCCGATGGCTATTCACTGATTCAGAGACATATTCAAACACATTTTGTTTGGAATAAAATCCTATATAGAAGGACTGAAAAAATAATTGTCTCAAGTTGACAAGGGGTCATCTGTGGCAGTTATATAATCTCATGTCAACTTGAGGATAGTAAGAGTGAAGGGGTGGAGCATAGCCTGTCAATCACATCACAGCCTGATGCCTCATTGGGTGTGGTCTTCTCATAAGGATTCTGGGAACTTCCTCTCTTCCTTCTTGGAGGTGGGACACACTCACTGCTTCACCTTCCTGTTGCCAAGCCACTTGGACCCATGCTGATGGCAGCCAGAGCCCTGAGATGCTTCCACTGACACTGGATCCACAAGATTTTTCACTCACCAGCCTGTGATTTTCCTACATTCAGCATCATTACATGTGCTGTGTGAGTCTGAAGAGGAATTTATAGATTAGTATCAGACATATGGGGTAATATCAGACATATGGATTTGATCTGTTCTGGGCTGGGATGCTTGTTTGTTTAATAATTTTAATGGGGGCTCTTATAGCTCTTATAACATTCCATATATCACTTGTATCAAGCATATTTGTATATATGTTGCCACCATCATTTCCAAAGCATTTTCTGCTTGAGCCCTTGGTATAAGCTTCTCTTTTATCCCCTCTCACCCTTGTGAATCCTTGATCAATTATACATTGTTATTGTTATTTTGTATCTTACACTGTCCGTTGTCTCCCTTCACCCACATTTCTATTATTTGTTCCCTTTGAGCTGGGGCTGGGGGGGTGAGATGTTTTCTTAATGTGCAATTAAGATATAAAGTTCTCTTTTACACACATATGGGTGTCTCTGAATTTGTGTCTCTAGTCTACCTGGACCAACACACTGATTTTAGATGGGTCTTGGCTGGAAGCAGAGTATAGGAAAAAGATGTTTCCTTGTTTTTGTTCATTATCCAAAAATATTTGTGCCACTCATAAGAAATTTCCAGTAACATTTTGAAGACTTGAAATTCCAGAACCTTTCCTTGTGCTCATGTGGAACGTACACATAGACAAGAGGAGCAGTTTGAACAAAATGAGGAGCTACTACATGATTTAAAATCAGGAAGAGTGTGTGTCATGGTTCTATCCATTTCACCATACTATCCAGTCTTCATACCGAGCAATAATATGAGAAACTGAACTGTATGCAGAAGAATGTGGCATCAAGATCGGAGGAAGACTTGTTCACAATCTGTGATATGCAGGACACACCTTGTTTGTGGAAGAGAAGAAGACGTGAGGTACTTACTAATGAATATCAAATTATAGCCTCCAGTGGTAATTACACCCCATACACTAGGGAAGAATATCTCACAACTAGACCAATAGGTAAATGGAGAAAATGACAAATGGAGAAAGATCAAAGTTGTCAAGGATTCATTTTACTTGGATCCACAATCAAAGCCGATGGAAGCAGCAGTCAAGAAATCAAAATGCCTCCACCTAAGTTCTCCCTCAATGCAAGAACACTTTGTTCTATTAAATTGGCATTCCATGATGCTCACCTTCCTGATACAATCGCTGAAGACAAATAGGCACCTAAGCAAATGTGGTGAAGAAAGCTGATGGTGCCCAGCTATCAAAAGATATAGTGTCTGGGGTCTTAAAGGCCCAAAGACCATCTAGCAATCGACCATCTAGCTCAGAAGCAACCAAGCTCACAAGGAAGAAGCACACCAGCCTATGTGATCACGAGGTGTCAATGGTATCAGGCATCAAAGAAGAAAAAAATCATGTCATTGTGAATGGGGGAGAGTGCATAGTGGGGACCCAAAGCCCATATGTAGGCAAGTGGACATCCCCTTACAGAATGGTCACAGGGAGAGATGAGCCAGTCAGGGTGCAGTGTAGCAACAATGAAACATACAACTTTCCTCTAGTTCTCTAATGCTTCCTCCCCTCCACCCACTATCATGATCCCAGTTCTACCTTACAAATGTGGCTAGACCAGAGGATGTACACTGGTACAGATAGGAACTGGAAACACAGGGAATCCAGGACAGATGAACCCCTCAGGACCAGTGGTGAGAGTGGCGATACCAAGAGGGTGGAGGGGAGGTGGAGTAGAAAGGGGGAACTAATCACAAGGATCTACATATAAACCCCCACCCTGGGGGACAGACAACAGAAAATTGGGTGAAGGGAGACGTCAGACAGTGTAAGACATGACAAAATAATAATAATTTATAAATTATCAAGGGTTAGTGAAGGAGGGGTTATGTGGAGGGAGGGGGACAACGTGGAGCTGATACCAAGGGCTCAAGTAGAAAGAGAATATTTTGAGAATGATGATGGCAACAAAGTACAAATGTGCTTGACACAATGGATGTATGTATGTATTGTGATAAGAGTTGTATGAGCCCCCAATAAAATGATTAACCCCCCCCAAAAAAGGAAAGAAACCAAAAATGACATATTGCATTGGGTAAATTTCTAGCAAAAGACCTTTGTAAGGTGTCAAAGCAAGGGTGTTACTTTGAAGATTAAATTGTGATTGACTCAGCCACGATACTTTCAGTTGCTTCATATGCACGTGGAAACTGGATATTGAATAAGGAAGACAAAGGAATTGAGGAATTTGAATTAGGAACTGGGGAAAGAATACCAAGTGCTCCATGGACTTCTGAAGAACAGACAAATCCGCCCTGGAAGTAGAGCCAGGATGCTTTTCAGAAATAAGAATGACAAGAGTTTGTGTCTGTACTTTGGACAAGTTATCAGGACAAACCAGTCTGTGGAGAAGAACAACGTGATTGGTAAAGGAGAAAGAAGGTGAATGAAAAAAGGCAAAGCGCCTCACAAGGTGATTGTGAGAGCCACATCAACAATGGACATTGTGAGAACGGGGAGAGCAGGCATTGTTTCTGTTGGCTATAGCGTTTCTGTGAGTTCAGATGACTCCTGGTCAGGTTAACAATGAGAGCAATGCTGAGTAATCACAGGTGGTAATAACCAGGGAGCGGGAGAAGGATGGAGGGAAGTGCCTGATGCTGCTGTGCCTCCTCACCATAGTCAGTGATGGTTGCTCACTAAGCCTGTTGGACATGCCCAGGAGTCTCTGCAGAGGGGCAACCAACGACCAGCAGCAGCAGCACAGGCGATCTTGTCCGCCTGGTAATAAAAGTCTTTCTCTGCCAAGGCAGCTTTCTGATAACTATTCCCAAAGACACTGCTATTTGCACACGTCGAGACCATTTTTTTTAAAAGGATTTACCGCCTATCACTCTAAACGGTTTCCTTTTAAGCCATCCGATTTGTTCCCTTTAGTTCCTGACCATCCAACTCAATCACTGTCAACTACATATGACACCGAAGCATCCTGATCTCAGGCCACTGCTCCACACAGTAAAATAACCCTGTGTTCCTTTGAACCCTGCCCTCTGGAATGACTCCGCATTGTTCTTCAGAGCCATTTTCCGTGGGACTCACGCTACAGATGTCCACTTCCACTGATGTCACCATTTCAGGCAGAGCCCTCTCCAAGTGAGCTTTGCTTCCTCGGTGGCATCCATCAGAGTGGGCTGTGGACCGGTCTAGCCATGGAGAGAGCTCTGCTCCTGTGACGTATTATGTCCTTAGGGTCTGCTCTAGCTGCCCTTTAAGTTTACACTGTGCTGCCTGATGGCATGCCTCCCGTGCATGTGAAACTTGAACCCTGAATAAGGAAGACCGAAGAAGAATGGATGCATTTTGAATTAGGGTGCTAGCAAAGAATGTTGAAAGTACCGTGGACTTCCAAAAGAACAAAGCAACCTGTGTTGGAAGAAGTACAGCCAGAGTGGTCCTTAAGGGCAAAGAGGGCAAGGCTCTGTCTTACTGTCAGGAGAGACTAATCCTTGGAGAAGGACATCGTGTTTGGTGCAGGGGCATGGGGCGGGGCAGTGACAGAGAGGAAGGCCCTCCATGAGATGGACGGACACAGTGGCTGCAGCAATGGCCTCGGGCACAGGGACAACTTGGAATATGGTGCAGTTCCAGGCAGTGTTTTGTTCTGCTGTACATAGGGGCACTATGGGTCGGTACCGACTTGATGGCACCTAACGACAACCTGATGACACGGGGCTGCTGGCATGCTCAACTTTATGGCTACAGGAAGACCATCCCTCCCCACACCAAAATGAGCAAGTTGCTTGGTGAGCTCATAAATAAAAGCCCATCCATCTGCTGAAAGTATAATAATCCCTTATGTTATATGGAACAAGGATTGATCAATTTTTTCCATAAAGGTCTAGCTAGTGAATATTTTTGGCTAATAATCCTATTCACTGTTAGCATTGTGGGGTGAACATACCTTCAGACCATATAGAAGCATGGCTGTATTACTGTACAATGTTATCTACACACTCTGATATTCATACAATCTTGACATGACATTATTCCTTTTTTTAATCATTTAAAAATGTGAAAGCCATTCTTCGCTAAGGTCCATTCTTAGCCTGTGGGCTATCCAGGCTAGGTTCATCCTGTGGGCATCATCTGCCAATCCCTGGTACAGAATAATGCAGAAGGTTTCCTATGCTCAAGTGTGCCGCACTTGTTTCCGAAATGAGGTCAGTAGGGCAGGGATTATTAACCTTGTTTTGCCAAGAAGGAAACCAATCCCAGAAGGGGGTAGTTAATAAGAACTGAAGAGCAGGTCTCACCTGGTCTCTCCCGGTACAGTGTTCCCCAGGAGACACCTTCACAACACATGTTAGGGAAGCCCTCAGCTCCGGACTGTGTTGCCTGTGGAAGGGCACTTTGACTTGCAAAGCAGGCCCTCTAGTCACCAGGGGCTTGGTAGCATCTGCCAGTCTACCCGACACCCCAGGGCTCATTTCCCTGGGAGAAGGACTGAGAGAGAAGTCCATCAGGGAGCTCCCAGCAAGTCCCTGACACCCGAAACAACCGCCGGATAAAGGCCCACCCTTCTCCTCAGAGTGGTTTGAAGTTAGCTGGTGAATGTCTAGTCAATTTGATATTTGTAAATTCTTTAACCACCGCCTCTTACCCCCTCTAAAAGCAACAATAAACCCACTGCCATCCAATTGATTCGGACTCACCGTGATCCTACATGAAGTCTCCAAGGCTGCAAACTTTGACTGGGGGCAGATAGCGTCAACTTTCTCCTATCGAGGAGAGGCTGCTAAGGGTTGAACTTCCAACCATGAAGCTAGAAGTTTAATGCTTACCAACACCCGCTCCAGGGCTCTGTCGGTGGTTGAAGGGTCCATCGAGTGGGTGCCGGCTCACGGCAACACTGTGCACAATGGAATGAACCGCTGCCTTCCCGAGTCATCTTCACAACGGGTATGCGTGAGCCCAGTGTTGCAGCCACTGGGTCAATCCATCTCCTTGAAGATCTTTCTCCTTTTCACTGGCCCTCTCTAACCACGCGGCACCTTTCCATCCTAGCAACACGCCCAAAGGACATGAGATGCAGTCTCACCATCCTTTGGTACTACTTACAAAGACCAAGTGTCCTCCTTTCTCAGACTTGGAAAGAAACACTCCACCCATTCGTTAGCTGGGGATGTGGGAATTTTGAGCACCGACTTGGTGCCATGGAGCATCCTGGATCTCAAAGAAAACATCCCCTGACCTACTGGCTCTCATTAGCACCAGTTTTCTTTTTTTTTTTTTCCAGCCTTCGTTATCGAATACATTCCCCAAGGGGCTTTAAATCTTTTTTCCTCAACTGTCCGCCTTCCCTTTTAGGGTGCCTCAGCCCAGGAGGGTGGACGGCCGTGGCCTGGGTGCCCTGGGTGCCCTGTGACGGCCCAGCTACCCTGCTCTGGCAATTAGTGCTCGCTTCCTCCAAAGAGAGGGCCTCTCGACCCCCAAGGGCTGCAGTTGGCTGTGGGCATTCAATAATTAATTACTGTGATTTTTCCCCTCCTCCAACCCTTTATTAATTCTATCAGACAGCTGCTTCACTTAAAATTTGACTGGGATTTTGAAATGCTCATACTTGCTTCCCAGAACACAAGTTGTAAGCACACATCAACGTACCACTGAAGGTCATGCTTTACACGGAGATGTCCACTGGGGGTCTGTACTCACTGGTACCCCTGACTGGAAACAGGGTGAGAAACCCTGTAGCTGGGGGAAGAAAATGCACAAGGCTGTCACGGTCCTCTGGCACCAATTTGAGAAAGGGCAGTGTGTTGTCCACACGTGGTCTACTCAACTTTTCTCACACCTACTTTCACTCGCCTGGGGCTCTCAGGTGTCTGTTGGGGGAGCTGGAAGTCCTGCTGTCCTGGCATGCCTGTGGACACAGCCTGGAGGGCCACACAAGCCCATTGTGATACAGCTTGCTCTTCATGTGCACATAATTTACTTTTCCCCTAACCTAGGGCAAATTCCAGGTTTCCATCTCGGTCCCATCAATATCAGGAGACAGGAGGCAATAAACCAGAATGAAGTGGGTTACCAGTTGAGTTGCTAACCACAAGGCCAGCAGTTCTAAACTACCAGTTGCTCTTTGGGAGAAAAATGAGGCTTTCTATTCCCACACACAGTTACCATCTCGTAAACCCACAGGGTCATTGCACTCTGTCCTCTAGAGCCACGATGAGTAGGAATCAATGCATTGGCACTGAGAAGACTGCTCAAAGGAGCCCTGGTGGTGCTGCGAATTAAGCATCAACCAGCTCTCAGCAAGGATGGTGGTTCAAACCCACCAGTTCCTCTTCAGGAAAGAGATGAGGCTGTGTGTTTCTGCCAAGATTTATAGCCTTGGAAACCTTAAGGAGGAGTTCTAATCTGTCCTGTGGGGTCACTACGAAAATGGCAGTGGGTAAGAGTCCTCAAGGTTTACAACCCAGCTCCACCAATGACAAGCTAAACAACTTGAATCAGACATTAACAATTAATGAACCTCAATTTCCTCATCTACAAAATGGATGTGACAAAAGGAGTTAGGTGACGAAGTATGATAATTCATCCAGATTATGAATCAAAGAGCTGTTGGGCATATAAGAAATGCTCATTAAAGTATGGCTAAAATAATTGAGTTTCCAAAACTACTACTGCTATTAGCATTTATTACAATTTGTTATGATGATGATTGTTACTATGGGCAGACAGCCTTATGCAGTAGTCAGTCAATACAGAGGTTTGCAGTTCAGATAAACTCTATCTACCTTTACTAGTTCTACAATAGCCTACCAGCGAACTTCTCGCAGTAATTTTATCCTACCAAAAATTCACAGAGTTGCGGGTGTAGAATGAGCACTAAGACATGCATGTAAGAAACCGCACGCCCAGGCATCAAAGACCCAGAACAAAAAATCATGTCATTGTGAACGAGGGGGAGTACAGAGTGGAGACCCAAAGCCCATCTGTAGACAATGGACATCCATTTACAGACGGGTCACAAGAAAGAGACGAGCCAGTCTGGGTGCAGTATAGCACCATTGAAACATACAACTTTCCTCTAGTTCTTTACTGCTTCCTTCCCACCCCCACTATCCTGACTCCAAATCTGCTTTACAAATGTGACTAGACCAGAGCATGTACACTGGTACAGATAAAAGCTGGAAACACAGGGAATCTAAGCCAGATAACCCCCTTAGGACTAATATTGAGAATAGCGATACCAGGAGGGGAAGGGGAAGGTTGGGGGAGAAAAGGGGGACTGATCACAATGATCTACATATAACCCCTCCCAGGGGATAAACAATAGAAAAGTGGATGAAGGGAGACATTGGTCAGTAAAAAAATAATAATTTATAAATTATGAAAGGTTCAGGAGGGAAGGAGGGTGGGGGAGGAAAGGAAAAAATATTTTTAAAAATGAGGAGCTAATACGAAGGCTCAAGTAGACAGAAAATGTTTTGAAATGATGATGGCAACATATGTACAAATGTGTTTGACAATGGATGAATGTATGGATTGTGATAAGAACTGTACGATCCCCCAACAAAATGATTTAAAAAAAAAAAAAGAAAAATCACATACCTGATAGATAGTAATTGTTTTACAAATGTTGATGATGACATTGATCAAGTAAAAACCTCCTGGCTGTGGCTATCCCAGGGGAGTAGAATGTTTCATCTTTCTCCCAAGGAGTGACTGGTGGGTTTGAACCACAGACCTTGTGGTTAGCAGCCCAATGCTAGCCCAATATGCCATGTGTTCTTCAATGTGGAAGGGAGCAGGGATTTGTGTTTAGATGTGTCAGATCCACAATCCATTTGAGCAAGAAAGCATCAGTGATAATTCAACCAACACATGCTTTCTAAGGGTGAGTGTGCCAGCCAATTTGAGACCTAGAGTTCAAACTTTTCCAACCATGAGAGAAAACGAAGATCCTGAGATAAACTGAAATGAAATATGCGGAGATCAACGTTGGACATATGAGTATAGTGGTACAAAGACTGAAAACTTTGGAAGCAGTGGGAAAAAGTACTAGAAATTATGTAGTCGTACTCTCTCCTCTTATAAGGAGAAAACTGTGGTCTAGGAAAGACCATCCAACAATAATTGCAGCAATACACTGAAAGGGAACAGCTAGAGGGTTCAGGCTGGATTCAGAAGAGCATGTGGAACATGGGATATCATTGCTGATGTCAGATCGATTTGGGATCAAAGCAGAGAATACCAGAAAGATGTCGTGGTGTCAACTTGAGGGTATTAAGAGTGAATGGGTGGAGTCTTGCCTGTCAATCAGGTCACAGCCTGATGATGCCTCCTGGTGGGGTGTCCTTCTGATGAGGATTCTGGGAACTTCCTTCCTCCCTGGAGGCAGGACACACTCTCTCTCTGCTTCACCTTTCTATTGAGGATCCACACTCAGAGAACTAAAGGAGGCACGTGGAGATTGCCCCAGTGCTGAGATGCTTCCACTGCCACTGGATCCACAAGACTTTTCACCCACTGAACCGTGTTCTTGCATTTTGCATCATTGCCTGTGGCTGAGTGAGTCTGAAGGGGAATTTATGGGCTAGTATTGGACACATGGGCTAATATTGGACTTTTGGATTTGATCTGCACTGGACTGGGATGTTTTTCAATATACAATTGTTCTTTGATATAAAACTCTATCTTACACACATATGAGTGTCCCTGGATTTGTTTCCTTAGTCATCCTGGACTAACACAGCTGTTTACTTGTCTATTGTTGACTATGCAAAGTCTTTTGACTGTATGGATGATAATAAACTGTGGATAGCCTTTAGGAGAATGAGAATTGTGGAACATTTCATTGTGCTCATTTAGAACTCGTACATGGATCTAGAGGCAGTTGTGCAAATGGAACAAGGGAACACTACATGGTTTAATATCAGGAATGGTGTGAGACAGGGTTGTATCCACTCATCAAGCTTATTCAATCTATATGCTGAGAAAGCATCTGAGAAGCTGGGTTACATAAAGAAAAACACAGGATCAGGATTAGAGGACCGCCTATTATCAATCTGTGGTATGCAGATGACATAACCCCACTTGCTGAAAAGGAGGAGGAGCTAAAGCACTTGCTGATGAAAATTAAGGATTGCGGCCTTCAGTATGGATTACAACTCAATGTAAGGAAGACCCAAATCCTCACAACTGGACCAATAGGTAACATCATGACAAATGGAGAAAAGGTTGACGTTGTCAAGAATTTTATCTTACCTGTATCCACAATCAATGCTCATGGAAACAGCAGTCAAGAGATCAAAAGACATATTGCATTAGGTAAATCTGCTGCATAAGACCTCGTTTGAGTATTGAAGAGCAAGGATGTCACTTGGAGGAGAAGGTGCGCCTGACCGAAGCCATGGTATTCTCCATCGCATCTCCATTGCATGTAAAGTTCACAATGAGTAAAGAAGACCAATCATCAGTAGAACAATGGATGCATTTGAGTTGTGGTGCTGGAGAAGAATATTGAAAGTACCCTGGGTTGCTAAATAGACAAACTGATCTCTATTAGAAGAAGTAAGACCAGAGTGGTCCTTAGAGGCAAGGGTGGCAAGACTTTGACTTACATACGTTGGCCATACTGTCAGGACAGACCAGTCCCTGGAGAAGGACATCATCATGTTCAACAATGAGGAAGGGTGGTGAAAAGAGGAAGGCCCTTAAGGAGATGGGTAGAACCAATGGCTGCATCAGTGGACTCAGGCACAGGAACCATTGTGAGGATGGTGCAGGATCAGGCGGTGTTTTGCTCCGTTGTTCATAGGGTCACTACTGAGCCAACTGTCAGAGCCAATTCAATGACACCTAACACCAACAGCAGGAAAGTAAAATGATTTGCTCAACATTTGAATCAGGTACTAAATAACTGGTCAATCAGTTGTGATTTGAAAGATGAACAAACAGGGTAATTTATTTTGTATTTCTATATTGACCTCACTGTTGACAAATTGATGTGGCTGTAGGTGTTTGTTTAAGACTATCTTACGTGTCAACTGACAACTGACAACAATCAGTTATTAGAACTTTCAGAATATCTGAATGATCGGTCTGATACTCATTTGCATAACATGCTTCAATGGTACCCAAATTATAAGAAAGGAAAAATTCTTACTGAGAGCAGCGGTGGTTCAGAGGGAGACTTCTCACCTTCCTTGTGGGGGCGTCCAGGATTGATTCCTGGCCAACACATCTCAGGTGCCAGCCATCACTCATCTGTCAGTGGAGGCTTGTCTGTTGCTATGATGCTGAACAGGTATCAGTGGAGCTTCTAGACTAAGACAGACTAGGAAGAAAGGCCCAGTGATGTACTTCTAAAACCAGACAGTGAAAGCCTGATGGATCACAGCTGCTAATGCTATTGTGCATGAGTTACCGTAGATTGAGGGTCAAAGCCAAGGCAGCCGACAACAAAAGCCATTAAATGCCAGTCATTCTTGCATCAATTGTCTCTTATAAATGGAAGGGACTCTCTTCATCAGCCTTCAGTGCAGGAAAAGAACACCCCCCCCCCCCCCGCCGGCTAGCTAAGACAGAAAAGGAACTGGTTTCTACAAGAGAATTTTAAGAAAAATAAATGAGCAGGCATCTAGGAATGGCTCCCAAAATACCATCATGGAGCTACTCTAGTAAGAGGATGGCTCCCTCTGCTACAGTCGGGGAACTAGGAGTCCAGAAGAAGTCAAGCCTTCTGCAGCCTCTGAGATCACGCCACCAAAGCCATGCATCCAGGACACCACTTTCCCACAGGGCCTATGGGCCCAGAGCCACGCTGCCACTGCCAGGTTCATATCAACAAAGGTGCTGCCCATTAAGCTATGGCCTAACCTCTTACTTGGTTCAGTTTCAGATTCAGTTCTCAAAGTACATATTGGATTCCCTGAAGCTAAATCACATCCAGAACCTTAGCTGAAAGGACGTCTGATAAGTCTGATAAGTACGTGTTCTGCTTTGTAAGCTTCTACAGAACAGGATGTCCCATCAGGTGGAGGTTGTAACAAATACAGAACAGCCCGAGAGGTTTTCAACAGAGGACAGGGCTGCGCACCGGCCAGAGGAGGGCCGGGCGGCACAGAGGCCCCTCCTGTCGGTCCCGGGTATTTCTGCACCAAGATGAGAGGTTGGAGATGGAGGCGTGGAACAGAGACAGAATTTAGCCAGGAATGTTAAGTTGAGAAGGATTTTATTGAGGCAGGGAAAAAACTCCCGGGGAGGAAGGGAGAGCAGAGAAAGGGATGCGGGCATCTTGAGCCCCTGGGCAAGTTCTGGGACCCAACAAGTTACGTCAGGGAAATCGCTCCTGGCAGTGAGGCAGTGGGACACATATAGGGCTTCAGCCAAGGACGGATGAACTGGTAAGGGGAAGGAGGGCCTTCTGGTGCAGCAGTTGCCGGGTCTGAGTCAGGATGTGGTCTGGAGTAAATCATCCTGGAACGCTGAGGGAAGGGGCTGTACAGACCAGGTCGGAGAGATAAGCTCCTTGGAACACTGAAGGCAGGGACTGCACAGTCCAGCTCTGGCCTGGCGAGGTGGGGGAAGGGGCCGCACAGTCCAGCAGGCTATCTTTCGTGAGAGCTGGGGAAGCAGCTGCTGCATGGTTCGAAACTGGCCCAAACGCAGCCAAATTACCATAGCTACTGCAATTAAACACTAGATATAATTTTATGTCTATAAATCAGTAATTCAAGAAGTTGAATAATTTACCCACGGTCATGTGCCAGTTAATAAAAATCAGAGATTCAATTGACCCCCCAGTGGCAATGCTGGGTATGCTTATGTCCTTAGTAGCATATTTGTCACAGCACTATGACGCACAGTTGTCGCCTCACCCCTTGATGAGGAGTTTCTTCAAGCCAAAGACATGTTGTGGGTGATTCTTACACTAAGGGTCTCCCAAGGGAGCCCTGGTGACAAAATGGTTAAATGCTTGACTGCTAGATACAAAGTCAGAGGTTCAAACCCTCCAGCTGCTCCAAGGGAGAAGCCACGTGATCATCTGTCCATAATGGCCAGTTCTACTCTTCCCTATAGGGTTGACGTAACTCCACAGCACACAGCCACAATCACAACAAGAACCCTCCAGCTATTCATACTCTTCAGTCATCCCTTCCCTGTGTCTGATTGAGTCTGGCCTCAGTCATGTGATTGACTTTGGCCAATAAGATGTCACAAACTTGATGCACGTGTGACAGGTGTTTGCACATGGGAACACGGTCACTGTGTAAGAAAGCCCAGGCCAGCCAACTTGAGATATAGGGACAGAGAGCCAGGCTCCCCAGCTCTCCAGCTGTGTCCAGCCCCCTAAGACCTTCCAGTGAATGCAGCACCACAAGTGAGCCCAGGGACAGTGGCACTGCCCCACCATCTCCAAGAATCATGAAATAATTAATAGCTGTTTTCAGTCTCTACATTTTGGGGCTGTTTGTTAGGCAATCATAAATCATTGAAGCACATGTCTTATTTACCATTGTATCCACATATTCACTTATTTTTTTATTCAGTAAATATTTCATTAATACCTACAAGATCACTGGTTGGGAAAAAGATGAGGCTGTAAAGAGTTACAGTCTCAGAAACCCAAAGAAGCAATTCTACCCTGTCCTACAGCGTCACTATGAGTCGGCACCGACTGGTGCCAGTGGGTTTGCCATTACAAGTGGGGCCCTGCTGGCACAGTGGTTAAAACACTAATGGAAAGGTCAGTGGTTTGAACCCTCTAGTCATTCCTCAAAAAAAAGATGTGGCCGTCGGCTTCTGTAAAGAGTTATAGCCTTGGGAACCTATGGGACAGTTCTACTCTCAGTTCCGTAGGGTTGTCATAAATCAGAATTAATGCAATAGCAGCAGGCCACCGCCTGCCTGTCAGCTTGCAATACTGTGGTAGCATGCTGCTGCCACGATGCCTAAAGCAATGCGCTGGTATTTCAAATACCAGCAGGACCATAGGTGGGTTTCAGCAGAGCTTCCCGACTACGACAGACTAGGAAATGCAGACTGGCAATCTGCTTCTAAAGTTAGCCTATGAAAATCCTTTGGATCACAAGAGAATGTTGTGCAAGATAGTGCTGGCAGATGAGCCCTCCTAGATTGGAAGGCACAGCCCAAGAACTACCACGATGCCCTCACTCAAACAAACCAGGGATCAGGGCGGTGGTGGGGACCTGGCAGCGCTGTTTGCTGACCATGAGTTAGAGCAGGCTCCACAGTAACCATCATCCGCAAACATCGCAGCTACTGTGGTAGGTAAGCACTGGGGGCGGGAGAAGAACAAGGTCAGGTCCTATCACGGCCACTGTGGTAGGTAGGCACTGCTGGGCGGGAGAAGAACAAGGTCAGGTCCTATCACGGCCACTGTGGTAGGTAAGCACTGGGGGTGGGAGAAGAATAAGGTCAGGTCCTATCACGGCCACTGTGGTAGGTAAGCACTGGGGGTGGGAGAAGAATAAGGTCAGGTCCTATCACGGACACTGTGGTAGGTAAGCACTGGGGGTGGGAGAAGAATAAGGTCAGGTCCTATCATGGCCACTGTGGTAGGTAAGCACTGGGGGTGGGAGAAGAATAAGGTCAGGTCCTCCTTCTGGAGAAGCATCCGGTAGAGGTGTGTCATCATGGACTCATGAGGTTTGAACTGTCCAAATGGGAAACACTGGGGCTTACGGAATGGGACTCAACTGGGAAGGGAGGGCCAGCAAAACCCCAGCAACTAATACACGTGTTTCCCATGGTTGTCCCTAAGGGGACAGAGACGAAGCCTCCTTCTCCCATAAGCAGTTACAGTCTCAGAAACTGGCCCAGCAAGTTCTACCCTGTCGCACAGTCGCCCTGTCAATGGCAGTGCGTCTGGTTTGGGTCATGCACAAGAGAGTTCAGCAATTCGGCCAATTCATGCAGAGATTGGGATTCACACCATTTCTCCTGGATCTCCCTTGAGGGCTCGTTACTCACAGTGGTTTCTTTTCAGAGGTATTGTTCTTTGGTTGGTTTTGCGGTCGAAGCAAATATATGCTCGCCAATGAGAACTCAAGGCTCCAGTTAGGCTTTCGGCAGATCTGGTTTTCCATAACAAATTGGCCTAATTTTCCACCCAGTAATTCTTTAAAATTTAAAACTGAAGTAGATGACTACACCTGTGTTTCAGACTCAACCTGCACTCCCTTGGGTTTTCAATGGTGGGGCTGTCACGTTAGACTTTGGCGGCTAAATGAAAAGTCATGTGTTCAAACCCACCAGCTGCTCCTCGGGAGAAAGATGAGGCTGTCTGTTGCATAATGATTTGCAGGCTCCAAAACCCTATAAAGTCACTGTGAGTAGAAATCAACTTGGTGGCAGTTAGCCTGGGCTCTCTCAGAACCTTTGGGAAGCAGTTGTTCCAGGACACATCTGGGAGCAAACGGCCGACTTTTGATTGGTGGCCAAACACCGAACTGTTTGCGTCTCCTGAGGGAAAATATGCAAACATTAACCGGAAAGATACATGTACAGAGCAAGACTCAAAAAAACAAACATGGAAATAACATTTGGGACTTCTCTTACTTAACCCTGGATTGTTTTCAGTCACTGGGCAATCCAACGGTTTCTTCCCATCAAAGCACAACTGATGGGGTGCAAGTGAACAAGAGGGGTCAGGGAGCATCAAAACCAGAAAAACTGTGCGTTGAGACAAGCGCCCAGGCATAATCATGAGCCCTTATTTTAGTTAAAATCCAGTTTTATACATACAAACGAGGCCAGCAGTCTCCAAGAAAGTCCTCACACAGGCAATGCAGTTTTAATTAGTTGAGTTTGGAGACTAATTAATATGCAAATGAAGAGCTTACCAATATTAATCATCTGTTTTACTAGGCGGCTTTTACTAAAGAGTTTCTAACGAGTTTGCAAATTAAGTTTCTTTGACATTAAAAATCAGCTAACCGCCTGCCTGAGAATAATCTCTTCTAACTCGGGGGCTGGAAGCCATGGATTCTTTTTCTATTTTTTTTTTGGATGCAACACAACGATGTTTAAAACCAATTCCCATGTTGGCAAGCATGGCGCAGAGTTCTGCATCAACCCTTCCCAGGCTTTAATTGAAACCATTTCGACTAAAGAGACACGAGAAAGCAGTTGGAACACAAGACAAATAGGAGTCGTGATGAATTTTGGTTTTCGCTTACATTTATTTTGTCCTTGTTTTCAGATTTTATTGTGCTCTAGGTAAAGGTGCACACAGCACGTGAGAGTTCCATGGAGCGGTGATAAGTACAAATTGTTGTGTGACATGGGCGACACCTCTCACGGTGTGTCATTCTTGTCCTTTCCTTTCTGTTTGTTCTGTTTTCATTGATCTAGCTTCCTTCCCCCTCTTGGCTTTGGGGTAAATATTGCAAGGATTTCCTGTGGTCACATTCATTTTAGGATTTGTTTTCACTCATTTTGTGAAACAGGGCATGGGTTTGGGCCTAATTGTCTTAATCACATTGAAAACCAATTAACACCTTTTTAGCCCAGAACACAGAACCATCACCTTGGAGTTCCCTACTTCCAGGAAGAATGTCAGGGGGAAATTTCACTGAGGGGACAGAATGGACTGGACGCACATTTGTGCTCCACTTCTGCCTCACCAAAGGAAACCCGTGATAACCAAGAAGGAAACGCTTCTTCTCCCATGACATTCTTATGGAGATTCTCGGGAGAACTTTGAAATCAGACCCTTCTCACTTAGTCCACAGCCTGTTTCTTCTCCACTTCTGTGTCTTTCCTCCACCTTTGGTGTGGCAGTCAGCTGCAAACGATGACAGCTTAAACCAGAGTTGGGATGGATGACGTCCTCCTTCATTCATCAGTCTCTTCAATAAATACTCATCAACGGAGTTGAACCAAGGGGCTGAAACCCTCCCAGGGCATCGAGCACTCGGGAGAGGCACAGATCTGTAAGCCCCAACCTCACAGGACTTACAGCCGACAAGGACATAAGATCTGCGCTCCATAAGCCCGGGTGAAGAATTCGGGGGAGCAAAGCAATGAGGACTATGTTCACTGCCAACCACTAAGTAGCTTGGGAAAACATTCCTGCCTCAGTTTCTTTCTTGAGTTCATGGGTGGTACAAACAGTTAATGTCCTTGGGCGGGGCCTCAGAACCCAAGAGCTGTCTGCCTCCTTCAAACCAGCCATTGAAAAGCACGGTTGCGATTGGACGTACCATGGGTGCGCTTGGACGTGCCATGAGTGCGCTTGGACGTGCCATGGGTGCGCTTGGACGTGCAATGGGTGCACTTGGACGTGCCATGGGTGCGCTTGGACGTGCCATGGGTGCGCTTGGACGTGCCATGGGTGCGCTTGGACGTGCCATGGGTGCGCTTGGACGTGCCACGGCTGGGATCGACTCCAGGCACTTGGACATCTTAGTAAGGTGCGACAGAGACACAGATATGCAGGTAATTTATGACTTTTTCGTTTTTGTAAGTTTCAACTGACTAATGATGCAAACCCTGGAGAAGGTCCCACCTCAGAGAGGGACCTGTTGGCCGCCTGGGAAGGTGCTCGCATGCTGACCAGCCCTGAACGGTGTCCAGTCCTGGAGCTCTGGACGGTAATTTCCAGCCTTGGTGATAAGCTTTGCTTCTCTGAAGACTGATTTCTTTGGGTCAGGGCCTATGCTAAATGCCATGGCTGGTGGAAAACGTTGCTGGGCTCAGATTCATTGAAATTCATGGCAAAAAAAGAAAGAAAGTCCTTAATCAAAGGCACATGATAGATTTTGCAAAGAAATAACGGCCAGAAAATTAATCCAAATTCGCTGTGCTTTGGGCTTCTGCTTGAGCGCGACTTGGCGGCCGGTCTGGGCGCGAGTGCTGGGAGTTGCAGGAGTGGAAAATGGAAATGGCTCATCCGCACCTGCCATTTCTCCAGAGAATTAGCTCATTCTCTCCCACGACCACACAGAGACGGTCTACTTTCAGAGAAAGGCTGCAGGCCGCCCACTCCTCGATGCTCGAGTTCCGGAGCCTGGTCAAGTCACTGCCATTGAAACTGTGTGAATGTTGTCAGTTATTTTTGTGTAGTTTCTGATTCATAGGATGCCAGGAGGCAGAACAGAACTGCCCCTCACCCCCACTCCCCCTGTCCTGCAGGGTTCCCAGGCTGTGATCACTGTGGGGAAGGAGAGTTTTGGCTAAGGCCTGGAGTGCTAGCAGTGGTTGGGACCCACCAGGGGCTCTATGGGCGAAATGTGGAATTCTGCTTCCACGATGGGGCACGGGTGCTCCGTCCTGAAGTCTCTGGGGAGTGGCGCCAGGGCTCCTTGAAACTGTACTAGAAGGTTTTTTCCTGTTTGGTTTTCTTCCCATTTCCACCTGTTTATTTTTACTATATCCCTAGGAGGTTAACAGTGGCTACTGAGGTTTAACTCAAGAGAAACTAGACTGTAAGACTCTTGAGGGTTGGGGTCAGGCCCCAATTATGGTTCTGTTCCCTAGCCATAGGGATTTGGCTAACCTGTACTGATTCCTAGCCTATACCGATTCAACTAACACGTCTAAGTATGGACTCTTTCTTTTCTCCACCGCCAGGCATAATTTCTCTCGGTTCCTTCATGTTTGCTGGTGAAAATGTTGACGTTGTTGTTGTCGGGTGCAATCAGCCCCATGCGCAGCAGCATGAGCTACTGCCGGGTCCTGCGCCGTCCTCTCTCCCGCCCTGTGCTTGAGCTCACTGTTGCAGCTGCTGTGTCCATCCATCTCGTTGAGGGGCTTCCTCCTTCTCACTGACCGTCTATTTTATCAAGCACGATGTCCTTCTCCAGGGACTGCTCTCTCCTGACAACACGTCCAAAGTGTGTAAGATGAAGGCACTCCATCCCTGCCTCCAAGGAGCACTCTGGCAGTACTTCTTCGAAGACAAATCAGTTTGTCCTTTCGATATCCTTGGTATTTAAATATTCTTTACCAGCATCACAGTTCAAATGCATCATTTTTTCTTCCGTCTTCCTTATTCAATGTCCAACTCTTACACGCATATGAGGCAATTAAATGTACCAATGTTGGGTCAGGCACACCACAGTTCTTAAGGTAACATCCTTGCTTTTCAACACTTTCTCCTGAAGCACATTTACCAAATGCAATGTGTCCTTTGATGTCTTGATTGCTGCTTCCATGAGCATTGGTTGTGGAGCCAAGCAAGGCAGACTCCTTGATGTCTTCAATCTTTTCTTCATTTATCTTGATGTTTCCTAGTGGTCCAGCAGTGAGGATCTTCTTTTTAAAAATAGTTTTATTGAGCTATAATCCACACATACAATTCAGTAGTTAAATAATATTAAGGGGATTTTTAGAACATTTTCTTCTTCTTGAACTCATTGCTGTTCACTCTCCATTTCCTCCAACCTCCTCTTCCATATCCCTAGGAAACTGCTAGTCCGTTACTATCTCTATAGATTTACCAATTCTGAATCCCCTATATAGAAAAACATACACAACAAAGACAAAAAACAACAACAGACCCCCCAAGCAATGGTCAAATAAAAATAAACCTCAATCTGAAAGAAAGCAGAAAATATTTAAAAACTGGAGCAAACTTAAAAAGGGGTTAAAAGGGAGATCAAATGGTAAGGTATTACATGTTTGCCTATCTGCCAAAATCCACTTGACAATGGGTCAGATCCCTATCTGACCATAAGGCTGTTCCCCGCCCTGGACTAAGGGGATTCCCCAAAGATTCATTCCCCGTAGGGACCTTGCAAATGGATTTTGGGCTTCCACGATCATCCACAGACTATGTAAGCTAGGTGTTCAGAATTTAAGTTCTAATATTGTTTTCGTTTCCAGATTCAGATTTTATTATTTACAATCCTGAGATCACACAGAGTGGTGTGCTTCTTTCATGTGGACTTAGCTGGCATTTCACTTAGATGGTTACTTGTTTTCAGACAAACCCTTAAGACCCCAGACCCTGTTCATTTTGCAAGCCAGGAATCATCTGATGTCTGCACCATGCTTTGCTCGGGCACCCATATCTTCAGTGATCTCCTCATGAGGGTGAGCAGCAAGAAGAGTCTTGTCGTAAGAACTACTTGCACGTAGATTGGCGCTATGATTAAGTGTTAACTCAAAATCCAATCATATATCTATGGTTTCTATATACACGGTTTATATATTGATCTTGGTTCACTTTAGAGACTTCATTATCATTTTCTGGAGTACACTGTAGATCATGTACTACGGGGCATAAGGGAATTGTATCGACAGTATCATGAATTCAGTCAATGGTATATAATTTAAAACACTGCTGAGAAAATGAAAGCATACCTGTATAGGACAACTTTTTATACCACAATACATGACTTGTTGATTTCCACCGTTTCAAAACTTTAGGAACTGTCCACTAATTACACAATGAGGGTTGGGATAGGGCAAAACGTTCAATAACACTCACTTACAGCAGCAGAACCAGGCCTGCCAGACGAACACATCTTTAAATGTAAAGAGAGCCTGAAAATAGTAAACAGATGGTGGTCCCTGGCTACCATACATTGGACATGCTCAAAGCAAGACATCCAAACCAAAGTCCAATGATCACCCACTCCGTAACCTTGGGATAGTAGTCATCTGCTTCTCCTCCCATTGGAGGCATTTCGACTTTAAGACTAAGGGAGTATTTCAGTTCCTTAAATATGCCACAGATGAGTTTAAGGTACAGTCTAGTTCACTTAGTGGGAGTTTTCAATTCAAATCCTTTTGGTGTGGCCTATGAAGGATGTTGTGCACCTCAAAAGATCAGTCTAAAGGCCCAGTTGTCTACAACACACAGCCTGGGTCACCAAGGGCTGGATATGATTGTGTTTCCCTGGCAGCTTTGGACTCTGATCCTTCCCTCTAGAAAAGCCTTGTCCAGTAGAACTTTCTGTAATGGTAGAAATCTATAAGTCTACCCTGTTCAATGCAGTCACCACTAGCCACATATGGTGAATGGTACCTAAAATGTGGACCTGGATTTAAAATTTCATTTAAATGAAATTTAGCCAAACAGACAGCACAGTTCCTGAAAACAACTTCTTCTGAAGGGGTGCCATGAATAGGAACGAATAAAGGATCACCCAGGGACAAGGATGCAGTTTTAACCTGCGAGCATGAATGGTCATAGGATTTACATAAATCAAGTGAATAAAAGTCCCAAGATGCTTTGTTCCCACTATTATAGCTGGCCCCTCAGGTAGTCTCTCCATTACCCAAATGTAACATGGAAGGAAAATAGTTGAAAGGACTGGGTGTTTTATCCGGTGACTTGTTCTTTTTTTTAATCATTTTATTGGGGGCTGGTACAACGCTTATCACAATCCATCCATCCATTGTGTCGAGCACATTTGTACATTTGTTGCCATCATCATTCTACTTGAGCCCTTGATGTCAGCTCCTCATTTTTCCCCTCCCTCCTCACTCCTCCCTCATGCACTCTTGATAATTTATGAATTATAATTATTTTATCATGTCTTACACTGCCCAATGTCTCCCTTCACCCACTTTTCTGTTGTCCGTCCCCCAGGGAGGGAGTTATATGTAGATTATTGTAATTGGTTCCCCCTTTCTACCACACCTTCCCTCCACCCTCCTGGTATTGTCACTCTCACCAGTGGTCCCGAGTTGGTTCACCTGCCCTGAATTCCCTGTGTTTCCAGTTCCTATCTGTAGCAGTTTACATCCTCCGGTCTAGCCCGATTTGTAAGGTAGAATTGGGATCATGATAGTGGGGGCGGGGGGGGTGGGCGAGAAGGAAACATTAAAGAACTAGAGGAAAGTTGTATGTTTCATTGTTGCTGCATTGCACCCTGACAGGCTCATCTCCTCCTCGTTACCCTTCCGTAAGGGGATGTCCAGCCTACAGATGGGCTTTGGGTCTCCACTCCGCACTCCCCCTCATTCACAGTGATATGATTTCTTGTTCTTTGATGCCTGATACCTGATCCCATTGAAACCTTGTGATCACACAGGCTGGTGTGCTTCTTCCTTGGGCAACTTGTTCTTAACTTAGATGCCAGAGCCTGTCCTTGACTCATGGTGACCTCACACACAATAGAACTAAATGCCGCCCGATGTCCTTCCTCCCATGGCTTTCTACGGACTCGTTTTTCACAAGTAGACCACCAGGCCACTCTTCCTACTCCACTTCGAACGGAAGTTCCACCCAAACCTCTTAAGCGTCATGGCATGACTCAAACTCCACTGATAACAGATAAAGGCAAGAGGTCCTTTGGCCAGGACAGAACACACGTGTCAACAACATGGAAGGCAAGGGTTTTATGGCTGCACCACCAGCACACCTTTCTAGATCAGCCAGGTGTTTCAAATACCAGAACTAGAGCATCACAGCCTTAGATTTCTCCAAGCCCTCTATCAGCAGTTTTAGGCACTGGACAGTGGTGCATTCTGATAATTGCCCAAGAAACTTAGGAGGTAAATATTCAGCTCTTCTGCTATTTATGAAAATGTGAGGCCTTAACTCAGTTGTCTGGACTAAGACTAAATATGTAAATCAATTTAATTAAGTGACCAGTTACACTCTTGGTGCTTTAAAAATTATTATGCATCTTTACATCCTACACTTAGCTTTTTAAAGAGTGCCCTCGCTGCCAACACGTTAATTGTGACTCGTAGTGACAGTACAGGACAGAGTAGAACTGCCCCTGTGGGTTTCAGAGACTGTGACTCTTTACAGGAGCAACCAGCTTTCTCCTCAGGAGTAGTTGGTGGGTTTGAACTGCTGACCTTGTGGCTAGCAGCACAAAGCACAATCCACCACACCACCAGGGAACCACGCCGTTGTTAGGTGTCCTGCTGTGGGTTCTGACCCACAGAGTCTCGATGCACAAGAGAATGCAATTCTGCCTGGCCTTGCACCTCCTCACAACTCTTCCTGAGCGTGAGCTCGGTGTTGCAGCTGCTGTGTCACCCGTCTCGCCGAGGGTCTTCCTCTTCCTGCAGCCCCTCTACTCTACCAAGCATGGCATCCTTCTCCATGGACTGCTCCCTCCTGACTGCATGTCTGACTTAGGACAAGCCTGCCATTCTTGTCTCCAAGGAGCACTGTCCTCCTAGCAGCATTTTCATAGTCTTTTCAATATCCGTTGCCAGCACAATTCAAGTGCATCAATGCTTTGTTGGCTTTCCTTTTTCAATATCCAACTGTCGCATACATATAAGACAATTGTTATTTATTCATCTTCCATTTTAAGACCAGCATAAAGGCATAAAGGGGACCCTTCTACCAGGAAAATTATGTAAACATAAAGTCAATTCAAATAATAATATTAATACATTTTATATGAGGGGATGTCAAAAAGCTTGTGGGAAAACTCCATGATCTCTCTTTTCATTTGGAACTGGAAGGACATTTACAGAGCCGGTCAACAGCGCTCCATTCAACCATTCATCCAATCCCCTTAATGTTTCCATAAGCTTTTTGAAGCCTTCTCAAATAATTAATACAAAATGAAATTCATTCAAATTGCTTTTTGGATCAATCTCTTGAACAACTTGGTAGCATGTCTACACTGAATGAAAATTTCCATTCATTGAATATTATAAAAATCAAATAATATTTTAACAGGAAAACAATCTTCTCGAGGGTATGTTGACATATATAAGATTAAGCAAAACTAATAGAAGCAAGTATATAATCTAAACATTTCTGCAGTAAGTTTTGCGATGTCATGCACACTAGTGTAGAAACCATATCTGGGAAGGAATCTCCCCATCTGCAACAGAATTAGAAGTGCTGTTGGGTAAGCTTTGAACTGCTAACCATACGGTTGGTGGTTCAAACCCATCAGCTGTTCCTCAAGAGAACGATGGGGCTAACTAAGCCCATACAGATTCACCACCTTGTGCCCTACATGGGGAGGCTATTGGTTGTAACGGAAATGGATAAGGACTTAACAAAGTCATATTCTGATGGCTAGACCTGCCAGCACTCCAGAGCTGCTGAACGAGCACTTCTGGCTCCCCGTCCATTGATTGAGCCTTATTGATCAGCCCTGACACATTCAATGGACGAGAATTTTGTCACGTTAGCATCTGCTATTACTGGATTGATGGCACATCCAATAACATGGCTGATTTACACTAGCTGCTACCTGCTGTCTAGTCGGTTCTTACCCATTGTCACCCTATGCACAACAGAGTGAAACACCGCCCAGTCCTGTGCCATTCTCACATGGTGCTTATGGCCCTTGTGTCAATCCATTGAGCCAATGTAGCGATCCATCTTGTTGAGGGACTTCCTCTTCTTTGCTGTTCTTCCACTTGCGCAAGCATGATGTCCTTCTCTAAGGACTGGCTTCTCCTTATAACAAGTCTACAGCATGTGAGATAGTCTCACTACCTTTGTTTCCAAGGAGCATTCTGGTTGTACTTCTTCCAAGAGAGATTTCTGTGTTCTTTTGGCAGTTCACAGTATTCTCGACATTCTCCATCAGCACCCTAATTCAAGTGTATTCGTTCTTCTCTATTGTCATTTATTCATTGTCCGACTTTCTCATGCATATGAGGCAATTGGAAATACCAAGGCTTGGGCAAGACACATCTTAGTCCTCCAAGTAACACCCTTGCTTTTCAACACTTCAACTTAGATTTGACTGAATATATATATATTTTTTTAAGTAACCAGAGAGTTCACCCAAATTTTAGGGATGGGCTCGAGTGTCCCTGTTCCTCTGATTGTATGAATACCGTTTCTGGTAAACGGATCTACTTGTGTAGCCTGCGTTACTTCACAGAATTCCCACCGAATCAAACGATCCAGAGAGTTGGAGCTCTGTGACAGGACGGGCACTCAGATGGATCAAAAGACCTGGACTCGAACGCTGGAACTTGGAGGCCATGGGTGGTACAAATGGCTAACACGCTCAGCTGCTAACCAAAAGGCTGGTGGAGAGTTATCTCCAAACAAAGGTCTGGCAATCTGTTTCTAAATAATCGGCCACTAAAAACCCTCTGAAGCGCCGTTCTGTGAGACTCGCGAAGTCTGTCTAACGCCAAGCGGACTCACAGGCAACCTGCTAAGTTTCTTTGTGCTTGCGTTTTCCTCTCTGTGGAGCGAGGGTAGGAATACCTGCTCTCGGTGCGTCACAGGGTCACTGCCACTATGATGCACACATAGCAATCGCCAAGAACACATTTCTCAGTCCAGTCCTGGGTCAGGCACAGAGAGCTGTGTTTACTACTTTCAAGATGAGATTCATTGCCTTTGACCCAGTCCCTCAGTCGCTGGTGGAACGTACACCCACCACGATTCGCTGGGATTCATGGTGTGGTCCGTGAAGGCGTAAACCAGTGAACCCAGAAGAACCCTGGTGACCTTGACTTCATTAAGCGGGCGCAATATTCATCTTCAGTCAAATGCAGCCCGCTGATCTTCAGCCACTATAGCCCTGCTGTCAGCAGCTGCGGGGCCAGCCAAAGGGCCCGGGGAGGCTGCCCCGGGCTGCCCACGTTTCAGAGTATCTCGGAAGTATTCAAGAGGGACTGTAAAAGTAAACCTCCCAGCCAGTAATTTTACTTCAAAAGGCAAAAAAAACCAAAGCAAAACAAAAACCCGGAAGCCAGATAATAATGAGCACCGTGCTCTAATAGGAACCGTAGGATTGATTAGGTTCAAACTGGGAACCGACAGGTCCTGTGGTTAATGAAGCGGCATTGAAAATACCTCTTGATTCGTGGGAAAGCTAAAACATACAGAGGCAGTAAGGAGCAAGAAAGAGCTGGAGGCTGGACGGATAAGCTGTCTGCTAGCTCGGGTACTCCAGCCAGGAGCACAACTAAATAAGCAGAATGCTCGCGCCTGGTATTTCTCCAGACGCTCACTGCAGTGGGCCGGCAATAAACTTTGACAATCATTGTTGGAACCATCTTTGGGGTGACATGTTTTTTTCTAAGAAATCTTGGGGTGGGGGTGGAAGCTGCCATTTTAATTCCTTTGTTAATGTCTTCATGAATGCAATTAACACTTCATTCACGCTTCTTTGTTTCTGGATCCCATTAGGATGTGGTTTATGCCAGTTTCCCTCTCCCAGGAGACAACCCGCATCACACAACGTTTCACTCAGCTGTGTGGCTGAGCGCTGACAAACTCAATTTACGGAAGGCAGGAGTGAGTTGACACCATGCTGAGGCAGTTGTCCTGATGGGAACAAACGACTCATTCCATTCCAAGGTGAGCTCATCTTCTCTGGGAAGCATGCATGTGCACAAGAGGATGGAAGACAGGGCGGCCGGGGCAGCCTCCTGGCCGACACAAACAAAAGCCCTGCTGTGGAAGGAGCAAGCGCTAAGAACCACATTTGGGTCCCAGCCTGTGTCCTAGCTGCTGTCTCCTTCCTCCAACATCTCAGTGTGGCACCCGGCAAGGGAGGAGCTCGGAAGCAGGGTGCGCCATCTCTTTCTTCCCTGACTTGTTGATTTAAATGGAGCTTACAAATTAAATGAGGCAAGCTGTGCATAACAAATGCGCATTGTTGTTTTTGTGTGCCCTGGAAGGAACTCCCAGCAACCTAATCTGCCAGAGTCCAACTGCTCCCCAGGGGGCTCGCAGGCTGTGCGGTTCATGGGAGTGATCGCCAGGTCTTTTCTTCTGCGGAGCCACTGGCTCCGTTTAAGTTAGCAGCCAAGAGCTTAATCGTTAGGCCACCAGGGTTCCTACCAAAAACATAGCAGCGGGTTTGTAGCAGCCTGAAGGGGAAGCATGGACCGCTAGGGCATGAACTGGATCTCTGTGATGGGGAGCTCCGAAAGGCCTTCTGAGCAGGAGGGACTTGAAAGGAAAGCACTTTCCACCCCAGCCATTTACGGAGTTCACCAATTGACTGGTCAGGCCAGAGGAAGCCCAGCGAGGGAAGCCAAGGAGGCATTCACAAAGATGCAGCGGCGAAATGAATGGGAGGGCTTCCCTGTTGAAGACAAATGATTTTCCCTTCATATTAAAGTCTCTCCTCCAATTGATGGCATCATTTCTACTTCAAATATCAGTGTGATATTTGCTTAACAGCCAACGGCACCGCAGATGAATATGTCTGGGTCTCACTAAGATGCTGCGCGGAAGGCGGTGCAGCAGGGCTCAGGAGGAGACCGGACAAAGGGGACACCCTGCTGGTTGTCTCAGGTTACCTGTCTAGTTCACATGACCGAGACTCTGAACACAGGCCACGCTCAAGCTCGGTTTTCCGTCGGACCAAAGGAGGAGAGAAAAAGCATCAGCTGCCGCATGCATGCTCTGAAGCATAAAAGATGGCCAGGAGAGGAAGTCTGAAACAGCCTTCTAGCCCTAAGCCACTGGAGCTCAAGATTAAAGGGTGTGACAAAATCAAGGACCGTGTCCAGTCCGCAGTTTTAACGTTTTTGAACGGGCTGATGATTGGTGACTTTTTCGAGTTCTCTGGGCATCTTCAAGCCTCTGGCCTTTGTTCCAGGAGTCATCCATTCTGATTACTAAGATCTTCTGAGTATCTGTTTCACCAGATGTGAGCTGTCAACACCATCAGGTCCTGGTGTTAGAAGGCTGGGCGTGCCTCTTCTGATTGGCCAGACTCTGTACCACGTGGAGGCGTTAGGGACCGCGGGTGGGCGGGGCTCAGATCCTTCCTGCCTGAAGAGGGCTCTTCTGGGCTTCCTGCAACATAGAAGAACCACCTCCCAGAACAAGGCCCAACTGACATCCCCACTGATCGTGACCAGAGCTTTAAGTGCCAGTCATTTTCAAGACGATTTCTCTCTGTGAGGCCAATAGCTGTCACCTGTCAGTTTTTAGAATGATTCTGTGACTTACAGGGATAGAAACCATCCATTCAAATTATGAAATTTGTGCCCAGACATTCAAAAGGGGAAAAAAGGGGATGGGGGAGGTAATGTGGGAAGCGTGGAGGGAGATTATGAAGTTCAAGAAATTAAAAAAAAATTTTTACTTCTGTACTTGTGCTTTTTTTTTTTTTTTAATAGACAAAGGTCACCCTTCATTCCCTGGCTTCAAGCCACTAGGTGGCTATGTCAAACATGCCCGGGATCTGGGTTTTGCCCCAGCGTTTGAGGAAGATGTAAATGTAGAAAGATGATGGAAGAGGTTTTATTTTATTTTCCCCTCTCAGGAATGGCCTGATAGCCTCAGGCTAGAGAATGTGCCCCTCCCAAGTCCTCTGTCACCCTGGTAACCATGGAGACCATGAGATCGATTAGATGCCATCTGATCTCAACCTCATAAAAAAAAAGGCAGCAGATGGCAACCAGGCCACTAGACCTGTCTCAAGAGAGGCGCTGGGGAAGGGAGAGAAAAAGGGAAGGAAGGAGGGGGGAAAGGCAAGGGGTGGGAGGTGGGGGGTGGATGGCGGGAGTGGGGGAAGACCTCAGAGCAGGTCTAGAAAGGGACGTTATAGGAAAGAGCTACAGTAAACACGGAGGGCGGGAATAAGGGAAAGGCCAGGCCTAATGACATCACCGAGGCGAGAGCCTGACTGCCCAGCAGCCCTCAGCAGAGAGCTGGAAGAATATACCACAGGACAGCAGAAAGGGCAGTTGCCTAATTCCGCCGGCCTTCGTAGGCCGCAGCTGCGGAAGGTGGGCATCTGCTTTTGAGAGCATGCCTGGAGCCTTCGGAAGGGACCCCTACAGGACTGACCTTGACAATCTCAGTATCGGTTGAAAGTTGAGGACGCTGCAAAAGACTTCCGACCCAGACTTGGTTCTCAGAGTGGACCTGCCTACTCAGATACGTTTCCCAAGGTCTCTCGGACGACCAAAGAGGACAATGCCCAGCAGGCCTGCACCCTGTCCCCAGCACCGTTCTCTCGCTGTCAGCTGCCTTTGGGTCAAATGCACGGTGGAACCAAATGCTCTCCCAGGCCTGCGCCATCCCTGCGGTGGATTGTGGATCAGAATGTGTTGATCCCGTATGGGGTTCTTTCATTGTCAGAAGTAGACCGTCAGGTCTTTATTCCTAGTTCTCGTCTTGGCACATTGGCCAAGAATGGAACTTGCGTCTCCCTGGTGGGAGGGGAGAGTTCTGACGCTGCTCTCGTTAGCCCTGAAAGAGAGAAGCGCTGACTGGTCAGTAGCTACCCAGGGAAGGCAGAAGACCAGGCCAGTGAAGTCGGTGTGGAGTCGTCTAGGGATCTCAGCCTGTGCTCCAGAGTAAACAGTGCCGCTTGAGGGTCAGCCCTGCGCTAAGCCCGGCATGGAGATGATTTCGGAAGGTCCAGATGACAGGGCCATAGAACTGGTGCCCTCTTACGCTACGCATGCCCCTATTTTACAGATAGGACCCGAGGTTGGAGAGGTTAACTGCCTCCATCGAGAGCGCTCCGAACCCAAGCCATCGCGTAACTCAGTCATTGATTTCGATCCCCACAATGTCACAGTATTTACTCACTACCTCCTTGTGTTTTGTTTCCATTCCCCATTTTTGCCTAACCCTTCTAGGCTTTGTCCTTGGATAAATGTCCTTTTGATCTCAAATGGCTGCTTATGCTAAGGTGTACATACCTCACTGGTGTTATTGCTCGCCTTTCAGACCTAACCGGGAGAAAAGTGAGGTTTTTCTACTCCCAGAGAGTTATATTCTTGGAGACCCACCAGGCAGTTCTAGCCTGTCCTTATCAGGTGGCTGTGAGTCAGAATCGACTCCACAGCAGTGAGTTTGCTTTTTGTTTCTTGGCTGAAAATTGAGCCTTTGGGATGAGCCCATTTTCAGACCTGAAGGGTGACTAAGGGGCATGGTCTCATGGACACTATCAGTCTCTGTCCAACCAGTACTTCTGGAAGAAGTAGCTAGGCTCTAGCTATCTCTTCTGGTCTCAGAGTTGTGGAGACTGGTGTTCATTTGTTTACTGGACTAACTGCCCCTGTATGTCTTCAATTTTGTTCACTCTTCTTTCCTCTGAAGAGTTGGTCCTCTTGAACTTTGAAGACTGCAGTGGCGGCTCATCAGCGGAGGTGGGACATTGTCTCTGTAGACGATGTCACCCCGACTGACCTTCGTGTCTCCGTCGTGATTATTATCTGTTGTATACAGATCTTTATTATACAGCTCAGCTTTCCTTTGAGATTAAAGCCCAATTGCAAAAGGACATTTTAATGGCATTTTTACAAAGTAGTTTCAAAAATCCATGGCACAGTTCCGTGAGAACCATGGTGAGAATGGTGCAGGACTAGCCAGTGTTTCCTCCTGCGGTCCACAGGGTCGCTGTTGGTCAGAACCAACTCGGTGACTCCGGACAACCGCACACCGAGTAAAATGAATAAATCATGAGTGTACAGTTAGTTGCATTTTACATATGTGTACATATAACTGCAGAGTCAGGTCACCCCTCAGACCAAGATAGTAAACATTCACAGTACCCCCAAGTGCTCCTTTATGCCCTTTCTACTCAATATCCACCCGCGGTCTAGAAACTCAGGTAAGTGGAATTGTAGACTGCGTTTTGTTGTTGTTGTTACTGACTTCTTTGACTCAACATAACATCTATGAGAGTCACCTGTGCTCTTGTGTGTAGTTGATACTTTTTGTTATGTAGTATTCTTTTGTTTCAAGATACTATGGTTTATTTATTTATTATTATTTTAAAATCATCTTATTAGGGGCTCATGCAATTCTTATCACAATCCATCCATCCATCCATTGTGTCAAGCACATATGTAGAGTTGTTGCCATCATCATTCTCAAAACATTTGCCTTCTACTTGAGCCCTTAATATGGGCTCCTCCTTTTTTCCCTCCCTCCTTACTCCCCTCTCCGTCATGAATCCTTCTTAATTCATAAGTTACTATTATTTTGTCATATGTTACACTGTCCAATGTTTCTCCCTACCCTCTTCTCTGCTGTCCATCCCCCAGGGAGAAGGCTATACATAGATTTTTGTAATCAGTTTCCCCTTTCCACCCCACATTCCCTCCACCCTCCAGGCATCGCCACTCTCACCACTGGTCCTGAAGGGGTCATCTGTGATACTATGGTTTATTGATCCTAATTATACTGTTGATAGGCTTTTGGACTTTATGAATAAAGTAGCTATGGATTTTATTCTTATACATTTCTTTTAGGGGATGTCTATACACATTAAAAAAATGTAAACTAGGAGCTGATTTCCAGGTCATACGCCTGTTATCAGTTTGTCATCCTGTGGTGGCTTACGTGGGGCTCTGATGGTATGCCCCCAGGATTTCGCATGCCAGCTGGGTCACCCAGGGTGGGCAGGTGTCACTGAAGCTTACAGAGCAAGACAGACTAGGAAGAACGCTTGGTGAGAATCTGATGGCTGGCAATAGAACCGGCCAGACAGTCTTGCTTGGGCATGTGTCCAGAGACGGACATTATGCTTGGTGACCTAGAGGGCCAGTGAGGGTGTGGGAAACTGTTGGCGAGGCGGATGAACTCACATGCGCTGGCAGTATCGAGGTGGCATAGGCCCAGGCAGCGTTTCATGTTGAAGGCCGTAGGGTCCCGTGAGTGAGAGAGGACTCAGAGGCAGCTAATAACAGTAACAGCAGAGTAGGTGTGTGTTTGTCTCTAAAACACAGGGTCAATTAATTGTTTTAAAATTTAAACCAACTTTTGAATCAGCCTCTTGAATGGTTGTATCGATCTGAATTGAGATTGTTCCAATCTCAAACCCGGGTTTGAGAGGGACTCTCCGCTCACACGGTCACTCACCTTGGGCACTGCTAGTTCATCGCCACCAGCTTAGGCCAGCCAGTGCTGGCTGATCCTGTTTGTCCACCACCGTGGGAGACAGCTCTTGCTTGGCTACCGTTCCTTGGCTGGTGGGTGGGTTCTCACTCACAGCAACCCTAGAGGACAGAGACAGCTGTCCCAGAGTTCCCAAGGCTGTCAGTCCTCACGGAAGCAGACTGCCCCATCATTCTCCCAGGGAGCAGATGGCAGGTTGGGACTGCCGACCTTTCAGTACGTAGCTGAGTGTGTTAACCATTGCATCTCCAAGGCTCCACTAGGTTACCCGGCAGCCTTATTTTATCTCTCACGAATTGCCTGTATACACCATTTGGTATTGAAACAAAAACCCTCACTGTCATGGAGTCAGTTCTGACGCATAGTAACCATATAGAACAGAGTGGAACTGGCCCTGTGAGTTCCTGACACTGTAACTCGTTATAGAAATAGAACGCTTCCTCTTTCTCTCTCAAAGCTGACTGTTTGTTTCAAACTGCCAACCTTGTGGTTTGCAGCCCAACCGTAACCACTACACCATGCAAAAAAGGCCAAGTGTAACCCCTCTAACCTCTTCATATCCACTGTGTCATGAGTTGAATGCCATTTGGACCAGAACAAACTTATTGTCTTGTATAAATTGACATTTGTCTCTATTTACTTCAGAAAAACAATCTAATGTTTACAGGACACCTATTCCCAGCTACTCTACAACAACCAGTTCATTTAATTTGTATCCTTTCATTTAATTCCCATAGTAGCATTTAATTTTTCACGAATGCTCTTAAAGGCATTTAATATTCTGCCCATTTTTCACATGTGTAGAAATTAAGTCTTATTCCCATAACGAGTTAAGCAGCAGGATTAGGATTTAAATCCAAGGCATCTCACGTCCACAGGAAGTTTCTTTTCGCTCTTTTCTGTACAGGATACCCTATGGTTGTGATCCATTTTCCTTTTTTCCACTTTACAACCCTAGGAGAGTGTCTGAATCCCAGAACTCTTTTAAACAAACCCTTCCATCTTCAAGGTCTCTGAGGGACTCAAATAAAACAAATTCTGGCAGTTTGAACCCACCTAGCTGCTCAGAAGAAGAAAGGTCTGCTGATCCGCTTCAGTAAAAATTCCAACCATTGAGCTCCATCCTTGACCAGGATGGGCAGAGGGACACATTCCTGAGGGACAGACATGGCCAAGGCCAAGAACCACACCACATACAACCAGTCTCGGAAATGACACTGAAATGGCATCGAGAAACCCCAGTCACAATGATGTGACTCTCATAAGGAGGTGGACCCCAAGTTCCTGAGGAACATGCGCTTTGCTAAGAAGCACAACAAGAAAGGCCTCAAGAAAATGCAGGCCAACAGCGCCAAGGCCACGGATACTCGTGCTGAGACTATCAAGGCTCTTAGGAAGCCCAAGGAGGTCAAGGCTTAGATCCCAAAAGGTGCCAACCACTAGCTCAGCCAACTGGCCTACATTGCCCATCCCAAGGTTGGCAAGCAGGCTCGGGCACGTATTGTCAAGGGTCTGGGCCTCTGCCAGCTCAAGGCCAAGGCACAAAGCAAGGATGACACTCTAGCCTTGACTTCAGCTCAAGCTCCCAAAGGGGCCCAGGCCCCCACAAAGTAGAGTTCTCTGACTGAGGATGAGAGGGACAGGAGGGACCCCCGGGCTGCCATCTGCACGGAGCTTGCCATCTCCATGGAATTTCCGTCTACACTGTATCACATGCATTGCCATGAGTCCAGATGAATGACAATGACTTTGTTTTGTGTCTGGTTGTTTTGTCCCCACATCCTTATCACATATACCACTCCACCATCGAAACTAAAAGGGGCTCAGGATCTCTGCCCTATGGAGAAAGTCTAGTAATATGGAGAAAGATCTATTTTAGTTCATTTCACTCATTTTAGAAACTGTTGTAATAAACTTCCAAAGAATTCCCTCTGATCATATTTGAGGGATGAGAACAGCATTGTTATCAAAGAGTACTGTAAAGTCAATTATGGAAGATATAGTTAGGTTAAATTGTAATATTTTAGCATATGATCTCTTTGATCCATTTTAAAGTTGTTTCCATTGGAAAAAAGTTAAGGGGAAATATGCATGGATTAAGCTCTTAGGGAGTCCGTTACGACCATGGACCACGAATGTGACTAGGTTGCCTGGTTAACATGCAGAGCGCATTAGAAAGTGGGTTCTTGCAGATGCAGTTTAGGTTAAAATTTAGCATCCTGTCATTTGATCATCCTTCTGATCCATTTAGATATGTTAAAAAATTTTAATATTTTCTGCTTTCTTTTCTATCAAGGGTTTTATCTTTCCACTTTGTTATTCTTGTTACTTTTTTGCTGTTGTTGTTATTTGGGCTTTTTGTTTGTTTGTTTCTCTGTGTATGAAATCCAGGATAGGTAAATCTATAGAGACAGTGACTGGATTAATCGTCTTTGGGGGTGTGGCAGGGGAAGTTGGGGGGAAATGGGGAAGCTAATAACGATGAATACAAGAAAGAGGAAAATATTCTAAAACGGGCTGTGGTGACGTTGTACAATCCTTTTTTTATTTGAATAACTATTGAATTTTATGATATGTGAATTATATGCCAATAATACTGCTGAGAAAAGCTACTTGAGAAACATTTTAAATCATACGACTTTTTACTTCTGTTCGTGGCTACAACTTAACAACTTCACAATAAATACAATGAACACAGAGTCCTAGTGCAATTTTAAAAGAGTTCAGAAGAGTGTTTATGAATTCACAGATCTTTGTGGATGTTACAACATAAACTGTTAGAGGAACTTCACCACATTTTGTCATCATGATCTCTAAGATTTACAAGTTGTTGCTGCTTGGTGACGTGCAATATTAAGTAATCTACTGTCAATGCCTAGTGGCGTATTAGGAATTAAATTGTTTGAGCCAACACTGGGATTCCTGTCAAATCATAAAGAAATATAAATATTTTTTCATGTGTATCCCTCTAACTCACTCGTCTTCATTAAGTGCATCATCAAATAACCCAAGAGGCTATTTATTTCATATATTTCAAATAGAAAATTATCTTTTATTCTTCATGATTTACCACTCTTGATATATACACCATTTCATTGGGGACTCTTATAACAATCCATAAATTTATAAATATGTTGGCATCATCCTTTTCAAAATATTTTCTTTCTACTTGAGCCCTTGGTATCAGCTCCTTATTTTTTCCCCACCCTCCCTCGCCCTCCCACCTTCATGGGCCCTTGATAAATTATAAATTATTATTCTCATATTACACTGTCTGCTGTCTCCCTTCACCCATGTTTCTGCTGTTGGTCACAATTTACCACTCTGAATGGTGAACATTTTTGGTCACAATAGTGCCAGAACAGTTTCTATTGATTTCATACACAAATATATATATATGAAATATATCTTTTCATTACATGATGCAGAAGCATACTTAGTATTTTGCTGCATTTTCATATATGTGAGGGTGTGTTAAAGGGTTCTTGGGAACTTCAAGGTTTTCCTGAAGCCCCTTGTAATCTCCATAGGAGAGAACTTCATTTTGACTAAACGTCAGTGGGAACCAAATACCAATGGACTGAGAAGAGTTTCCCACCCACACATTGCTCTCCTCCGCCAGGAACCAGGTGACACTTGCATACGATTGGTGACATTACCTTCAACTCTGTGTTATGACACCAGGTCAGTTTCCACACTGCGCTCTAGGAATATTCCTAAAAGCCAATTCCACAATCCCCCGGTCATCAAGTGATTCTGACTCACAGTGATCCTGTAGGATGGAGTAGAGCTGCCCCTGTGGGTTCTCAAGAATATAAATCTTTATAGACGCAGTCTGTGACACTTTGCACACTGCAATATCTTCTTTCCGCAGAATGACTGGTGGGTCTGGACCACCAAAGTTTTGGTTAGCAGCTGAGGGCTTCAACCACTGCACCACCAGGATATCTGCTATGACAGAATGTCAAAAAATAATCATGCAAACAGGTGACTGGGAATCACACAAGTACCCTCCAGTAATCCCAGATACGTTTATCTCCAATTCTACCTGCTTCAGCTGGAACCTCAAAATGCCTTCATCTACTTTGATGGCCCCTGGTACAAGGATAAGTTCAAGTAGAAAGAGACAGCAGACTTAGCCTGTTCTGATTAAAATATCTTACTCTGGAAAATTTTGTAAATAAATGCATGGCTTGAGCCAATGAAGTGGGCAGCCCAAAGCATACGCTTCAATAGCTTCATGCAAAACCCAGCTCTGGAAATTTAGAGCAGAGGGAGGGGAGCATTTGGAGAACAAGTTAGACCTGTAAAGAGTGGAGGTGTATATAGTACCACTATGTGGTTTAAATGCTGTTGGTGATTTTCCTACTTTTTGTTGGTAATTGTTGGTTGTTACTTCCCCTATTTCTTCTTCCAAGTTCATTCAATCATATTTTCATGTTAGTTTCTGTTGAGCAGGTGGTCAAGCTTCCCTCTCAGGCCCCTTTGGGTGAGCTTATCTTTTTGTATCACCCAGAGACTCTCTAATGAACAATAGAAAAGGAAATAAAGTCATTACCGTCAAGCCAATTTCAACTCACACACACCCTATAGGACAGAGTAGACCTGCCCCAGAGGGTTTCCAAGGCTGTAACTCTCTGTGGAAGCAGACAGCCACATCTATCTCCCGTGGAGCACCTGGTGGGTCCACACCTCCCCCTTTGCAGTCAGCACAAGAGTCCTTAATGACTCTTCCACCATCGTGCCCGATAGAGGTTTTCTTACCTCTTTGAGTTTACATTTGGTAAGGACTCAATTAGATTTTTTTCATTTCCTATAACCTGATAGTTTTCCCACATTTCCATATATTTGATATTTATCCTAGACCTTTCTATTGTTTATTTATAACGATATAGCATTGTGATCTGAGAAGATGTTTTGTAGTATTTCAATGTTTTCAAATTTGTTAAGGCTTGCTTTGTGGCCTAACATATGGTCTATTCTGGAGAATGTTCCATGTGTACTGGAAAAGAATGTGTATTGTGTTGTTGGGTGGAGTGTTCTGTATGTCTATGAGGTTAAATGGACTGTGTTGTTTAGTTCTTCTTGTCTTTGCTTTGTTTCCTTCTAGTTTTATTGACATATAATTCATGTATCACAAAATTCAATGGTTTGATCCTATGAAAAGAGTTGTCAGTCATCACTACAATTTATTTCAAAATTCTTTCTTAATTATTATTAGCTCCTCATTTGCCCTCAACATCGCTTTCCATAGGTGTATAAAAATATCAATCCAAAAAGGAAACTGAGCTGATTCCAGGAACCCAAATGGAAGGTGAATTTTGAGAATGATGAAGGAAACAAATGTATAAGGGTGCTTTACTCAATTGATGTATGTATGGATTGTGATAAGAGTTGTATGAGCCCCAATAAAAAGATTTTATATATATATATATATATAAAAATCCAGTTACTGTCTCTGTAGATTTATCTATCCTGGATTTCATATACAGAAAAACATATTTTGAAAAACAAAACCCCAAACCCAACAATAACAAAATAAAACAGAAAAAAAAATCTCAGTTGAAAAGAAAGTAGAAAATAACTAGAACAGACGTAAGTTGTTCAAAATGGAGAACAGTAATAAAGTATTTAATTTCAACCTAACTCTATCTGCATTCATCTATTTTCCAATGTCCTCTGTCTGATAGGAAAGTTATTCACACCTCTGGCCAATAATCAGAGGGGAATCACCAGTGGCCTAATCTATGTGGGGACGCTGCAAACGGATGTCTATTTTATCAGAAATTAATATTGCCGCCCTACTCTTTTTCATATCATTTTCTACCTTTGGGTTCTTGGTCTATTTCTGTCTGTGTGTCAAAAGCGAGTCTCTTGTAGACAGCGTATTGATGGGTCCTGCTCTCCTACTCACTCTGCTACTCTCTGTCTCTTGACTGCTGCATCTAATCCATTTATATTCAGTGTAACTATCAATAGGCGTGAGTTTCTTGTTATTCTGTTGTGTGTTCTTTGCTGGTTTCTTTGTGCCACATGTTCAAAGACTCAATATCTATCATTTATTTATTCATAAACATTTATTTTGAATGGACTAAGGGTTAGACACCTGTGTTCGTCTGGGTTGACTAGAGAAATAAATCCAGAGACACTCATATGTGTTTAAGAGAGAGCTTTATATCAAAGAGCAATTGTATATCAAGAAAACATCCCAGCCCAGTCCAGATCATGTCCATAAGTCTGATATTAGCCCATATGTCCAATATTACTTCATAAACTCCTCTCAGGCTCATGGAGCAAATGCAATGATTCAAAATGCAGGGAGATCACAGGCCAGTGGATACAAAGTCTTGAGGATCCAGTGGTGGTGGAAACATCTCCAGGGCTCTCTCAGGTGTCGGCGTGGCTCCATGTGGCTTGTCAACAGAAAGGTGAAGCAGACGGAGATTGAGGCCCACCTCCGGGAAAGAAGAGAGGAAGTTCCCAGAAATCTCATGAGAAGGCCATGCCCACCAGGAGGCATCATCAGGCTGTGACCTGATTGACAGGCTAGACTCCGCCCTATACTCCTAACATCCTCAAGTTGACACAAGATTATGTAACTACCTGTCTTGTCCTGTCCCACGTCTCCCTTCACCCACTTTTCTGTTCTCCGTCCCCCAGGGAAGAGGTCACATGTGGATCCTTGTGGTCGGTTCACCCTTTCCAACCCACCCTCCCTCCACCCTCACTGTATCGCTACTCACACCACTGGTCCTGAGGGGATCATCGCCCTGGATTCCCTGTGTTTCCAGTTCCTATCTGTACCAGTGTCCATCCTCTGGTCTAGCCAAACTTGCAGGGTAGGATTCGGATCGTGACAGTGGGTGGGAGGGGAGCATTTAGGAACTGGAGGAAAGTTGTATGTTTCATCATTGCTAACTGCACCCTGACTGGCTCGTCTCCTCCCCGCGACCCTTCTGTGGGGGGTGGGGGGGTGTCCAGTGGCTGACAAATGGACTTTATCATTGAATCATGCTAATCAGCCCCATAATCATTGACTCTGTGTTTTGTGGTTCTATGTACACAATGGTTTAATCTAGAAAATAAAATTGGGTAGGGTTCCTGCCACCCAGACTTTGAAAAAATTTTTTTTCTTTACTAAAGATAAAGCAATGAATAAGAAAAAATATCCCTTGCTTTACAAAACTCATATTCTAGATCTAGTGAGACAGACATGCCCCTTGGTGGTGCAAATGGTTACTGACCTCACTTGATAACCAAAAGGTTAGTAGTTCCAATCCAGCCATAGGTGCTAGGAAGCAAGACCTGGGAATTGACTTCTAAAACACCAGCCATTGAAAAACACATGGAGCACAGTTCTACTCTGACGTACATGAGTTCTCGTGAGTCAAAATTGACTAATGGCAACCAGACAGTGATGCAGAAAGTAATGTGCCCATTAGGGTGGCCAAGTTTTTAATACCAAATATTTTAGTCCCATTATGTTTTCATGGGTTTTGCATTTAAGGTATTTTCATTCTTGTGGTTAAAGGACTCTTTCAATCCCCCAGTTTACATACTTTCAAATAGCAGGGAGTTGGAAGGGGTATGTTAGATGAAGAAGGAACATGTTCCCAATTTTTTGAAGCCTACCATTGCCATTTTTTTTGCACAAAACTGATCTCGGCTTCCAAAAATTTAATTGCTCTTTCTGCACCCCAAATCCTTCCATTGGGAAGTATATCATTATCATTTAACCATACAGAAGAGTCTACACTAAGGTGTCCTGAGGACTATCTTAAACTGCACATATGTTGGTTGTTTTGACTTTATTCTTTTTGAGGGGCTGTGTGCTAATGTTGGGTATGGCGATGATTTTTACTGTTGTTGCTAAGACAGTTCTGACCCTTAGCAACGCTATAAAAACAGAATGAAGCTCTGTCTGATCCTGCACCTTCCTCACAGTTGTAATGTTTGTGTCCATTGTTGCTGCCACTATGCCGATCCATCTTGTTCCAGGTCTTGCTTTCTTCACTGTCCCTTGACCAAGCAGGATGTCCTTCTCTAAAGACTGGCCACTCAATGACATGTCCGAACTATATGGTAGACCGCATATCTAATACCTTAGAACATCTTACCTGGTCATGTTTGCACTCTCCTGAGTGGTGATGGTGCCTCAGGCTGAGTGCTAAATTATTTCATAACTTAATAAAGTCCACCCGAGAGGACATGCCTGCGGTTGTTATTGTGCAATGTCCCTTACTAGTTACACATTCATCAATATGCCATTCCTGTTTTTTAATGTGGGCTAATGTTTTCAGTACTATTTTAAGTCTAATAACGTGTATCGGTAATGTTCTCTTTATGGGCCGGTAACTGAAACTGGCTTTAAAAATAATTTATGACTCACAAAACAGAAATTCCCAGGTAGGCCATGCTTCTGGGTTGACCGGGTCAAGTGCTTCCGACTCAATTGTTCTGGACCTCACTCAGATCTGTTCTCCTCAGCCTGATGGCAAGATCTCTGGAGCGGGTGGCTCCACTGTAGGGATGTCCAGCGATGTCCAGAGAGATTTCCAATGGCCATTTCTGGAAAGGAAAGACTGTTTTCTCCTGGGCTCCCCAAGAACTTCTCCTTTGGCCTCACAGGCTCAACATGCTTCATTGCTAAGGCAACCACAGGCAAAAGACCAAGATTACCATGGGCCAAATCAGGTCCTCCCTCAAGCAGATAGTGTGTCTCCGGGGTGGGAGGGGGACACAGGGGGCAGGGGGAGTGTGGTGCCAGTGGGTTATGTGTTGAGCTGCTAGCCACAAGATCGCAGTCGGCACACCCCACTCACGGGAGGGAGCACTATGAGGCAGATTGCTCCTGTAAAGATTGACAACTTCAGAATTCCAAAGGGGCAGTTCTACTCTGCCCGAGAGTCTCAATTGGATGGCAGTTTTTCTTTCTGGTTTGCTTCCTAGGGGAGAGGGCCATGCCAGAAAAGTCAGGTTTCTGATATTAATAAGGGAATGGACATGGATGTTGGGCATAGCAGAGGGGAAAGGTTTCCTTCCACTTCGCCATTCTAGACACTCCAGTGTGATTTTCTTCACTTCTGCACCGATATCTCCACGCCCCGGGCAATAAAACTGGTCTCATTTAGGGTCCATTGCTGACCTTAAAAAAGAAGTGTACAACGAAGTTCAGGATCTTCTAAGAAAATGAGGCTAAATGTAGTAGATACACGATTAACATGATTGCTTTGTCTGTTTTCCACAGTTGAGTTTGTAAGCGTTAAACATTGCCTTACCTGCCACGCTTGGTGTGGAAAGGCCAGGGAGTCTGCTGCGTAAGCTTGCAAGACTGAGCGAGCCTTTCCTTACCCACTCCAAGGTGCACAAGAAGGGTGCCCGGTGGCTGGGTTACCCTGCAGCTTAGAATGGCTTGAACCCCTGATGCTGTACTTGGGGGGCTGGGCATGTCCTCCGGTTGCCTGCTTTCCACCTGCAGAGACATATTTTCCTTCTTGAGTCAAACTTTGAGGGTCCTAAAGCTCCAAGGGGAGTTGCCATTCTCCTCGAAAGAGGCACAGCGTGAGGAAATCCTAAACTTTAGGTCAATTGCCCACCTGTACTTCTTTCCCTGGAGTGTTGTCGACGTTCATGTCCTAAAAGCATCTTTTATACCAGGCCCTCCTGGGATGGGCGAATTGCGACGGGCCCAGCAGGTTCGCTGTCGACCTTGTGAAGTGGGTAGTGGAAGGGAAGAAACTCACACATACCTGCTCTGGCATCTTCTAGCTTGTGGGGAGGGGTTTAAAATATATATCATTATAAAAATTATTTGGGGTTTCCACCTTCGCCAAACTCACAGCTGGGGTCTGCCCTCCCTACTCCCCACTTTGCTGGTTGTTGACTTAAATAGGGCGGCCTCCTTGGGAAAGTTAGCTCATCCGGAGTGGCGTTTGTTGAAACTGACAAAGTGATAAACTAGGTTTATATGAACTCTGTTATTACCAGGGATACTTGAAACATCCATTTAATGTGCAAATAGTCCTTCCTGAGGAAAATTATGCAAACAGGCAAACAAACAATTAATTAAATCAAGAGCAGCAGTCCCCACAGAATGGCGCTATGTAGATTTTCTGCTCAGGACAGACTGGAAGGGTGGCCTCTGGCTGAGCGGGATGCTCCCTGGCGTACCCTCTGCAGTGCGTGCCCCTGGCCCTGTAAGGACCGCGGGAGCCCATGTCCACTCATCCACTCTCCAGGACTGAGGAGAGAAATGCTTCCTAACAAGGGCTCTGGAGGCGTCCTACCAAGTCACCGGGAAGGAAAACTGCAGATCCAGATGACTGCTCCTGGGAGACTCAGGAAGGCGATGTAAGACTGTCTAGAGTCACTTCTGACCCCTGGTGATACATGTGTATTGTGTGTCAGACCAGGGCTGTGCTGCTGGGCTTCCACAATCGGTTGTCCAGAAGCAGGGCGCCGGCCTTTTCTTTGCTTCGCAGCCTTGCACATTAGGAGATCTGCAGCGGGACTCCAAAGACCCCAGGGTGCCATTGGGTTCCTGTCTCTGTGGGAGTGAACAAAGTTTACAGAAACACAGTAAGCACCGGAAACTCAAAAGGCAGCACGGCACTCATAAGCCCAGTCTTGGTTGGGAGGTGATGGTGATGGGGTGGTGGTGAGGCTGACAATAGGTGTGCTGATGCTCAGGGACAGTGAAAAGAGACTCAAACCAAAGCTACTGCCAGCTACTTTAGTTCTGACTCCTAGCAACGCGTAGGGTTTCTAAGACTGCCAGTCTTCATGGGAGCTGACAGCCTCGCCTTTCTCCAGAGGACCAGCTGATGGGTTTGGACCACGGACTGTGCAGTTAGCAGGGACACACGCAGCATCCTTACGCCACGAGGCTTTTCCTGCAGGGAGGGGCCTCCGCTAGCTCTTGCTTGCGCCCAGGGGTGGGTGGTTTCTGCCCAGGCCGCCCCCGTGCTGCCTCTCCTGCGCGGTTTACTGCTCTGGCAGTTTCCATCTCACTGGCTGCCCGCTCTGCCCGTTGGGCGGCTTTCAGCCACACAGCTGCCTACAAAATCATGCCTCACGAGATGTTGGTTCTCCCCATCCCTCTAGCTCAAGGGTGTGTTTTGTTGGGTTTTTTATTCTCTCCCTCCCAGTAGTGATTCCTTTTCGCTTTATTATTATTATGACAATTATTTAAATCTGGCCAGACTCTTTACTGTTTAGGTCAGTAAATTTAATCTCCTTTCCTCTAAGATTTCTGAAGGTCAGCATCTTACACTCCCTCTTACCTTTATCAAGTGCTCTCCCTTGCCCAAACCGTGTGCTTTCCAGTCTTGAGCGTCACTGCGGGGCAGAACTCTGTCCTTTGCCTCTCGACCCCCGCGCTCCCTGACCTACCATCCCAGCCGTGTAAAGGGGGGCCCTTCCCGTGGAGTGTGAGGACACCTCTGGCCTCCAGGCTCTCTCCTACCCCTGCCCCATCTGCTTGAGGAAGCCCAGAATGTCCCCACCGGAGGTGGGGCCCTTCAGCAGGACTAAAGCCTTCTCCTAGTTAAAGTGGAGTTCTCTCAGAGGGCGCTTGTCCATCACTTGCCCTTCAGTATGAGTGAGGTCATCCGAGCTTGGAAGGAGGAGGCTCTGCAGAAGGAAAGGGTTCTGGTAGAACATTAAGGTTTAAGGGAGAAAATAAGCTAGGGATGGTAGGGTAGGGGGTGGGGGAAGCAAAGGAAGGGAAGATGTAGACAAACTCATCTGCTCCCCACCTTGGCTGAGCAACCAATTCTTATGTTGCCGGGACCAAGCAGGGACCTGAGACTTCGAGGTGGGCACGGCTCACCCGGGGTTCCTGCCTGGTCTCCAGACATGAAGTCTCTGTAGGATTCCTGGATTCCACAAATTCAATTAAACCAATGACCCAAACTTCGCTCTCTGGTTTGGGCAGAGGTGGGGGAGTGGTGGGTGATGGTTTCTTTACATTCTCGTGGTTAAATTGACCAGGGCTTTCTTGGACTCGATGGAGTGCATCACTGAGTAGCCTGGCTGCTTTGCTCAGGAATTACAGCTGAGAGACACGACCAGTTTTTTTGTTCCTGTATAACCACAGCCTGACAAGTCCAGCTCTTTTAATTTATTGGCACGGCTCCCGGGAAGATGGTCCAATGGCTAAGAAGGCAGCCACTGCATGCACAGAGGCCTTCAGCCAGGCTGGACGCTAGCTGTGGGACACTGTCGCTCCTCGTTTTGGCATCCGCAAGTGGGATAGCAGTGGCTCCCACCTTTAGGCAGGTTTAAGGATGAATGGAAATGCGGGTGAAAGGTCCGCAATGCCTGTCAAAGAATAAGTCTTCACAAGATGCCAGCTGCTATTTTTAATCTTAACACAGAGCCAGCGGGCGGGTTGTTTAATAACTAGTATCTTGACAATCAGGAAGACTTAGAGCATCTTCCCAATGAATCTAATCTGTCCCCAGAGAGTGGTGCTCAGGGAAGCAGGCATATGGGCAGCCTTCCTTGCCAGTAAGGAGTAAGGATTGGAGGAGTGTGAAAGGCCCCTTTGCTCAGTGCCCACCCTTCAAGCCACCATTGCATATGCAGAAATAGCACCTACATTGAAGGTGGCCTTCTGACTCCCATTACCAAAGCAAGGACTCGGGAATTTGGAGAATTCTGAGCTAGGTTAATTCCCAGTCATCTACTCTCTGAAAAAATGCATCCATGTGTGCATGGTCTCAGTGCGCACGCGCACACACACACACACACACACACACACACAGGTTAGACCACCATTGCACTAAATGTATCCCCCCCCCCATCTCCCTTCCCATCTCCTGCATCCTTTTCAGTCCATTCGGGCATAATTATTATTGCTTTGCTTGCTCAGTTCCACAACCCTCTAGAGTGGAGCAGATGTAGACAGCTCTGAAAGATCCCATGCTATTACACAGCAGAACGAATGAGGATGTCAAAAAAAAGGCTCTTCACTCTAACAAGAAAACAGAGGGAAGAGACACAAAGAATCAAGTCTTTGGAGGCCAGCAGGCTTGCTCTGATTAGATCTTATGCTAACACGATGCCCACTCTGCGTCCTAACAGAGATTTAACATGTTTAACTGATACAGGGGAAATACGTCTGGAGGCAAAAAAGAGAGTGAGAAGAGAGAATTTCTTCCCTGGCAGGCATGATTAAGATGGTGCGGGCTCCTTCGGAAAAGGCGGCTGCATCCTGAGCCGGCGCGGGCTGGCCGAGCGTATTCACCTAGCGTGACCACACCGTCTCATTACGCTGGGCAGCGCCTGCTTTCCCCGCCACTGGGTGAGTGATAGGAGTTGTGCTGATGGATTAGCTGACTAGATACGCAATGGAATGCTGCCCATTGTCTTCCACCATGAATAGGGGAAGCAAGGATTTTGAAAACATCTTCTTTATGGGGCCCTGGATCCATGCATCCTAATTATTCAGCACCAAGATAAAAGCAACTCTAGCATTATGAGACGGGGCAAGGGGAAGGCCTCTGAGGAACAAAAATGGGTGTGACAAAGCCCACAGCTTTCTGGAGCAGAGAAAAATCACTAGCTATTGACGATGCCATCAGTCAATCCCTGCTCAGATCCAAGTTTCTCCCTTTTTACTTACAATCCTGTTCATGTAAGAGTTCGCTCTTTGACCCACCCACAGCAAGGTAAAAACGAAACCAGTGGCTGGGCAGGTGACTGCAGCTAGCTCCTGGCAACCCTAAGTTGGTCAGAGTAGGGGTGGGCTCCATTGGGTTCTCAATGACTGATTTTTTTTTTTCAAGTCAATTCTTTTATTATTTTTTTTATTTTAACAATTTATTAGGGGCCCATACAATTCTTATCACAGTTCATACATATACATACATCAATTGTATAAAGCACATCTGTACAGCAATGACTGATTTTTCAGAAGTAGATTGCCAGGTCTTTCTTGCAAGGTGCCTCTGGGTGGGTGTGGCAGTCATATAGTCTGTTGTCAACTTGAGACTATTAAGAGTGAAGGGGTGGAGCTTAAGCTGTCAATCCATTCACAACTTGATGACCTCATTTGGAGGCGCTAGGGAGACAAATAAGCTCACTGGAGGAAGGACACAGAAACACTCCCTGGGAGATATTCCTATTGACAAGCCACATGGAGCTATGATGATGGAGCCAAAGCCCTGGAGCTGGAGGAGCCACATAGAGACCCCTGCTAGCACTCAGATGCTTCCACTGCCACTGGATCCACAAGACTTCCCACCAACTGTCCTATGATCTTCCTGCATTCTGCAACATTGTATGTGTTGTATGAGTCTGAAGAAGAATTTATAGATTGATATCAGACATATGGACTAATACAGACTTATGGACTTGGGTTGGACTGGTCTGAGATGTTTTCTTAATGTACAATTACTCTTTGCTATAAAGGTCTCTCTTACACACATAGGGGCGTCTATGAATTTGTTTCTATAGTCAACCCTGACTAACACAGTGGACTTGTACCACTAACCTTTCAATTAGCAGCCAAACACATAATTGCTCATGCCATACTGGGATGCCCACCGCAGAACAAAGAAAACCATTTAAAAAGGCTTATTTTTGAGATAGGGAAAATGGGAAAGGCTGTTAAAGACATAACCCATTGCTGTTGAATTAATACTGATCCACAGAAACCATATGGGACAGAGTTGGGTTTCTGAGACTTTAAGTCTTTATGGGAGCAGACAGCCTCATATTTCCCCATGGACTGGCTGGGGGATTTGAACAGTTCACCTTGGGATTAGCAGCACAATTTTTAGCTCACTGTACCACCAGACTCCTTTAAAGACACAGAAGATGCTTAGATGATTAGAAAGCAGTATTTGATGAGTGAACAGCAAGTGAGAGGACAGAAATGCTCCAGTGAAGTAGAGAGTGCTGTATGTGTGTGTTAGCTAATGTGTTCCTTAAATCCTTCCACAATGGAGCCGAGGCAGCTATCTAGAGCTTTTGCCATACAAGTATTGGGCAGTAGATATTTTAAAATTCTCTGAGGAATAAAAGTTAAAAAACAAACCAGCAAACAAAACCTCCTTGGAGAGGAGAAAGTTATCGAAATTCATTGTTGAAATGCAATAAATTGAAAACCCCAAGTACTCCCACTTTCCCCCAACTTTCCCAAACACTACAGCTAGACCCACAGAGTCAATTCTGACCTATTGTGCCCCTGTAGAACGGAGTAGGACTGCCCCTTTGGGTTTCTGGGGCTGTAAACATTGATGGGAGTAGAAAGCCTTCTCTTTCTCCCTCAGGGTAGTTTTTCAGATTGCTGACCGTGTGGTTAACCGCCCAATGCATAATCCACTATTCCAGCAGGGGTCCTCAGAGCTGGGGCCATCTAAAAGCACAGAACTTCTAAGTCAGCTGCATCCACACAGACGCACATCAGCCTATGCAATTCAAGGGTTAGAAACACAATCCAGGACCATAGGAGGGTAATGTATTGGAGCTTGAATTCTGAGCTCTTGGTTTGCAGATTGCTGTGGATGGCAGTGAGAGCCCAACACTCACAGGATTAAGTGAATTAAGCCTCTAGAGACTTCCCTCTGACCATTGACTAGGCATGTGAACAGGGAGTGAATTGGAAACTGAATTAATGCATATGTAGTTAGGTCAAAATCTATCTCCTATCATTTGTTCTCCCTTTGGGCCCATTTTAAGTTTGTTCTACCTTTTATTATTTTCTGTTTTCTTTTCACTTGAGATTTTCCTCTGTTTTACTTTGCGATTGTTGTTGGGGTTTTGTTTGTTTGGACTTTGGTAAGCCTTTCTTTATACGAAATCCAGATTAGGCAAATTCCTAGAAATCGTAATTTGAATAATACAATTTCTTAGGATTACAGCAGGGGAGGTGGGGGGAAAGGGGGAGTTAATATTAATGAGTACAAGAGAGAAGGAAATGTTCTGAAATGGTGGTGATTGCACAAATCTTTTTAATATATTTAGACTGATATCGAGCTGTATGATATGTGAATCACATGTCAACAAACTTAAACTTTAGGGAAAAAGCAAATATGAAAGCACAGACCCTCTCAGTGGGATGGAGTCCTAAAGTCAGGGGTTAATATTCCTGAAGTGCGATCCACTGCCTCGTGGTTGAGGTCAGCTCACTCCCTTGGCAGACATCAGTCCATGTCAGAGTGTTCTAATTATTGGAAAGTTTATCGTTATCTGAATCCCAATGCATCTCTTGGTTTCTTCTCCCCATGGGCCACGGTTCTGCTGTTCAGGACCCCGCTGTGTTTCACGAGGACGGAGTTCATAATGGCTCATTCACTGTCCCGCATCCCTCCCTCCCGGTGGCCCACATGCTGTCTTTGTTCATTTCATATGTGACATGACTACCAGCCCTCTACCCTGTAGCTTATTGGTGTTAATTTTCGAAGTCAGACACACAAAAATCCAGCACAACTCTCTAGGTATGAGGTTAAAAAAAGTCAAAAAGTTGGTTGGAACAGTGGTGCAGCACAATGGATAGAGCCAGACACCAGGCTCCTTAGCCTGCCCTCCGTTATTTAGTTTTGGACAAGTTACTTGATTATCTGTAAAATGGGGCATACAAGCACCCCCAAGGCCAGTAGCGAGAATAAATAAGTGACTCTGTAAAAGTGTCAGCCAGAAGCAAGCTGTAAACGAGCTCTCGCTTATGTTCTAGAGCAGGGGTGTCACATTGGCGGCACGTGGGCCACATGCGGCCCCCAAGGTCATTTGTTGTGGTCCATGATGCTCTGAAATAAAATGTAACGAGGGAATCGTGTGTACGGTATTGCCTTGATCTCCCCTAAGCGCTATTTTCTTCATTACAATTTTTTTCTATTTTCATTTTATTTGAGAACATCGTGGGCCACAAAAAATTACCTCGGGGGGACACATGCGGCCCACCAGTTTGACACCCCTCTTCTAGAGGAAAGATTGTCATCTCTTTTATATTAACTTCCAGGCTTCCATTACTATTTCAGCTCACAGTGCACACCGGTGATTCATTTTTCAGCTCACAATCAACTAAAACATCTCTATCATTTTCGCATAGGCCACAATCAAACCACATCCTGCCCATCTGCTGCTTAGTCCATCTTATTTGCTCATTTTAACCAAGTGTAGGACTTTACATTTATCCCCATTAAGCATAATCTTGTTAGATCTGGTCCATTGTTTCAGCCTGTCAAATCATTTTTTGGTATCGCAATTCTGCTGTCCAACATATTAGCTACCCCTTCCAGCTTTGTGTCACCCACAAATTTTATCCCCAGACCGTCAATGTCTCTATCCAAGTCATTTATAAAAGTGCCAACAAGGCAGGATGGAGGCCAGAAACCTGTGAGGGGGAAGTAGAGATTCTTCCAGGTTGACATTAATGCACTAATTAGTACTCTGCGTTCAATCAGTTGCTACTCTATTTCACCTGGCTGCCATCCTTTGTCCAAAGGTGGATCTTGCTTGTAAAGACGGAGAATTTAATGTGCTAAGGACATTACTGCAACCTAAAGGCGTCCTGTCTACCCAACTGCTAGGTAAACCATGCTAGCTACTGTCTCAGAAGGAAGTGTAGAAAGTCTGACCAACGCATGGCTTCTAGCCTCTCACCTGGTAGAAATGTTCAGTTTGTCGGGCTGGGGGTGGGGGGTAATACAAATTATTTATCCTTTATTTAAAACGTCAAAGGTTTCCCGTTGCTGGATTTTCAGCACCTTTGCTCAAAGCCTCGGTCCCTGGGCTTGCTAGGCTCCGGCTATGACCGTGGTCCTTACCACGCCTTTGGAATCGTCTCTCTTGCCTTGGTTTTCATTTCAGGCCCCGGCATCTTGAAAGCTTTACCTGTGTCAACATGAAGCTAACTCTCCTTGATAAGAAACATCGAAGGAACATAGATGCTGACAGGACCTATTTTTGTTCTATCGGTTATTATATTATGCCAATAAAAATACTGATCTCAAGTAATGGTCATATCCTGGTATGCCAAACATGACTTAAAAATCCATTTTTGTCTCTGGGTTCCTGTTTCTACTCTGTCACACGGGGTTACTGTGTGTTTAAATCAACCGAATGGCACCTAACAAACGTAATCTTTATGGGAATAGGCCTGCCTCCTGAGGAGCCGTGGGGTGGGCTCAAACTGTCCACGCTATAATTAATAGCTGAGCATGTAATCAGTGGGCCGCTTTTACCCACTGCTACTGAGTCGATGCTGACTCCTAACAACCCTAAAGGACAGGGTGAAACTGCGCCTGCGGGTTTCTGAGACTCTTTCCAGGAGTAGAAAGCCCCATCTTTTCCCCCTTCCGATCACAGCCCAATGCATAATCATTATACCACCAGGGCTCCCTACTAGGCCCCTAGGGTGCCTTAAAAATGCACACCACCATGTTTCTATATATGGCCTTCCATATTATAAATTTTCATTATATATTATTCATATTACATATGATTTAGTCATCATATGACTTTGAGAGCAAATTCATGTATTAGTCAGACCTTGCCTTTGCTTAAATCTTTGGCATCAATATAGAAATGAACTCGTACATTCACGATTGAACTTGTCTTCTGTAGCAAGTAGTGCTTTCGGGAGACTATAGTGCGGAGGGGGGAGCTCTTTTACTGGTTAGGACATGAAAGCTGGCAGAAGACCTTCATTCCCATGGTAACACCAAGAAAAATCTGGATGACACATAAATCGCACCGGTCCATTGGACCATCAAGGAGTGGGGAACCCAAGAGAACTTTGAGGAAATTCCAGGAAACGCATTGTCTCATAGGTGAGATGCAGACTGCATCAGGGCCTTTCTGGAGGCACATGCTGACTCTGAGGGTGAGGGCTGACGAAGTCTTGCCAAAGATTGACTCAGCGAGGCAGAAAATAGGTCAGTTGAACTATTAATGATGGGAGGGTCAGGCAAATTGGATTAGGGATGGTAATGCGCTCAAATGCAACAGTGCATTGCTTGGTGTAGTAAATTCTCATCACCATCCTCTTGCCCAGTGGTTCTCAGCCTGTGGGTTGAGACCCCTTTGGGGGTTGAGCAACCTTTTCACAGGGTCACCCGATTCATAACAGTAGCAAAATTGCAGTGATGAAGTAGCAACGCAAATAAATTTATGGTTGGGGAGTGGGTCTCCACACGTGAGGAACTGTATGAAAGGGTCGTGGCAGGAGGAAGGTGGAGAACCCCTGCTCTAACCCTAATTTGCTGAAAAGGGACCTGGAACTAAAAGAAGTAAGAACTCTGATACTTGGGGCCTCTGAAACTCCCCCAGATACACAGTCAAACCCTAAAAGGGGCAACTAGCGTAGCCCCAAGTCAGCCACAACAACGTGACCATCAGGAATTAGAGGCTGAGCCAACCAGCGCAGAGTTTGTACGCCTGGATTTAATCACAGATCCATCGAAATGTGTTAAGATCTGAATGGTTATCTCCTCATCTGTCAGCTGCCAGACACACACATTATCTGGGAGAAATAGAACAATGATAATAAGCATCAATATCAACTGTTCTTGTAGTCATAATGTCTCATATAAAGTGAAAATCACAGGACACATAAAGACGCAAGGCCACAGAAGATGCTATTGTGTTTGGCCAGGTTGACTCGAGAAACACATCCAGTGACACTGATGTATGTCTAAGAAAGACCGTTCTATAAAGAAGTAGTTATATATTAAGAAAGCAGCCCAGTCCAGCCCAACTCAAGTCCACGAATCCAATACCAGTGCCTAAGTCCCTCTTCAGAGTGACGCAGCCACATGCAGTGCTGCAGAACCCAAGAACCCCACAGGCTGCTGGCCGCAGAGTCTTGTGGATTCAAGGTTGGTGGAAGCATGGCAGGGCTCCAGCAGCTCTCAGGGTTGCCAGCAAGCAGGAAGGTGAAGGGGGAGTGGGGAGGAGAGGTGCTCAGGGCCTTCCTTATGGGAGGGTCACCCCCCGACCTCAGGAGGCCCCCTCAGGCTGTGACATGATTGACAGGTTGGATACCACCCCAACAATTTTAGACACCTTCAAGTTGACAGGAAATTATCACAACAATCAATGGGCAAAATCAAAAGCAAATCCACCGATGATCTAGCTATTGGGACTTGTAGACAAGCACTTTAAAGCTAGTAATATAAATATGTTCAAGGACTGAGAGCGAAAGATAGAAAGAAAAAGTAAACAGATGGGGAATTTCATCAGAGAAATTGAAATCTTAATAAAAGAACCAACTAAAACCGGTAGAACTAGAAAAATACAATATATGAAGTAAAAATGAATGAGCTAATGTTAGCAGCAGAATGCATACAGCAGATGAAAAGACAAGTAAACATCAACATCAGTCACTAGACATTATCTAAAATTAAATACAGAAAGGAAAAGTGAAAATAGATACAACAGAACATCACTGAGGATAGTCATGGTCTCGTATCAAGCATTCTACTGCACGGTTACCTGGCAGGAGAGAAGAGACAAAATGGCACAAGGTTTGTGTTTTTTAAAGTATAATAAATTTTTTACAAGTTTGATGCAAACATAAATCTACAAATACAAGTGGATTAGCACATCTGATGTTGGCTGAATATACAGGACACTTTGATAAGGTATATCATCATCATACTTCTGGAAACTAAGGGAAAAGAGAAAGCTGCCATAACAGACACCTTGCATGCAGATACACAGCTGGTGGCCTGCAGAGCAGAAGGCAACGTAATGGCCTTTTGTGTGAGTCCGGGTAGACTAGAGAAACAAATCCAGGGAAACACATGTGTATAAGAGAGAGTTTTATATACAAGAGTAATTGTACATTAACAAAACATCTCAGCCCAGTCCAGATCAAGTCCAATATTAGCCCATATGTCTCAGACCAGTCTGTAAATTCCTCTTCAGATTCACGCAAGACATGCAATGACGCAGATTGCAGGAAGCTTGTAGGCCAGTGGGTGGAAAGTCTTGTGGATCCAGTAGTGGTGGAAGCATCTCAGACTGGTGTGGGTCTCCAGGTGACTCCTCGAGCTCCAGGGCTCTGGCTCCATCAATATAGCTCCATGTGGCTTGTCAACAGGAATGTCTCACAAGGAGACAAGCAGAGAGTATATCTGGCCTCCACTCTTTATCTCCTTCGTGCTTCCAAATGAGGTCATCAAGCTGCACCCTGATTGACAGACTAAACTCCACCCCCTTCAACCTTAAAAGTCTCAAGTGGACACCAAATTGTGTAACTACCACACCTTCTTTAAATGTGGAAGGAAACAAAAACTTATCTACTAAAAGTCTACATCTAATAAGGAAAGTTTTCTAAGACATCAAAGACATTATCTGATAAAATTCAGAACTGGTTGCTAGCTTTATCTGTACCAATGTGTGTTCTGCAGTCTAGCCAGGTTTGTAAGGTAGAACTGGGTCGTGGTACTGGAACAGGGAGGAAGCATTCAAGAACTCGAGGAATGAAAAGAAAAGAGCGAGAGGGCTGATGTGTGTTTCGTAGGCGCTATACTGCACCTTGGTTGAATTAGCCCTTCCTTATAACCCTTCTGTGAGGGGATTTTCAATTGTCTAGAAATGGGCGTTGGGTCTCCACTTTAACCCCCTCATTTGCATCAATATAGTTCTTTGTTTGGGATCCGACACCTCATGATCAAACAGGCTGGTGTGCTTCTTCCATGTGAGCTTATTTGCTTTCCTGCTGGATGGCTGCTTGTTTAACTTCAAGCCTTTAATACCCCAGGCACTAAATCTTTTGATAGCCATATATCATCAACTCCCTTCACCACATTTTCTCTCTTTTTAATCATTTTATTAGGGGCTCATGTGTAAATCACATTTGTACATTCATTGCCCTCATCATTCTCAAAACATTTGCTCTCCACTTAAGCCCCTGGCATCAGCTCCTCATTTTTTCCCTTCCCTCCCTGCTCCCCCCTCCCTCATGAACCCTTGATAATTTATAAATTATCCTTTTGTCATATCTTACACTGTCCGACGTCTCCCTTCACCCAATTTACTTGTGGTCCATCCCCCAGGGAGGAGGTTATATGTAGATCCTTATAATTGGTTCCCCTTTTCTAGCCCACCCTTCCTCCACCCTCCCAGTATCGCTACTTGTACCACTGGTCCTGAAGGGATCAACAAGCTTGGATTCCCAGTGTTTCCGGTTTCTATCTGTACCAGTGTACATCCTCTGGTCTAGCCAGATTTGTACGGTAGAATTGGGATCATGGTAGTGGAGGAGGGAGGAAGCATTTAGGAACTAGAGGAAAGTTGTATGTTTCATTGTTGCTATATCACACCCTGACTGGCTCGTCTCCTCCCTGAGACCCACCCTTCTGTAAGGGGATTTCCAGTGGCCTACAAATGGGCTTTGGGTCTCTGCACTCCCCCACTCATTCAAAATGATATGATTTTTTTGTTCTGATGATACCTGATCCCTTCGACACCTCGTGATCACACAGGCTGGTGTGCTTCTTCTATGTGGGTTTTGTTCTTTCTGAGCTAGATGGCTGCTTGTTTACCTTAAAGCCTTTAAGACCCAGATGCTATATCTTTTGAAAGCCAGGAGTCATCAGCTTTCTTCACCAGATTTTCTATGCACCCATTTGTCTTCAGCAATTTTATCAAGTAGGTGAGCACACAATGATATGATTTTTTGTTCTTTGATGCCTGATAACTGATCCCTTCAGCACCTCGTGATCATGTAGGCTGGTGTGCTTCTTCCATGTGGACTTTGCTGCTTCTGAGCTAGATGGACACTTGTTTACCTTCAATTCTTTAAGACCCCAGATGCTATATCTTTTGATAGCTGGGTACCATCAACTTCCTTCAACACATTTGCTTATGCACCCACTTTATCTTCAACGATTGTGTCGGGAAGGTGAGCATCATAGAATGCCAGTTTAATAGAACAAAGTATTCTTGCATTGAGGGAGTACTTGAGTAGAGGCCCAATGTCCATCTGCTACCATAATAGTAAACCTATAAATATATGCACATAGATATAGTAAATAAATATATTTACATATGTACGTGCCTTTATTTAGACCTCTATAAATTCCCTTTATCTCCTATCTCGTTCCTCTATTTCCTTTGACTTTCCTCTTGTCCCACTGTCATGCTCAGCCTTCATTTGGGTTTCAGTAATTCCTCTTGGTTACATTACCCTTGATTACGCCCTACCAGGCCTCCTACATTCTTCTAACCACTGAATTGGATCACTTGTTGTTCCCTTCTCCCTGGGTTTGTTAACACCACTACCTTTCCTCTCCCTTCCCCCTCTCCCATGTCTCCCCAGAACTGTTGGTTCTGTTGTTTTCGCCTCCAAATTGTCCATCCAATCTGTCTTATTTAGACTGACCTACAGAGATAATAACATGCACAAAAACAAGACAGAGCAAAACCAAGCAACAAAATAAAACAAAACAACAAACCAATGACAACACAACAAGAAAGAAAAGCTTGTAGTTAGTTCAAGGACTGTTTGTTGACCTTTAGGAGTGTTTTCCAGTCCAGTCTGTTGGTGTTCCCTGGGGACTTCATTGCTCTATTATCTTGCTGTTCTGTTGCACGCCCTTAGTGTTTTGCCTCATGGTGGGATCAGATCGGGTGGAATTCCCACACTGTGTCTCCAGTGTTGTCCCTGGTAGGGCTATGGGTTAGTGAGAGTGAGGGATGCAGTGTCTCATAGTGGGGCCGGTCATGTGGTCCTCTCTGTGGATTGGCTACTCTGAGAGAGAATATTGTCCTCAAGGCCTGGTGCTTATATGCACATTCAAGTTGAAGCTAAAGAAAGTTAACACAAGTTCACAAGTGCCGAATTATGACTCAGAGTGTATGTTGAGTGTATTCCTACATTTCAGGAATGGATTGGATGCTTGAAACAGCAGTAAATGAATGCCAGCTGAGTTGTAGGATGGCTTCAAAGACCTTGGACATGATGAAAGCAAAAGCACTTAGAAATAGAGACAGGCATGAAAGACACGGCCACAGTGGTATCAGAGGAGACTCTGAAGCTCGCTCTCAGGTGTAGAGTAGCTGAAGCCAATAGGGAAAACGGTGACGTAAAAGAGCTGACCAGAAAGTCTCGAGGACGGTGTGAGCAGACAACGTAAGCACTATAATGAAATGTGCAAAGACTTGGAGTTAGAGAACCAACAAGGAAGAACAGGCTTGGCAGTTCTCATGCTGAAAACGCGGAAGACAAAAACCCAAGCCTGGGTTTGCAATATTAAAGGGTTCTATGGGCAAATAGTGACAGGTGAGAGAGGCGGCAAAAGAAGATTGAGCCAAATAAGAACTGATGGACATCGACCGCTTCAGGAGGTAGCACATCATAGGAAACCAACTTGTTGAAGGCAGACGTCCAAGCCCTGAAGGCATTGGCGAAAAGCAAGGGGCCAGGAATGGACAACGTATCGATTGAGATGTTTCGACAAATGGATGCACTCCCTCATTCACACCAAGAAATTTGGAAGACAGCTCTCTGACCCATAGCCTAGAAGGGATGCATATCTGCGATCGTGTCAAATAGAGCCGATCAAACAAAATGAGGAAACGATCAAACTGTGTCTTCAATATCACACAGAAGTAAAGTTTTGCTAAAGATACTAGGACCACCGAGATAGCGCATCGACAGGGTACGGGCAGAAATTCCAGTGGAGGGAGAAAAAGGAGAGCAGCGAGGGACACCCTCACTGATGCAGTGGACACTACAGACTGTCAGGGAGTCTGTCTGCTGTGTTTTATTAACTGAGCAGGGGTAATTGACTGGGTGGATCCTGACACACTGTGGATAACATTGTGAGAGACGGGAATATCAGAACACATAATTGTGCGCATACAGAACCTGTACATAGACACCAGGCAGTGGTTCAACTAGAACAAGGGATGCCAAATGGTAAAATTCGGAACGGCGTGTGTCACGCGTGTGTCAGAGTTGTATCTTTTCACCACACTGATTTAATATGGATACTGAAAAAAATAATCCGGGAAGCTGGATCTATGAATACAAATGGGGCATCAGGATGTGAGGGAGACTCATTAAAAACCTACCATATTCAGTTTGCTGAAAGCAATGAGAGCTTGAAACGCTTATTGATGAAGACCAAAGCCTTCTGCATGGGTGATAGCTGAACATCAAGAAAACAAAACTTCACACAACTGGACCAAGAAGTCGCATCACAGTAAGCAGAGAACAGATTGAAGCTGTCAAGCTTTCCATTGTACTTGGATCCACAGTCAGTGCCCATGGGGGCATCAATCAAGAAACCAAAGGATGCATTGCAGTGGACAAAGGCCTCTGTAACGAGCTACACAAGCTAAGAGAGCACGAGGAGGATCAAGGTGTGTCTGTCTCGAACCTTGGTATTTTCAGGTACCTCGTACAGCCAGAATGCTTCTCGGAAATGAGGACGGTGGAACACTGTCTTACATAACTTCTCAGACATGTTCTCATGGATAATGGCATCAGGCATCGGAAAGAGGGCCTCTTTCCACAAGAGGAACAACAGGAACATGGCTGCAGCAGTGGGGTCAAACGTGGCAAGGACATGAGCATGGGGCAGGACCAACCAACCTGCTCTATTGTATGCAAGGTCCCCCTGAATGAGGACCTACTGCACAGACCCCAGCAGCAACAGGCCTCTCTGACTCTGAAATGCCATCAGAATCCAGGGTGGAACTCACTGAGGCAATGACAATACCTTGAAATACAGATGGCTCCAGGCTTTAAAAAGAAAAAAAGAAAAAGTGTTACACTCACTTTAGGTGAAACTAACTCACTGAGGGAAAAATAATCGCTTGGGAAGTGCAGGTGTGTCCTGGTGTAACACAAACAACTCCCTCCCTTTCACAGTCAGGACAAGGAAGCCCCTCCCCACCCCATGACCACAGAGATGAGCCCTGCCCAGACTATTTTCACTTCAAAGGGAGTCCACTTAACCTCAAGTGCAGGCCACCCCTGGGGCATTTAGATTTATGTCATAAATCATTCAGAGCTGCTGAGCAGAGGGTGTGCAGAGAGAGAGAGAGGTTGCCAGGCCTGGCCAGTTGAAGATCAATCGAAGTAAAGGTAAATCATCTCTGAAATGATGACGGGAGGGGTGATGGACGCCCAGCCGTCCAGCAACTGTGTCGAGAAAAGTAAGGGGTGGTTTCTGTACTGTGTAGGAGGGAAGCTGCTCTCCTCCAAGAGAATCAGGAAGATGTCACATCTGCCCATGTGCCCTCTCCACTCAAAGAGCTTGTGATGGGAGATGGCAGGTGTTGGCGGAGCTCGACGCACGTCGCTTTCTGGGCCTCACTTTCGCATTACATCTACTGCAGTAGAGTCGACTTTGACTCATTGTGAAGCTGTAGGGCAGGGTGGAACCACCCCATAGGCTTTCCGAGGCTGTGCGTCTTTACAGACTCAGACGGGCATATCTTTTGCCCACATAACAACTGGGAGGTTTGATCCAAACACCTTTTGGTGAGCAGCTGAGGGCTCTCTTGCTCATTATGAAGGTTTCTATTTCATATCAGATTGGCAGAGTGAAACCTGTTGTCATGTTTTATGTGACGATGTTAACTCTGCTGTGAAATGATAGCCTGAGAATCCCCCAGAGCTGGCTCAGTACATATAAGGAGCCATTTATCAGATTCAACCCATAATCTCCCTGATGCTGTGACCCATTCGGTAACTTCCCCTCAGCTGACAAGCTACAAATGAGGAGTGTCCTTAGACTTCAGTTATGAGGTCTGAACTATGGATGTGACTCTGAAACGCCAAGTCCTTCAAGAAGCAGCCAGGGAATTTTCCTATTAAATTCTATGAGCCTTCATGTCTGTGCTTTGTCATCAGATAGCACCTTGTGAGCCTGTCACAAACCTCATGCGGCTTTCTTACCTGCCGGTTCTCTCAAGTCCCATCAAGGTGTGGTGTAAGCAACCCTTTCATTAACTCCACTGCACAAAATCCTCAGAGAAACGAAAATGCACAAAGTCCTTTCATTGCAAACCTGAAAACATCATAAATAAAGCTGGATTCCTAGAGAAGGTAAAGAGGTAGTCCCAGGTATGTTAGCAAGATACAGAGCAGTCTACGATACAGACCCCAGTCACTCCCCGCTCTGCAGAAACGAGGCACACACCAAGCAAAAACTGATCATGGTTTTTGTTTTTCTGATATGGTTTTTAAGGAACAACATTATGCTGGCATTAAGAAAAAGGCTTTTGAAATGACCCTTGAGTCAGGTTTTTTTGTTTGTTTTTGGCTTTATCGGCTGGGTATCAGGATATGTGGATAAAGAACTGCAGTATTTCATCAAGTATGGGTAAGTTTCAGCTACATAACCACTTTGATATGCTTGACTGTGCACAGAAGCTAGGTACCCGGGCATTCCCTGACACGTTTAAATTATTTATCCAATGACATTTCTTAAACCATTTGTTTGGCCTCCCCCCTCCACCTTCTTTACTAAGTCTTCAAAAACCTTCTCCTTTTCTCTTAGAAAAGACCTTTTGGGTAACCTTTTGAAAACTGTTTATTTTTCAAAGAATTTTATGTCAACATTAAAGAACCTTTTTGAAGGGAGAGGGGGGGAACCACCCATAATCCCACCCACCGAACACCCAAAAAGCCGCTTTCCAGAGAAGGGAGGGCATTCTTACCTGGCGGTAGGTGGCGGCGTCTTCAGGCAGCAGCCGAGACTGTAAGCACAGGAGAAACTGGGAAATGTTTGTTTTGCAGCCATGAGGCCCAGACTCATTCATGAATTAGTTAAAGCACTTCCATACCCTGGTGAGTGCCATTTGGGAGGAGAGACTGTTTATTGCATTTTAGGTGAAAGTTCACACCGCAAATTAGCTTTCCAACTAACAGTTCATACGCAGGTTGTTCCCTGACATGGGTTGCTCTCCCCACAATGTGTCAGCACTTGACTTATTTCCTTCCTTCTTCCTTGTTTCCATTCATTGAGCTTCCTTGTCCCTTTTTGGGTTAACCATTTGGGTTTTGGGAAAATGTCCTGGCACCAGCCTTATAAATAACTAGGTACCCCCACCAGGCCTCAACATCTGAAAATATTAAAAAAAAATAAACGGACAATAGGCTGATAAGATCCCCCCCAAAGAAAGAGCTTACTGACATCATTTATCCCAACTTATAATGATCCTGTAGGACAGGGCAGAACTGCTCTTGTGGGCTTCTGAGACTGTAAATCTTTTAAAAAAATTCTTACTTGGGAGTTAATACATATAACCTATCATTCCATAGTTCAATCACATCAAGCAGTCTTGTACAGTTGCTACCACAATCAGTTTCCAAACATTCTTTTTCTTTCTGGACTCCTTGACATCGTCTTCCCTTTACCCCCACCCCACACTGTAGTTCCCCCCACTGTAACCACCCCCCCACCAAAACCCCTATTCTACTTGCTGTCCCTACAGGTTTATCAGTCCTGGGTTTCAGATAGCGAACCACAGGAAAACACATAACACAGCCTCAGGAGGGTGATCTCCAATGACATAACACTCCTGAAGCACACCCTAATATGAACAAAGCAAAACAAAACAAAAATACAGAGAATGCTGAAAACCAGATCAGGTCCAGCATGCCTCAGAGCTGTGATCAATTGGCCAACTTTTAACTGTTCAAGTCAGGTTTATCCCTTTGATTTGGTATACTCATTTCTCCAAGGAACTAACCACTTTCCTCCCATCCCTCCACTGTGGACAGAGGGAGATTCCCAGAGATTTTTTCCCTAGGGAGTTCCCACAAATGAATCTTTGGCTCTCACTGGCATCCATAGCCTTCTGCAAACTGGGTTCTCACACTTTAGGCTCTCATATTAATCCCTCTTTCAACTCCGGGCTTTATGATTTATAATCCTTCAGTGACTGATGTTAGTGTGCTTCTTCCATGTGGACTTAGTTGACCTCTCGCTTAGATAGCTGACTGTTTGGAGATAAGCCTTTAAGTTTCCAGTTTTATTCTATCTGATAGCTGGGCACATCTAATTTCTTCACCACATCTTCACCTGTATCTTCTGTGTTCCCTTCCTGAGGGCGAGTATTGAGCAGGGCCATGATGTAATAAATAATTGCAATAAAAAAACTAATTGCTTTTAAATTGGAGCTAGGATTTAGTGTGGGACCAAAACCCATTCCTAGATCTATGGGTTTTTTTTTGTTGTTGTTTAATTTGTTATTAATTGGGAGTTAATACATATATCATTCCATAGTTCAATCATATCAAGCAGAATTGTACAATTGTTTCCACGGTGTTTCCAAATGTGCTAGTCTGGGTTGACTAGAGAAACAAATCCAGAGACACTCATATGTGTATAAGAGAGAGTTTTATATCAGAGTAATTGTATATTAATAAAACACACCAGCCCAGTCCAGAAAAAGTCCATAAGTCTGATATTAGCCCATATGTCTGATACCAGTATGCAAATTTCTCTTCAGACTTACACAACACATGCAATGATGCTGAAAGCAGGAAGATCACAGGCCTGTAGGTGTAAAGTCTTGCGGATCCAGTGGCAGTGGAAGCATGCATCATGTGACTTGTCAACAGGAAAATCTTGCAGGGAGAGTGTGTGTCCTGCCTCCAGGGAGAAAGACAGGAGTTCCCAGAATCCTCAGGAGGAGGCCTCAGTGGCTATAACCTGATTGACAGGCTAGACTCAACCCCTTCACTCAAGTTCACAGATTCATCCCCTTCGCTCAAGATTATATATGTTTGCCACACCAAACATACTTTTTCTTGCTGTATTCCTTGACATTGTCTCCCTTGTGTCCCTCACCTCCAACTGTACATCTTTATCAGAATGGAAAGCTTCATCTTTCTCTCGAGGAGCAGCTGGTGAGCTTGAACTACTGACCAGTGTGGTGAGCAGTCCAACTCATAACCCATTATACCACTGGGGCTCATCCTAGTAAGATAATGATTATATTGTATTATAATGATTATACTCTAAATGATTATATTAAAGATAAAATTAACATACTAAGGAACGGGGATGTCACTTGGAGGACTGAGGTGCACCTGACCCAAGTCATGGTGTCCATCATTTTGAAAATCGCCTCTTATGTGTACGAAAGTTGGACAGTAAATAAGAAAAACTGGATGCGAAGCATCAGTGCAGTGGATTTATGGCATTAGAGAAGAATATTGAAAGTACTATGGACTGCCAGAGAGCAAACCAATTGATTTTGGAAGAAATGCTGTCAGAATGAGCCTTCGGGGCAAGCATGGTTGTACTGCTCACGTACTTTGGACGTGGTCTCAGGAAGGGTGAGTCCCTGGGGAAGGTCACCTGCTGGGGAAAGTGCACCTACGCCCATCAAGTCGATTGTAGGGCCAGCAAGATGGGTGACACGTGGCTGCAACAGTGGGTTCAAGCATGAGAATGGCGAGGAGGTGCCAGCCGGGGCAGAGTTGCTTTCTGCTGTACCTGGGACTACTATGGGTCAGAGCCCACTCGACGGCCTCAATAGCAACAACAGCATCCACAGGTTATCGCCGTGTGGCTTCGTGGCGGGTCACAGCTGGAACTGTGTCAGACTCAGCCCTTCTCGAGGGGCCTCACCCCTGCTCAGCCCAGGGAATGTGTTTCTCCGTATAGGATTACTGGGGACTAATGTGGAAAGAAATCCTTCTAGGGAACATGTGATTCAGTTAAGAGACAAGTGATCATTGAAGAATGTATTTAGCATTGTTAGGATAACGTGGAGATAATGGTCAGATTGAGCGGTAAGAAATGGTCCATTTGGTGGCATGTGCCCCCTCATAGGTCACTCCCTCACCAAAATGCAGCCCCCAAATGTGCTTCTGTGCTGCTCGCCATAGGTACTTGGCCATCATGCAGGAGGGCACACGGTGACCCTTCATTCACTTCACCTTGGGAAGGGATCAAGGCAGAAGTTCCTCTGCCCCCTCCCACTACCAGGACTTTCGCTGCCCAGAGGACAGTGGCGTCTAAGGGAAACAGTGCCTGTGGCAATCCATTTTAAATGGCCGAGTGAGCTTCAGGCCAGCGGGAAACCGCTACAGCACCTAGAGACTGCTCCTCAGTGTCTCCGCCCAGTGGCCCCCAGGGCATGTGCCATGCCTGCCAAGCATCAGGAGGGCACTCGCAACGTGGCAGCGAGCCCTGTGACAGGTGAGGAAAGTGGTTTTCTAAGCAAGCGCGGCAGTGCTGGCTTTTCTAGAACACCACAACCTTCAATCCACACAGAAGGGTTTGCTTAGATCGTAGCAAAGCTTATTGAAGTGTGTGTCTGTGTGTGTGTGCGCGCGCACACCCACGCATATGTACCCCAGAGAAGAGGAGGCAGCAGTGCCCCCATCAACTGTATCCTGTAGTCCAACTCAAAGAGGATGGCTTGGCAGAGCTAGCTGACGCAGCCAGGTGTGGGTGGGAAGGAGCAGGCATGTTGCTCTGACTGAAGTCTCAGGGAGACTTGCTCCACTATCATCTCGCCTTCCTTAACCAGTGCTGCAAATACACATACAATGTGCACTCTCCACATGGACCTCTTGAAGAAGTTGAAGCTTTCTTGACAGTGAAAGCTGCAGCATTAAGGACACGGAGCTCAGATCAACTGGATTCCATCACCTAATCTCAACTGAGCATTCGCTGCATGCCGGGTCCTGGGCTGGTGAATGCCCAGTCCACACTTGGGAAGATTTGACTGTGTCTGCGTGAACTTCGGGCCACAACCTGATGGTTTCCTTTCAGGGAGCATTTACAATTGGAGAGGAGTCTGGGCAGTCACCCATGTGTCCGACCCTGTCCACTCAGGGCAGGGGCACACTGATGTGAGTGCTTTTCTGCCTGTGTGAACGTGCAGAAGGGTGGGGTGCTCATGAAATCATGGATCCCTTTGTTAACCCACAACCACAAAACTGGGTGCTGTGGAGTCAATTCTGGCTCACCATCATCCATCGAGAATATCTGAGTGAAACAGTGACTGATTTTTTTTGAGGAAGCAGACTGCCAGGCCTTTCTTCTGAGGCACTGCTAATTAAATGAAAAATCACCAAATATAGCAGTGAGCAAGTTAACTCTTTGTACCACCCAGGGGCTTCATTCCATTGTGGCTTAGAAACATTAAAAAAAATAACTCAGCAAGTTCTGTTTCCCCATCAAGCTTGCTGACACCCCTTATCAAGCAGAGGCTCGCTGCCTTCTCTCCATTTCCTGTGACATTCCAATATCTGAAACAGCTCTCTGTAAAAGGCACAGTTATGACGGCTTATTTCTATCTCTAGTTCGGCTACTGTTCACTTACCCCCTGCATTTGCTGCTGTGGCGTCAGACAATTCCTTTGTATTACTGGGTATTTTAGATGGGGGTGAGGCGGGGGCCTTTCTTTCCCGTGACTCAGATTGGCCGCAGTGAGCATAGCTCCTTCCATGTGGCAGCAGCTCAGTGAGCGCTGGTGACTGTAGGAACCGTGGCCCCTTCGCTTTCTTTCACAGGCTGTGAACAGCTATCCTCAAGCCTCCTCAGACTAAAAGTTCTGAGTTCCCCTTCTCTGGGAACTAGAGAAATTTTGCAGCCAAGCCACCATTCTTTTTTTTTCTTTCTTTTTTAAAAAATTGAATAAATCTTTCTATTGGGGCTCATACAACCCTTATCACAATCCATACATACATCAATTGAGTAAAGCACCCTTATACATTCTTTGCACTGTCATTCTCAAATTCACCTTCCACTTGGGTTCCTGGAGTCAGCTCATTTTCCTTTTTTTTCCTCCCCCTCCCTCCCCACTCCCCCTTTCCCCCTGAACCCTTAATAGTTTATAAATAATAATTTTATCTCATACTGCCCGGCGTCTCCTCTCACCCACTTTCCTGTTTCGGGGGACACGAGAGAGGGGGGTGTGGGGGAAAGGAAGTGATATTAAGCAACGCAGGGACAAAGGAACAACAAGTGATCCAAAATCAGTGGCATGGAGGGTGTAAGAGGACTGGTAGGGATTGATCAAAGGCAAGGTGACCAAGAGAAATTACTGAAACCCAAATGAAGGCTGAGCATGATAGTGGGACAAGAGGAAAGTAAAAGGAAAGAGAGGAAAGAACTAGGAGACAAAGGGCATTTATAGAGGTCTAAATACAGGAATGTACATATGTAAATATATTTATATGTGACAGTAGGGATGTAGATCTCTGTGTATATATTTATAGGTTTAGTATTACAGTAGCAGATGGACATTGGGCCACCACTCAAGTACTCCCTTAATGCAAGAACACTTTGTTCGATTAAACTGGCATTTCATGAAGCTCACCTTCCCGACACAATCGCTGAAGACAAATGGGCACATAAGCAAATGTGGTGAAGAAAGCTGATGGTGCCCAGCTATCAAAAGAGATAGTGTCTGGGGTCTTAAAGGCTTGAAGGTAAACAAGTGGCCATCTAGCTGAGAAGCACCAAGAGGCCACATGGAAGAAGCACACCAGCCTGTGTGATCACGAGTTGTCAAGGGGATGGGGTGTCAGGCATCAAAGAACAAAAAACCTATATCATTATGAATGAGGGGGAGTGCAGAGTGGGGACCCAAAGCCAATCTGTGGGCAACTGGACATCCCCTTATAGAAGGGTGGGTCTTTGGGAGGAGATGAGCCAGTCTGGGTACAGTGTAGCAACAATGAAACATACAACTTTCCTCTAGTTCTTTAGTGCTTCCCCTACATAAACCCACTATCATGATCCCAATTCTACCTTACAAATCCAGCTAGACCAGAGGATGTATACTGGTACAGATAGGAACTGGTAACACAGGGAATCCAGGATAAATGATCCCTTCAGGACCAGTGCTGAGAGTGGTAATGCGGGGAGGGTGGAGGGAAGGTGGGGTAGAAAGGGGGAACCGATTGCAAGGATCTACATAAAACCTCCTCCCTGGGGATGGACAACAGAAAAGTGGATGAAGGGAGACATTGAACAGTGTAAGACATGACAAAATTAAAATAATTTATAAATTATCAAGGGTGCATGAGGGAGAGGGGAGTGGGGGTGGGGAATAAAGAGCTAATACCAGAAATCAATAGGGGAAGTTCTATTCTATCCACAGTATTGTGATGAGCTGGAAACGACTCAATGGCGATGAGTTTGGTTTTGAACTTAGAAATCCATGCTGCTTCCAGGACGTTCCATTCCTTTAGTGCACCAAGTACTGACCAAATGCTCCCTTTAAAAGTCTGGGATTTTTGCCAGGTATCAACCCGAGTCCACAAGGTGGTAATTTCTGAAAGGTGTCCTTGTTTTAAAAATAAGCATGGCATTTGTTCTTCTTAAGTCTTTCAACAAGTCCAAGTTTACCTGGAAGGGTTTCACAATAGCACCTGCACATCCCTAAGCTGCCAGCAGATTTGAGCCTATTTACAGTGGCCAAGGAGGCTCTTCCTATGTACACAGCTAGTTAGTACTCACGTCTTTTCACAGCCAAGGTCACATTCTCCATTACCATCTGAAGACCATTTTCCTTCCTTGGTAGGAAAAGAACACGTGAGATGATGGGTGCTGCCTTCCTTGTGCTCCGATGAACATTAACACTGGGCTGTGGCCACAGGTTTCCTTGAGCTCTGCTCACACCTAAGAGGCCATACACCTCTCTAATCCGGGCCATCATGTAGCTGGCATATCATGCCCATTATGTCATTCTTGTGTCTTCCAGACTGCTGGATGTTCTCCATTCACTGCATACAGGTGTTTAGGGGCCCGACGTCATCAGGGAGCTCTCTGTGGACACACTGACCTGCATTCCTTCGGGTCTCTCACATCTCTTCCCGGTCATGGTAGCTTATGCCTAAGGGAATGTCTGTAGAGTCTACAGCTCTTCTGAGTTACCTTCTGTTCTTGACACATTATGACACGCAGATGTTTTTTTACCCAATTCCATCAATTCTGCTTTTATAAAAGCGAGTAGGGTATATGTCAAGGCTCTGAACAACATTTCCTTCCTACATGGGTATTCCATAGAACCGGCACCTTCTATCATTCCAGCTCCTCGCTTTTGGAACTTCCATCTTCCGAGAGATTGATTAGTTACTAAGGAGAGTCAAGAATTTACTAGCTTTTGCTTTTACAGAGGCTGGCCGAAGGATATTTTCATTAATTATTTTAAGTAAACTTTGTATTGAAACACAACATCTTAAAAAAGACTCTATCTCATGATAGAGCTTAGTGAATTTTAGCAAAGTAAACATCCCCATATAACTGCATATTAAAGAATCATATTAGTCCTGCTGAGAGTCCCATCTTGCCTCCTAACTTGTGTTTATGGAGTCACAGTCTGCTTTGGGAAGGTGACAAGTACCATATTAATACTGTTACCTGTTGTGTTAGGCAGGATTGTCTAGAGAAACAAAGCCAGGATATTTGTGAATATATATACAGCAAGAAGGAATATACCAGCTAATTAGTCCACATAACAGTACAGAGGGTTCAGTTCAACTCACTTCAGTGGAACAGTTGATATACTGGAAGGCCTGCAACTCATGTGGGTGGCTGGGTCCAAGGTCAAGGAAGCAGACAGCAGAGTCCTCCCTCAGGCAAAGTAAGCAGTCTGCCCACAAGCAGACTTAGTGAAGCAGGCCCGGATGGGATATCAAGCTCAAACAATGCAAAGCAATAGGATCTACCAACCTCAAGCTCAGCGATGTATGTCCCAGCAGCATGGCGAAGCAGGAGCCTCAAGCTCTAGCAACACGATCCAGGTGGTGTAGCTCAAAGGTTGAGGCAGAGAACTAGCTACAGCAGCAGCATGTCCCAGCACACTCTGATCACCAGAGAGCAAGAGAGAGGGGACGGGCTTTACAGAGCCATTTATCTCTTTGCCCTCCAATCAAACTGTGACCTGATTAATCCCACATGTTCCTGTTGGCCAGGTTGGCACAATAAACCTGACTATTACACCTGTTGACAACTAGTTTACTAGAACTATGTGCCAAACACTATGGCTTCAAAAAAGCAAGAGAGAAAAGTATTTTACATTTCACAGGAACTTTAGGAGGTGTGTCTTATTGTTGTCTATGTAATAAATTAAAAGTGCAAAGCTAAACCCACTGCCTTGGGTTGATTTTGTCTCCTAGCCACCCCACTGGACAGAATAGAGATGCTCCATAGGGTTTCCGAGGCGGTAAATCTTTATGAGAGCAGGCAGCCTCAGCCTTCTCTCACAGATTTGAGCCTCTACCCCTTTGGTAAGCAGCCAATGCTTAATCCACGGTGCCACCAAGAATCCTTTATGTAACTGCTAGGCCCATATTATTTGGGCACCTTGAGTTTGTCAGTTTATTGTACTGCTATGACTTGAATATTGTTGTGATGCTGGAAGCAATGCCATATTGTTTCAAATATGATCAGGGCCACGTGTGGGGTGGGTTTCCATGGAGCTTCCAGTCTAAAACAGATTGGGAAGGCAGACATGGCAATCCACTTCTGGGAAGGAGGAGACAGTGAAAGCTTTGTGCATGTTCTGACATGATACCAGAGATGCGTCCATCAGGTGGGAAAGCACTCTAATTATGCTGAGGGAAGAGCCGTCTCCTCAAGGTCAAATTGACCTTCATGACCCGAATGGGGAAAAGCTTTCGGGACATTCATTTGCCAATGGGGAATGACTAAAAGTGAGACGGAGCAACTACAAGCCCCATTAATAATCGGAACATGGAATGTACAAAGTCTGAATCAAGGAAAATTAGACATGGTCAAAACTGAGATGGGATGCTGGAAGAACAGTACATTAGGCATTAGGGAGTGGAAATGGACTGGTTCTGGCCATTTTGAATCAGACAGTTCTATAGTCTGCTGTGCTGGCGGTGATGAATTGAAGAGTAACACTGTCATATTCATTGTCAAGGAGAATATTTTAAGATCTTTCTTGAAATACAGCGCTGTCCATGATAAGATAGTATCCCTAAACCTCCTAAAAGGAGATCAGCTATAAAACTATGATTCACATTTACATACCAACTACTACACACCAGCCAAAGATAAAGAAATGGAAGGTTTTTCACCAGCCTCTTCAATCTGAAAGTGACCAAACGTGCACTCAAGATGCATGGATGATAACTGGTGGTTGGATTGCGAAAGTTGGAAGCAAAAAAGGGTCCCCAGTTGGAAAGTATGGCCTGGATGTGGAAATGGCATGGGCGGTGGCATGCTAGAATATCACAAAGCCAATGACTTATTCATCAGAAATACCCCTATCACTAATTCCATGACTTTCATGTCCCTCCCTTCACTCCATTGTTCTTGGCTATGAGCCTGTTCTCAGAATAAGGGATGGTAACACAGGTGCACCCCTTTCTAAGTACAGTGTTCTTCGAAACCCCTGTGATGCCCAAGCTTCTTTTGAACTCCTCCCCTGCAGTCACAGACCTTCCTGCCTTGGACTGCATTAAACAGTTGGCACTGCAAGGCTGGCTTCCCTTTATCAACCACAAATGTTCATTGTCCTTTCGGTCTTTGACACTACAGCCAGAGCTGCTCCTGCCACAACTGCCACCGCTTCGGTCTCTTTCCTTCCGCCTCTCTGGAAAATCCCTGTCACTTCCTCCCTGACATCATTCTCCAGCGATATAGCTGAGTTGTTCAGAGTCAAAAAGGAAAATGCTGGCATACTGGAATGGAAAACAAAAACAAAAAGCAGCCTGAAGTGCGGTTCATAAACGTAACACTTACAAGGGTCATGGCATCGCTTTGGGAACCCGAGTCAGGAAAGTGCAGCCAAGAGAGCTCCATAGAAGACTTCAAGAAGGTAACAGCATGGACAGCCACCACACAAACGATGACAAACCTGGGGACAATCCTCAACCCTGAGGCAGCAGGGCCGAGCAAAGCAAACTACAGAATACGATGAGAAGAAACCAAGAGAGACCTACACAAAGGGACAACTATCCTGTGTTCATGGATTCCCAAACCTCAAACTCTAAACTCACTGCTATCAAGTCAATGCCAACTTGTAGTGACCTCCCCCCACCCCCCGCCCCCACGACTTTCTGAGACTGTAAGCATTTATGGGAATAGGGAATCTTTCTCCCTTGGACTGCCTGTCCTGAGGCTCACAGCCCAACTCAGCATACCTTTGTTTGTGGTTAGGAAAACTTAATATTCTGAACATGTCAATATGACCTACAGTCCTCCACCCATAGAGCCCAATTCTGGTCCAAATCCCAGCTTCATTCTTTAGAGAAATGGGAAAACGTCATATGGAGAGGAGAGAGGCCCACGATAAGCAAAGAACTTCTAAAAAAAAAAAAAGAAGACCAACAACAACATCAACAAAGTAGGAGGCCTTGCACCACACAGCCTCAGAATCTCCTACACAGCCCCAGTAACCCACAGAGCCGGGTGCTGCTCTCATGAGAGACGGACAGACCAATGACATGGAATAGAAAACACAGAAACCACCGCATTCACCTAAGTCACTGATGCTCAACAAAGGGCCAAAAAAAAAAAAAAAACATTAAATGGGAGAGGGACACCATCTTCAACAAGTGGTGCTGGGAAAAATTGGGTCTTCACCTTGCAGAAGAGTGAAACAGGACCCATACCTCACCCCATGCATGAAAACAACTCAAGACGTATTAGAGACCTGAATGTAAAGCCCAGAGCTATGAGAATCTTCCGTGAGAAAATAGGGGCCGATTTCAGGGTCCTATTGCAAGGCACACATGGACTACCGAAGGACGTCTGTAAAGGAAGCATACACAGTGGGAGAAAACACCCCGAAAGGTGACAGGGACCTATTAGAAATTAAACACTTATGCACACCAAAAGATTTCATCAAAAGAGTAAAACAAAAAAAAAAAGAGTAAAACAAGAGTCCACAGAGAGGGGGAAAATCGTTAGCAATTACACAACAGACAAGGGACTAATTAATAAAATCTACAGAATTCTGCAACACCTCAATAAAAAATAATCCAATTAAAAGATGGGCAGAGGCCAGGAATAAACATTACAAGGGATGCCACTGGAATGGCTCACAGACCCCGGAGGAAAGGGAGATGCAAATCACAAAACACGGTGAGCTAGCACCTTACAGCACGACCACAGCCCAGCTTAGGGGACATTTTCTATTTCTCACGACGCCTTTAACCCTTAAATAGAGGTTTATCCTACTGTTGCAAACACATAAAACATGTACTGGTTTTCATGTTACAGATGAAACAACTGAGGTAGAGGCATTTGCTTTATTCTGACTTTCTGACTTCGTTAGTTTCCCCATTCGGATCCAGTCAGCTTGGTAGGCGTCTTCGCATTTTGCGGGTCAGTATCGACACGCATTTCCAGATTTGTTGGTTATGGCAGCCCGCGGGGTTGAGAACATCGCCGACACTCGGCTGCCGTCCACCTCAGGTGCCTCTCTTCACCCGCTTTCCATGCGCAAACCGAACGGGTCCGCTTCCAGCGTCTCCCGAACATCCAGGTCTTTCCCTCCTCGGAGGCTGTGCGCACTCAGTCCTCTGTAAGCGCAGTTGTCCAAGTGTGGCTGCGGGCTCTTAGCCCCTGTCGTGCTCATCTCAAATATCACGCTCAGGACGAGGCCTTCTCTGACGCCCGAGTCTAATTAACGACCTACCTGCCCCCACCACCCACCCCATGCCCCCACACACTAGTGAGACATGCATGTCTTTCTCAACTTGTAATTTTTGTTGTTTCATATCAGTCTCTGTCTAACCATAAACTTCACGATATCAGAGGCCTTTCTGTTTTCCTGTTTGTCTCCAGTTCTTAGCTCAGAGCTTGATGTATATATAGTACAGCATCAATCAATGGGGTTTTTAATACGTAAAATCAGACTCTAGGTAATATCTACCACCCAGATCACAAAGGTCTTCGCGCTGCGCAGAGCAGTCACAAGTGCAAGTGATTGAGCACATTAAGAAGGAATAATTGTCTTCAGGATCTCACCTAAACAGTGATGTGAGCAATAGAGCGACTGAGTAGAGGGAGCCGGTTACACCATTCATATGCAACTACAGGAAGGACAGGGAAGGGACAGGACCACAGGAACCACAAAGCTGCCCAGAGACCCATTAGAACGGGCCTGCTGGGGCTGCACAGGATGCTGCCGGCCGCCTTGCGCATCGGCATATTATAACATGGCGTCCATGGAATGATGACCCAGTCAACTTCATTCACTCATTTATTATTTATATGCTGCCTCCTTTCAAAAGAGACACGGGGACCACTCGCCATTAAGAATAACCCATCATATTTTATATGTTCTGTTAGTCAGGCAATTCCCATAAAAATGTTTGATAAAAGTGCTAATAATTTGAATTGGTCTATGTAGTTTTAAAAAATCTAAATTCTGCAGGCACAGCTTAGAAGAACTATACCATGAATTTTTCTTTTCTTTTACAGTTTCTTTATTTATTTTAACTCTGTGGTTGTTTGGGTTTAAATTTACATAAATCATTTTATTGGGGGCTCTTACAGTTCTTACAACAATCCATACATCAATTGCATCAAGCATGTTTGTACATATGTTGCCATCATCATTTCCAAAACATTTTCTTTCTACTTGAGCCCTTGGAATCCACTACTCTTTTTTCCCTTCCATACCCCACCCTCCCACCCTTGTGAACCCTTGATCATTTATAAATTATTATTTTCATAATTTACACCATCGCTGTCTCCCTTCACCCACGTTTCTGTTGTTCATCCCCTTGAGAGGGGATGTATGTCGATCATTGAAATCAGTTCCCCCCTTCTCCCTCTTTTTCTCCTCTACCCTCATGGTATCACTACTCCCATTACTGTTCCTGAGGGGGTAATCTGTTCTGGATTCTTCGTGTAGAGAGCTCTTATCTGTACCAGCGTACATGCTCTGGTCTAGCTGGATTTGTAATATCTACCTGGGGTCATGATAGTTGGGGGTGGGAGTGGGGGAAGAGGAGAGGGGGAGGGGGAGAAGCATTAAAGAACTAGAGGAATGTTGTGTTTTGTCAGGGCTGTACTGCTTCCTGGCTGGCTAGTCCCTTCCTTGTGACCCTTCTGTAAGGGGATGTCCAATTGTCTACCGATGGGCTTTGAGTCTCTACTCCTGCCCCCTCATTTGCAACCATGAGTGAATTGTACCCTGTTAAGTTCCATAATAAAACCCAGAAGGTGAGAGTTGTTTGTGAGTTCCCTGTCACTGCTACGATAGATTATCTAGCCAGCAGGGTGCCATGGAGGGAGGGCTTGTGTCAGAACTGGTTGGAAGGTTAGAGAGTGGAGGGATGCCTAACCTCCACCTTGTGATAATAAGGCTTGTGCCGATATTGCTTGGCTTCTCCTTCCCCCTTGGTTTTGAGATGTCCAGAGGCGCTCAGGTGTATCCTCCAGGCTTTTTTTTTTTTTTTGCAGGACCACAATAGTCTGATCCACAACTGATGGGGGTGGAGGGCTAGGCACTGCTTCATTCTATATTCCACAGGCTCACCATGAGCCGATGCCAGCTAGGAACAAAAAGAATCCACCTTGACTGACCTGATGTCCTCACTGCTCTCTGCCGTCTTCTGTTCCTCGTTGCACTCTCATTTGCTCACTGTCTTTCACTCATGGTCGCAAACTCACTGAAAATCAAGCAAGCTCATAGTCTCTCTGTTTGTTTTATAGTCAAGAGAATAATAACATCCTCAAACATGTCAAGGAGCCCTGTGGCATAGTGGGTTAAACGTTGGAGAACCAAGCACAAGGTTCTTGGTTCAAACCCACAAGCCACTATGAGTTAGAGAGATGAGACTGTCTGCTCCCATAGATATTTACAGTCTAGGAAAACCCTAAGGAGCATTTTGTCCTCTGTCTACTAGGTTTGCTGTGAGTCATAATCAACTTGATGCCACTGAGTTTTTAAAGATGTCACCAGGCACATCGCAGAGAAGGGTAAGTAGGGTCTCTATGGGTCAGAAGCGACTCAGCAGCCTGAGTAAAAACAGAAAACCTTCTACGCCAAGAAACTGTGTGTACATATTTAATGCAGAGCATTTGAGAGAAGTAAATTCTTATCCTAGGTTATCCAAGTGGACCCAGTGTAATCGTGGGAACCATGTAAGAGGAACAGTAGAATTAAAGAGGGGGGAAGATAACATGAAAATACACAGAGATACTGCGCATGCTCTGCTGTCTTGGAAGATGGAGAAGGAGGCATGAGCTGAGGAAAACAGTGCTTCTAGAAGCCAAAGGGGAGTGGGAAAGAAAACATGAATTAAACCCTTTCATACACTAGAAATATCTGTTATATAATAAAATCTGTGCATCATTTAACTTATGAAAAAGAAAAATAAGTTCATTGGAAAGTGGAGTGAAAAGATCATGAAATATTTCCATGAATTTTCTGAATCCCTTGTATATAAATATATACACATCCCAAATATGAAGGGCACCCCCCAAAATTTGTTTCAAGGCTATGTGTTTAGAATTTTTTTTACAAAAGAACCTATAACCTTCAAAGTACCTCCATTATACTTAATACATTTGTCAAATCAGCAATTCCATCCTTGGAAATATTTTTCAAACTCATCTGTTTGGATGGCTGACAGCATCCCCCACCTTTTTTTCTTCATCTCTTCACCACTATTCATTCTTGGAAACAAAAAGAAGTCACACAGAGCGAGGTCAGGTAAGTAAGGTGCGTGGGGCAAGAGAGGAATGTTGGTTTTGCCCAAAAGTGGTACACTGTGATGGCTGCCTGAGCAGGTGCATTGTCATGGTGGCAACACCTGTCCCCCATCTGCCACAAATCAGGCCTTTTTTGTCACACACTGTTATACAATATTTTCAGAACCTCTAAATAGAAAGCTTTATTAACAGTCTGACCTGTTGAAATGACCTCCAAATGTACATCCCCTTCATATAAATATGCATACATATGGCAAAAAAATTTCTTGAAAATACCATGGACCACCAAAAGAACAAACAAATCTGTCTTGGAAGAAGTACAGCCAGAATGCTCTTTAGAGTAAAGGATGCTAACACTTCATCTAACATATTTTAGACGTGTTGTCAGGAGAGACCACTCCCTAGAGGAGAACATCATGCTGGTAAACTATCAGGGCAGCAGAAAAGAGACAGGCCCTTGACAGATGAATTGACACAATGGCATGGAACTTTTGTACTGAATTTTTCTAACAGTAGCTTTATTTCCTTTCATTTCTAAAGTATTTTCTCTAAATATAAGATTCTAGGTTGACAGATTCGGTTTTTGTGTGTTGTTTTCCTTTCAGTGCTTTATATATTACTCCATTTCTCTTTAGCTTGCATGATTTCTAACAAAAACTATACTTACTACAATTCTTTTCTGACTTCTTTGGTATACAATGTGTTCCCTGTCCACTTACAAAAATTTCTCTTTATGGTTTCGGCAAGTTGATGTGTCTAGGTATATGTCCAGTTGTTTTATTTGATTGGTTGGTTTTGGTGTGTGTGTGTGTGTGTGTGTGTGTGTGTGTGTGTGTGTTGAGAGTATATGTGTGGAGTCTAGTCTGTCGATCAGGAAATAGCCAATGAGGCCTCTGTGTGGGCATGGTCTTCTCTTGAGGACCTCCTATATTTCTTCCTTGGAGGTGGGTGACACACTCTCTCAACTAACTCCCTGAGAGATGCTCTACTGACAAGACACATGGTGCTATGTTTATAGAGCGTTGCTGCTGGAGAAGCCATGTGGACACCCCACCAGCTCTGAGATGCTTACAACACCATTGGATCCACAGTACTTCCCACCCATTGACCTGTGATCTTCCTGCATTTGGTGTCATTGGATGTGTTTCATGATTCAGAAGAGGACTTTATAGATTGGTACCAGACATATGGGCTAATATCAGATTTATGGGCTTAATCTGGACTGGGCTGGGATGTTTTCTCAATATTAAATTGCTCTTGTATATAAGCTCTTTCTTTTTAATCATTTTATTGTGGGCTCATATAACTCTTATCACAATCCATCCATCCATCCATTGTGTGAAGCACCTTCATGAACCCTTGATAATTTATAAATTATTATTATTTTGCCATGTCTTACACTGTTCAACATCTTCTATCACCCACTTTTCTGTTGTCCACCCCCCAGGGAGGAGGTTATATGTATATCCTTGTAATTGGTTCCCCTTTTCTATCCCACCTTCCCTCCACCCTCCCAGTATCGTCACTCTTACCACTGGTCCCGAAGCATTCATCCATCCTGGATTCCCTGTGTTTCCAGTTCCTATCTGTACCAGTGCACATCATCTGGTCTAGCCCGATTTGTAAGGTAGAACTGGGATCATGATAGTGGGGGAGGGAGGGAAGCATTAAGAACTAGAGGAAAGTTATATGTTTCATTGTTAAACTGAACCCTGACTAACTTGTCTCCTCTGTAAGGGGATGTCCAGTTGCCTGCAGACGGGCTTTGGGTCCCCTCTCTGCACTTCTCATTCACAATGATATGACTTTTTATTCTTTGATGCCTAATACCTGACCCCTTTGACACCTCATGACCACACAGACTGCTGTGCTTCTTCTATGTGGGCTTTGTTGCTTCTCAGCTAGATGGCCGCTTGTTTATCTTCAAGCCTTTAAGACCCCAGAAGGTATGTCTTTTGATAGTCAGGCACCACCAGCTTACTTCACAACATTAACTTACTCACCCAAATGATTGTGTCTCGGAGTTGAGCACATAATGATATGATTTTTTTTTGTTCTTTGATACCTGATAACTGATCCCTTTGGCACCTCGTAATCACACAGGCTGGTGTGCTGCTTCCATGTGGGCTTTGTTGCTTCTGAAATAGATGGCCACTTGTTTACCTTCAAGCCTTTAAGACCCCAGATTCTATAGCTTTTGATAGCCGGGCACCATCAGCTTTCTTCACCACATTTGATAAAGCTCTTTCTTATATACACACACGGATGTCCATGAATTTGTTTTTGTAGACTACCCTCACTAACACAGTGTGTCTGCAATCTTTGGTGTTATCTTGCCTTTGATTTTCTATCATGCATTATATTTTGAAAAATTATTTGTCATTCTTCAATTATCTTTTCTGCTTCATTCCCTATCATCTTTATGGAACTCCAGTTGCATGTATCTTAAGTGTCTGGTAATTGTTCTACATCTGTTGGATGCTCTATTCTATTTTTTGTTTGTTTGTTTTACTTTTCTTTCTCTTTGTATTTTCTTTGGACCATCTTTAAGTTTTGTTTTGATCAATCTTCAAGATGGTTGATCCTTTCCTCTGCCGGATCCAGGCTCTGTTGCACATGTTGAAAGCTTTCTTTATTTCTGATATAGATATGCATAAATATTTCTAGCATTTCCCTCTCTGTTCTGAAATCCCTTACCTATCCATGCTTATTTCCAGGACACCAATTCTGGGAGATGAATTACACCCAGTTCTACCCCATCCTATAGGGTAGCTGTGAGCCTGAATTGACTGAATGTCTGTGAGTTGAGCTTGATGGTGAATGGTGTGCTCTCTTTATTGGGGTGAGGGTGTCAGGGCTGTAAACATATGTTAAGACTCATTAAATTGGGTACTTTAAGTACATACAGTTTATTGTATACACATTTACCTCTGAAAGGGTAAACGGAAAATTTAAAAACATAGGATACACTAGACACTCAGTTGAATGTCTAAAAATAACAATAGCAACTGTGAGTAAAGACATTGTTGGTGAGAATGCAAAAGAGTATAGCCACTTAGTAAAACAGGCAGCTTCTTATAAACATACACTCAGCAAGCAACCCAAGCATCTCATTCCTTGGTATGCATGTCATCAGAAATGCATGTCTATGCATAGCGATAGCAGTTGTATTCTTGATATCCCCAAACTGGAATCAGCTCAGATGGTCACTTTGTGATTGATGGGTGAGTGGATAAACCAACTGCACTACATTCATACAATGGAACACCATTTGGCAACAAAAGAGAATGAACTGAGGGAGGCAATAACATTGAGTGATCTCAAAATCTTGATGCTAAGCAGAAGAATTGACATACTGTGTGATTCTATTTTAATGACAATTTGGGAAAGCCAACACTAGGGGAACAGAAATCTGATTGGGGTTTGTGTGAGAAAGGATTGATTAACAGGGACACGAGAGAACCTGTTGGATGATGGAAATATTCCCTATCTCTCTATTGTGTTGCTTACATTTAATGTATCAATGTGTCAAATTCTTAGAGCTGAAGACCTCCAGAGGGTCCATTTTGCTGCATGTATGTTAGACTTCAATAAAACCACACCGAACCAATTGCCATCAAGTCAATTTTGAAGCATGAAAATAAATTTCTTGACTTTACAATGGATGTTTAAAGTCATGCTGTATTCAGTTCATTACTATAAAATAGTTTACTAAAAATATGGCTAATTATGTAGAAATCTCCTGTAAAGTGTCCTGTGAATATAAATCACTATGTGTCAGAACATTTCAAAAGAGATATTTTATTAGAAATATTTTTCGTGAAATATTTAGAAGCACTGGATTGAATATGGCATGACTTTAAAAACTGAAGGCAAGATTGAAATCGTCAAGGATTTAATGCTGCTTGGATCCACAATCACTGCTCCTGAAAGCAGCAGTCAAGCGATCAAACAATCTGCTGCACAAGACCGCTTTGAAGGAATGAAAAGCAAGGCTGTTACTTGAGTACACTGGACTCAAGCCATGGTACTTTCAATCACCTCATATGCATGTGAAAGTTGGACATTGACTAAGGAAGGCCAATGCATCTGAATTATGGGACTGGTGAGGAATGTCAAAAGCACTGTGGAGTGCCAAAAGACAAATAGATCTGCTTTGGAAGAAGTGCAGCCAGAATGCTCCTTAGAAACGAGGATGATGAGACTTTGTTTCATATATTTTGGACATGTTCTCAGGAGTGGCCAGTCCCTTGAGAAGGGCATCATGCCTGGTAAAGAGGGGCAGTGAAAAAGAGGAAGACCTTTGTGTTAGACGGGGTTCTCTAGAGAAACAAAACCAGGCTACATATGAATGAATACACACACACATATATGTATGTATATATATGTGGATAGATATATACAGCATTAAGGAATATTACAGTTAATTAGTCCACACAGCAGTACTGAGAGCTCAGTTCAATTCACTTCCCTGGAACAGTTAATATACTGGAAGTCTTCAACTCATGATGGCTGCTGGGTCCAAGGTCAAGAAAGCAGACAGCTGAGTCTTCCCTTGGGAAATGCAGGCAGTCTGGCCACAGGCAGCAAACAACAGGCTGAGTCGCCAGCAGCTCAGGAGCTTAGCAAAGCAGGCCTGGATGGGATATTGAAATCAAGCAGTGATGTACACACCAGCAGTGTGGTGAAGCAGGTCTTGAAGGAAGCTCCAGCTCCAGCAACACTATCCACAGGCTGGCTGTCCCACAGGTAGTGTATCACACAAGTTGATGCAGAGAACTAACTAAAGCAGCCTGCTGGTCTGGTCCCCAGAGAGCACGAGCGGGGCGGGGCTTGCCAAGCCATTTATCTCTCTGCCCTCCAATCGAACTCTGACCTGATTACTCCCACATGTTCCTATTGGCCAGGTTGGCACAATAAACCTACCTATCACAACCTTAGACAATATAGACACAGTGACTGCACTGATGGGCTCAAACACAGGAACAATGAGGAAGTTGGCACAGGGCCAGTGTTTCGTTCTGTTGTGCACAGGGTCACTATGAGTCAGAGTGGACTCAATTGCACCTAAAAGCAACAATGAATCACAAAAGGACTCTATGGCCATGGGTTTGGTTTGAATTTTGGCTAAAACCGATCAAGTGACAAACTAAAATTCATTTCTGGGTTGAAAAATTATGTTGATAGACACCTGGGAAATACTCCTTAAGATCTGAATAAGCACGATTAGATGAATTATGTAGTATTGAAGATTTGCTAGTTAGTTGGATAAAAGAGTAGCTATTTGTAACAAGTTTAAGTGCATGGTGATTTAGAGGCCCTGTCTCAGTAATGAAGTATGTGAAGAAATTATTTTTCTAGGGGCCATTAAAGGAAAGATGTAGAAGAGGAGACATATTTACCACTGAGATGGTCTTTAATGAAAAGAATGTTTTATGGAAAAATTATGGAGCTATAACTACCGAAGAAATGGCTGTTTTAACTCAAGTAAATACTTGTATAAAGGTCTGAGGAGAGAGACATCTTAAATGAAATGTATTCACTAAGTAATTTCTGTGAAGAATTTCAACAGGGAAATTGAAGTAGAAATGTTAACTTTACAAGTATGAATTCTTTAAAATATTTTGGAATTTTTGCAATAATCAAAATAGGGAGAGATTATAAAAATCTGCTTTCCCGTGAAAAAGTACATGGGGCAACAAGTAGGAAAGCACTTAAATGAGCTATACAGGTAGGTGTTCAAAGTACATTGTCTTCACAGTACATAATTAATCTTGAGGGGTAGCCATATGTACAACCAAACATCCATCATTCATAATGCTTACACGAGCATTTTAGCAGCTTGGGTTACATATGAGGGGCACCCCTCCCTCCACCCCACAAATGGAAAAAGCGCTTCTGGGCAGAGCTTTTGTGGTATGCATTTTTCCCACTAGGCGAGCCTGCAGCAACTCGCTCTGAGTTAGTGCACTCAGCGGCATCACCTGGCAAGGTTCTCTCTCTGCTCACAGTGAATTATTTTGTGAAAGCAGTTTTGCTTGAACCTCATTTTTTTTTATGTGGATGGCTGATTTAAGAGAACAGCATGCAGATGTGAAATTTTGTTTTCTGCTCTGGAAAAATGGCACAGAAACTGTTGTGATGTTGAACACAGCTTACAAGGACAGTGCTGTGGGAAAAACTAAACTGTACAAGTAGTTTTCTTGTTTCCAAAAAGGTGAAATGACGATTGATGACAAACTTCATTCTGGATACTCCATCAACCTCCCAAATTGACGAAAATGTCAGCGAACTTCGTGCACTTTTACTCGAAAACTGACGACAGGCCATTGATGCGATGGGGAAGTTATCTGGACTACCTTGGACCTCGGTTCAGCAAATTTTAGCGAAGATTTGGGAATGAGAAAGACAGCTGCAAAATGTGTGCCTTGGGTTCTGACTGACCAGGAGAACAGTGTTGAGTAGAAGAATGCCATGCTTTGAACGAACCCAGACTTCCCCCCCCCCTTCCCATGGTCATTACTGGTGACGAGCTATTCTTACGACCCCAAAACAAACATCAATCAAGCCAGTGGAAGATGCCATTGTCACCTCACCCCCCCAAAAGCTTGTCAAGTGAAATCCAACTTCAAGACCATACTCATTTGGTTTTTTGTTTTTGATATCAGGGGGATAGTGCATTTGGAATTTGTTCCACCAGGTCAGACTGTTAATCAAGCTTTCTATTTAGAGGTTCTGAAAAGATAGCTTACCAGTGTGTGACACACAAAGGCATGATATTTGTGGCAGACAGGGTACCGGTTTTGCCACCATGATAGTGCACCTGCTGATGCATTGTGCCTGCTGATGCAGTGTGCCAGTTTTGGGCAAAAAAACAAAACAAAAACAGCATGCCTCTCTTGCCCCACACACTTCACTTGCCTGACCTTGCTCTGTGTGACTCCTTTCTTGTTTCCTCGAATGCAGAGGGACATGAAAGGAAAGTGATTTGACCATGTAGAAGAGGTGAAGGGGTGTAGAACAGAAGGAGGGACGTGCTGTCAGCCATCCAAACAGATGCGTTTGAAGAAGGTTTCAGTGAATGGAATCAGAGATTTGACAAATGTATTAAGTGTAATGGAGAGTACTTGGAAGGTGATAAGGTTGTTTTGTAAAAAAAACATTTAAATACATAGCTTTGAAAAATAATCCTGGTTGGGGGGGGCATACCTCTTTGAACTTCACACTCTGACATTATTTCACCTCTGCCCATATTCTTTCTTTTATTTTTAATTCCGTCTGCAACCAACACTTTCTTTTCCCCTTCTTTATTTTTGCCTTTCACTTCATCCATATTAATATGGATCTGCCCTCTTGTTAATTATTTATCATTCCTTACCCTGGTGGTGCAGTGGGCTGCTAACTGCAAGGTCAGCAGTTTGAAAGCACCAGCAGCTCCAGCAGCAGAAACTTGAGGCTTTCTACTCCTGAAAAGTGTTGTGATCTTGGAAAACCACAGGAGAAGTTCTACTCTGACTGGGTCACTATGAGCTGAAATCAACTCAACAGCAGCGAATTTTCAGTTTCTCACCCTTCCATCCCTGGTAAACAACAAAGAAGTTTCTTTTAGTGTGAAAACCTTTTCTGAGCCTTTTATAATAGTGGTCTCCAATGATATATGTCCCTTTATGATTGAATTATTTCACTCAGCATAACATCCATATTATGACGTGTTTCACAGATTCATCATCATTATCCTTTAATGTTGCATGTATGACTCCTGGCTAAGTGTCGTTCTTCCACTGATGGGAATTCATGTCATTTCCATATTTTGCTGATGTGGATAGTGCTGTGATGAACATGAGTGTGTGTGTGTGTGTGTGTGTGTGTGTGTGTGTGTGTTCTTGTCACGGCTCTAAGTGCTCTAAATACGAGAATGCTGGATCTTATGGTATTTCCTCCACATAAAGGAAGATCCATCGTGTTTACACCGTAGTTGTACCATTCTACAGTCTCAATAAGGAGTCCAGTCTCTCCGCATCTTTGCCATCATTTGATTTTCTATTTTTAAAGTTTTGCTATTAAAGCTGGGGCGAGAGGTCATTTTCCATTGTTTTATGATTGGTGGATGACAGTGACCAGTCCTTGGGAAAGGACATCGTGTTTGGTAAAGCGGAAGGGCAGTGAAAAAGAAGGCAAGGAAGTAGATTGACACAGAGGCTGCAGCAATGGGCTCAAACAGAGGAGCCGTTGTGCGGATGCGCAGGACCGGGCAGTGTTTCTCTGTGTTGTGCACAGCGCCGCTGTGAACTGGAACCCACACGAAGGCACCTATTCACAACAACGGCTAAGGAACACGATCATTTCTTCATGTTTATTGGCCATCTGAATGCTTTCTTTGATGTACCTGCTCTCAGTCCACTTTTAAATCGGATTACTTTCTTTTTCTTCTTGAGTGGTTGAATTTTTTTTCATCACTGTTAAAAATATTTCCCCATTTGTAAGTCCTCTTTTTAGTTCTTTGGTGATATCTTTTGATGCAGATAAGTGTCCAATTTGGGGGAAGTCCTCATCATTGAGTTTGCTTTCTACTGCTTGTGTCTTCTCAGTTATGTTTGGTAGACTATTTGTCATACATTTGTCCCTAATTTTGCATTGATGATCATCTTACTTTTCTAGGTTCTACAGTTAAGTCTTTGATCCATCTTGAGTTCATTCTATATATGGTGTGCAAGATAGGAGTTCTGGGTCATTTTCCTGCAAATGAATAGTCAGTTTTGCCAGCACCATTCGTTAGAGATGTTCTCTTCCCCACCTAATGAATTTTAGACCTTTTTCAAAGAGCAACTGTCCATAAAAAAAAAAAACAACTCACCTTTTAGTAGAACTCACTGCCATTGAGTGTATTCAGACTCATAATGATCCTATAGGACGGAGTAGAACTGCCCCTAGGGGGTTCTGAGCCTGTAACTCTTTATGGAAATAAAAAGCCTCATCTTTTTCCTGTGGAGAGGCTGGTGGTTTCAAACTGCTGAACTTGTGCTTAGCACCCAAACCCCTAACCCAGGACTCTTATGGAAACAGCAGTCAAAGATTAAGCCACACATTGCATTGTGTAAATCTGCTGCACAAGATCTCTTCAACGTGTTGAAGCACAAGGATGTTACTTTGAGGACTAAGGCGTGCCTGACCCCTGGCATTTTCGATGGATGCATGTGAAAGTCGGGCATTGACTGAGAAAACCTGGAGAAGACTCGATGCATTTGAGTTATGATGCTGGTGAAGAAAGCCAACAGAACAAACAGATCTGTCTTGGAAGAAGTACAGCCAGAATGCTCCTTGGAAGAGGGGATGGCAAGACTTTGTCTCATGTACTTTGGATGTATTATCACCCCATACTCGGTGGAGTAGAAGGGCAGTGTGAGAGAGGAGGTCACTTGACAAGGTGGATTGGCACAGCGGAAGCATGATGTTCTGTTGTGCAGAGAGCGGCTGTAAGGTGGAACCATCTCAACGGCACCTTACAACAACAGCATCTGTCAGACTTTCTCATAGCTGAGCATTTAAAAGAGTTGGAAACAGCACTTTCTAAATTATTTCTAAGTTCCCCAAATAAAGCGTTTCAGAGGGCTTTAAACATGTTTGCTAAAATGTGACAATTATTTACGGATTAGTCTCAAGAATAACTAATTCAAAGTAAGAGGAAATCTACTAGCCAAGTGTCAGCAAACCTTTGGCTTATCTGGAATCCAGGAACAGGAATGGGAGTAGTGATACCAGGAGGGTAGAGGAAAAGTGGGGAGAGCAAGGGAGGAAAGGGGAACCAATTGCAATGATGGACACATAACCACCACCCCCCCTCCCAGGGGAACGAACAACAGAAACCATGGGAGGCGGGAGACAGCCATAGGTGTAAGATATGAAAATAATTTATAAAGGGGTCATGTGGGTGGTGGTGGGGAGGGAAGGGAAAAAAAGGAGCTGATACCAAGGCTCAAATAAGAAGGGAAATGCTTAGAAAATAATGATGGCAACATATATACAAATATGTTTGATAAAACTGATGTGTGCATTGTTATAAGAGCTGTTCAGAACCACCCAATAAAATGATCTTTTAATTTAAAAACATTTTAAAGAGTTACAGTAAAAAAAAGAGAAAGAAAAAGAGTTACAGTCTTGGAAAGCAACAGGGGCAGTTCTACCTTGTCCTACAGGGTTGAGGCCACTGTCTACTCCACAAGAGAAAGATAGGCTTCCTACTGCCCTGCACAGTCACTGTCTCAGCAACTTGAAGCAGGAGTGCTGGCCTCTTCTCCAGGGTCACTGTGAGTTGGAATTGGTTTGATGGCAGGGAGGGTTTTTTAATAGGGTAGCTTTGAGCCAGAATTGGCTCAAGGCAGTGAGTTTGATCTGATTTGGTTTGCCACAACTGGGTAGGTTTACAAAAAATATATTTTTAATTATATACTTGGAGGGTGAATTATATGATTTGCAAGACATGGATACAATTATTTTTAAGTGAAAAACGGATATATGAGATATGCATGCTAAGCATTTGTACTGATGGACTACAAAATTTAAGAGTGCAGATTGTTCACAAGTGCCTAGTGGAATTAAAATAATTAGAATGTCTTTGTAGTTCAACAGTATCTCGCACAGAACTAGAGACACAGTGTGTATTTAAAACTGCGTCCACTCGCTGGCCATCTCTGAATTCCAAGAATGACAATTTGCCTGTGTTTTGTGCATGTTGATTTCTCCCGGGGCATACACATGTCATGTGGCGAAAGATGTGCCTGCATGCATGCGTTTGGTTAGGCGTACACAGACTATAGAAACATTCATCCATAGTAGTGGTGAGTGCAGTTTCTCAAATTGAAATATAAGTCTTGGTCCCAGAACTTGCTCGCTATGTGATGACTGAATTGCTTCCCAACTTGCCCAGGTCTCAGCTTCCTTATATGAAAATTCAGGAAAATAGAAGGACCTACCTCATAAGTTTGATTATGTGGCAATATTCCTAGATCTATGTTTCACATGTGGACTGTGCTGCACTCACAGATGCACACGCATGATCCAGATGAGCATATCTGGATGTTTATATTCCTATGTAAATATGTATGTGGCTCTCAATATGTATTTATATCAAACACTAAAACTGTCACTAACCATATTAACAGCCAACATTTAGTGGGCACGTGTCCTTGGCATTGGTTTGCACACAGTTTACATAGATTCTCTCACTCATTCTTGTGGGGGGAACGAGGTGACTTGACATAGCATGAATTTGTTCTTCCCATTTTACAGATTAGAAAAACTGAGATCCAGAAAGACTAAGTAGCTCACTTAAGAATACAGAGAGTGTATGTTAGAGTCAGGAAGTCTGGCTCTTTTAATCAATGCGTTGCTGCCTGCCAACTGTATTTAACATGATTGAGTATTCCAGAGGCTCGTAATTCATGTGCCACTTAATAGTTTATAAGATGCTGTCATATACACCGAGTCTCATAAAAACTTGTGAAATGATAGAATACGTGTGGTAGCCTCACTTTATAGGAGCAAAAACTGGTAGAGCGCAAGCCACGAATGTCTTGTTGTGGAAATATTCCTATGTTGCCAATATCCTGGGTGTCTCTGAACATGGAAGTAGTCACCTAAATGCACAGAGCACTTTCAACTTGTCAAGGACAGACATCCATCCGTAGGATGGTTGGTGTTGGGACTACACACTCCAGCCCTTCTCTGAACGTGTCATGGTCCAGTGGGGGAGACAAGTATGGGATCCAAGAATCAAGGTGCACAACAGATAGTCTCCAAGGGAGATATAAGAAGCGCAGATGGCACCAGATAGGGCAAGATGTGACAAATAATAATCTATACATTATCAAGGGCTCATGAGGGAGGGGGGCAGGGAGGGAGGGGAAAATAAGAGGACCTGATGCAGAGAGCTTAAGTGGAGAGCAAATGCCTTGAGAATGATTAGGGCAAAGAATGTACAGATGTGCTTTATACAATTGCTGTATGTATATGTGTGGATTGTGATAAGAGTTGTATGAGCCCCTAATAAAATGTTAAAAAAAAAAAAGAAGCACAGATGGTGTGTAGTAGGCTATACACTGGACTGCGAGCCACAAGATCAGCAGTTTGAAACCATCACCTGCACCCTGGGCGAGAGATGAGGCCTTTTGCCCTGGTAAGCATTGACGTTCTCAGAAACCCACAGGGGCGGTTCCACTCGGTCCCATGGGGTGGTTAGGACTTAGGATAAACGTGATGGCTATGTGTTTCGAGTGTCAGAGAGTTATGAGCAGAGTGTCCCAAGAAGGTCTTAGAAACGGCAAGGAAGTAGGGGGCATTCCTGGAAGAAACATTAGCATGTGTGTGAGTCTATGTTTGTGTGGATCTAAGCATGTGCATGGTTACACATGCTTACCCATGTATTAATTTAGGCATATACAGGTTGTAAGTATAGAGTGAGTGTGTACATAAATAGGATGTGCCTGGCTCTGCACACATGCACATCACAGCAGAATATGACCCCCCCTCAATATGTGCACACAGACACACACACATGCCCACACAACCAGGGTAGCCAGAGATTCCAATCTCTTTCCACTCCAGCAGCTGCATCTTGAACGATGGTGAGTAAGTAGCGGTCCCAGCAAGGCAGTCAGCTTGTGGGAGTAATGGAGGGGGCAGGGGTGCAGGTAGGTATCTGTGGATGTACATCCATGTGCACACGATGTGTGTGAATCCTTGGTGTTGGCGATTTCCTTCGCCCTTCCGCTTGACTACTTTTCGAGCTCATCCACTCACCTGTCTCCACTGCCACCTGCATTGTGGCTGGTTTCAGTGTTCTGGGGATAGTTAAAATGTGCTTCTGTGCCTTGGTGGCATAGTGGTTATGCATTGGGCTGCTAACCACAAGGTCAGCAGTTTGAAACCACTAGTTTCTCTGCGGGAGAAAGCCCCAGCTGTCTCTCCTTCCATAAAGAGCTCATTTTAGGAATCCCCAGGAGCAGGTCTATCCTGTCCCAAAGGGTCACTCGGAGTCAATCTAGCTGATGGCAGGGAGTTCGGTTTGCTGTGCTGGAGCTGGTAGGGGCAGAAATGGAAAGTGTTGATGCCCCTTATTCCTTGAAGGCATTCCTACTCTTCTCAGCCAAGACCAGCCACCAGTTTGTGGGCTTCCAGTGAGGAACCCAGAGGATCACCCCGAGGGGCGGGGTCGAGGGGAGAGGGGAGGGGCATACAGACCCCCTTGTCAAGAGTTGGTTGTGGGGCAAAACTGATAAAGGGAGGGGAAGTGAAGACTCCTTTCTTCAGAAACCTCCCCCCTCCCCCCCATCGGGGGGGTAGGAAGTAAGGCCACCAAACTTACTTTCATTTTAATGTGCCCGGTCAAACGAGCGAAAGTGATGGCAGTGTACAATTGGAGGTGGCTAGCATCGTCTCTATAAGGTGACAAGGAAGACTGAACTGGTTTTTCCCTTCTGCTACACGGCGTATAAATTCAGGACCATGAGGTTGTGTACGGCACAAGCTGGACGACGCCGGTGAGTTGTGTGTGCTTAGGTCCTAGACCAGTGCACGGCTGCGTGTATTTGCCTGTTACAAGAGGCAAGAACGAAGCACAGCCATCGGCACACGTAACATGCCACCCTTTAAACTGTATGAATGAGAGGGCCAAGAGAAACGCAAACACACTCAGAGACATGGAACCGCTTGTTCCTGAAATGACGACCGCTCCATTCCACCCCCAGGCCCACTGATGACTTAACAGGAAAGGTTTCTATGACCCGCTTCTCTTATTGGTCAGTTCATCCAGAGGCAGATTCTCTCTCAGATGTGCTCCTATGCATAATCGAGCCTCATTGGAGTGTATTTTAAAATGCATAAATGATCGCTAATAAATGTGAGCTGTGTGTATCCATTATATTCATTCAACACCTTGCATGGTGTATACAGTCATTCCCATGTTTGGGCATAAATATTTTGCTAAACATTGAGGAGAGATGTTCATTTTACGATATGCCAGGGAAAATTTTCCACAGTCAATATGGTGTTTATTTGCACTTAAATAGCGCATCAATAATCTGAAAAGGAGAAGCAATCTGACTATGGCTACAGCCTGTTCAGAGCCTACGTTTTCTCTCATGGACTGCTTTCAACTGTTATGCTCCATGGCACAGATTCAGTGGGAATCTGATCTGCTAAAATATTTGGGCTGTGAAAACTCCCACACTGTGACAGATGTCAAGTCCAATTAAGTGACTCATGTCCAGGTTTCTGTCCAATAGGATTTCCCATTAAATATCAATTTGGGCAAGAAAATTCCATCCCCCTTCTTAAGCCTTTATCTCTTCCACCATCTCCAGGCTGAATCAATTGGTACCAGGAGAGCTGAGAAGCCACACACACGCATCTTTCTCTGCCTCTTTGCCCTGGCTCGCCCACTGGCTTACGTCTTTCTCTGCCTCCCTGCCACTGGTACTCCGGAGACGTCCCCTTTTCATCTACCTTTCTCCAAGCATCTGCAAGTCACTGACTATATATTTTGCTGCAAGGTAAAGAAAAGGAGGGGGCGGGGGCGGGGGACGTATAACCAAGGCTGGACAGACTTTGAAACTGAAAAATAGGTGTCTGTTTATACAACATACAAGAAATTGAGGGAAAGAAAGAGGCAAGCTTAGCCCGAGTTACAGGATTGCGTTGTTGGGAGCAGGGGAGACATCAGCTGAACAAAGCCTATCTAAAAAAAAAAAAAAAAAAAAAGATCACTTCTGAACAAGATCGCATCTCTGCCCGCGCTTGCCAGTTTCTCGCAGCAGTCGGATTCAGGGAAGGAAAGCAGCCTGACCAGAGCGAAATCTTATCTTAACCATCTTTCTTATTGATTCTTCCGCTCTTAGAAAGTGGAGGAATCAGTCTTTTTGATGTGACGGTGTTTATCTTTGCCTCTCTTTTGTTATTCATAGAGACCTAGGAGAGGAAAAAAAGCACGGAACTTGTCAACACAGCGTTTAAAACAAAAACCAACAAGGAATTTCTCTGGAAATGTTCGAACACGATTGATTCTAAGGGAAGCGGCGTCTTCTGAGCCATCAGCTAAGTGGACTATCATTCGCCGGGGCCACAGCCAGAGACAGCCTCATCCGTCGCTGTGGACGCCAGAGATGACGGCTGCTTTTTCATTGTTGAATGTAATAAATATTTGCTGCTTGTAATACTTCCCGGAATTCCCCCACCTGATAGTCCTTGGAATTTTAACTCTTAAACGATTGGAGAAAAGATTATCACAAAGGCTTTTATAAGGTAAGCCTCCTTTAAGTCTTTTTTTTTTTTAAACTAGCTTGAAACTAAGTTAGACGGTTCACAAATGCGTTGGCCAATGCATTTCAGCTAATGATTCAATAACGAATACGCAAACAGGACGTGTTCCTTAAGACTATTTTAGGCAGGTGTGTGTGATGGGGTGGGGGCGGTTTAACAGGTTTTGGGAGGGGCAATCCTGGAACTTTTTAACAGGGCTACAACTATGCCGAAGCAGATTGTGATTTTCCACGACTTCCAGGTTTGTTTATGCCTTGGCACGTCCAAGGTGCAGTGCGAGCTGCTCTCCTTAGAAACGAACCGGTGCCAAGCCCGTGGGGAGTCCCACTCCGTTCACATGGAGCATGTGTTTTTGTTTTGTTTGCCCGAGAGTAGACCTGCTCGCCAGGCACCCGGCTCTGGAGGCAGACTCCCGAGCCCCGGCCGCGCTGGGCCTCCGTTGCACCCCCTCGCTTTTGTTTCTCTAGAGCCACCCACTCCCCTAGCCGTCGCCGGCGCGGATTTCTCCCCCAAAATCTTCGCTCTGGCGACGCCAGCCCAGACCCGGGTTTGCAGCCCGCACCCGCAGGTGTCTTTCCCCTCCTGCAGGCCGAATGCCCCCAAGTCCGGGGACCCTGTCGGGTTAGCCCCAGGAGGCGGGACGTCGCCGCCGGGCCGAGGACGGCCTTAGAAGAAGGCCAAGGACAGACTCGCTCGACTTTGCCAGCCCGCCCAGGGCGGGCAGCGACCGATTCCGCCCGGCCCAGGGGACAGCCCACGTGCGCCCGAAGAGAAACTGCTCAGGCCTGGGTGCCTAGCGCGCTGGGCCCTGCGCGCCCCTTCGCCGCCGCGCCGCCGCGCCGCCGGCCGGGGCCTGGCCGCGGGCGTTTGTCCGCGCGGGGCTCGGCCGGCTGCTCGGGGCCTCGTGTGCCGAGCGCGCCGGTCCCTGCGTGACAGATGGTGCAGCGCCAGGACCTGCCGGGGGGTCCGATCCATGTTCTGTTCCACGGTCGTGTGGTCATTTCTTTCGTGTTGCGGAAAAGCCGAGCGGGGCCAGGGAATCTTCCCGCTCCCCGCCACTTGTCCCCAGGACTGGGCTCCGGGGGACCCACACCCCAACGCGGGGGCGCCCTGCGCGCCCTCCCCGGCCCCGGCTTCCCGCAGCGCAAGACACCCGCGCGGGGCCGTCGTGCGGCCGGGACTCTCGGGTCCCGCTGCCTCGGGGCGCTCGGGCGGGCCGTGCACCCGGGGCTCATCTCCCCACCCCGGGATCCCCCGATGTGTTCGCCCGTAGGAGTCACCGATTCGTGCCGGACGAGGCAGGAGGGAGGGCGAGAGCGCCGCGGCGTTGGTTTGGGGTCAGAGGAGGGAAAACAACACGCAAACCGCAGGCCGCGGCCCCGCGCCTACTGCGCAGACCAGGCCCGTTGGCCGGCGCGGGTTCGGGCTCCGGCCCGTCGCTCTGGGTGCCCTCTCTGCGGGCGCGGCCACCTCGACTGTGCCACCTGCTCGGCATGCGGAGCACTCCCGGGACGCGCGAATGCAGCGCCCAAAAGTCCCTGCCGGCGCTTGGCGACCCAGTGGGCGCCATAGGCCGGTGCCCCCTCGGCCTGGGATCAGAAGGAGGAGGACCTGCTTCCTTTCATTGATTCATCTTCTGATCCCCCCCCTCCCCCCAGCCTCCAAAATGATGCTGAGTCCAGACCAAGCCGCCGACTCGGACCACCCCAGCTCGGCGCACTCGGACCCGGAGTCGCTGGGCGGCGCGGACTCCAAGGTGCTGGGCAGCGTGTCGGACCTGGAGCCCGTGGAGGAGGCCGAGGGCGACGGCAAGGGCGGCAGCCGGGCCGCGCTCTACCCGCACCCGCAGCAGCTGAGCCGCGAGGAGAAGCGCCGGCGCCGGCGCGCCACGGCCAAGTACCGCTCGGCGCACGCCACCCGCGAGCGCATCCGCGTGGAGGCCTTCAACCTGGCCTTCGCCGAGCTGCGCAAACTCCTGCCCACGCTGCCCCCGGACAAGAAGCTCTCCAAGATCGAGATCCTGCGCCTGGCCATCTGCTACATCTCCTATCTCAACCACGTCCTGGACGTGTAGGGCCCGCGGCGCCGCGGGAGGCAGCCGGGCCGGCGCCTGCGGGACTCCAGCGCCCGCGGGAGCGCGAACGCGACCGACGCGGGCGGGCGGGCGGCCGCCTGGGGGACCAGGGAGGAGCCGGCGCCCCAGCGGGGAGGCCGCGGCGAGAGCCTCGCACGAGGAAGGAAGCTCGCCAAATGCTCTCTCGGGTCAGCCGGGCGGGCGAAGAGGGCAGATGGCCGACCCTGGGAGGCAGGAGCGTCTGGGGAGCCTTGGGGTTTGCAGGGGGCGCGTTCCAGGCCTGGCGAGCCCGCTGGCGGCCTCCTGGAAGGACCTGCCTCTGGGCTCCCTTCCTGGTGTTAGGGTCCCTTCCCGGGTTGCCGCTGTGGCTCACTGGAGACTCGGCGGTCTCCAATACGCATCTCCCACAACGCGTCTTGTAAGCAAAGAATGAGGGCCAGAAGCCTTGAGAGGTTCCCCATTCAAGAGGATCTCGGGTTTTCCTAGTAGACAAATCACCAAACGTTCTTGGGGGGAAAGATTGCTTCCAGCAAGAGACATTTAAAGCACAGATAGGTGGGACGGAGAAATTTCTCGCCCCGTTGGGAACTGAAAGATGTTGGCATTCGAATACAACAGACAGGCCCTGAATGTTTGTGAAGGTCTAAAAAAGACAGATTTGAGCAAGCAGACACATTGTGGGCAGATTTCAGTTTGCTGAGACTTTTAACCCTAAGATAAGACACCCATGGAGACAGGAATATCCATATTTAAATGGAAAATTTAATATGTGATTGCATTTTCTGGCAAAGTGCCCCTTTATATATCCAAAAAACAAAAAATAATACACAAAACACCCCCTATCTATTTATTACCTTAAACACGTGGACCCATAGGTGCAGTTAGAAAAAGACAACCTATTTTTATTTATGTTAGAAGAAGTAGAGTATTTTTTTCAAGACGTTTATTTTTCAGAGTGGTGATAATTTTACTTTGGATACTCCGTGCCAATTTATTTATAGTCAAGTGTTTACAATTTTTCCTGTGGAATAATTATGTCCAACTTTCTAAGTGTTTGTTGCGAATATGCTGTGGTCTTTCTTTTTGCTCTAATTATATTGCACTTGTATAACGAATTTCCCACTTCTCCCTGTTTCTGAGCATATTTTATATATTAAGATGTTTGTTCATGAAAGGTCCTTTTGTTGTGAGATCAGCAACACTAGCACTTCACCATAATAATTTTTCCAGTAAGTGTTGTTATTCTTATTCGTAGTTATGTCTGAAAAGTGCAACTGTTTATAAGGAGAGTAGTTTCTTTGTGTGTGTGATGTTTGTGCGTGGGATGATTTTAGGAACATAAGTTATTTTCCTAAAAAATAGCGAGCGAGAGAGAGAGCAAGACTTCAGAACTACTTTCCTCTGTGACAACCAAAAAGAAAAATCTATAACCTGAAAAATGTTTCATGTTCTCAGCTGTGAAACTCTTAACACAAGGAGTGTATTTTAGAGACAAGGGTGGAGGGAATGGAAAAAACAAACAAAACCACATCTGCTATCCAAAGATTTTAGTCTTTTTCAGGGTTTTTTTGTGTCTCTGTTGCTTTATATAATGCAATATTTTGTAGTGAAAATAGATATAATCTGGTTTCTATCTGACAAGTTTTTCATATCTCATGGATGGTGCGCTGTTTTGCATATAAATAAAGGTATCAAGTAAAGTCCTCTCTTTTCTTTAAAGCGAACTGTCTAAAAACAATGAACACGCTGCCTGAGCAAGACATGTCTTAACGGACACAATTCCTGGGCAAGAAACTGGTTTTTAAAAGGCAATCATAACATAGGCCCACTTAAGTGTTAGGATGCTCGATGCTCGCTCTGAACTTGGACCAGGAGAAGTAAATGACCCACAGGTGACGGTGACCAAGAGCAGGCTGCTCCCGGAGAGGAAAACAATGGTATTGTTTGTATAAGAGCAGTCCTTGCATCGTAGATTCTTTTGCTGTAAAAAGGAACCTTAGAAACCAACTGAATCTCTTCAAAATTAGAGTTGGCAAACTGAGGCACAGGGAGTTTAGGGCAAGGTCCCAGCTGATCACAGAGTTACTCAAGGCGATGCGAAGACAACACCTGATATGATGACTCCCAGCCCTCTGGGCACGTAGTAAGGACAAACTGTATATGAATAGTGGGAGGCACACAGATTTACTCAGGACACAGGTCCAGGACATGGCACTTGCAAACAAGGAGGGAAAAAAGAAAACGAAGTCCTGGACCTGCCTATAAGTTCATAGCCAGTTGATACAAGTGAATTATTTATCTAGAAGTTGAAAACATTATACTAACTTAAACATGTTACATGGTATTCAGTATGTTAGCATCCTAGCGTGCGCACATGCACACGCACACACACACACACACACACACAAGATAGGACTAACAAACTGAATTTCTATCACAGCAAATCTTTGGCTATAGAGTACAAAAGGAAACTTTTTAGATGCTTGATTTTATGTATATGGGTAGTGGGGGCTTTTTCACTTTTCATCCAGGTATCATGCGATCAGGTTCACAGACAGAGACCTAACAAGTGGGACTCCATGTTCTTCAGCTGGTGGCGTGTATTAGCCAAGTGCTTCCCAGAACATGAAAAAGAATGGTGTCTTCCTTTGCGTGGTATCTGGACAATGTTCTGACCACCATAGCAATGACTGGGAATGCTCTGATTTGCAAAGATGTGTTTGTTGTCTATGGCTTTGAATGTTTGTAGGTCTTCTTATCTCCGCCATGGGGAGAGAAGACTCCCAGTCTGCATAACACTTCCTTTATTAGGGCCAGAAAAATCCGCTCCTGTGCCAAGAAAACAGTCCAATTCCAACCTCTGGAATCTTTCGAGAGCCTGCCTCTCCTGGCTCGTGAGCCCAACTTTCAACTGACCAACCACATCACTGATACAAATAAGTTCAGTCCTCCAACTCACATAGAGGCGGGACTTTTGACCCATTTCCCTAGACAGAAGGCCCTTACACTTGGGGTTGGACAAAGGGCCGATAGGGAGAAAGAGCCACATCACTTTCCAACTGCAGTTGGGTTTTAGCAATGGTATTTCAGATCCTAAGCTGCTGCACACCCTCCTTGCAGAGACGCTGCACACTGGGATTGTGCTAGAGCAGACGGTGGCTGGCCCATCCCTTGCACATAGCCCTGACACGGTGGCAATTCCTCTCTAAATAATGCTGCCACCGGTCCACTTTCACACCCAACAAGTATTTATTGAGGAGCTGCTCAGTGTCAGGTGTAATTCCAGGTGCTGAAGACAGAGCAACAAATGAGACAAAGTCTACCGGTGAAGTACAGTGGCTGGCAACCGTACATAAATAATATTTAATTACAGGTCAGGATACACAGGGGCCCCTGGTGGCACAAAGAGCTGATGTTCTCATCTGTGGAAAGGTTGGAAGTTGAAGTGCACCCAGAGGCTCCTTGGAAGAAAGGCCTGGTGGATCACTTCTAAAGAATTGTCCCCGGAAAACTCTGTGGAGCCCAGCTCTGCTCTGAGTACCCGAGTCAATGCTGTACTGAGTAACAAAGACAAACGGGTGCAGAACGTGGCAGCTCCTGGTGCTGCCCGGAGGAGGTTAGTTTATACAGGGCTTCTAGGGAAGGCCACCTGGAGGAGGCAGGAATTCTCTGAGTAGAGACTTCCCCCCAAAAGTCGTGAGCCTTGTGGAAATCTGGAGAAAAAGCGAACATTCTAAAACAAGGGCTGAGACAAGAAAGGGTTCGGAGGTGAGCAGGCTGACGGAGGGGCGTTGCCGCAGGGCTTGGGGCTGAAGCGGAGATAGGGCTTCTTGGACTTTTTTTGAATTGCGCAACACATGTCAGAAGCACCCCGGATCCATTTTGCGTTGGATTTTGACTAATTTTTGGTCCTTGAGCACTCAGAAACCCTCTCTACTGCTCCCACATTTTTCGTGACCCCCAAGCGACTGACCCACAGTTTTAGAAGCATTGTTTTCCAAAGTGTGTTTTCCCTGTGTGGCGTGGGGGTGGGGGTAGGGGCAGCGGCGAGCTGAGAAGGGAGATGACAGGGCACTTTCTCCTGAACTACGGGTGTAGCACATGTTTTTAATTGCCAAGCGGGCTCAGAATAATTTTTTTTTTTCCCAAAGAGGCAGTAGGTTCAATAAGTGTGGGAACTTTTGATAGAGTCTTGAAGGGCAGGGGCATTTTAGGCTGATAACAAAAAGCGGTTGGCACTCACCAGCCCATCAGGGAGAAAGCCGTGGGCAGTCAGCTTCCCATAGAGACTGACCGCCCAGAAAACCCTCGGGCAGCTCCACTCGGACTCACAGGGTCATTGAGTCAGAACCAGCGGGATGGCAGTGGAAGCCACCGAAGAGTCTGGGGAAGCCATCCGATCAATCTGTATTGCTCGTCTTGTGGTGGGTGGGGAGGGCAAGCAGGGGTGAAGGCAAGGTGACAGGAAGCCCGCAGTCCCATTCAGAGCTGCTTGCTGGTGGACTGGGCTGCAGTGGGAAGAGTGGGAGTGGTGAGAAATGGTCCGTTTTCCAGTCTCTTGCAAACTTGAGCCCCGAGGACTTCCTGCTGGACTCCACGGTGACGACGATGGCGGCAAAGACAACCACACTGGTGTTTCACCATCTGCAGCATGGTTCCGCTTGCACCTCACATGTGGGAGGAAAGCGTGGTGACCCTCATGTCACTGATGATGAGACTGGGATAGGAGGACATCAGCGATTGTCCCTGAGCACTTCTGACTCTGTGTCCCAGCACTTAACCCCTCTTACCCCGGGTCCTCCTTGGTGTTCCTTTGTAAGGACAAAGGGGCCAATAGGTGAGGTCAAGCATAGACTGTCTGGCCTCCTTGGCCCTCTGCAAGGGGTACGTTGGCCCAATGTTTATAATTGGGCCCCACACCAATTGCCTCTTCACTGGGGCTTGAATTAGCTCAGTTGCTTTAAGAAACAAAAAACCTCACCCACCAAACCCACAGCCCTCAAGTTGATGCCAGTTCCTAGTGAGCCTGCCTGGGGTTTCTGAAGTGGCACCTCCTCCCTAGAGCAGGTGGGGTCAGCTTTCTCCTGTGGAGCAGGTGGTGGGTTTGAACTGATGGTCTCGTGGTTAGCAGCCCAGTGCTGACCCCACAGCACCACTTAGTGCAGCCACAAGCTGTGTCTTTTAACAGGGCTCTTCTCCCTGAGTGCTCTTCCAATGTGTGGGGAAATGAGAAGATGGCACAATAACAGTGCCCCACCCAGACTCTAGGACCTACCTGTTCTCTGCTCCTCTGCTTCTGGTTCTCTCTCCTGCCTCAACCTACCCAATAGCTTCTACAATTGCTGCCGATCAGACTGCCCTTCGTTGTCACATCCTGTTACCATGTCCTGTGCCCCAGCTACCACAACAGCCTCTGGGGTCCCTCATCTTTCCCTGCGGCTGGCAGCAGCCTTGTCCTTCACTCTGCCTTGGCTGTCCCTCGTGGTGACACCTAGAACCACAATCCATCCCATGGCTCTTCTCTCTGCCCCTCTCTAGCTGTTCAGCATCTTGCTCGGGATTTGCTACTCCCCAGGGGGCCCACTCCCCCACACGCCCCAGCTGACAAGGCCATCTGCACTGGAGGTTTCTCTCCAGGTGGTTTGTTCTCACTCCACTTCTGTCCAGACACACTGAGAAGCGAAGGGTCCAAAGTCCTGGGTAGAGGAAACACTTTCCATAACAGAGATGTGGGGAGAGGCCGTGAGTGGGAGTGGTTGGGGGCGTGGGGTCGAGGAAATGGGAAGAAGTGAGACTGGAGGTGTCCGGAGTAGAGGGCTTGGGGGGAGGATGCTTGCTTCCTATAGGAACCCCCGTCTTGGTGTTTCCTCTGGTGACCCTGACCCATATACCCATACACTCATGTCACCAGGATGCTCTGATGAGGTAAGCGGACAGAACCCACCGCTGCCAGGCTGTTCTCACCGCTGCTGTCCCAGTATTGGTTCCCCCCCCACCTCACCCCCCACCCCCGGACATGAGGAGGAGGGAAGGGCCAGTTAAAATGCATTTACAGCCCAACCCCTTTCTCGGTGCAGAAAGGCTTATTATCATTGTGATTACTTCTGATAGTATGAACCCCAACAACTCACTGCCACCAAGTCATTCTCAGTCCCAGCGACCTCCTAACCCAGGCTGGAACTGCCCCGTGGGCATCTGAGAAGGTTAACTCTTTACAGGCATTCTCAGTCTCGTCGTTCTCCGGTTCCAAACTGCTGACCTTGTGGTCAGCAGCACAACTAGTAACCCAGTCAGCCACTAGGGCCCTTGAGTGGTAGTCGAAGTATTATTTAAATATTATCATGCTTTGAGTGTTTACTGTCAGCTTACTAAGTGCTTTGCACGCGTTATCTCACACAATTTATTACTATTAATTATCATTAATTCTTACAACAATCTAATGAACTAGGCATTTTTATTGTCTCCATTTACCAGAGCAGGGCATTGAGACTCAGAGAAACTAAATGACTTGCCAGAGGCAAGAAGTGCCTGTCTCTCTCCATCTTACTCTCCAGCGTGCCCTGTGGTGGAGGTGCGCACAAGACCTTCCCTTGGTCCCTGCACCCGGCTCCCATCCAGGCGTTGGGGAGGCCTTCGTGGAAACCTCTACTGGTCAGTGGTGCAGGTATTTCAGTACACAAGGCTGCCGGGCCAAAGTGATAAGTACAAGCTCCGACTGAGTCTGTGCTTTGCTCACTGAGTGAAGAGGGTGTCCTGGCCTCGAATGGAGATGCCTGGAGGAAGGGGAGCCTTTTCTACTGTGAAGAAGACATGGAAGGGTACCTGGAGCGGAGCTGGGGCTGTCCCTGTTATTCTTTTTTAAAATCGTTTTATTAGGGACTCATACAACTCTTATCACAATCCATACATACAATTGTGTCAAGCAGATGTGTACATCCATTGCGCTCATCATTCTCAAAACATTTGCTCTCCACCTAAGCCCCTGGCATCAGCTCCTCATTTTTCCCCTCCCTCCCCGCTCCCCTCTCCCTCGTGAATCCGTGATAATTTATAAATTATTATTTTGTCATATCTTGCTGTTTGTGAGTGTGAATGTGTCTGACTACTCAGCCTGCCCCACCCACACGCCTCAGCGCGTCTCTGCCCATCCTGACTGTGCCCTTTCTCAAATGGGCATCCACGCACGAGCCATCTTTCTGAGTGAGCATGTCACTTCCCTGCCTGAAAACTCTTGGTTCCTCATTGCATATAGACATGGACACGACTATGCACATGGCTATGTCTATAGATATGGACCTCATTGGAACCCTGGTGGCATCGTGGTTCTGCGTCAGGCTGTGACCTGCAAGGTCAGCAGTTGGAAACCACCCAGGGAGAAAGACGGGGCTTTCTACTCCTGTAAAGAGTTACAGTCTTAGAAACTCAGAGCCGGTGGTTCTCCTCTGCCACCTAGGGTCGTTGTGAGTCAGAATTGACTGCGTGGTGGTGAGTCTTAGGTGTTCGTGTTTATAGAATGATATAATATATGTATGCTTATGTAGGAAGTCTACAAAAGAACGGATTCATTGTTGTGTTGAAGAAGAATATTAAATAATACCACACACACACAAATAAATAAATAAAAAGTGCCACTGACTGCCAAAAGAACAAGCACATCTCTTTTGGAAGAAGTACAGCCAGAATGCTTCTCAGACGAGAACGGTGATGGTTCATCTCACGTGCTTCAGCCGTGTTAGCTGGAAGGACTAGTTACTGGAAAGCGACGTCATGCTTGGTAACGCAGGGGGTCATGACAGAGAGGAAGCCCTCCACAAGGTGGATTGCCAGCGACCACAGGCTGGAACATGACAGTGCTAAGGGTGGCCCAGGGCCAGGCAGGGTTTTCTTCTGTTCACGGGGTTACTCTGAGTTGGAACTGACTTGATCGCACCTAACCACACCCACAGCCATGGATATGTGTGTGTGTTATAAACAGGGTTCATATTCTTGATCTGAGTGTAGAAATCGTTCACCATCCTATTGCAGCCACTCTCTGCCGTCCCCCTCAGCCACCCTCCGCGAGGGTAAACACTCCTCCCAGAGCCGGACTGGGCTCATTTCCCCCAGAGAAACCGCACGGGCCGCGGCACGTGCTTTCCCTCTGACTCTGACGCTGTCTTGCAGAAAAGAAATTCCAATGATTTCATCTGACGCAATCAAGTGCGAGCATCTTGCAAAGTCGTCCTCAGTTTCGACGGGCTGAATGAGCCTCTCTGATCTGAGTCCTGGCTTGACTCCACACCCCTCGTGCATACATCCCTCATCCTCCCAGAGCTAACCGGTGTCTCCCACCATCCCCGAGCTTAAGACCCAAGACTCTGGAGCCAGATTCAGACCCTGCTTAGTCTAAGTGAGACATCAAATATGTTACGATACCTGCTTAAGTCTCTGTTTCTGAAAGTGTAGGAGGGGACAGCATCCACTTGTTATGAGGAGACGTTCGTGGGCCACGGTAGAGAGTTTCTTTAACAGCGAAGAAACAGTAAGTGCTCCACAGTCACCTTTGCACGCAGAACCCAGAGAGGGCTACCAGGAGACGCTCAGACCCTTTTAATTCATGAATGCGTCAATGGTTTGTGCACTCCACCCACTCCATCCATCTTGGAAGACACCTCACAGACCATATCAAAAGCCTGCCTGGGATGTCCCATCAGGCAGAAAACACAACTGGTAAGTAATATGGGTTTACATGTGTTCCCACTTCCCCCGAATGTTTTAAGGCCAACCTCCTTACCTGTGAGTGTAACCTTATTTGAAAATGGGGTTTCGGGTGGTGTTTTTTTTTTTCTCTCCAGATGTAACAGAAAGAAGAAATCATTAGGGTGGGCACCTATGAAATATGACTGGGTCTTTATTAGGAAGACCGAAGAGACAGGCAGACCTAGAGTCCTGACAGGCATGTGAGGACAGAGGCAGAGATGGGGATGACATTGCCAGGCGCCCTGGAGAACCTGGGGCTACCAGCCGTGGACGGGTGCTCCCCTGGAGGGTTCCGCAGGCCAGTGATCCTGCCCACAGTCTGGTTGGGCCATTTCTAGCCTTTAGAATACAGAGGGAAGACATGGCTGGCTGTTCTTTCTGAGCCAGCCGACCCATGTGTGGGACGCTGACAGCAGGCCTGGAAAACCAACACAGCAAGTAAACCATGGAGTGAATGAGACGTTCCCACATTTACATTGATGTAACTCTGACACCCCACACCATTGCGTCTACCCCAGCCCTCAGCACCCCTCCAGGACAGAGGAGAGCCGCCCCACAGGGTGCTCAGCACACTACCATGTCTTCCTCCTGAAGAGTGGCTGGCAGTTGGAACCAGTGACCTTTTGGTTAGCAACCGAGCACTGAACCCCTGGGTTCCCTGGGCTAAATTTAGGTGTACTTTCTAAAATTAGCCCTCCATCCCAATAGAGCACTGATAAAACACCCAATATTCCTCTGGTTCCTTGAGGCTTCCTCACCCCCCCCCCCATCATGACCCCAGTCCTGCCTCTCAGTTCTGGCTAGACCAGAACATGCACACTGGTACAGGTAAGAGGTCAGAACAGATGGAATCCAGGTCAGATAAACCCCTCAGGAACAGGAATGAGAGTGGTGATACCAGAAGAGTAGAGGGGAAGAGGGGATAAAGGGGGAACTGATTGCAATGATCGACACATAACCTCACCCACACCATACACACCCCTCCAGGGGGGATGAACAACAGAAATCAGGGGGAAAGGGAGACAGCGGTTGGCATAAGATATGAAAATAATAACAATAATTTATAATTTATCAAGGGGTCAGGAGGGTAGGAGGGGGGAGGGAGAGAAAAAGAGGAGCTGGTATCAAGGGCTCAAATAGAAAGTCAATGTTTAGAAAATCATGATGGCAACATATGTACAACTATGTGTGATAAAATTGATGTATTGATTGCTCTAAGAGGTGTAAGAGCCCCCAATAAAAGGATCTTCTAATGCAAAACAAAAACAGCCCTCCATTCCACGCTGGAGGCCGGGCCTGTGACTTTTCCCTTTTCACCTTGGCTTTCCCAGGCTCCTGAGTGCTGTGGAGGACACGATAGCAGAGGGGCGGGAGCTCATGCTCAGAGAACGCATGGCCGTGCTCCATACCCGGATCGCCTCCTCACTAGTCATGTCGTGGACACGCTGCACAATGTGCATGCTGTGTGCCCATCTGTGAAATGGGGACAATCGTGTACCTCCCCCAGCAGCAGTGTGAGGAAGGCCACTTGACTCCATTCATGGAAAGCACTTAGAACAGGCCTGCTGAGCTCTGGAGGCCCCGAGGGACAAGTGTTGGGCTGCTTACAACAAGGTCAGCAGTTCAAACCCACTAGCCGTTCTGAGGGGGGAAGATGAGGCTCTTTGCTCCCGTGAAGCTGGGAAATTCATCCAGGCTCCCGATGAGTCTGAGTCAGCTTGATGCCACTGGGGTTGGCTTGGTTAGTTTTAATGTGTGGCATTAGCTCTTACACTAGGAAAACCAAGCAGCATATCCTTGAGGTGGGGTTGTGTTGAGGCAAAATATGGTAGCGATTGTCTGCTCAATCTTGCTCATTATTTCCAGGTCAGGAAGGAATTTTCTCGTCTCCACACTGGTCCCTCCGGAAAGAACACACCAGGAAAAGGGGAGATCAGCGGAACATCTTGAATCATGAGACAGGTGATACAGCTGGCGGAGAGCCTCCGGGTGGATTGAATGGGATCGGGAAGAAAAAGGCCGAGGACTGGCCTGGCAGCCAGGATAAGAGGGTTCGACTGACGTAAGAGGAGATGCAGAAACTGCGGTGAGGCAGCCTCTCCAGTGGGAAATGGCCCCCAGAGATGGCAGCACCCTCCAGCATGCCTCACTTCCTGCCGCTCCTGGAGCAACCTTGAGTTCCCATTTTTGTCTGCTGAATGCCCCGCCCGAGAAGACTAGGTGTCTTCATCGGCACTAACCACCTGTCTGTCGCTGTCACTGTGCCCAGAACAGGTTTCAGCAGAGCTTCCAGAAGAAGATCAACTAGGAAGAAAGACCTGGCTATCTTCATCTGACAACCAGCCCCTGACAACCCGAACGGTCACAACTGCGCAGTCCACAACCAATCATGGACCGGGCAGCGTTGGCTCCATTGTGTATGGACAGGGTTGGCATGAGTGTGGGGCGACTTAACGGCTGCTCACAACAGCAACAAAGTACGTGATCACAACATGAACGCTACCACCTTCCTATCGCAGGCGACCATCTGCATCTTTCAGGGAGGTTTCCCAGAGGATCTAGGACCTTCCCTGGTTACTTTTGGTTTCCTTAGTTGCATGCTGGCTAGTTGGAACCGCTCCTATTTTAGAAATGCATCCTGGGTGCTTCTGACCTGTGCACCCTACCCCACCCATCTGACCCCTCAGCTCTGGCTTGGACCATCGTTGACTGAGAACTGGCCAGCCAAGCACAGAGTCCAAAGCTGCCCCATGGGCATGCTGGGGCAGTCAAACCCCAACTAAGGGAAGAGGGTACCATAGAGGGGACCCAGAAAATTATAGTGTGGACACATTGCCAGGGCCCCATTTAGACAGATATTATGACTAAAAAAGTTCAGACAGCTTTTCTGGGCTGTTGATTAGGAGGCAGGGTCGGGAACTGGCATATGGAAGATCTCTAGGGACACCGGGGTGAGAACTTGGCCAGGCTTGCCTAGCAGCAGCAGCCTGGGGAGCCCTGACTATTAACAGCAGGAACAAGTGCCCCATATGTGGTTCTTTCTGTTCACAAAGCTCTGTCACATATGCTACTCCTATGAGCGCCTTGTTGTCCCCGGACGGTGAGAGAGTAACTGCTGACGGGAAGTGCCTGGGAAGAAACGCCTGGAGACCTGTCTCTGAGGGCCTGGCAGACCCTATGGGATCCCTCGGGTCAGAATGGCCGGATGGCAACTGGCCTGCCCTCTGTCTTTGGTTCTGTCCATATGTTTGAAATGAACTTGTCCATCCTGTTTGAGACGGACCCCCAAGTCCGTTTTGGTTTTCCTGAAATGGGGTATGGTTTTAGTGAATCCCTCAAGCCCTGCACGCAGGCAGCCCGACTCCCACTCTCTGTAGTCAAGGGACATCCCCCTAGCTGCCCATCTGCCAGAGGCAGAGCCGCACAGGCTTTAGACGCTAGTGTATGCTCTGTGCCCGCGCAGACCCCACATTATCTACCTTGGGTGTTGCCTAGGGACGAATAACATCATCTGAAAAGAAATCAGCTGTGCTGACAGTGAAGTCCCCGCGTCTGTGCTGGTCTGTCCCACAGACGAACTCCCTTAGTTCTCCCAACGCCTAGTGAGCCTGGTGCTGTTATTGTTCCCAATCCACAGATGAAGGGACAGGCCCAGAGATGTTAAATGACATATCCAAGGCCATGGCCAAGGCTGAGCCTGAAAAGGAAGAGGGACAATCTACTTGAAAGCTCCTATTTTATTAGCTGGCTGTGCCCTAGAGTTTGGAATCCTGGTAGCACAGTGAGTTAAGCCTTGGGCCTCTAATTGATAGGTTGTCGGTTTGAACCCACCAGCCCCTCCTCAGGAAAAAGATGAGGCAGTCTGCTTCGGTAAAGGGAGCCCTGTAGAGCAGTTCTACTCAGTTCCATAGGGTCCCTACAAATCCATAATTCGAAGTCAATGGGTTTGGATTTGGGAGAATTAAAATGCCAAACTAGCCTTCTACCAGCCAGTCAATTCTGCCCCACAATGACCTTGCATAGGTTTCTGCAGCTGTAAATCTTCACAGCATAGACTCGTGTCTCTCCTGCAGAGCAGATATGCTTTTGAACCCTGGACCTTATAGCTAGCAGTCCAGCACACCTCTCTGCCACCCCCATCAGGACACCAATCTGGAGGCGTTCCTCTCCGGAGAGGACCTGATGCCGCAGGGTGGGGATTGTCCATGCTGGCACAGTGGTCTTTGCAGATGGTGTCAAAGGTGGGCAATTGGGGGGTCTGTGCAGGGAAGGACACCGGCCCACCCTCTGCACTTGCCTTCTCCTGTGAAAAGGAGAGGTGGCACCAGCACAGAGAAGAAGAGCAGGGACTGATGCATCATTGCAGGGCGTCTCTGAGCCTGCCGTCACTGTCTCCTGCCCACAGCAGCAGGCTTCCCGGCTTTAAGGGCAGTCTGCAGGGGATCTCCAAGGGGTGGTGCTCCCAAGATGATCTTGACACTGACTCTGGGAATTGTTCCAGAAGGTGTCCTTAGTAGCGCTCCCTGCACGAGTCTAAGAAAGCAGACGATGAAAAGAGAGCTGTGCTTTGCAGAGGAGCTGTGTGTGGGCACCTCACACAGAGAAAAGGAGCCCATCCAGGACACACACCGCCATTGTGTCGCTGCAGTGACAGACAGCACGCCGCCCTACAACTCCCTCTCTCTCGTAGGCTTTATCTGCAAGCAGTGCAGCGGAGACCATGGACTTCATCTGTAATGTGGTGTGTGGGTGGGAAGAAATACTCTGTACTATAATAATACCCGGAACCCCCCCTGACCATTTGATTCACGTTTGGGGGAGGGTCTGTGGGTGGAACCCCAAAGCAGCTGAGCTTCTTGGTTTGTGGGCTGAGCAGAGGCTGGAAGCAGGGGCCCCTGGTGCGTTTCTCGGCCGCCGCATTTGCATGTGGGGCCCGGATTTGTCTTTGGCTTCTTGTATGGTTTGGGATGAGCCCCTCGTGTCCCTGGGGAGGGGGCAGGTGTTGCTCCACTCGAGCGAATGGAACCAAATTACAGGCCCGTCTGTCACCTCCTCTGGGAGAAGGTGGAGGGAGGGAGGGGGACAGGAGGGAAGGAGACAGGAGGGGGAACGAAGGGGGTGGGGGAAGGCCAGGAGACAGAGAAGGAAGGCCCAGTGTGCTGCTGACAGACAGACAGACAGTCATGGGGCACAGTAGGGGCGTACAATAGCAACTCCTGCTCTCTGGCTTGGCCTGAAGATGCCCGTGAGGCGGTTAATGCGAAGTGGGCTGAGCTGTCTGGGAGAAGTGTCTGGAGCTAGCCACCCCCAGGGTCCGTTGGAGACCCCGCAGTGATCGGCAGCAGTCAGTTGGGCCTGAATCGCTTTGCTCTCAATTGACGTGTCTATTTTCTGACTGCCCTGACCGCAGGGTTGTATCTTATTCCTCGAAGTCTGCTGCAAACAGAAACACCCACCATGATCTGGTCAACCCACATCCTAAGCTCTGGGTCTGCTAGAATAAGGGCCTGTGGACTGGGACACACACACACACACACACACACACACACACACACACACACACACACACACACAGGTCCCTGAATGGATATTTTAATGGCACTGCTGTGACTAGCCCTGGGTGGACACGGCCACTTGGCTTGGGCCACCCACCACATGAGCTACAGAGGGAGCGGGTGAAGGCCCGTCCTAGGGCCGCGATGTGATGTCCCTTAGCTTCATTAACTAACCTTTGGAAATGGCTTGGAGACGCCGGCAGATACCCTCAGAGATCACCATGAACACTGTCTGGGGTGTGGGCCCCAGAGAGCATCCTTCTGCTGAAGGCCCAGTGGGGGCCGAGCAGGGCTATTCAAAGCCACCTGAGAGAAATACGGACAGTGAAGGCAGGCCCTTTGTGAAAAACCAAGGACAGGAATAACGCATGGCCATCGTTTGACTTTCTCTTAAGGATAGACGGGAGCGTGGGGGCGGGGAGGGAGGAGGTCTGGAAGCCCACCGAGCAGCAAGTTCTTGTCAAAGCCCCAGACTTGTGTGGAGAAGACCGTGCTTTCGCACCCTATCTTCCTTCTCCCTTCTTCTGGGGGAAAGGGTCAGGGAATTGTCAGTTCCTATGAGCTCCTCCCCACAACAACTACTGAGACATGGAGTGACGATGTTCGGTGGGCCCGAGAAGGGACAAGTTCCTCCCCCTTTCCTTCCACGGTGACGTGATTGACAGAGAGAATTCCCCCTGTGAAAGGGGAAGAGAATTGCTAGCAGCTAATGGGCACGCTTATAGTGTGGCTGGTGAGACTGTCCATCCCGTGTCAAGTGATGACTGAGAAATGAAACGTTAATTCCATTACCCAGCTGTTGTTGCTGCCGATGCCAAGTGGCCCAGATGTTTCAAAACATCTGGGTATTTGGCAGCATGCTTTGGCTCTATTTCCAGATGTTTGGGCATTGTGTTGCCAAAGACCCAGCCTACCCGTGGGAAAGAAAAAGAGGTAAGTGGAACGAGAGGAGCCAACGCTGGAGGAAGAGAAAGACAAGGAGCTGAATTGAGTGGAGACTGGAGAAGACAATTAAGAGGCAGGGCATTAACGGAAGAAATATGAGAATGGGGGTGGAAAATGAAACCCCGATATATTTCCAGAAAGAGAATAACTTTTTAAAATTTCTCAGTAGCTTATCCCATTGGCCTGCCTTGTTTGTCCATATCTGGGGGTTAGGGGAGAAGGGGGGAGAGAAGGGCCAGAGGAGACCATGGGGGAGATCTAGGAAAGCATTCTCAACCCAGGCGTGTAGCTGCCCCAAGAAGAGTGGCTGTGTGCCTCCGAAGAGGAGAGACTCCCAAGTGGAAATGCGAAGGATATCTTGGGAGGGGGGAATGGCTGTCACACAGAGGAAAGAAAAGCCGGAATTCCAGGCAAGGACATTCTCGTAAGCAAAGTGCCGAAATGTCCAGGTTAGTCCATTTTGTCTCCAGTTATCGATCAGATGTTGAGCTGGGTCTAGGCAGAGCCAGCAGTGGGGTGACAGAAGGAAAAGGGTAATTGAGTGGGGGCAGGTTGTGTCGTCTGGTGACAGATTTAGAGGAGGGGACATGATGTGATTGAGGTGATGGTGGGAGGAAGTGTTAGGCTTTCAGCACAGCTCACAAAGCCTTCTGCAATTCCCAAGCGGTCTGTTATCTATGAAATGCAAATCAGGGGGGGAGTGACATCATGTCGGATTATGGCCACAGGGAGTAATTATTTAGACATTAAAGGCTATTGAAGGGAGTGGCTGACAATATTAATGATGTCCAGATGGACAGAGTGTGATGGTAAAATTATTTTCTAGTACAAAGAACAAGGGGATTTCTATCAGGTTTACTTACGATTCTATTGGAAAGTCTGTACCTCTTGGAGGCTGGCCCCTGAAAGAGGGGGTGACATCAAGAGGGACTGTGGAATCAAAGCACAGTGGGTGTAGCTGAAGAAGGGGGATTCTCCAGCTCCTCAGAGACAAGGCACAGTCGATATGCAAAACTTCCTCCTAGTGATTATGATGTTAAGAAGAGAAACTTCTTTCGGGAAGGTGTATGTGACAAGGTCATGACTGGAAAACTTTCTCTGCCAATAGTCCCCCTACCCGACCCCATTCTTCCTTTCTGACCCAAACACAGCAGTGTGCAGCAGCTTGTGGTTCTTCACGGCACTCTTCCCTTCCCATTGCAGACTAAACACTACACACACCTTGGCCTCTAATAGGGATTCACCTGTCCAACTCCAGGCAATGGCACCGTCAGCCTGGGACACGCAGTCTACATCAGTGGTTAGGTGTCATGGAGACGGTTCTGACCCATAGCAACCCTGTGCACAACAGAATGGAACACTGCCTGGTCCTGTGCCATCCTCACGATTGTTCCTATGCTTGAGCCCATTGCTGCAGCCACTGTCCGTCCATCTCATTGAAGGCCTCCCTCTCCTTCGCTGTGCCTCTACTTTACCAAGCTTTATGACCTTCTGTGGGGCTGGTCTCTCCTGACAACCTGTCCAGAAGACATGAGATGAAGTCTCACATCTTTGTCTGTAAGGAACACTCTGGACTGCTAACCACAAGGTTGGAGGTTCAAACCCACCGGCAGCTCCGTGGGAGATAAATGAGACTATCTGCTTACAGAACGATGTACAGCCTTGTGAATCCCCGAGTGTCATGAGGAGTCTGCGTCAGCTCGATGACTGTGGATTTGGGGTGTGTGTGTGTGTGTGTGTGTGTGTGTGTTGGTTGGTTTATCCTGCAGTCGGAGGCCTAATGCTGCAGCGGTTAATGTGCTTGACTGTTAACCAAACACGTGGTGATTTGAACCCACCAGCTGTTCCATGGGAGAAAGATGTGGCAGTCTGCTTCTGCGGAGACTGCAGCCTTGGAAACCGACGGGCACATCTCCTCTATCCGGTAGGGTCTCCAGGAGCCAACTTGAAGGCAGGAAGAATGGTGGTTTGGCTTGTACCCTTCTCGTTATGCTAATGAGGACGTATGCATGAGTGCAGAGTTTGTCTGAAACCAGTCTCCTGTGAGATGTCAAAGACCAGATGAAGCAAGCAGTCGAAGACACTGCCACAAGATCCTGGCCAATGAGCCTTGGAGTAGAAAGTGGGAAGAGACAGGCCTTTTCCCATGATACCCCTGGGCCCTGAGAACCAGCACCTGCCAGTTAGCGGCCACGTGCAAATCATTTGTACCAGGTAGTTCATTGCAAGTCCTCAGTAAATATTTGAATTAGGAACTGGAAGAACACATTTGGCAGACTTTCCAAACTGCTCAAGAGCCTGCTGGGGAGAAAGAAAAAAAAAAAGAGGTTTGCGAAGCCATTAGATCCATTGTTCTGGAAGATAATAACTAAGATCTTGTAAAGAAAAACAGGGGAGAATGTACCCAGACGTTCTCACCAGAAAACAGCTTGGAAAAGGATCAGAAATGAAACGTGTTGCTTTGTCCATATGCCTCCTAGTTCAGCAGAGAGTCACCGGACACATCTGTGCCACCGTGCATCTTCAACAGTGTGATCGATTGGGAAAATAGCATTCGGTACTAAGATAAAAAGACACACTTTGTATAGAACGTGGAAAGCGTCTCTTTTACAAATGGCACGCAGTGTTGCAGGTGAAACCAGGAATCTGACAATATTCTACAATGCCTGCGAGTTACAGGACATTTCCTAAGTACGGCATTTTAATGAGACACAGCCGCACTCATTCATTTACATACTGGCTGCAGTTGCTCTTGAACTCAGCAGTTAGAATCCGTATAACCGGCCATACCATATCTGCATATTTACTCTCCGGTTATTTACAGAAAGCTTCCCAGGACTACTTGCTAGCTGTGAGATTTCTGAAGAAGTAACGTGGCTTCTCTCTCGTTGGGCTTTTACCATCTCTAAACTGGGTGTCCTAACTGCAGCTTCTTCAAAGGCTGTTGCTGAATGGCTGAAATAACACAGAGTGTTTGCCACGGAGGCTGGCCACAGTAGTGCTCAGTAAGCGTGCCCGTCACTCACATGCTTCATCTGCACTTCCTGTTCGGTGCGAAGCTGCCGAGAGCATCAGCAGGCCAGAGTGGAAAGAATGGAACAACGTGCAGACGTAGAGGCCACCTGGCTGGTGGAGACAGCACAGCCTCCTGCAGCAGTGGCCACGATGCCCTTCCCAAGGAAACCTCCGCAGAGGTCAGTCCCGGGCTCAAAAAAAACAAAGGCTGCTCTGGGCTCCAAGGCTGTAGTCAGGGTAATTAATTAAAGAACTGCCCTGGAAACAGCTGAGCCAGGCCAGCTCCTCCCCCACCCCCTCCTGCCCACAGGAGGTCTCTGTGGCTGCCAGCAGTGACTTCTCCTCCAGGAGAACAGATGTAGTGGCCAAATGGTGGCTCCCCAAATGATATGTCGTAGGTGGCCTAATCCTTGGAGCCTGTGAGCATCGCCTCCGAAATCAAAAGATGCGCTTCCCTAAGCCTCTGGAGAGGAAGGGATTCTCCAGGTGGGCCCTCAAGGGGATCAGTCACATGCATGCTAGTAAGAGAAAAGCTGAGGGAGTCTTGGGACAGACGCCTGGAGAGGAAAGGAGAGGGGAGGGGAGGGGAGGGGGATGGGATTGTGAAGGCCGATCCTGGAGGTGCATTGCCACAAACCAAGGCAGACCGGGGGCCACTGGACACTGGAAGAAGCATGGAGTCAGCCCTCCTCTCTAGAGCCTCGGCGGGGGGGGGGGGGGGTGGGGGGAGGGATCCTGACACCTTCGCGTGTGCACTCTGTCTTCCAGAGGTGTGAGAAGATAAACTGTTGCAGTTTTTAAGACACGTGGTTTGTGACCACTTACTATAGAGAGGACAGGAGAGGAATGCAAGGGAGCAGGGCGGGAAGCCCTCCATGAAAATGCCTCCTGATGATGGTATCTGCCAGGCTGCCTGCTACCTCAGGCCCCTCTGCCCCCACCAAGACCTCTGCTGCTGGCCTTTGACACCACATCAGATGTCCACCCTGCCCTTCCACGGTGAAGTCTGAGAGGGGGAAGTTAGACTATGAGGTTACTTAGCCTCCACACAGGTTAGAATTTTTGGATCTTAGACATAATCCATTTTCTTAAAAAAAATGGGCACATGTTTTAAGAGCTACTTCCTCACAGAAAAGATATGATAGCCAATTAGCACATGGTAAGACCTCAACATCTGTAGCTGTTGAGTAAATTAAAATTAAAGTTGCAACAAACTGCAATGACAAAATCAGTAAAAAATCATTGTATTGGGGTTTCTTACAGCTCTTATAAAAATCCACACACCAACTGTATCAGTCATATTTGTGCGTAGGTTGCCATCATCATTTTTAAAGCAGTGTGTTTCTGCACTAGCCCTTGCTATAAGCTCTTTTTCCCCTCTCTCCTCCACCCTCCCACCCTTGTGACCCCTTGATAAAATATGTCATTGTTATTTTCATATCTTACACCATCTGCTGTCTCCCTTCACCCACGTTTTTGTTGTTTGTCCCCCTTGGGTGTGTGTGTCATAGTCGATCATTGTGATTAATCACCTTCCCCCTACCCTCCTGGTATCGCTACTGCCATTGCTGTTCCTGAGGGGTTCATCTGTCCTGTGTCTTATCTGTACCAGTGTCCATGCTTCTGTCTAGCAGGATTTGTAAGATAGAACTGGGTCATGATAGTGGAGAGGGTGGGATCGTTAAAAGATTAGAGGAATGATGTTATATTTCGTCCGTGCTATACTGTACCCTGGCTGACTCGTTCACAGCTATCAAAGAGCCTTCTTAAAGGTGTTTTAAGGAAAAGAAAACAAAAACCAAAGAACCTCAACAAGGACTGTCCGAGATGCTGAGCAACCGGAACTCTCATGGATTGCTGGTGTGAGTGCCCTCTGGCCCCACCGCATAGGAAAACAGACCCCAGTCTCTTAAGAGAGCAAAATATATATATCATGTATGCTATTAGCTGCCATGGAGTAGGCCTGGCTCATGGATATTCCATATCCAAGGGCATCTGACCCTTGTGATCCATGGAATTTTCATTAGCTGGCGTGTTAGGCCGGGCTGACTAGAGAAACAAATCCAATGACACTCATTTACGTGTAACAAAGAGCTATATATCAAGAAGTAACTGTGCAGCAATAAAACATCCACGCTCAGCCCGCCTCAAGTCCATAAGTCTGATACTAGCCCATAAGTCCCTTTTCAGAATCACAAACACACCTGCAATGATACGGAGTACAGGAACATCACCGGCCATGGTACAAAGCCTTGTGGATCCAATGGTGTTGGACATATCTCCTGGGCAACCCAGGTCTCAGGGTGGCTCATCAACAGGAAGGTGAAGACAGAGAGGGGCCAGGGAGGGTCCCAGGACCTTCCTTATGAGAAGGCCACGCCCACAAGGAGGTTCTATCAGCCTGTGTCCTGATTGACAGCTAGACTCCACCTCTACACTTTTACGTCTTCCAGTTGACTTGAAATGATGTAACTACCACAGCTGGGTTTTCAGAAATAGATGATCTATCTTGGTCTGTAAACACTGTTACAACCTGTTCAGCATCACAGCAAAGCTAGCTCGGGCTTCCACTGACAGACCAGTGGTGCCTTGGCTACAAGTTGAGCTGGTCGAGGTCTCCCACATGAATGATCACTGTCATCTACACACTGTTGTTGTCAGGTGCCATTGAGTCAGTTGCGACTCCTTGTGACCTTGTGTAGGACAGAAGGGAAGTACCAGTCCTGGACCACCCTCAGGAGCGTCCCTGTGCTTGAGCCACGGTTGCAGCCACTGTGGCACCATCTTGTAGGAGATCTTCTTTTTCGGGGATCTCCTGTTTTACCAACCATGGTGTCTGTCCAGGGACTAGTGACTCCTCATAAGATGTCCACAGCGTGTGAGAGGAAGACTTGCCATTCTGGCTTCTGAAGATCATTTTGGCTGTACTTTCTCCAACACACACACACATGTTTTCTTCTGGGAAAACTCACCTGCCATCGAATCAATGCCAACATATAGCGACCCTATAGAATAAGGTAGAACTGCCTTGTGAGTTTCTGAGACTGCTCCTCTTTATGGGAGTAGAAAGCCCTTCTCTCCCAGAGAGTGGCTGGTTGGTTTCCAACTGCTGACCTTGGAGTTGGCAGCCCAATTCGTAACCACCGCCCTGCTCACCAACACTGATTGGAAAACAGCAGTTCTTCTTTGGCCTTCCTTACCCATTGTCTATTTGTTACATGCATATGAAGTGATAAAAGACTGACTGTATCCTTGAAGTTACATCTTTGCTTGTTAATACCTACTGCAGATTTATCCAACGCAATGCATCATTTACCATACCCAAAAAACAAAGGCAAAACAAACTCACTGCTGTCAAGTCTATTCCAACTCTAAAGACCCTGCAGGTCAAGGTAGAACACCTGTGGGTTACTAAGACGGTAACTCTTTATGGGAGTAGATAGCCTTTCCCCCTGGACTAGCGGCTGGTGGTTTCAAACTGCTGACCTTGAAGTTAGCAGCTCACTGTGTAACCAATCCACCGCCACGGCTCCTGTCACTTACCATAAGACTCAGCAATCTCTTGGGTATTTTCTCAAAAGAAACGAAAACGCACAACCACAAAAGCATGTCTACAAATGTTGCTAGAAGATCTATGCATAAGAATCTTCAAGTGTACTCACACATCCATCAGCTGTTGACTGGATAGAGAAATTGTACATTCATCTAGGGCTCATTCATACAGTGTCATCATGTAGCAACAAAAAAGGAACTCTTGATACACCAATCACATGGATGGATTTCAAATGTAATGTGGAAATTAAAAGAAGACTGCACACTGTGTTGTTTCCTACATTTGATGTCTGGAAAAGGCAAAAATAAGGAATAATCATCGGACCAGTGGCTTCAAGGGTTTGGAGGTGAAGGTGGGGATTGACTACAGGGAATATGAGAACACTTTTTAGAGTGATGGAAATATTCAATATCATGATTGTTCATTTATGTCTATCAAAACTCAGCAAATTATGCATCTAAAGGGGGCTTTTTTCCAACTGAATATAAATTTCAACTCTAAAGCCAAATTTTTAAAAGCTGGCACGCTGGAAGAATTTCCAGAAAATTGATTATTTTGCGCACATAATTTTTTTTCACGATAATGAAGGGCACAAGCAGATATGGCACAAGTTATGAGTTGAGAACATTTTCATTTATTTATTTTAGCTTTTGGTGATGTAGCAAAGGTTTCCAGAGCAGGTTACAGTTTTCCACTAAAAAATTCAGACAGAGTTTGTTGCAACTCATTCATATCAATCCCCACAAGGCACCATCACTTATTCTACTTCCTCCCGCCTTTCCTCTTCCCCTCTCTAACTTTCCGTCCTTGGGTAAACATTGCCTTTTGACCGGAGAGGGCAGACGTGGATAAGGGGCATAGTCTCTGGGTTCTACCGGCCTCTCTCTGACCAGTAAGTGTGGTCTCGCTTATGAGTTTGAGTTATGTGGCACATTTTTCTTTCCCTCCATCTGGAAGTTTCTAATCAGAACCTTTCCAGAGCAATTTGGTGATGGTGGCTGGGAACCATCTAGTTCTTAGCTGGGCAAAATTTTAATCTGAATTATAGACTGACCCAAATGCTATGAAATCCTAACAAAATATTTCAACATATAATACATGGTCTGCAAGGGTTGAAGAAAGGAAGTGAGCATACCAAACCTGCCACAGATTTAACAGTAGTAAGTCAAGTAAAATTCAGTTTCCTTTTTCATAAGCTGTGTTTAGATGCCCCATATAAAAACATGATCTTCTGGACTGGACCATTGTTTCACCTACTTCTCCAAAACTTTATACCAGGAAAAAAAATTAACCTCTTTCCTATAATTATACTTTCAAATTAAGAGTAAGCTGATTTTGAATTGACAATAGTACTAGCTTCAAATTCTAAAGTGCCTGGTGGCCCAGTGGGTGATGGGTTTGGCTGCAAGACCAGCTACCAACCATCAGCTGCTCAGCAGGGGAAGAAAAGCCTTCTCTTTCCGGGTGTCAGTCTCGGAAATCCACAGGGGCAGTTCTAGTCTGCCCTATACGATCTATATGGTTACGATTGACCTGCTGACAGAGTGAGCTTTCTGGTTTTGATTTTGGCGTTCCAGATCCTTGTGCGTCCCAGTTACGTGATTCTTGACTGAGTCCTCTAGAGGCAGCTTCAAACCACAACCAAGGAGGCAGCAATCTTAACTACGCCAAACATCCAACATGCCGTGACTGAAGATCTGAGGCCCTGCACTATGGAAAGTCTTATATTGCTAATCACCAAGAAGCCTCCCCTACCCCGATACCAAACTAACTGCCATCAGGTTGATGCCAACTCATAGCGACCCTATAGGAAAGAGTAGAACTGCCCCTCTGGGTTTCTGAGAGGAACTTTTTAGGGCAGGAGAAAACTCAGCCTTTCTCCTGTGGAAACCAGGCGGTTTCCAACTGGGGACTTTGCAGTTGGCAGGCTGATGAGTAGTCACTAAGCCACCAGGAGTCCTCTACTGTAATGTAGGTAGAAAATACGTCTTCATCTTTTAATAGTGATTTGAATTTGGAGACGAGAATATAAGTGAGGGAGGCTTTAGCCCATAAATGATATTTTTCCTCTACAAAATCCCCTGATCTTATTTAAGAACATGAAGTAATAAAATAATGTTCAAATTACAGATGCCGGTAACATTTCAGCTACGAATGAATCATGAAAACACTAGTTCAAGGAGGCAGTCTGGTCCCACCTCTATCTCCTCTCTCTTCCAGGACTTTATTGGAATTTTGGTAAAGGCAGAAACCCAACCCAACCGAATCTAACCTAACCCAACCCACTGCTATCAAGTCAATTCTGATACATAGGGTCAGAGTTTATGGATTTTTACAGGAACAGAAAGCTTTGTCTTTCTTCCGCTGAACTATTTTGGCAGGCTTGAACCTCCAATCTTGTGGTTAGCAGTCCAATGCGTAGCCAACAGCGCCACCTGGGGACCTTAGTGGCATTGAAAAAAACAAAAATGTTTTCTTCCTTCTGTTTCATGTTTTTGTGTTTTCTTGTTAGTGAGGTCTCCCCGTTTATGAAGCACAGCAGGGGTGGTTGCACAGAGACGACAACTAATGCAATTGTTTATTGGGATGTAGAGGAGATGTGGGAGGTGGGGAGAGTGAGAGGAATTGGGGAACAAACAATGAATATGGGAGGGAGCACTAGAGCTGATTGTGATGATGTATATACAACTCTTTTCAAAAGTGATTCAACCATGGAAATGTATGCTATGTCAATAGCAATTATCAAGAAAACTACTGAAAAAAGAAACCAAACTTGACCAGTGGGTAGCATGGGTGAAGGAGGAAGAGGTTTTGCTTAGGGACATTGAATTAATGTTAATGATGATGGGATTATTTGGAAAAGGATATCAATAATGATTGTACAACATGAAGAGTATAATCAATGGTGCTTAATTATAACTGCAGAAGTTGTTGAATTGGAGAATGTTTTGGTGTGTAAAGTTTTGCCACAATTAAAAATATTACACGAATAACAGTGACTATAAGGGAGAAGAAAACATTCTAAGATTGACTGTGATAATGATTGTACAACTTTTCCTGATATGATTGTATGATACATGGACGAAGTGTCAATACAAATGTTAAAAAGGAAAGAAAAAAAAAGAAAAGAAAAGTGGGACTGGTCCTTGAAGTAGGAATTGAAGGTCCACATGGACCTGCCTATAAAACTTGCTGCCAGGAGTCAGTGCCAACTCATCGAGATACCCTGTGGTCTTCCGAGACTGTAACTGCTTACAGGAATAGAAAGCCCAGTCTTTCTCCCTTGAGGCTGTGGTGGGTTTCAAACTGCCAACCATGTGGATTGAAGCCCAAGGTGTAACCAGTACACCACAAGATTATTTGTCATTCCTATCTCCACTCCTTTCCCATGTGAAAAGATAGAATAATGATGGGGTCATTAGTGCTTTACAAAAATTTTATGTGCAAAATTACCTAAAGACACCAAGAGTTTACAAATGGACAATTCCGTTTCAGTAGGGACAAGACGGTGCTGACGGTGAAGCCACCACTAGCAGGCCTACCGCATCCATTCCTGAGGAAGCAGCCTTGCTCCTGTCCTGGCTGAAGAGGACTGATGGTCCACAGCAGAGACAATCGCCAGCACCAGTGATACCTGGTTCGGCTTACAAAATGCTGACATGAAACTGAAGTGAGCAAGCTTCCTACAGGATGGCTGCAAAAGTGTTGGATTCAGATCAGCTGCAGATAATAGCAGAGCATTCAATACAAATTTTAAACAAGCAACTGTGGCCTTCTAAAAACTTGTCAATAGACCTAGGAACTTGGCCAGATTTGTGTTAGAATTTTTTGGCCAGCCTACTTCATAGACTTCATAGTACTTGGTTGTACTTTCATTGAGAAGAAAGAGCGTTGAGTTGTTTCTCTTTGTACAATGTTACTAGTTGCTGAGGACCTTGGCCTAGGACTCTCAGCTCATTAGCAACCGTGATGTGAGAACCCTGGTGCTGTGGTGGTCGCACGTGGGGCCTCCATCTGCACCGCGGGCAGTTTGAGACCTGCAGCTGCTCAGTAGGCGAAGACTAGGCTTTCTACTCCTATGAACAGTTCCAGTCTTAGAAAGCCACAGAGGGTCGCTGTAAGTCCTATTGACTCAGTGACAATGAGTTTGGTTTTCCTGTTTTGCTTTGTTTTTAAATCTTTGCTCCATCTCTCACCTGCCCGTTGGTCACACGTGGGTAGTGTGTGTGTGGCTGTGATGTTGGAAGCTGTGACTGGGAAAGGAAAGAAAGATGAAGTCAAAGAGCTGAACCGAAGGCTTCAAAGGAAAACTCAGGAAGACAAAGTAGAGTGTTCACACGAAATAGGCAAAGGCCAGGAGCGAGAAAGTCAAAAAAGGAATAAGGTACTCAGCGCATCTCAAGCTGAAAGAAATTTAGAAAAAGTCATGTCTCAAGTTGGAGTGTTGAGGGATTCTATGGACAAGACATTGAAGGATGCAGGAAGCATCCAAAGAAGATGGGAGGAATACACAGAGTCACTGCACCAAAGAGAAGTGGTCAACCTCAAAGGTAACATGTGAGCAAACATGTGCAAATATCTGTGTAGGCATGTTCAGATAGTTTCTTACAAATGCAACAAACATGGCCTAGTTATTCAATTCCTTGGCCATTTCTTAGTTCTTTTTTGTGGCTTTACAACACTTTGTTGTCTAAATGTACCATAGTTTACACAATAAGTTTTCTACTTATGGACAAATAAATTGCTTTTAGACTGTACAATTTGAAGAATGTAATCGATGCCACTGCATTGTCCATGCAGTGCTTTGAATCGGTGCACTTCTGTACTGTGTATATTCTCAACAACTGAAAAATAAAATGAATTATTAAAATTAGTTTTTATTATTGAAACTGATGCGTTATATACTCTTGTCCATATGCCTTTTGGTATTTTTGTCAGTGTATATTTAGGAAAAATTCCTAGAAGCAGGATGTTTCACCCAAGTTCTTTTTTTGAAGGCATAGAAGTATAGGAGAGGCTGCTGAAGAGAGAAATATTTTACTTCTGCACATTACACAGCAATTGGATGCTGGAGGCCTTCCAGAGATGAACGCAGAGGTCAAGCAAAGAATGCTGGGATTGTAATCTACTCCGTTGTACCCCAAATAATGACATGGAGAAGGGTGCTTTAAATCCAAATATATTATAGATTAAGCGAAAAGTACGGAAAGAAGATGAACTATATGTGCGCTAACTCTAAGAAATACAATATGTCTGTGCTGATATCAGACAAGGTAGAACTTAAGGTATTATTGACAGAGATAAAGAGGAACATACCTAGTCTTTACTTATCAATTATTTCATTATCCAATATTTTGCATTTGTAGCCATAATAAAACTTCTATTTTGCGCATTATTAACATATGTCTGACAGCAGTGAATATCGAGGTACAAGGCAAGAGTGAGGCTGACTGTGAGAGTGAAGGTTATGTGTCAGCTTTTTGGGCCATGATTCTCAGTGGCTTGGCAGTTATCTGATGGTGTTAGTAGTTCGGTAATCATGTGATTTGGCAGTTTTGTAGTGATGTAGACATCCTTCCTCCACTTTGTGATTAGCCTCTAGTTTTCCCTAATACTGAGTTTTGCATAGCCACCCGCCTTTGGTACCCAACCATCTGGTGAGTGAGCAGTGGATTGCTTCATCATAATGAGAGGGTCAACTCAAGAAGGCAGAGTGATGCTGAATATGAGTGAGCCTAAACACTGAACTTTCCCCTAATCATATAGTAAAACTGAGCATCGCTGGATCTTTAGAGCTTCTGTTACATCGGTCCACTTCTGGGCAGACACCATGTCGCCTTCATTATGGCTCAGAGAGTTTGTGTAATACAGCTTAACATCTGGCAGGTCTATCTCTCAACCCTGGTCCCACAACTCTTCTTGTTTTGTTTCTCTTTTCTTCTACCAATTCTTGTTTTTCAAGGGGATTTTGTGACCAATATCTAGTTGAATCACATTAAATGTATTAATTAAGTTAGGACAATATGATCTTTATGATAGTGATGGAGCCTTCTTATCCAAGAACATATTGTCCCACTTCTTCAAGTTCGTCTTGTTAATTATTGAAACTCATATAATGCAGTATTTGAAACAACATTCTTCAGGTCAAAGTTCATTGGTTTTACCTTTTGACTAAAGCTCTGGGCAGACTCCATAGTGGTTGCCTATTAGTAAGCTTGGTGATGCATGTAAACAATCAGCACAGCTGACTGCCCTCAGGAGAGAGAAGGGGAAGAGAGGTGGAAAAGTGTGTCAGTCTCATAATATCTTCTTTTACCTAAAAATAAAGATCATGTTAAAACAAGAAATAAAGGGTTAAATATTTGTATTAAAGTTTTTGTAAAAGCCAATGAAAATTTAAAAACAGTTATGTTATCATGTGAGAGAAGGGGGTGTTGGAAACATACGGAGCAGAAGCGATGTCCCTTGTACCAGGAGTGAACCAGGAATGCCTGATGGTGATGACGCCACGACTTCGAGGCACGAGGGGATCACCAGAAAAACTAGCAACAGAAACAAAAGTACTTGTCTTTAGGGAGCAGATTTCAGTGAAGAGATAAGGGCTCAGGGTGTTCCATTTTCGTTATCAACAAACATGTACTATTTGATTTCTGAACCATTTGCATATATTACTTGGGTAGAAAATTATTTTAAAATTATTTTAATGTATCACTAATACAAAAAGTTCATATTGGTCAACTGAACCCAATAAGAATAATATATTTTAATTTATTAGCTTATTGCCCTTAGTGTAAGAAAGTATATGAATCAACAAGCAGCTAGATTATCTCTTGTGACTGAATAGTAAACTCAAAAAACCATTTTCCTCGACTAGATTCTGACTCATCGCCATCCTAGGCTTCCGAGACTTTAATTCTTTATGACAGCAGGCAACCAGATTTTTCCCCCAGCCTAATTATTAGTAGATGACAGTTAGAGTGAAGTTTCCCACTTCAGATGCAAAAGCTTTGAGGGAGCCAGCCAAGAAGGTCTGGCTGTTCAAAGGACAGCTGTTGAAAGCTGGAACCCCTCACAGGGTTGAGTCTTATTCTCAAATGTGGGGTGTAGCCTCCTTAAATGGTTTTTCTTTTATCAGGGTCCAACCTTCCCCCTGGTGGCATGGCATAGTGGTTACGTGTTGGTCTATGATCCGCATGGTGGGCAGTTCGAAACCACCAGCAGCTCTGCTGGAGAAAGACTGGACTTTCTACACGTGTAAGCAGTTCCAGTCCCAGAAACCCACAGGGGGTGGGGTGACCGTGAGTCAGCCTTGACTTGATGGCAGTGAGTTTGGAGTTTTTCATCTTCCCCCGAACATGGCAGACAGGAAGTTGCACACCAAATCATGTGCAATAGGTCTTCAACTGTCGGGGAGCATGCCAGAGCCAGAGTCCATTTGATTGCGCCCACAGCAGTGCCCCCAGGAGGATGCCTTTTCTTTTCTTTTTTTAAGTCCGAGAGGTGGATTAATGTGAAGATCTGGGCCTATCCGAGAAAGGTAGATGAGCATGCCTACTTTCAGGTATTCATCCTGTAACCACAGACAGTGGTTTGGGAAGTAGATGATAGAGTAAAAGGAGGTACCTCCTTCGGTCTGTGTGTGAAAAGGGCCCCAGACTCCATCCCAAACCAACCCTACATCTCTAGAGCCCACAATGTCTCAGACAAAGCTCCCCCCACTTCCACCAGGTTTCCTCTGGTCCTAGTCTGCCCCTTCCAGGCGCTGGTTCTTCACCCATTCCGTTGTCATTTAGAGAAAAATCCGTGAGTGGTGTGTAGACGGTGGGACGGGGCTACGTGTCAGAACTTGCCATCTGTTCCAGGTATATAGTCTCTCCGGTCTTTCCCAAGTCACATTCCAAGTTTCTAATTTAAAACAACAAGTATGGTTATTTTGTAGACCGATTCTCCGATGAGCTGACCGCCATGTTCTCTCTGTGTGGTGGGACTGCAAGGCACCGCAAACACAGCCTGAGTGAGGAGTCCTTGGCAATCATAGATTCGTAGCAAAGAAAACCGGGATGTGCTACAGAACAGCCTTTGTCCCTGAGCAGAGAAGAGCTTTCCCAAGACAGACACTCTCATCGCCCCTGAGTTAGGGGGTCTCTCGCGGGCCTTCACTAGGTGTTAGTTTTCCAGAAGAATTCCCCATGAAAGGAGAGTTAACGAAAGCAGACAACTAATTTCCTTTAGAGGTTGTTCAAAGTCAAATTAATCCAAAGTATATTTTTGCATTTCTTCCTCAACCATGAAGGCTGAATGTGAATGCAGTCAACCTAAGAGGACTCAACCCCCCTGAGCTTCGTTCCCGGCTCCTGTGGATTGGAAAACCCCCACCTCGCTCGCTCGTCCTTTCTGATAGGTGTCACTGGGGATTACCACATGCTGTTCTAGGAGAGAAATCACGTTTGTAGACAATAACCGGAAACAAGCTGTGGGACCACATCGTCTTAGATGAGATAAGGCTGAAATTGCCGCTCTGGGCATTGAAGCAGTTCCTGCGGACAAGGTGAGACCCAGCAGAGGGAGGGAAGGGGAAGGAAGAGCAGACCCATCAGCATTCACAAGAGAAGGGGGGTGGAGGGGGGAGACCAACAGGGATGGTAGAAACAATGGGGACTTTTGTGCTTCAGTCTTGGTGGCACACTGGGGGAGGGAGCATGTTGTCACCTGCCCAAAGCCCTACCAGTCCCAACCCAGTCCCAGAGCATGGGGCCCTTCTCAGAGCCACTTCCTGGAGGAGTCCCATGTTCTCTCCCACTGGGTTTATGGACACGTACTGAGGGATCTCCACTCTCCACGCCTCCTCCTTCCCCGACAAGGACAGTGAAGAGAGTTGGAGCCCGTGCTCAGTTCTGTTAAGTAGCGAGAGGAGGAAGGAAGCACAGGTAGGAACTACCTCGATTTTCCTATGTTTCTGAGGCAACATGGTCTTATGCAACTATCATGAAGCTTTGGAGCCAGTTCATGTGGACCAGTCGAGGTAGACTTAGTGTCGGAAGTAGATGTCTTCCAGGACTAGTGAGTCAGTGAGCCAGTGAGGCTTCTCTGGTTCTCAAAGCCCAGATTAGTTGCACCGACTCTAACATGCTTCCTTTTGGCATATGGCACACACATGTTTTCTCCTTTCCTATGCTCAGAGTTCCAGAATTGTTATTCTGCTTGTCAATGGGATAATGGCCCAAGAGACACTGTCTGGTGACCTATTTGTGAGGGGCAAGAATACAAAAATTAAACTATAGACTCAAGCACTAAACCGCAGAGTAGGGTTTGTCATGAAGCAAGGGGCTCTATGCCACAGGAAGCAGCTATTTCCTAGATCTTGGGGGAATTCTTGAGTTTTCAGGAAAGACTCTCTCCTTTCCCCCCTCCCTCATGAGGGAGGGGGGAAAGGGGAGGGAGGGAAAAAAAAAAGAGGACCTGATGCAAGGGGCTTAAGTGGAGAGCAAATGCCTCGAGAATGAATGGGGCAGGGAATGTATGGATGTGCTTTATACAATTGATGTATGTATATGTATAGATTGTGATAAGAGTTGTATGAGTCCCTAATAAAATGTAAAAAAAGAAAAAAGGAGAAAAAAATGATTAGGGCAAAGACTGTACAGATGTGCTTTATACAATTGATGTATGTATATGTATGAACTGTGATAAGAATTGTATGAGCCCCAATAAATTGTTAAAAAAAAAAAGAAAAAAAATTAGAGCAGGTCAGCCATGGCTCCCATAATTTCAGTTAGTGTCTGATATGAATTTTTCTTTTTATTTTGATATGGATTTTTCAATGAACTTTTCTCCCTCTGAGTATATAATAAAGCACAATCATACTGGTGAATGAAAAAAAAAAAGAATCTCTCAGAAGCAAAGAGTACATTTGAGAACTTAACAGCCGTGCAGTTTATCATGGGAAATGAAAGTGTTTCGGGATTGTAACCACACCGGTGAGCGTGTCGGTATATAATGGCCCGTGTAGGGTAGAGCATTTTTGACCTTCATGAGCACATTGTCGCTTTATGTCACACCTCGCAGCACTACTGTGTATCCAACAATAAACGAGACAGAACCACCCCATGTTACAGCAATGAGAAGCCTGTAAAAGAAACTTTAGAGGGTGGTTTGCAAACGCTGTAATTGAAAACAAAACCGAACAAATGTGCCCCGTACAGTCCTTGAGGAGTGAACTTGCCCGAGTTACGACGCAGGCACTTCTTCTGTGGCGCCCAGGATGGACTCCAATCACCAAGCACACGTGTTCACCATTCTCAGTGCTCCTGGATTTGAAGGTGTGTGCTAGAGATTGTTCATTGGTCAAAATTTATGCACAACGGAATAACTAATATCCAGGATTCATGACAGTGGTCCAGAGTATTAGACATTTGAGATTTATCTCATATTTTCTCCTTTCTTGTCCATTTCTTCCGTGAACTTTGTCCACCCATCCGCACATTTCCTGTAGTTAGCAATTCGGCCAGCATTTGTTTGCACTGAGTGTTTACTGTCTAATCAGAGGGAGCAAAAGAAGTCAGGCGCAGAACACTATAAATAGGGCAGAGGGGGTAGGATGGAAATAGAAATGACATCCCATGCGACTCCAAGGTCTAGTAGTGTGATGAGCTTTAATACAGGCATCATGGAAATTGTATTTGGACTGGCCTCAATGGGCAGGCTTCCACAGGCTGAATGGGGAAAAGGCATTCCAAGTGAGAATGGATTTCTGGAGGGAAGGTGCGCGCCGTTGTGGAGGCAGCGGTGTGTCAGTGGAAGCTTCTCAGTAGAGGAGTGGCATCATTAGGCCTGACTACAGAACAGAAACAAACTCACTGCCATCGAGTTGATTCTGGCGTGTAGCGACACCACAGGGCAGGGTAGAATTGCCTCTGTGTGTTTCTGAGACTGTCACCTGTTCCGGTAGTGTCTTTCTCCTGAGGAGTGGCTGGTAGTTTTGAACTGCTGACCTTGAGGTTAGCAGCCCACATATAACCACTAAGCCATGAGGGCCCTGAGAATAATGAACAGCTAGTGAGTTCTCACAATGACTCAGACATTGGTGCAAACGCTTCCCAAGCATTTGCATGCTTAACATTCAAAGTGACCTCATGAGGATGGTGAAGGTGGGCAGTAGTTTGAGGATGAACCATGGCTGGAATAGGTAGGGGCAAGACAGTAGGGGTGGGCGTGATTTCAATGGGTTAGGTTTGCAGGTAAGCCTAAATTCTCAGGCTCCCTAGCAGCAGCGATGAGAACTGGAGCTGGAACGCTGAGGTGGTAGTATCTGAGAGTTTGTTGACCCGTTAACTTTTGAAGTCAAGGGCAGCAAGTGATTAGGAGATCAAGAGGGAAAGGCCCCCAAGGAATCAATGCCAGTAGAATCCAGTCCGGGGCCCCGTGAACTAATATGACTCTAGTCCCCTTCCCCAAGACCCAAATTCAGGAGAAGGAAGCATTTACCCTGAGCTGCATAGAAGACCTGGAGATTTAAGAGAGATATGCCAAAGTGGGCTTTTCTACTTGGTCTAAATGGGAGACCAGGCATGATACCCAGGTGAATTGACTCGGAGTCAGAAGAGCACTTTCCACTGCATGTTAGGTGCGGATCTAGATAGAGCGGGAGCACTTGATAGACCTCAGCTCACTTAATACTGACAATAAACTTACCACTATGATCCTCACTCTACTGGACGCAAATAGGTCCAGAGATTAGGTAACTGGTCTGAGCACACACAGCCACTCAGGGGCAGTTTAGATACAAACCCAGCACCAATGCTTCTGACTGGCTAGTGGACTAGCCTGCTTAAAAGGGGGAAGGACTTAACAAAGGGGAGGCAAGAGAAATCAGGCTCAAAATGAGTTCATTCATTCATCTATTCATGTCAACTTACTTTATCCATTCATGAAGTCACACTAAGCAATTATCAAATATCTTTGTGCTAGAGGTATTTGAGATATAAAAATCAGTAAGATGATATCCTTTCCCCGAATGAGTACAGCCTAGGGATGAAGGCACTCCCAAATCCAATGTAAACCCAACGCACTGCCATGGAGTTGATGTTGGCTCATAGCACCCCTATAGCATGGGGTGGAACTGCCCCTTGTGGGCTTCTTAGACTGTAACTCTTTTGGTGAGTAGAAAACCCTGCCTCGCTTCTGAGGAGCAGCTGCTGTTTTCAAACAGCTGACCAACATGTAACCACTGTGCCACGAGGGATGCCGTTTTAAAAGACTGGAACCAAACAAACCCATTGCCATTAAGTCAATTCCAACTCATGGGAACCCCATGTGGTACAGAGTACAACTGAGCTATGGAGGGCTGTCTTTCTTTCCTTAAAAAACATTAATGTATTTGTGTTAGTCCGGTTAGACTAGAGAAACAAATTCAAAGAGACACTCATATGTGCACAAGAAAGAGCTTTATATACAAGAGCAATTGAATGTTGAGAAAACATCCCAGTCTAGTCCAGATCAAGTCCATAAATCCGGTATTGGACAATATGTCCGACACCAATTTATAAATTCCTCTACAGACTCATAAACACATGCAATGATGCCAAATGCAGGATGATCACAGGCTGGTGGCTGTCAAGTCTTGCAGATCCAGTGGCAGTATAAGTATCTCAGCCCTGGCAGGTGTCTCATGTGGCTTCTCCAGCTCTGATGCTCTGGCTGCCATCACTCTTTCTCCATGTGGCCAGTCAACTGTAACATCTCCCAGGGACTGCGCATGTGTCCTACCTCTAAATAAGGTCATCATATTGCCACCTAAGTGAAAGGCTAAGCTCCACGCCTTCATTTTTAATCCTCTCAAATTGGTCACCGATGATGTAACTGCCACCGTGTTTTAGGTGAAAGTCTACATAGCAAGTTAGGTCCTCATTTAACCATTTTTGTACGTGTTGTTCTGTGTCAACATTTTCATTTCATTTTTTCCCTTCTATTCTCACCGATCTAGCTTCCTTTCCTGTCTGTCCTTCTGGTCTTTGCTTTTGGGAAAATGCGCTTCCCACTTAGTCTTATACAGTGATTGCTCAAGGGAGCACCTCACTCACGGGCACTATGATCTAGTTTATAAACCTATCTGTGGTCTGGTTCAAAGGCACCCTCCAGGAGCAGCTTCGGATCCAAGGTAAAAGGGCAGGATGGGGTCCCAATGTCCTTCTGTAGACAGCCTGACACCCTTTGCAGAGGGGTAGTGGGGAGGAGATGGGTCACTCAGGGTTCAGTGTAGCAACAATGAAACTCAAAACCTTCCTCTAGTTCTTGAATGCTTCCCCCTCCCAATTATCAAGACCCCAATTCTACCATGCGGACCTGGTTAGACCAGAGGATGCACAGTGGTGCAGTAGGGATCTGGAAACACAGGGAATCTAGGACGGATGAACCCCTCAGGACCAGTGGTGAGAGTGGTGACACCGGGAAAGAAGGGGGTATAGGAAGGGAGAACCGATCTCGGGGATCTACGTGTAACCTCCTCTCTGGCAGATGGGCAATGGGAAGGTGGGTGAAGGGAGACGCTGGGCAGTGTAAGATAAGATAAAATAATAATTTATAAACTATTAAGGGTTCATGGGAGAGGGGGGAGCAGGGAGGTGGGGGAGGGGGAAAAGGAAAATGAGCTGATTCCAGGAACCCAAATGGAAGGCGAATTTTGAGAATGACGAGGGCAACGAATGTATAAGGGTGCTTTACTCAATTGATGTATGTTTGAATTGTGATAAGAGTTGTATGAGCCCCAATAAAATGATTTATGTTTTTTTAAAAAGGGTAGCTCAGGATAAGAGTCCTCACCATCTTCTTAAGTGTGGTCTATGTTAGGAATTTGAATTTTGTTCTACATTTGTCTTCCTTTTTACCCAGAACCTTTTATTCTGACCCTACTCAGAATGGTGGGTGACAGTGGTAGGGGACCATCTATCGCTTCTGGTTTCAGGCCAGATGAGACCATGCTTTGCGTGGGCTGTTCGTTCTGTGCACCGGATTGTTCTCTGAGTGTCTGTTTTCCTTTATCCACTGTTGCTCCACACAGAACAACATGAATAGTTATAATTTAGATGGCCAGTCATATGCTTTTCCGGCCTCAGACTGCACTCACCAGACTTAAATCCGTAGATGCACAGTGAAGTCTTGTGGAGGCCCCCTTCCTCTCAAAGTTGGCTACAGTTTGCTGTTATCCACACAATCGAATTCCTTTGCATAGTCACTAAAACGTGGGTAATATCTTTCTGGTAGTCTCTGGGGCCGCTGGACATCCGCACTGATACTCCTTGCTCCATGTCCCTAGCTAAATCTAGCTTGCGTTTCTGGAAGTCTCTGGTAGGTGCACTATTTTTTTTAGCTTTCTTTGTCAAAAGTTCACTTGCATGCAGATTGTTTGACAACTTCCGCATATTGTTGGGACACCTTTCCACAGAATGGACCCAGACAGGGATCTCTTTTGTTGTTCGGCCAGGTCGCCGTTACCAAAGTTCTTGGCACAAGTGTGCTGTTCCTCGAGCGCCGCATCCATTTGTTGAAACCACTCAGTCGACATTTAGTCAGTTCCCGAAGCTTCCCCCAAACTCCTAGACACCTCTTCCTCTGTTCTCCACTGGGGGAATATTTAAATTCTGCTATTCATCCAAACCTGTTTTGAGGATTGAGGATCAGAGGGTAGCATGTCAGCACTTGGCAGATGGGAGCGGGGACAATGACGATGTCAGGAGACCTGACTATTACTAGGAAAAGAGGAGAAGGAATGAGCCAACTCTAGTGGAGCATTTTCCTGTGTGTAACCCAGCTCGTCCTGGCTCCTTAGCTCACTAACTGTTCTAACTAGTTCCACAAATGCTTGCAATGCAGCCACTCATTGTTACCAAGAAGGGGGGGGGCACTGATGCCGAGTCTAAAGCTGAAAGGGAGTCCTGGACAAATCCTTTTGGTTTGTAGGAAAAGAGCTAGCACCTGAGAGTTTCAGGAACTCGCCAACGCCACCGTCTGCTTTTCTACCACTTAGGTGGCCTCTTTAGAGGAACTTGGCAATGGCAGAGAGAACCTAGCTTTCTGTTTTAAATTCAGTAACAGCGACATCTGCCTAGTCCTTCTGTCAAATAGAAATCTCTGATTTCGAGTGACCCCAAAGTGACCTGCTGAGTCCCCAGAGAGCCTGGAATTCCTGTTTCCACTGGGCTTTTGGGAGGCATCCTTAACTCGGAAATATGCTCTGTTGAGAGTATTCATAGGAAATAGATGCTTTAGCCAATGACATGTTTCCCTTCATCCAAACACAGTAGCTGATCGGCAGGCGTCTGGTTTGTCTGTGCGTGAACAACCTGCGGTCTGAGGAGCAGAATTCAAAGAGATTCAAATAGAGTCTAGGAAAGGTCAGAGGGAAGCTTGTCTAATAAGACAGAAATGCATCTATTTCTTCTTTTTGTTTGTTTTATTTTTAAGGGGACTTCTTATGCTAGAGGTACACGTGGAAGAATTTACAGGTGGAAGTCGGGACCTCTGATTTTGAAGGGTATAGGAAAACTGCTTGTCCCTGGACAATTCTGAACTTGAGCTTGGGGATGGAGGCATGCCTAAGGAGGACATAAGTAAGACTTAAGGAAGGTGAGGCGTTGGGAGTTGTTCGTACAAATGATGACTATGCTTCATGAGGGGGTGATGATTTGAAGGCGTTTTGAACCAGATAAGTCTTGATTCTCTGGACTGTGGCAGGATATGGAGCAACCTCCCTGGCGTCCACTCATCTGATGCCCCTAGTGCTGTTAGTGCTTCCCCTCCCCCTCTTTGTCAGGGCAGCCAAGAATGCCCTCAGACAGCCAGGAAAACAGGCAAACAGACAGACAAACAAGCACCACCCAAACCCACGACACCAAACTCGCTGCCACCAGTCGATCATAGGAGCATCTCAGCTCAAGAAGCACCAGGTGGGTTTGAAGCACCTCTTGCATCTAACAGTGCAATACCTGCCGACAGCCGCACCAGGTCCCTGGCACTGAGACATGTCTTCCCGAGTCACAGTCAACTTGATGGCAGTGAGTTTGAGGGCCAAGCAGTTTCCAGTTGCGAAGCACTATTGTGAGATATCAGCTTGATCATCAGTGCATGGACTAACATTGACAAGCAGTAACGGGGTAGCCAATTGGGATGCTGACACTTGAAACCTAAAACATTAGCACTTTCTCTTTAATTATGACATATTCTTTGCTTCAGAACCCCCCTCCCTTTAATACATTCTCTTCCTTCCAAAAGACCACAGGCAGCTTCACTGGTAAGGTCTTCCCCTGGTGGGCATGCTGTTACTAACCCCCCAGTCTCCCAAACCCACAATGGATGCTGTTCAATTAGAATATCCCACCCACACCTCATCCCACTCCTCTTTCCCTGTCACAAATGTACCGGAGAAGTCCTAACGGTTGGGGAAAACTGTTCCATGAAATGGTTTCCAACGACTGCTGAGCAAATTCAGAGGCTTTTGGGAAAAGGAAAAGGGGTTCACTGGGAGCATCCATGATGCTTATCAGTGAAAATCAGTCTTAGGGGTCCCAATGAGCAAATAAACCAGGCAACACGCTATTGTCAGAGGGCTCACCTGCTTCTCTGTCACGACTGCGCACCACAGGAGGTCCCGTCTGTGTCATTCATCTGACCCTGAGATGTGCGTGTTTCCTTGATTCCAAGACTGGGAAGGGCTCTACTCAGTCCCATTCTCCCCTCTGAGACCTGGGCCTCAGGAACACCACCCGTAGCTGAACTAGCTTGTGTCTGAGGCACTCACCGAGACCGACAGGGGGCAGCATCACTAGAAGGCATGTTGAGGATGATTTTACCAGGATGGTGTAGTTCCATAGTTAGCCTTGGGCTGCTTAACTTCAAGGTGTGTAGTTCGAAACCACCAGCTGCTCCAAGGGAGAACCACAAGGCTTTCATACGGTCTCAGAAACTCACAGGGGCTGTGCGACTAAGGTCTCTGTATCAGAATCTACTTGATAGTAGTGCACTAAAGCCCTCTGAAAACCCTAAAAATTGTTGCCAAAGAACTAACCTGTGGCAGGTGTCCACTGGGCTTATGAGAAGGATGTCCACTGAGCTCATAAGGGAAGGATCCGATTGTTCAATAAGTACTTACTTACTGAGTTTCGTTTCTAGCCACGTACTGAGCCTACTCGGGTAGGCTCTGAGGACAGAAACATAATCCCCCCTTGAAGGAATGCCCAGTTGAGCAGAGGAAATCTGTAGGATGTGCAGTCAGGAGGCCTATGGTGCTAGAGGGACAGTCTCAGGGGAGCAGACAATGACTACCAATGACTGCTACACCGTGAGTGGGAGGCTGATGGAGGATTTGCTGAGGATGGTTCAGGTTAGCATCACTCATCCTCTCTGATCAGTTTGAACCCTAAAAGCGAAGCAGGGAGCCCTGGTGAAGGCTCAGCGGCCAGCCCACACACCAGCAGTTCAAACCCTCCCAAAGATGACAGCCTTCGCGGCTCTAGCGAGGGCGTTCCCTTGCCTACGGGGCACCACGAGCTGGAATCGAGTCAGTCGCGATGGGTTTTCAAACCCAAACGAGCAGTCATTACATTCCTCGTAGACGCAGAGGACACAAAGCACTCAGCACTGCGAATGGAGTACTATTGAAAAACATGTAAATGTAAACACAAAACCTGAATCTGACTAAACCACTGTGTCCAACCGCCCACTTACAGAAAATACGTGTGACAAAGCAGCATGCTAAGTGACGCCATCTCTGCGGTGATCAGACTACATCTGAACAAGGGACATTTTACAGGGCAACTCAATAAGTAAATTAAATTGAATACGAACTTTCAAAAGGAAGAGATGTTGTTAGCGATTGGGGAGACTTAACAGACTGATTAAGAAAATGCCATATGCAGACCTGGTTCAGATCTTGATTACAAAAAAACAACTATAAAGGGACATTTTGGGGGAAAATGATCTGAAATTGAACATGATCCAGAAATTCCATGATGTTACAGAATGGTGATTAACATTGTTGCCAATAATCTTATGGTTCTGCTTAAACAAACCAAAATAATTAAAAAGTCCCGTAGATACACATCAGGCAGAATCTACAGGTAAAATGCTGCGATGTTTGGCTGGACCAAAATGCTCCAGTTGTAGTCAGGTGTTGTTCGTGCCATTACCGTGTAAGTGACAAAGGTCAAAGAAAGGCAAAGTGTAGGGGCCAGGCTTTATTTATTCACTAGGCACCTCATTCAACCTAAGGGTTTGGGGTAGAGGGCAGTTTGTACCACACAGATTATTTTGGCAGGGGGAGGGGGGGAGGGGGGTTGGAGGGGTAACAGAGAAACTAGCAGGGTGTGCTGCAGGCCCGTGCTACTCCAAGTGTGGTCCACAGGCCAGCAGCAGCAGCAGCAGCATCTCCTGGGTTGTTAGGAATGTAAACTCTCAGGCCCCAACACAGTCCCGCTAAATCAAAACTTACATTTTAACAAGATTCCCCCCGGGGATTCTTCAGCACATCCAATCTGAGACAGTCTGCTCTGAGTGCCTGCTCATCTTTTCATAAAGTTGTTTTTTTACTCACCTCAGAAAGTTGCTGGAGCTGAGCATGAAGATTTCATGCAGGATCCCCAGAGAGCCCAGATCGCTGTCCTCATCTGTTGCAACCCCTACACCGGTTCCCTTCCTGATGCCTGCTCCACCATCTATTCCTGGCCCCTAGCCACACAACAACTTCCCTGCCATGCTTCCTAATTGGTAAGCTGCCACCCATGACCTTGACCAGATGGTGGTCTGCCTTGGGACCCCTGATTCCACACTCAGGCAGACCACACGACAGAGGGGGGCCAGTGCCTGGAGCATCCATAGAGACTGATGGGCCCCCAAAGATGGTGGCATGCAATTAAAGGGAAAGAACTCTATTAAGTATTTTTATGAGAGGCCAAGGCCCTTTACAGATAGGGGTCACCAGCCCTGCCATTAATCTAGTCTTGCTCTGTCCTCCAAATAGCAAACACTTTGCATATGAAGAGAGATGAGGAGGGGATAGGGGACAGCTGTGGAGGGCCTCACATCCATTTGGATAAATGGGACAGACTTTCGTCCGCCTTTCTCCCAAGCCAGGAGGAAAGTGTGTCTCCATTTGTGTTTTCTTTCCCTTTGGGCAGAACCAACTTGGGGCCAGCATCAATGTCTTCTTTCTGATTAACTTTTGTTCATGCACATGGCGGTTAAATGAGTATTGATTCTGGTGATTGCTTTGATTAATGGGGTGTCAGGAATTCCACACCTAACAGCCGAGTTGAGCGGAGCAGAGCTGAGGCAGGCATGTGGCTTCTGGTCAATTCTCAGGGAACTGGCAACCACATCCCACTCTTCATGGAATGTCTCAAAGAGACGTCTTCCATATTTCTGGATCTTTGGCATATGCTCCATTTGCAAGTCTGATTCTTTTACTTTTGCGTCTTTCTGTGGAGCCCCGGTGACACCGTGGGTATGTGTTGGGTGGCTAACCACAAGGCCAGCAGTTTGAGATTACCGGTTGCTCCACATTAAGAACAAGGAGGCTGTCTATTCCCATAAAAAATATGGTCTTGGAAACCCACAGGGACAGTTCTATGCTGTCCTGTAGGGTTGCTGTCAGTGAGTCTGGTGTTTGAGTGGAGCTGTGCAGCGGGACTGTTGGGCACGGACTCTGAAGCCCAATGTCTAATGTGCCAATGCCAGGTTCACCCTAACCATCTGTGTAATATGGCAATTTCTTCCCCACTCGCTCTGAGAGGCACAGTGGTTTGTCCCTGGGTTTGTTGGCTCCTCCTCCTTTTGTCCCACCTCCTCCTTTCTCCTGTCCCCCTGGAACCAGCAATCCTGTTGTTCATTCTGCCTATCTTATATAAATAGACATGAAAAAGAAAGAAAAAAATAGCCTATAAAAAGTTCCAGTCTGTCTGCTGATCCTTATGAATGTTTTCCAGTTGGGTCTGATGCAGTGTCAAGCTCTGTCCACCAAGTATGAAGTCTATTTTCAGATCTCCTTGGGGTCTTTGTGCTTTGCTCCCCTTGCTGCTCTATTGTGCTCCCTTTATGTTGCACCCTGGGGTGTGGTGTGTGTGTGTGTGGGTGGGTCAGGGGGTGTCAGACAGGGCACAATTTCTACACTATTTCCGGTCCTGCCCCTGTAGCCCTGTGGGTCAGTAAGGGAACGTGGTGTCTCGTGGTGAGGCTGAACCTACGGTCCTTTCTTTGAATTGGCTGCTCTGAGCAGGAATGTTGTCCTTGAAGCTTGGTGGGCCAGATGTTCCCTCCCCCCACCTCTCTCTCTCTCTCTCTCTCTCTCTCTCTCTCTCTCTCTCTCTCTCTCTCTCTCTCTCTCTCTCTCTCTATCTCTCTATCTCTCTCTCTCTCGTTTCCTCTTAGTTTACTCCCATGTGATCTGGGCAGACCTGCCACTCTCCCCAGGCTGTATCTTCAGGCTGCTCTCTGTGGTGCATCTTCTCTTGCACAAAGGTCAGTTGGAGGAAGAGCCTGCTTTATGGCAGCTGGCAACAGCAGCAGTGGCACACACGCATTCACTGTTACTATTATGAGCATTTATTTTGTACCATGTGTGGTAGTTACATAATATGTTGTCAACTTGAGACTATTCAGAGTGAAGGGGTGGAGTTTAGCCTGTCACACAGGTCATAGCTTGATGGTCTAAGTTGGAGCCTCTAAGGAGATAAATAATTCGCTGGAGGCAGGACACACACACTCTCCCTGGGAGACATTCCTGATGACAAGACAGATGGAGTTACACTAGAGCCCTGGAACTGGAGGCACCACATGGAGCCCCACGCCAGAGCAGAGATGCTTCCACCACCACTGGATTCACAAGACTTTCCACCCACCGGCCTGTGAACTTCCTGCACTTGGAGTCATTGCATCATGTGTTTCGTGAGTCTGAAGGGAAATTTATAGATGAGGATTGGACATATGGACTAATATTGGACTTAAGGATTTGATATGGACTGGACTGGGATGCTTTCTCAATATTCAATTGTTCTTGTATATCAAGCTCTTTCTTATACATTTGAGTTTCCCTGGATTTGTTTCTCTGGTCTACCCAGACTAATATACCAGGCATTGTGGATATAAGAAGACTGGTTTATATATTAAATTATTTTTCTTAAACTTACAGTAGTCTGTTCAGTCAGAACTTGCCCCAGACCACCAATCAAGGTCGCCATCCTCACCCTGACCACCCAGAGAGAGCCATGTTTCAGGGGTTTGGAGAATTGTAATCTTTTTGAGCTTGAAGGCATTTGAGAGTTTACTAGGAAAACTACACCCTTTACAGATGAGGAAACCCACCGTGAATTAGCCCTTGATGACAGTTGTCAGTTGTTGTTACCCACTGTCACAGAATCCATTCCAACTCATAGTGACTCCTATGAGCTCCACAGAGTGGAACAGCTCCCTACAGTTTCTGAGACTGTAAGCATTCACGGGAGCAGACGGTCCCCTCTTTCTCTAATATTCTTGCTGTTGTTAGGTGCCATACAGTCTGTCTGACTCCTAAGGACCCTGTGTACCACAGCACGAAGCGTGCCCTGTGCGGCACCATCCTCATGACCATGGCTGTGTTTCAACCCATTGTTGTAGCCACTGTGTCCATCCACTTCATGGAAGGTCTCTCTGCCGAGCATGATGCCCTTCTCCAGGGACTGGTACCACCGATAGCCCGTCCAAAGGATGTGAGACAGCGTCCTGCCATCCTTCCTGCTGTAGGGCATTCTGGTTCCACTTCTTCCAAGACAGATTTGTTCATTCTTTTGACAGTCTGTTGTATATTAAAAGCATATATATGCATATATGTATATATATCTCAACAAAACCATAATCCAAATGCACCCTTTCTTCTTTGATTCCCGTTTCATTGTTCACCGTTCCCCAGCATGTCAGATCGCTTTAAAACGTGGCACAGTCGCTTTCCAACACTTCCAAGAAGTCGTCTGCAGCAGACTTTCCAGACGCAACACGGTCTCTGGTCTCGTGACTGCTGCTTCCCTGGACCTTGATTGTGGATCTGAGCAAAAGGAAACCCACGACGATTTCAATATTTTCTCCATTTATCAGGATGTTACTAATTGATCCACTTGTGAGGATTTATATATATTCCATACTGAAGGCTATGTCGTTTTTGATCTTTATCAGACATGTTTTAAGTCCTCTTTGCTCCAGCCAGTAAGGCTATGTCACCACATATGATAGGGTGTCACTATGTTTTCTTCCAATCCTGATGCTGTCTTCATCATCATAGAGTCCAGCTTCTTGGATGCTTTGCTAAGCATACAGATTAAATGGTATAGTTGTGTTAGTCTGGGTAAACTAGGGAAACAAATCCACAGAAACTCTTATAAGAGAGAGTTTTATATAAAGGGTAAGTGTACATTAAGAAAGCATCCCAACCCAGTGCGTCCAAGCCCATAAGTCCAACATTAGCCCATATGTCTGGCACCAATCTACAAAGTCCTCCTCAATCTCGTAAAACACATGCAGTGATGCTGACTGCAGAAGGAAAGAATCAGTGAGTATGTAAGCATCTCAGCGCTGGCCGGGGTCTCCACACAGCTGCTCCAGCACCCAGGGCTGCATCAGGGTAGGTCCGTGTGGCTTTTCCTCAGGAATGTCTCACAGCAAGTGAGCCTTCCCAGCTGAAGCAGGGAACTGCTAAGGCAGCTGCACCCTGATCCGACCATCAGAAAGCAAGAGTCCTGAGAACTCGATAAGCGAGGCTCACCGAGCCATTTATCCCTCTACGCTTCAATTAATCCCACATGTGTTTATCGGCCAGATTGGCACAATAAACCTTAACTATTTTATCTACTCCTTGCCAAATTGACACCTGTACACAATTATTTAGCCTAACAATTGCAGTTAAGTAACACCTACACCTTAGTCCTGTAATCCTATGAATATGTTCCTCCACCTATGAAAGTTTGTAAGCCAGCCACTTCATGCCTTTATCCCCCCCACTTTGGGTATCCAATTTCTAACCCCTCAGTATCCCCTGTTTCTTGGTTTATGTGCAGGTTCTAAAAGAGCATATTAAATGTTCTTGTTCTCTGTGCTGTTTTCTAGAACGAGCTGCTATCCACACAATCAGATTTCTTGGCGTAGTCAATCGAACCCAGCTAAGCATCTTCCTGGTGTCCTCTACTTTCAGCCAAGACGAGAGAACGCTGCTATGACACAACTTGTTCTAGGTCCTCACTTGACTACGCCCAGGATTTCTGGTAGTTCCATGCTGATGTCCCACTGCAGCCATAGTAAATTACGTCCAGAGAAATTTCCTTGCGAGTGATATTAATGAGATTGTTAAATCATGTCCTCATTCTGTTGGGCTGACTCTCTTTGGAATGGGCACCAGGATGTGACTCCCAATAGCGTTCCTACAGGACAGGTTGGAACAGTTCCACAGGGTTTCCAAGGCAGTAATATTCATGGACGCAGAATGCTACACGGGATGGCCAACCTTCTAGTACCTAACCACTGCACCACCAGGGGTCCTTAGTTGAAGATACGTTAGCTTATTTGAAAGAAAGAAGAAGAAAACGTGTTCAGCACTTTAAGAGAACCACCAGTTGTTGTGGGGTCAGTTCTCACGAATGGTGGTGTCCTGTGTTTCCAGAATAACTGCTCCATCAGATTTCCAATGGCTGATGTTTTAGGAGCTGGCTGCTAGTTGTTCCTTCCACAGCACCTCTGGTGGACTTGAAGCGCCAGCCTTTCAGTGAGCAGGTGGATGCAGTTACTGCCCTAAGTCTAAGGACTGATTTAATTCCAGCTTTTTTCCATGCTACATTTTGGTGGCAGACATGGTAGACACACAAACTTCATATCTAGAAGGTATTATGTACACCATATAGACCATACTCTATGCAGCGTCTCAAAGTGGGCAAGACTGCCCCTGGGTGTGTGTGTGGGTCTCCCTATACCTATATAGTACAAACAATGTCTATAAGTACAAACATCATCATCAGTCTGGATGATGACCTATAGTACAAATGTTTTTAATTGCTAGCACATTGCTGAGCAATTTTTTTTAATTTAAAAAAGAGGCAGTGGCCCAAAAGGATGCACAGATTCTAGAATAATATCATTGATAATCACATGCAAGTAAGATTGTGTTGAAGATCATCCAACAATGGTTGCAGCAGCGTATTGACAGGGAGCTGCCAGAGGTTCAGGCCAAATTCAGAAGAGGATGTGGAACAAGGGATATCATTGCTGACATAAGGTAGATGTTGCTTGAAAGCAGAAAGATGCTTACTTGTGTTTTATTGACTATGCCAAGGCATTTGACTGTGTCAAATGTGACTATGGCCAGCCTTGAGAAGAATGGGAAGACCAGAGCACTTCATTGTGCTCCAGTGGAACCTGTCCATGGATCAAAAGGCAGCTGTGCACACAGAACAAGGGAATACTGCATGGGTTAAAATTAAAAAAGGTATGTGCCCAGGTTATATCTTCTCACTATACTTATTCAATCTGTGTGCAGAGCAAATGATGAGAGACTCGGGACTGTATGATGAAGAATGCAGTCTCAGGATGGGAGGAAGGCTTACTGAAAACCTGTGATATGCAGATGACACACCCTGCTTGCTGAAAGTGAGGAGGGCTTGACGCACTTGCCGATGAAGATCAAAGAGTGGAGCCTCCAGGATGGAGTACAGCTCAATGTAACGAAAACAAAAATCTTCACAATTGGGCCAATAGGTAACATCATGATAAACAAAGGAAAATAGAAGTTGCCAAGCGTTTCATCTTGCTTGAATCCACAGTCAATGCTCATGGAAGCAGCAGCCAAGAGACTGAAGGACACATCCATTGCACTGGGTAAATCTGCTGCAAAAACAAAAGTGTTGAAAATCAAGGATGTTACTTGAGGACGAAGATGCACTGACCCCAGCCATGGTATTTTCAATGGCCTCCTATGCATGTGAAAGTGGGACACTTTCAATATTTAGTAAGGAGACCTAAGAAAAATGAATGCATTTGAATCATGGTGTTGGCAAAGAATATTGGAAGTGCCAGAAGAACAAAATGATCCATCTTGGAAGAAGTGTAGCCAGAATGTTCCTTAGAGGCAGGGATGGAGAGACTTTGTCTCACGTCCTTTGGATATATTATCAGAAGAGACCAGTCCCTGAAGAAGGAGGTCATTCTTGGTCAAGTGTAGGGAGGAGACAAAGAGGAAGGCCCTCAACAGGATGGAGTGACAGTGGACTCAAGCACAAGAACCACTGTGAGGCTGGTGCAGAACTGGCCAGCGCTTAATTCTGGTGTACGCAGGGTACTGTGAGTCAGAACTGATTCGCTGGTAGCTAACAACAACAACAACATGACATAACCTACACCGACCCTGTTCCATTCACATCACAGAGACAACAGGCACAGAGGGTAGGGTTTCTAAAGGAGCCCTGGTGGGCGAGTGGGTTATGTGTTGGGCTACTAGAGGCAAGGTCAGTAGTTTGAAACCACCGGCAGCTCGTCAGGAGAAAGATGAGGCTTTCACTCAGGGACAAGCTCTACCCTGTCCTAGATGAGTTGGAAATGACTCAATGGCAGTGAGTTTGGTTGAGGGTTTATTTTAGGGAGGCATATTTCCATCTATAACACATACATCAAAAACTCATTTACAGAAAACATGGACTCTGACCATGAAGACATGTTGGTTGACATTGGGATTTCGTCACTTTAGATAATAATTCCACGGAAGCAGTTCCAGAGCATCTAGGTGGTTCCTGGGAATGGGAATGGCGATTTGAGTTGGAAAATTAGTGAGGGTTGTTGGTGTGGTTCATTTCTCGTCTTTTCTTCACATATCTTCAGTCAGCATCTCATCGCTTCCTGACTCTCTGTCCACTTCAGCAAAGAGTCCAGCATTTGGGCCCATGTTTGCCAGTAATTGTAGCCCCCGATTTAACTTAAAAAAATTTCCTGCTCCCGGTGGGACATGAGAGCACGGGAGGTAGGGGAAGGGAGGAGGTGTTGGCCAGCCCAGGAACAAGGGAACAATGAGTGGTTCAAAACCAGAGGAGGGAGGGGATGGGAGGACTGGTAGGGAGTGACCAAGGGCAAGGTAACTGAGAGGAATTACTGAAACCAGAATCAAGGCTGAACATGGTAGTGGGACGGGAGGAAAGCGAAAGGAAATAGAGGAAAGGAGTAGGAGGCAAAGGGCATACAGAGAAGCCTAAATACAGACATGTACATATGTAAATATACTTATGATTATGGGAGAATAGACCTATGTGCATATATTTATAGATTTAGTAGTAGGGTAGCAGGTGGACATTGGGTCTCCTCATGAGCATTCCCTTAATACAAGAGCACCTTGCTCAGCTAAATGGTCATTCCATAATACACACCTTCCCAACATGATTGCTGAAGACAAAATGTGCGTAGGCAAATGTGGTGAAGAAAGTTGATGGTGCCCAACTATCAAAAGATATAGCGTCTGGAGTCTAAAGGCTTGAAGGCAGACAAGCGGCCATCTAGCCCAGAAGCAACAAAGCCCACATGGAAGCAGCACACCAACAAGTGCATTCATGAAGGGCCAAGAGGACCAGGTTTCAAGCTCCAAAAGTGGGGCAAGGGTGGTAATCATATCATCATGAATGAGGGGAGCGCGTGATGGGGACCCAATGCCCATCTGTGGACAACTGGACATCCCTTGCAGAGGGGTAGTGGGGAGGAGATGAGTCACTCAGGGTTCAGTGTAGCAATAAGGAAACTCACAACCTTCCACTAGTTCTTAAATGCTTCCTCCCCCCAACTATCATGATCCCAATTCTACCTTGCAAACCTGGTGAGACCAGAGGATGCACAGCGGTGCAGATGGGACCTGGAAACACAGGGAATCCAGGACAGAGGAGCTCCTCAGGACCAGTGGTGAGAGTGGCGACACCGGGAGGGGAGGAGGAACGGATCACAAGGATCTACATGTGACCTCCTCCCTGGGGGATGGGCAACAGAAAAGTGGGTAAAGGGAGATGCCAGGGCAGTGTAAGATAAGATAAAATCATGATTTATAAACTGTTAAGGGTTCATGAGGGAGGGGGGGAGCGGGGAGGGAGGGGAGGGGAAAAGGAAAATGAGGAGCCGAAAGCGAGTTTTGAGAATGATAAGGGCAACGAATGTATAAGTGTGCTTTACATTTTTTAAAACACAAAAATAAATAAATAATTAACTCGGAAATAAAACTCCTGCTAATCTTTCCCTAAATCCTAATCTGTCAGTCCACCTCCCCCCACCCCATGATCTATGAGTTTTTCCACATTGGTAATATTTAAGCTCCAAAGTCAGTATCGTTGATCTTCCCACTGATCTCTTCCATCCTATTATCACTAAGTGAATGTTTCCATACCCACTGCCTGTGAGTTCCCACAGCCTGCACCCAGGCAGATGCAGGGATCCAGATACACGGATCGTGGTCAGTCAGTGTCATCCGTCATTCATTACGGCTCCGATAGGTTGTCCGTCAGTGACCACCTGTGTATTGTTGTTAGCTGCTGTCACTCAGAGTCCACCTTGTGGTAACTTCGTGCACAGCACAATAAATGCTGCCCCGCCCTGCCCCGTCCACAGGGTTGCTTGCTGACCAGCCTTTGTGGTACAGAGGTAGCCCATGTCCAGGTGCATCCTGGTCTAAAAGCATAACTGGAACCAGCCTGAGCAGCATGACAGACAGAGAGGGGCTGCGCCTCAGGTGCACTGGCCAGGAGCGTTTCATCGCTGCGTCCCCCCACCCCATTGAATGGGTCTACGAGGGGGTTTCAGAAAGCCTTGGGGGACAGATTCCATTCTCTTTCTTTCACGTTTCCCATACACGTTCTGAAGCCCCTGTCCACCTTGTCAGTGCCGGCAGAGAGAATGAGTCACAGGGGCCCGAACGTGACCTTATACAGAACAGAGGGAGCAATAAACAGAAAAAAGCATTCTTGCTTTCTTTGCCACCAACTTGTATGTCACACTTGAACCCACGTCTGTCCTGGCTGTACTTTCTCTGCCTCCTCCTGGCGTCACTCCGAGGGGAGGAGTCGGGGGCTTCCAAGGAAGTGACACCCCCCCCCCTGTTCAAGTTATCTTAATTTAGTTATTATTTATTTTTTCCATTTTATTTGTGGCCTAAATTACTTCCAAAGAAAAAAATGTTCGATGTGGTGGCACAGCTGGGAAAAGTCATTTTTGAAATTGCTGCTGGACACGATTTCTCACAGGATAAGACCACTTTGGCTGTGATTTTTTTTTTTAACCATTTGCTGTGAATTAGGTGAAGGTTTTCTGGGCAGCTCCGTTCTACCTTCAACAAGCCACACGCATTCTGATGCACCCCATCTGCAGCATGGCTTATCCCACCTCCTCCCCGCGCGTCCACGTTTCAGTCTGCCTGTCTCCTAACTCTCTGAGCTTTGTACTTCAGGGAGTCCTGCTGCTGGGTCGCAAATGGCTGGTTATTCGGATGTGCAGACTTTAGTTCTGAGAGGGACAGAGTGGAAAACATAACCCTGTTAAATAGCAACAAATAGATATGTATGCAGCCAACCCTTTGAGGACTCATCTATTTTGTAGACTAGGTGCACTCGTGTGCCGGTTCTGAAGGGAGCCAGGAGAGAGATGGAGCAGGCAAATGACTTCAGCCCACCGTTTATTAAGGTGGTGGATTATATTCTCTGTGGATTATCAGGGGCAGGCTTTTCATTCTGGGCCAACACTGACCAGTGTGCCTGGGGAATATAAACTCATTTTAAAATTAGCCCAAGCAAAAATAAATAATGAGGACAGAAAACCCACTGCAAAAAGAAGAAGAAGAATACAATGCAGAAGTCCAGAAATATAAAAACGGCTTTAATGAATGACCGCTTGGGACTGCCTTCTCCCTGTTCCCTCTCACATTTGCATGCATAATTGAGTGTTGACTACGCAGTGACGAATTAGCATCTGGGAGCAAGTCTAGCCACCAAGATGATCAAGAGCTGCTGAAGTTCTGCTTTATCAAAAGCCCTTTTGGAAGAGTGTCCCTGCTTAAGAGATTACGGGAGCCCTGGTGGTGTACTTGTTATGCATCGGGCTGCTAACCACAAGGTCAGCAATTCAAAACCCCCAGCCACTCTGAGAGAGAAAGTCAAGGCATTACTCCTGTGAAGAGTTAGTCTCAGAAATCCACTGGGGCTGTTCTCCCCTGTCCTGTGGGCTCACTGTGCATCCCCACTGACTCCAGGGCCGAGAGTTTGAGGTGGCATAGTGGGTCTATGTTGGGCGACTAAGGGCAAGGTCAGCCATGGAAACCTACAGGGCCAGTCCTCTTCTGGCCTACAGGGCTGTGATGAGTGGGGATGGGCTCCGTGGCAGTGAGTTTGCTTTTCAGTGTGGCTGGACCTTTGGGAATCCCTGGGGCACCGTAGTGCTAATCCAAACAAGGTCAGTAGCTTGAGCCCTCCAGGTGCTCCTGGGAGAAGGAGGTGGCAGGCTGCTTTGGTAAAGGTGACAGCCTCGGGAACACTGTGGAGCCGTTCTGACTGGGTCCCATCAAACCAAAACCGCACGGCCAGCCAGGCGATTCCGACTCGTGGTGCCCCTGTAAGACAGGGTAGGACTGCTCCGTGGGTTTCTGAGACTGTGGGAGTCGAAAGCCTTGTCCTCTGGGGTGGCCCGTGCTTTCAAACTGCTGACCCTGGGCTTGGCAGCACATGGAGTTACCCACTGTGCCACCAGGGCTCTGTCGCACAGGGCAGCTGGCACTTGGGGTCCGCTCAGTGGCAATGGGATGTTTTTCCCTTTTGAAAGGACCTTCCAAAGGAGGCATCGGCCCTCCACACCTGTCCTCGAGGCTCTGACAACTGAGCAAATCTCCTGAGCTTGCACCGTTCCCAGGACACCCAAGAGGCCGTTTCTTAAAGCTCGCGTTGCTTTTTATTTCTGCTCGCTGTCTCTTTTTTATCCTTTGGAAAATAGTTGGAAGACATAGTCTCCTCCCTTCCCAAGATACACAGGGACGTAAAACACAGTAAGGAGTCCTGGGGGCATAGGGGTTCCCCATTGGGCTGCTAACCACAAGGTCAGTAGTTTGAAACCACCAGCTGCTCTGGGGGAGAAAGATGAGACTTTCTACTCTCGTCAACAATGACATCTGAAAACCTGCAGGGGCAGTTCTGCCCTGTCCTGTAGGGTCACGGTGAGTCAGAATCCATTCGATGGCCGTGAGGAAGCTTAGTAACTGCCCATATTACTGGCTGAGTCCCTCCACCCCTTTCTTATATCACTTTTGCTGAGAGAAGAAGCGTCAGAATTAACCCCAGTAACGGGTGCCTCTCATCTTATGCTCTCACCTCGCCGCCCAGCTACTGGGACAACTGACTTGTTAAAATATGAGGTTTGTCATATGGACAAAAGCAAATCAATATGTTGATGGCAAGTTCAATTTCCCATCCCTGGTAAGAGTACGGCTGACACTCAGGATATCTTTTCTTCGGCCTTGATGATCAGCAGCCGCTATCAGAGCATCTCTAAGTCTTGTAAACCGAATCCCTCCAGGGGCTTGTAGGGCTATCTCTCTCCTGGCAACCTCAGGGAACCGTGGGGGAGGGGTTGTCCTGACCTTCCAGAAGGTCACTTAGATACTCTAGGCAAAGGACTCTGTCGTCTGCCCCAGGAAATCACAATGATCTCGTCCCCTCCTCTTGGAAAGAGAGTGGAGTGACTTCTTTTACTCCTCTTGTTAGAATGGTAATTACTGGGACCTTGAACTTCATGAAAAGTCAGGGGAAATTTGACCTTGTGTAGCTTTCCGCACAGGAGGGTTACTCCGCTGATTTCAGACACCCGAGCCCAAATTAGTCTTTATACTCTTTCCTGTTTTTAAAATCTGCAGTTAGGGATGGAAAAAAAAAAGACAAAACCCCAACAGCAGCTAACTAACCTTTAGGCGAAATGCATTTAAAAAGAAAAAGTGATTGTCCCTTTCCGTGGAGGCTGCTCTGGCGGGCGTCCTTTTGTCTGAATCAAAGCTTCAGGCAGTGTGAAAGGGTTGCATGTGCTGAAATGCTGCCCAAGGATATGTGCTATTCTCCCTTTCCCCTTGACCAGCAGGGTCCCTGCTCTCTTTCCCTTCCAGCCTTTTGTTTGAACAGATGGGGTTGGGGAAGCCAGGGAAAGAGAGCCATTCTGTCCTCATTAACTCTCCCCACACACAAACACAGACCTGGACTTCGGGACTCCAACAAGGGACAGCTTCCACTCCATTGCCTTTGAGGCCTGATGTACCAAGATACAAAGAAAGCCTGCCCAGGACCTACATCCCCATATCAATGAGGCAGCTAGCCAGTGGAACTCTGGGAGTCTCATGTGGAAATGACATTTATATATGCTACGGTTTTATAAATACAACAAACTCCAAATCAAACTTACTGCCACTGAGTTGATGATTATGATTCATAGCGATGCTATAGGACAGGTAGAAATGCCCCTTAGGGTTTCCAGAACTGTAGATCCACACCGGAGCAGACAGACTCAATTGTCTCCCTTGGAGTGGCTGGTGGGTTTGCACCGCTCACCATGTGTAACCCGCTATGTCACCGGGCCTCTTGTTTTTATAAACAGAATTATACAATGTGTGCCTAAGCAATACAGCACAAGTACCTTGCATGTACAGAATAAATCAAGCTATTCTATGCATGTGTGGACTAGTGGGATATTGTCAGTCATTCCTTTATAAGGTACAGCGATAACTCACTATATGTGATAAAGAGTGTGAGCGATATATTTATAATGAGAGTCGAGATCACTACTCTAAGAACTGTGCAAGCCTTTTCCCTTTTATCGCATCTCCTCTCTTTATACAGTAGTTAAATATGCAAAGAAGAGCAGGGTTTCTACTATTTTATGTTCTTTTGTTAAGCTGTTATGAGAAATGGTTATTCGAGTTCCCAACTTGGAAGACATGACATTCGTGGCCCAGAAAAATGTCACAATTTTTTTTTAAAAAAGCAGAAGGTCAACTATCAAAGGTTCTTATTTTTCTGGAACCTTCTGAGTCTTCTAAAATGACGGGACTTTGTGAACATCTTGAGAGGAAGGGAGATGTCCTTAGAACTGGATGAATACATTATGCTCCTGGTAAGCAAATCCTGGAGATGGTACCTTTTGTTCCTCAGGCTGGATTGAAAACTGGCCTGACCTCCATCTATGCACTTTTCCCAGATGGTGGTACTGACGTGAAAATACACCGAGCCCGTGAAGATGGCTTCGCACAGCCAGCTGCTGCCACATAGACCCTGACTCCATGAGCCCCAGTCTCAGGAGGGCAGAGAACAATCACATTATTCTCCCCAGCGACTCCGTACATTCAGAAGGCCACCCCCCCCCCCTGCCAGGAACAAGAGGACCCCTTTTTCTTCTAAGATGTCTAGAAGTGTGGGCGATGCGGGACAAGAACGGAAGACGGGAATGGCTCTCCCCAGGGGTTGTGGTGTGTCCTAAGACAAAGGCATTTCAGGGAGACAAACACTCTCTGTAATCCTAGCCGATATCCCTTGAGTTCTCGGTCAGTGTGAATCAGCCTGCTTGCTGTGTCCATTCTGGAGGAACTGAGGCACATGACAGGGAGCTCGGGTCTGTGCTGGGAAAGGCAAACTGAGTGCAGGGTATAGTCCCTTCTCCCCGGGACTCAAAAGAACCTGTTGACAGTACATTTCTGTAACCATCAGATTACACCCCAGTCTGCTCATCTTTAATTTTTTGTCATGGAAAGTAGGAGGATTGGCTCTGTTGTTTAGCTTTTACACGAATTGTTTCCTGCTATCGATGATGAGATTGCCCATTTGCCAAAAGATAGAGATTTGGACCCTCCATGGAGAAGCTGGCGCTGCCTCTCAACACTTTTGTTTTCAAAATTGGTTCAGATGGACTGGGCTGTGAGCACAGGGAGATTACAACTGGATGAAAAGGAAGAGAGAGAGAGAGAGAGAGAGAGAGAGAGAGAGAGAGAGAGAGAGAGAGAGAGAGAGAGAGAGAGAGAGAGAGAGAACAAGGGCAGTGACAAAAGGCAGCGGATCCCCAGGGGGATTGTCTAGCAGGGTGCAGCAGGGGTCAGCTCGGGGTTTAGTCCTGTTTAATATTTTTATTACCAATCCACGGGGGGAGGGGAACCCGCATAAAAATGCAATCTGCAGATGGCTCCTCATTACAGAGGATTTGCTCTTCCCGGGAAGAGCAGAAATGAAATGCAGAGGTGAGCTGAGAAAGGTGGTCCCGGAGAACAAAGAAGCCCGGGCTGGGGAGCTGTAAACTGGTGGCTTGGAGGGAAGGAAGCAGGCTGTGGGGACGCTGCAGTGGGTGAAGGGCATCTCCTGGTGCCAACGTGCGGGCAGCACCCAGGCAGCAGGCACCAAAACAGACCGGCTTCCTCTCTGCTTGTCAGGGAGCACACCGGGCCCTTTGGGTGTTTGGACTAGCAAGACAAAGCTCTTTCCCATCTCTTGCTATGAGGATGTCATCCAAGTGCAGATCTTAGTTAGAAGAAGGAAAAGGCATATTAAGTTAGAGCCGGCACGGACGTCCTCATTGCAGGTGTTACTGCTGAGGGCGATCTGAAACCGTGGGTGGTGGAAGGAAAGGCCAGTGGGGTCCACGGAAGGCTGGTGCTCATGACCCAGCAGCCCCATCCTCAGGGCCCGTTGCCCAATGCAGCCGGCACATGAGATGCACACACAACACAAAGTCTGTTTTCAGGAAGAAGACTGACATTCCCCAAAGGGCCACATCTCTGACCCACTGGAATCCCTGTCCTTGAGAGTCTTGCAAACATTCCTTCTGCCGCCCCTCTTGCTCATCAAAGAGACAAAACTGATTAAAACCCTCGGTTATGGAGCCTCTTCTGACTCGTAGTCACTCCATACAGGGTTTCCAAGGCTGTGGAGCTGTACCCGGACAGATCGCCCCAACGCTTTCCCTCTGAGCAGCTGGTGGATTTGAACCACCCACCTTTTGGTTAGGAGGCCAATACTTACCTGCCAACACCACGAGGGCTCCTCCATCAACTGAGCAGAGCTCTCATTTGCTCAGAATCTTCTGTGGCTGCCTGCAGCCACCTCAACAGTGCTTCGCCTAAGATTTGACTCTTACTCCCCGAGAGCATCTGAGTCCCGGAATCAAAGCCATGGCGCCAACATTCAAAGTCTTCTTACGGTGTCTGACACAGTGCGTGCTTGATGGAAGCCACCCACCGCTTCCATGTTACTCACACCCTGACCCTGCGATCCTTGTATGATATCTCCCCATGTAAAACACCGTTTGCAAAATACCTTATAACTTTTGCGATGTTATACTTTATAAAAAACTCACTGAACAGTTTCAGGGACATATTTATGATAGCTGATGGCTTCTTTCCCAGGAGTGGCCATTGCCAGGAATAGCATTTAAATCCGTCATATGAAACGGTCACTTTTCTTTATCTTACCTGTCCTGGTGGTAGACAGTGGTGGTCTTTTCATGAAATATTCCTCCTTTAGTGATGGACTCCTTTTACTCCGCATGTCCTCCGGGCTCACACATGTGATGCGGTGTCTCGCCGATCTGAGCTGATTCTCTCAGATTCCGTGCGTGTCTGCACCCCACTTTGTTTATTCCCACTTCCACTGCCGGGCAGTGATGTTATTTCCATCTCCTTGTCACTGTGAGTAGCACTTCGACGAACACGTGTGCTTATGTCTGCTCACGTCTTATGTCAAGCCGAGGGATCGCTGGAGCACATGCTACTTCTCTTTCTGACATTCAGAGGGAGGACCATGAGTACCCTTTCCCACAGTGGTTGTACCATTTCACAGTCCCACCAGCAGTGGAGGAGAGAGCCAGCAAAAGTGACATTGCCTTGTGGAATCCAGATGGCCCGTGTATGTCTGGTTGTTCCCCCCACCACACCTACTATTTCTCTGTCAACTACTCCCCCGGTTTCTTAGGGCCGCCACGACAAAGTAGCACACTCCACTGGCTCCTCACAGAACCCACCGTCTCTCAGTTCCGGGGCCGGGAGTCTGATTTCAGGGCACTGGTGGGGCCTCGCTAGAACTTTGCTTTGTCCCTTGCAGCTCCTGGCAGATCCAAGCACTGCTGGTGTTCCCATGGCTGCGTAGCCGCCGTGCCTCATGTATTTTACAGGGACACCTCTCGGATGGAATCAGAGCCATCCTCCTCTGGTACCCCCTCATGTTCACTGATGCTGTTTCCAAACAAGCTCAGGCTCACAAACACTACGCTCCAGTTACGGTGAGAACAGGTACTACTGTAAGCCACTCTGCCTTCCTACCTCGATCTTGGACCCACAACGCCATCATCCACCCTCTACTCACAACTGGACTTTCCTGTTCTCCTCTCTGACTCCTCCCCTTTCCTGGCCCTCCCATGGAGTGTCTTCCAGACACAGGGGGCCTCTCACCGCTGTGCACCCACCCTGAGCAGGATAACTCCTACTGTCCCCTACTCCCCGCAACCCCCGCCACACCCCCCAAGGATTTTCATGTTCTCTCTGTCCTTCCATCACTTCCTAATTTGGAAAAGTCACAACTATTCTCCGAAAGATGCAATTAGGACGGCACCATGTTAGGGATGGACTTCTCCAACCCTCCCCCCAGATGTGCTAAAATTCCGACCCCCAGGGGACGGTGGCATTTGGAAATAGGGTCTTTGCAGATGTGATCAAGTGAAGATAAGGTCGGACTAGATATGGGGGTGCAGTAGGACTGGACCCTTGTAGGAAGAGGAGAAGACATATTGAAGAGACAGCCATGTGCAACCAGGGGCGGAGACAGAAGCTGTGCACCCACAAGCCTAGGAGCGCCAAAGACACAGCAAGCAATAGAACAGAACGAGGCAAGGATGGCTCCTCTCTAGAGGCTGCAGGCACAGCATGTCCCTGAATTCAAAACCGGAGGTCCAGGACTGTGTGACCATACACTCTTGTTTGAAGGCCCACCCAGAGTGTGGTGCTTGGTTCCTGCAGCCCCAGAAACACTGCTTTTCTGTGCAGGTTCTTGGGACCCCTCCCCTGCCTCCATCTCCCAGGGAAGGAATGTTTCTGAGCTTGGTTTCCACTGCTCTGACTCCCCATAGGTTGCTCTGTCTCCCCATCTCCACGGTGAGCCTCCCAGCAGTCCCAACTGTGCCTCACGCCACCCGGCTCTCCTGTTGCCGACACAGAACGACCTCCACAAATACTGAGCAAATGTTTTCGTTCAACTTCTCGAATTCATGACTGGGAGTCCTTCTTGCTAGAGAAAGGCAAGATGTCCAGGAGATCCAGGGAGTGCATAGGAAGGGGCAGGAGGAGAGGAGAGGAGAGGAGGGAAGCTCACGCCAGACCCTGCCCCCTCTCCCCAACCCCCAGCCCCTGGAAGGAGGGAGCACAAGTAGCCTGGCCTGGCCGGACCTGGGCTGGGCAGCCGCCCAGAAGTGCTACAAGGGAGAATCCAAATGCAATTTCATACTTGGAGCTGCCTTGGGTTCTCGTCCTGGCAGCGGCAGCGTCCGTCCTGGGACAGGCACACAGACTGTGTAATCAGGCTCAGCTGGTAAGCAGGGAACTGCCAAACAGACAGGAGACCGAATGATCTCTCCGTCGCACATAAAGTGGCCTTCTAGATGAGGGTGAAAAGCAGCGAAGGCCGAAAAAACAAAAGGAAAGCAAGTGGCAGCTGCTCCCAAACACCTGGCCGGGGGACAGCTCCCAATCCATCCTTATCCTCGCAGAGCCAGTGCGGCTTAACAAGGGACGGTGTTCCAGACAAAGGCTTTTGGTGCCAAAGCCGTCATGGGAGCAGGAAAACAATGCATGCCCGCACAGACAATGGAAGGGGCCAGAGCCAGTTTCGTGCGCACGCTCACCACTGCCAGGCGGAGTCAACTCCAATCAGGCTTGGTACCTCAGTTTCCCCCTTGGTTAGTTGTGCCCTCATATCCAAGATGCAAGCAATAAGGCCTTTTGGTGAGAGAGGATCCTTTTCTGCCTTTTCCATCTTGTGAGGGTTGGACGTGACCTTGAAACTGTGAGCAGAACCATGTGGGACCATGAGCTGTGGGATAAAGCAGTCTACGCACTGGGCTGCTAACCAAAAGGATGGGGATTCAAGTCCGCCCAGAGGTGCCTCAAAAGTAAGACCTGGTGAGACCCTCTTTAGAACAATCAGCTATTGGAACCCCTGTGGAGTGCAGTTCTACTCTGTCATAAGCAGGCTCGCCCATGCGTCAGAGGCGTGAGTGGAGGGGTGCCAGCCACTGCACAGGCAACCGTGAGAAACAGCCTGCCCTCATGGATCTTCCCGGCTGGGCATCAAGGAGCCAGTCGGTGTGAAAGTGCGCCGTCCTGTGTTGTGAAAAAGTGGAGAATTATGTGAGTGTTTAGGGGGAGACTTGATCCAGCCGGGCAGAGCTTCCCTGAGAAAATGACTGAGCCCACAGCTGGAGCGTAACTGGAGTTAACTCCACAAGGAAGGGAGGATGGACACATGAGGGGGTACCCCCCAAAACTGGATGTTTTTTTTTCAAAGCTATGTGTTTAATTTTTTTAACAACATAACCTTATCACCTTCAAAGTACTCCCCAATACACTTACTACCTTTGTCAAATCTGTGATTCCATTCTTGGAAACATGTTTTTAATCTCTTCTGTTTGGATGGCTGACAGCACCTCCCTCATTTTTTCTTCACTTCTTCTACGTCATAAAATCGCAGTCCTTTCATTGTCCCTATTTATTCAAAGAAACAAAAATGAGTCCCAAGGAGCGAGGTCAGGTGAGTAAGGTGCAGAGAGACAGGCTGTGGAAAACCTGGCCCACTGAGATGACTGCACAAGCAGGTACATTGTCGTGGTGGCAAAACCAGTCTCTGTCTGCTGCAAATCAGGCTTTTTTTGGTCAGACGCTGTTACGCAATCTTTTCAGAACCTGTAAACAGAGAGCTTCATTTACAGACTGACCTGGTGGAATGAACTCCAAATGCTCTACAAGTCAACATTTTCATCCACTGGGGAAGTTGACAGACGTCCAGAATGAGCTTTGTCATCGATCAACAGCTCACTGTTTTTGAAACGAGGAAACCGCCTGTCCACTTGCGTTTTCCCAGTAGCACTATCCTTTTAAGCTGTGTTCATTACAACAGGTCCTGCGGCATTTTTCCCGAGCAGGAAACAAAATTTCACAGCCACACACTGTTCTCTTCAATCAGTCATCACAAAAAATGAGGTTGGAGTGAAACTGCTTTTAGGAAAAAAATCGCTGTGACCAGAGAGAACCTTCCCAGGCAATGCCACTGGTGCACTAACTCAGAGCGAGTGGTCAATGCTTGCCTAATGGGGAAAATTCATACTACGAAAGCTCCACTCTGCTCAGTGCAATTCCGGGTTTTGGGGTACCCCTCACATTCCAAGTTGCTGGAACAGTGATTGCAAAGAAAGGCTTATGCTGCCAAGTCTTTTTTTTTTTAATCTTGGTTGTGAATTACATGGAGATCTGCATATCAGATCACTGTGTTTCCATTCAATAAATGAAAACAACTTACCCCACCTTCCGAGAGTGCACCGCGTCTTAACACACTACGTCACTGATGGTCTGGTTTGGACATTGCATATGACAAGCCAATGGTTGTTGGCTGCCACTGAGTCAGCACTAACTCACGGTGGCCCCTGTACAACAGACTGAAGCAACGCCAGGCTCTGCTCCTTCTTCACGATGTTCAAACCTGCTGTGACCACTGGCTGTGCTGGGTGCCTTCTCAGCGAGGGGCTCACCTCCCAGCTCTAGAGTGCACCTTAGTCTGCTGGGATCCATTTGGTTGTCATTGGCTGATTTTCAGAAGTGGATCACCAGACTTTGTTCTCAGTCTGGGGGATCCACAGGGACTTGTCCACCATGGGTGACCCTGCTGGTATCTGAAATACTGGAGGCACAGCTCCCAGCCTCACAATGACACTCAAGCCACCACAGTACAAGAAAGCGACTGATGGGTGGTAGACATTGAGTCAGTAGCATAGCTTTTCCCAGTGGGACTAAATGGGGGAAGCAGGGGCTTTTCCTGAGGATGAATTAGAAACGTTCCCCTTATCAGGAGATGGGAGGCAGTCCCTACGCTTCTCTCAGTCACCTGGGCAGTATTGGTCTGTTCAAACTGCTTTGATAGAGTTTCTGGGCAGCAGATAGGTGGGCAGGGCTGAAGAAGAGTCTGCAGACAGGGCCCGTTACCTTACATCATCGCGGTCATCAGCTGCTTTTGTTTTAACCTCAATAATGCTGAGAAGCAAGCCAGATCTCAGCGCATCACCACCACGGATCCCAGCAGGCTCCACTTCAGGCTGCAGGTGAGCTAGACTGGCCTCCTGGCTCCAAATGGGGTTCAGATCTGTTCAATGTGTCCTCTGTGAGCCCAGCCTGAAAGGCTAGTATCCTCAAGGCAAGTCCTGTCACAGTGGACCACCAGATACAGTCACCAAGCCACGCCATGCAAGGCCGTCTCCGGCCTCCACCCACTTCTTGTCCACTAACATTCCACGAGCCAAAGAGGCATGGCCGTACTCCAACTCGAAGGGACAGGAGTGAACAGACCGCCTGCAGTGGAAATGGGAGGACGCCGAGTATCTCCTGAACAACCATCCAAATTATCACACCATCCTTAAGACTGGTGTGTGGTTGTCTTAGGATCAGAAACCAATACTCTGAAAACTCGCTATTTGTATTGTCTGCTATTATTTCCTTTTGTTCTCCCTTAGCATTTAGCTAAATTCTTTTGGAAAATGTCAGGCGGTCTCAGCTGTGCTCCCAAGAACTGAAGGAAAACAATTTCGTCCACCCCTGAGCCTGAGTTTTAAGTGGAAACTGGAGCACCCTGGGGTGAGAATCTCAAGTGAGTGACAGAGCCCAGGGGAACAATCTCACGGAACTCATGTTCAGCAGCCCCTCCCCTTTGGGTGGACTCTTCCTCAGGGTCCTTCTCTGCTCACTCCTGGGAGGGTCCCGGGATTTGCTTCCATGAAAGCACAGCTTCCTTGCAAGGGGTATGATGGGCCAAATGGCAGCATAAGTCAATCTCATGCTCACATGTTTTCAGTTGGATTGCTGTGGGAAACAAAGATTTCTTCCAAGTTGTCCTCCCCAAATAGATGCCAAACTTAGCTGCTTGCTACATGTGGCAAATGACTATACACTTGGGGGTCAACAGAAGTAGGTCAACGGTTATTCTGTCTAAGGGTTATCAGCCATCTAGAGCAAGCAGTCACCACTGTTTATCCCACAACAAGTAGGGCCCACTTCCTTCTGATAAGGATAGTAGTAGATTGTTTCCCTGAAGGAGAGCCCAGGGAGGTCTAGCCCATCCAAGGGTGGCCAAGGTTAGACCTCCAGCATGAATCTAGGGTCCGCCCTTCTTGTCACATGCACACCCTAGCTCATCCCCTTCCTGTCATGCTCATGCCTATTGTACATCCCCTTCATATGATGTGCATGCCTATAGTACTGCCCCTTCCTGTGACGTGTTGTTACCTGTAATCACGCCCCCCTAAGTAGTTATAAGCCTTGGTTAGCAATAAAGTTGCCCCTACTTGTGCTCTCCGGCTCCCTCCGCGTGGACCACAAAGTGGGGCTGAGGTGGGCATGCTGCCACGACGTGTGTCTGACTCCATTCTTTCAATCTCTCTTCTATCTCTCATGCTCGCTGTGACTTTACTAGAATCTTTATTATTATCGCCGCACAACGCCGCCTGCAGGACCTGTGAAGATTTGTTAAGGGCTCTCTCCCCCCAACAGATTGCCATCAAGAGAAGCTAAAAAACAATTTAGCTGCCCTCATGTCTCAGAAGCAGAAAGCTGTCTTCTGAGGCACGTCTGAGTAGGTTTGAACTATCAACCTTTAGGTTAGTAGTCAAGCACTTAACCATTTGAGTTACACGGACCTCCTACCGTTAAGACAAGAAACTGCAATTAATCACAGCGGTTTCAATCATCCTGGCAAGTTGCCCGCCTGGTTTGAGGCAGGATTTTATGTCTTGCCCAGCAAAGTGAGTCCCCAAATGCTCTGACTGTAGAAAGGGAGAAATCAGGAAGTGATCGGCATATACATCCTGTTGCCGAAAGAGGATGGTGGAGGTGTGCAGCCTCTACCACGGAACAGCAATAGCCTCTCTTGCCCCTAGTTTTAAACAGCTGTATTGCATATAACTCGTGTACTATATACTTTAATGGTTTGAATGTATTAAAAAGAGTTGTGCATTCATCAGCACAATCAATTTTAGGAAATTCTCTTCATTCTTGTACCTCTGAGAGGGCACCCCCCACCAAATAATGGGATTCCCCTCAAAGTTATATAGTTAAAAAATTTAAGTGATTTTATTGGCTTGTACAGCTCTTATCACAATTCAGACACCCATCCACTGTGTCAAGCACATTTGTACATTTGTTGCCATCATCATTCTCAAAACTTTCTTTCTACTTGAGCCCTTGGTATCAGCTCCTCATTTTCCCCCCTCCCTTGCCCACCCTTCTTCCCTCCCAAACCCTCAATAATTTATAAATTACCGTATATACTCAAATATAAGCCGACCCGAGTATAAGCTGAGGTACCTAATTATTACCTGGGAAACCAGAAAAACTGATTGACTCGAGTATAAGCCTAGCGTGGAAAATGCAGAAGCTATTGGTGAGTTTCAGTAATCAAAACAAATGAAAATAAAATTACTAACAATTGAGACATCGGTGGGGTAATGCATTTAAATATTTATTTTAAATAAAAAACATAAATAAAAGGACAAGTCATTTAACATTAGTAAACCAGCACAGTAAGTGGAAAACAGGTTCAACAAAAACAATAAGGTATCAACAATGATACCTTAAGAGTACTATTCCCTGAGCTCAATCAGCAACCAAGCTAAAATGTAATGAGTTAAAATCCTTCAAAACTGGATTCCTCATCATCATCGGTATCCCAATGCAGAGCTTCAGCTGGTGTGAGGTCATCATAGCCGCTGTCCTCACTGAGATCACCGTCATCACCATCACTGCTGTCATTTTCATACAAAGCGCAGTCTTCACTGCCATCCATAGCATTACTAATACTACATTTCTGGAAGGCACGTCGCACCATGTCTTCTGGAATGTCTTCCCATGCATCTCGAACCCACTTTGCTATTAACTCTATGTCAGGCTTCATGAGATTTCCTCCTTTGTTAGTCGGGCTTGACCAGATGACATCCATTCATGCCACATCCTTCGCACACGGTCTTTAAAAGGCTTATTCAAAGATACACGTCATAGGATGGCTCTGATTGGTTAGATGTGAGTAAACAAACATTGAAAGCCCAGCAGTGTCAGCGGGTTTTGAATGAACAGCGGAGAAACGGCAATCTCCCACGAAATAACGGGCGCTCGTCCTGTTACCTCGGAGGGGCCCCAGTGAGATGATACACCTCGCTGGGGTACCACTGACCCGTGTATAAGCTGAACCCCAGTTTTTCAGCACACCGATGTCTCCCTTCACCCAGTTTTCTGTGGTCCACCCCCGAGGGAGGGGCTTATATGTAGATCCTTGTGATAGGTTCCCCCTATCTCCCCCTACCTTCTACTTCCCCTTCTGGTTTTGCTACTCTCATTATTGGTCCTGAGGGGTTTATCTGTCCTGGATTCCCTGTGTTTCCAGCTCTTATCTGTACCAGTGTACATGTGTACATGCTCTGGTCTAGCTGGATTTGTAATGTAGAATTGGGATCATGATAGTGGTGGGGGGAGGAATCATTTAAGAACTAGAGGAAAGTTGTATGTTTCATCACTGCTATATCGCACCCCAACAGGCTCATCTCCTCCCCACACCCCTTCTGTAAAAGGATGTCCAGTTGCCTACAGATGGGTCTTGGGTCCCCAATCTGCGCTCCCCCTCATTCACAATTATTTGATTTTTTTTGTTCTTTGATGCCTGATACCTGATCCTATTGACACCTGTGATCACACAGGCTGGTGTGCTTCCTCCATGAGGGCTTTGTTGCTTCTCAGCTAGATGGCCACTTGTTTATCCTCAAGCCTTTAAGACCCCAGAGGCTATATCTTTTGATAGTCGGGCACCAACAGCTTTCTTCACCACATTTACTATGCACCCACTTTGTTGTCAGCAATCGTTTCAGGAAGGTGAGCATCATGGAATTCCAGTTTAATAGAGCAAAGTGTTCTTGCATTGAGGGAGTACTTGAGTAGAGGCCCAATGTCCATCTGCTACCTGTAATACTAGACCTATAAATATATGCACATAGAGCTATTTTCCCATTGTTATATATAAATATATTTACATACATACATGCCTGTATTTAGACCTCTATAAATACCCTTTATCTCCTAGATCTTTTCTCTATTTCCTTTTACTTTCATCATGTCCCACTCTCATGTTGAGCCTTCATTTGGGTTTCAGTAATTCCTCTTGGTTATATTACCCTTGATCACATCCTACCAGGCTTCTTACATCCTCCTCACCACCGATTTGGATCACTGGTTGTTCCCTTGTCCCTGGATTTGCTAACACCCACTTCCTTTCCCCTGCCTCCTCCTCTCCCATGTCCCCCCAGAACCTTCAGTCCCATTGTTTTTTCCTCCAGCTGGTTTATCCCCTATTTTATCTAGCTAGACCTGTAGAGATAATAATATGCACAAATAACAAGACAGAGCAAAACAAAGCAACAAAAGAAAAGAAAACACCAATGATGAAAAGAAAAGAAAAACCTGTAAATAGTTCAAAGTCTGTTTGTTGACTTTTAGGAGTATTTTCTGGTCAAATCTGATAGGGTGTCACTCCCTGGCCCCAAAGTCTATTTTTGGTATTCCCTGGAGACTTCATTGCTCTGTTCTTCTTGCTGTTCTGTTGCATACCCTTAGTGTTTTGCCTCAGTGTTGTGGGATCAGATCAGGCGCAATTCCCACACTGTGTCTCCAGTGTTGTCCCCATAGCACTGTGGGTCAGTGAGGAACGTCGTGTCTCATAGTGGGGCTGGCCCTATGGTCCTCTCTGGGCTTTGGCTGCTCTGAGTGGGAATATCGTCCTCAGGGCTTGGTGGGCCAGGATGTGGTCCACTTTCTTCCTCCCCCTTCATTTGCTCCTGTGTGCTCTGATCAGACATGTCCCTCTCCCTGAACTGTAGCTTCATTGCTGACCTCTGAAGTGAATTCTTCTGTGGGGAGGGGGGACTGTCCACGTAGTTGAGATTGGGGCTGGCCCCTCAGACCTCTCTATTGGTTCTCTCCTTCAGGCCGGTATGTTGCAGTCACGTCTTGAAGCACCAGGTTGAAATCTGGTTCCTTTTCCCCTGTGGAGATATAAACTATACCTTCCAACCTTATCATCTTCAAAGTACTCTCCATTAAACTTAATACATTTGTCAAATCTGCAATTCCATTCTTGGAAACATTTTTCCAATACATCTGTTGGGATGGCTGACAGCACCCCCTCATTTTTTTCTTCACCTCTTCTGTGTTGTCAAATCACTGTCCTTTCAGGTCCCTTTTAATTCACAGAAACAAAAAGAAGTCACAGAGAGCAAGGTCTGGTGAGTAAGGGGTGTGGGGCAAGAGAGTCATGCGGTTTTTTGCAAAATAGCTGGTGCACTGAGATGGCTGTGTGAGCAGGTGCACTGTCGTGCCGGCCACAAATCAGGCCTTTTTTGGTCACACACTGTTATGCAATCTTTTCAGAACTTCTAAACAGAAAGGTTGATTAACAATCTGAGCTGGTGGAATGGTCTCCAAATGTACTATAAGTTGACATGTTTTTCTGTTCAGGAAGTTAATGAATGTCCAGAACAAGGTTGTCATCAGTCAACATTTCACCATTTTTGAAATGAGAAAACCACCCGTGCACCTGAGTTTTCCCCTGGTGCTGTCCTTGTAGTCTGTGTTCAACATCACAAGACTGCCTGCGGCACTTTTCCTGAGCAGGAAACAAAATTTCACGGATGTACACTGTTCTCTTAAGTCAGCCAACACAAAATAACAAGATTCGAGAGAAACTGCTTTTATGAAAAAAGTCATGGTGAGCAAAGAGAACCTTCCCAGGCCATGCCACTGGGTGCACCAATGCTTCATGCTTGCCTAGCGGGACAAATGCATACTACAGAAGCTCGGCTTTGCCCAGCACAATTCCGGGGTTTTGCGGGGTACCCCTTCATGTTAGCTCCCTATTACCCCAAACTCCCCTGCCATAACCCTGCAGAACTATTAATTCTAGTTACTGTCTGTATAGATGTACCTATCTTGGATTTCTTTTTTTTTTTTTTTGAGACAGAGGCCTTTATTGGGGAGTCTGAGTGCAGGGGCAGTGGAGGCTCAGAGGAAGCGTAACAGCCAGCCCCCACGACAGCCGTTTCCAAGGCACTGGAGAAGCCATGAGGTGTGAGCCTGAGCAGTGGAGGTCGCGCCCCTCGGGGTGGGCTGGGCAGGGTGGGCAGAGGGCTCGACCCCAGCACAGCCACTGCCTCCCTCCCAGGCCCACCAGCTGGCCGGTCAACTCTGCTTGTGGGACTTGGCGGCTTTCTGCCGGTAGATCTCTGCTGTGAAGGGCTCCTCGTAGTAGACCGCAATCACATAGACCAGGGCCACGATGGCGGACAGCAGGAGGCCGGCAGGGCTGGCGTGCATGAAGGCCCAGCCTAGGTAGTTGGCAGTGCTGCCCCAGTACATGGGGTTGTCCAGGACACTGAACGGGAACCTGATCACTCTGGCTTCCTTGAGGATCCCAAAATAATCACCACATTCCAGAAGAGCGGGTTGAAGGCGATGGCTAGGACTGCAGCCACAAAGCTGGGGTCCCAGGGGTTCACGTAGCCCAGTAGCCAGGCCATAACGTAGAGGTCTGCCTGCAGTCCGCTGCCCGCTGGTGCCCGCGCAACAGAGGCCGGAGGCGGCAGGCCATAGATTTAAGTAGCTCCCAGGCAGCCCCCTGCGGGCTCGGACTTTTTGCCCTATCTTGGATTTCATCTAAAGAAAATCTTACCAAAAAACCTCAACAAAGACATCAAAATAAAAGACAAAAAAAAAACCCTCACTCCAAGAGAACCCAGAAGATCATAAAAACCAGAACAAATTAAGCATGGATCAAAAGGGGGGGGGGAATGAGAACGTGCTAAATTTTAACCTAACTTTATCTGCAGTAATCCACTTAAAAAATCATTTTATTGGGGACTCATACAACTCATCACAATCCATACATGCATCAATTGTGTAAAGCACATTTGTACATTCATTGCCTTCATCATTCTCAAAACATTTACTCTCCACCTAAGCCCTCGGAATCAGCTCCTCATGCCCCCCTCCCTCCCCACAGCAATCCACTCTTAATGTACTCTGTCTGAGGGCAAGACTACTTACATCTCTGGTCAATGGTTCAAGGGAAAGCAATGGAGACTTAATCCGAATGGGGACTCTACATATGGATTTGGGGCTCTGTGTTAGTTACATAATCTGTTGCCAATTTGAGACTTAAGAAAGGGGTGGAGTTTAGCCTGTCAATCAGGTCACGGCTTGATGACCTCATTTTGAGGTGCTAAGGAGATAAATAGCTCAGTAGATGTAGGAAACACACTCTGCTCCGTCTTTCTTCTGACAAGACACCTGGAACTATGCTAGAGTTCTGGAGCTGGAACTGCCAAGTGGAGACCCATGCCAGCACTGAGATGCATCTACCACTCCTGGATCCACAAGACTTTCCACCCACTGGCCTGTGATCGTCCTGCATTTGGCATCATTGCATGTGTTTAGCCTGAAGAGGAATTTATAGATTGGTATCAGACATGTGGGCTAATAATGTACTTATGGACTTGATCTGGACTGGGCTGGGATGTCTTCTCAATATTCAACTGCTCTTGTATATAAAGCTCTTTCTTATACAGGCTCTCAGTGTCACCCATAGACTGGGTATGTAGAATTTGAGCTCTAATACAACTCCCTTCTTGGATCTTGTATTTTATTATTTACAATCCTTGGATCACACAGGCTGATGTGCTACTTCTGTGTAGGTTTAGCTGACACCTCACTTAGATGACTTGTTTTAAGAGAAGCACTTTAAGACCCCAGACACTATTATTTCTATTAACCGGGCACCACATGCTTTCTTCACCACACTTTGCTATAGTATCCCTTCATGTGGTTAAGTATCAAGCAGGGCTTTGTGATAAGAACTGATTGTATTTAGGTTAGGCCTTATGGTTAAGTGAGAGCTCAAAACCCATGAAATATATATATATATATATATATATATATATATATATATATATATATCTGTTCTACTTTATTGGCAGTATTATCAGTTTTAAAGAGATAACATGAGTAACTTCCATGGGCCCTTTGGTAATTCTAATAATATTATTATACTGGCCAATGTTATAGGATTTAAAATATTATTGAGCTAAGGGGAATAAACATATATGGAAAATGTTTTATGCTAAAATACATGGAAATGTTCACTTATATTAAAAAGTGTAAGTGACTGAATCCTACTGAACAAAACATTAAAGGTTAGGGCCAAAAGTTCAATAACACTTATTCACTAAACAGAACTATGTCTTCAATACTAAGACATGTATGGCACAAAAAGCAAAGAAAGTATGAAAATCTCATGTACATAGTAGTCTTAAGTTGTCAATGATTGGGCAACCCAAAAATCAAGAGATTTGAACCAAAGTCCACTGACTTGCAGATCCATGACCTTGGGTTGACAGTCCTCTGCTGCTTCTCACACTAGGATATTTTAGCTTTAAGTCCAATGTTTCAGTTCCCTTGATCTGCAACAGATTTGTCTAAGGCAACGTCTAGTTCCCTTAATGGGGCTCCCAAGTCAAACCATTCTGATGTGCTCTATGAAACATGCTGCCTACTTTGAAAAGACAAAACTCCAGGCAGCCCCCAGATGCAGCTAGGGCCACTGAGAGCTGAGAAGCAGCTCGGTAAGAAATGCATGATTAGCAACATCAGACCGAAGGAGCTCCAGTGTGCAAGGGTTCTTTCTGACTTCAGTGGGTGTGAGGATCGTTGGAAATCTTGTTCAAATCCAGAGTTTGCTTCCGTGTGCCGGGAGCAATGCTGACAAGTGAAACCGTGTTCCTTTTCTGTCAGGAAGCTAACAGGCAGAGGGAATGAGACTGTCATTGTAGGCACATCACCAGGTTAAAGATATAGCAGGTGGCGACATTAGCCAGGCGTTAGTGGAGATCAAGTCTGGAGGCAGACAGTTTCAGGTACCAAGCTGGGGGCCCTAGGGGACTGGTCTTGAAGGTGATTATGCTCCATTTCACCTACCCCCGCCCAATAGCTTTGTAATCAGAGCTGTCTGACAATAAACACAAATTCAGACCAGTTGCTGTCAAGTTGGTTTCTATTTCTGGGAACCCTAAGAGTGTCCGAGTCAAACTGCTCCGCAGGGTTTTCAAGGACTGATTTTCAGAATTAGATCCAGGTCTTTCTTCTCAGAAAAAAAAAACGGTGGCTCTTGGTGTACTTGAACTACCAACTCACTGGTTAGCAGCGGAATGCTTGAATGGACCCACTCAGGGACTCGCATGGGTTTTTTCAGACATATTTTCCCCTAAGGAACCACTGGGCTGAGAGTAGGAAGAACCTGGAAGTTCACTGGGAGGGGAGCATGAGTGTGCCTTCAAGCTCTCCGTCTGGAATTAGGTGGCAGTTTCTACATGTAATTGCATTCTATCAGACACAAGTCTTTCTAGTCGTGATTGTTAAGGTTTATTGTGATGTGCTTAGGGATGATGTTGTTGTGGTCATTAAGTTCCATTAGTCTGTTCCACTTCATAAGAACCCTATGCTCAACAGCATGAAACCTCGCCCAACCCTGTACCATCAACCACTGTGTCAACCACTGGGCCAGGCCAGCTCCTTGATGGGCTTCCCCTTTCCACCGGTGCTTTACTTTATCATGTGACCACTTTCTCCCGATAGCATGTCTAAAGTATGTGAGACAACATTTCACCAACCTCAAAACTGAGGAGCATTATGACTTCATTTCTTACAAGACAGATTTTTTTTTTTTGGCTTTACCAAGGTATTTATTCTCTTCTAGAGTAGGGGACAGGAAATGGAACTGTAGCCATGGCCATTGAAAAAGGGGAGTTCAGTGGGTGGTGGGCGGTGTGTGTGTGGGGGGGAAGGCACTGGTCTCTTTTCAACATCTGGGGTGCCTTCATTCCTTGGAGATCTCCATGTGCAAGACTGGTTTGTTCTGGTAGCTCACACACTTTCAATAGTCCTCACTAACATGTAGACGCGCCGATTCTTCAGCAGTCTTCCTCACTTAGTGTCCAACTTTCACATGCAGATGAAGCTTTTAAAGAGTCCGTGGCTTGGATCAGGTGCAGCTTAGTCTTCAAAGTGACATCCTCGCTCTTCAACATTTTAAAAGTCTGTGCAGCGGATTTGCCCAGTACAACACGTTCTTGGATCTCTTGACTGCTGCTTCCATGAGCATTGACGGTGGCTCCAAACAAGATGAAATCTGTGACAACCTCCATCTTCTCCCCATGTATCGCAATGTTGCAGGATACGGGCCTTCTTGACACTGCGTTGACAACCAGACTGAAGGCTGTGGACCTTGATCTCCAGCAGCAAGAGCTTCACGTCCTCCTCACTCTCAGAAAGCAAGGTGTGTCATCTGCATCTTGTAAGTTGTTAATAAGCCTTCCTCCAGTCCTGCTGTCGTATTCTTTTTCATGTAATCCTGAACATCTCTGATGAGTTGCTCAGCATGCAGATCGAACAAGTACGGTGGGAGGATACAGCCCTAAGACACACCTTTCCTGACTTGAAACCAGGCAGCATCCCTTTCTTCTCTGCACAACTGCCTCTTGCTCCAGGTACCACTTTTACATGAGCACAGTGTGCTGCTCTGGGATTCCACTTGTTCTCAAGGTTATCCATAATTTGTTATGGGTAATGCCTTTCCGTAGTCAATAAAGCACAGTATCTTTCTGGTACCTTCTGCTTTCAGCCAAGATCCTTCTGAAGTCAGCGGCGATGCCCCTTGTTCCATATCTTCTTCTAATTTTAAAGTTTTCATTGTTAGTGTATAGACATTACCTGATCTTTGTATATTGGCATTGTATCCCATGACCTGAGTGTGTTCACCAAGCATTAATTAATTCTAGACGCCTTTATCATAAACTCTTTAGGTTTTCTAAGTAAACATCTCATTTAGGAATAGACACCATGTTTTCCTTTTCAATTTGCATACATTTTATTTATTTCTATTGTTTGGACAGAACCTCCAGTATAATGCTCATCAAAAGCATGACAGCTGAATTCTTGTCAAATCTTAGGAGGAAAAATGTTTTCACTAATAAATAAATGTTTTCACTATCTTTCACTAATAAACATGAAGCTATTTGTAGACAATTTCAAAATCGTCCCTTAACAAGGTAAGGAAATTGCTGTCTATTTCTTATTTGCTGAGAATTTTTAACATAAATGAGTGTTGCATTTTATCAAATGCTTTTTCACCATCTCTTGATATTATAGATTGTTTCAGTTTTTGTTTACATGGGGAATTATGTTGACTGACTTTCAATATCAAACTTACATTCTGGATAGAAAGTCCACCATTCATGATGTTTTTATCTATCATTTTAAAATGTTGCTGGATCTGGTTTGCCAAAATAATTTTAAGGATATTTATGTCTATGTACAGAATGAGCACTGGCCTCTTTGTGGTATCTTTTTTCTAATTTTGTCAACAGGATGACACTGGCTTCAATATTTATGAGTAGAAAAGTATTCCCTACTCTTTTAGGTTCTGGAAGATTTTCTTTAGGATTAAGGATTATTTCTTCCTTAAATGTGTAGCCCACCTGTAGACAACTGGACCTCCCTTTACAGAAGGGTCACAAGGAAGAGCCGAGCCAGTCAGGGTGCAGTACAGCACCGATGAAACACACAACTTTCCTCTAGTTCCTTAATGCTCCCCCCCCAGCTATCATGAGCCCAATTCTACCTCACAAATCCAGCTGGACCAGAGCAAGTACACTGGTACAGATAAGAGCTCACAACACAGGGAATCCAGGATGGATAAACCCCTCAGGACCAATAATGACAGTAGCGCTACCAGGAGGGGAAGGGGAAGAAGGGGGAAGGTAGAGGGAACATATCACAATGATCTACATATCACCCCCTCCTGGGGAGATGGGCAGTAGAAAGTGGCTGAAAGGAGACAGTGGTCGGAGTAAGACATGAAAAAAAAATTATAAATTATCAAGGGTTCCTGAGGAAGGGTGGGTGGAGAAGGGGCAAAAATGAGCTGATGCCAAGGGCTCAGGAAGAAAGAAAATGTTTAGAGACTGATGATGGCAACAAATGTGCAGATGTGCTCGACACACAGGGTGGTGGCTGGATGATAAGAGCTGTAAGAGCCCCCAATAAAAGGATTTTAAACATGTGAAGCCAGCCAGGCCCAATGCATTCTTTTTCTTTTAAATTGGGTGAAATTTACAGAACAGAATCGGTTTCCATTCAGCAATTCATGCACAGTTTAGTTCATGTCGTTTACTGCAGTCCCACCACTCATCCCACTCCCTTCTTGTGGTCCTTGTTTCCATTCTTCCTCGCCTCACCCTTTAAACGTTGGCTTCAGACGGCGGCTTCTCCTAAGAGGCGTGCACCTCCCTAGTGCTCCTGTTCTCTCCACAGACCTGTCGGTTGTTTGGCTGAAAATTGAGCCATGAGGATGCACTCGTTAGTCTTAGGGGTCCCACCAGTGTCTAGTCCTCCGTTACGTTTGGTCTTTCAAAAATAAGCAAATAAACACACACATGAACAAACAAATAAAGAAGATGGAGCTTTGCTCCCAATTTCCTCTCACTCTATCCGAGACCTTACAGTGATGTCTTTCCTAGCAGATGGGGCTGGAAGCCAGGCACCATCTAGTTCTTCCAGTCGCAGAGGCATGGAGACCAACGTTCCCGTGGTCTACTAGTCCACTGGGCTAATTGTTTCCATGTGTCTTCAGTTTTCTTTCATTTCTTAAAATCATTTTATTGGGGGCTCGTACAACTCTTACCACAATCCATCCATCCATCCACCCTTTGTGTCAAGCACATTTGTACATTTGTTGCCATCACCATTCTCAAAACATTTGTTTTCTGCTTGAGGCCTTGGTTATCAGCTCCTCATTGTCCCCCTCCCTCCCTGCTCCCCCTCCCTCATGAACCCTTGATAATTTATAAATTATTATTATTGTGTCATATTTTACACTGTCTGATGCCTCCCTTCACCCACTTTTCTGTGGTCCATCCCCCAGGGAGGAGGTTATCTGTAGATCCTTGTAATTGGTTCCTCCTTTCCCTTACCCTCCCGGTATCGCCACTCTCAGCACTGGCCCTGAAGGGATCATCTGTCCTGGATTCCTTGTGGTTCCAGTTCCTATCTGTACCAGTGTACATCCTCTGGCCTATCCAGATTTGTGAGGTAAAATTGGGATCATGATAGTGGGGGGGGGGGGGAGGAAACATTTAGGAACTAGAGGAGAAGTGTATGTTTCATCGTTGCTACACTGCCCCCTGATTGACTCATCTCCCCCCTGAGACCCTTCTGTAAGGGGATGTCCAGTTGCCTACAGATGGGCTTTGGGTCCTCACTCTGCCCTCTCCCTCATTCACAAGATATGATTTTTTGTTCTTTGATCCCTGCTACCTGATCCCTTCAACACCTCGTGATCACACAGGCTGGTGTGCTTCTTCCAGGTGGGCTTTGTTGCTTCTCAGCTAGATGGCCGCTTGTTTATCTTCAAGCCTTTATGACCCCAGTGTATCTTCAGTTTTCATCACATTTCTTCCCCTTATACAGTGACAGACCAATAATTGTATCTTAGATGGGCACCTATAAGCCTTTCAAGCTAGAGTTTCTACTCAGCAAAGTAAGATATAGAACATTGTCTTTGTGGTATGATAGGCCAATTCACCCAGAGGGCCAGCGACTCATTCTCTCAAGGTCCTGGAGCATTCTTTTATTTATTTATCTATTTATTTATTATGTTAAATCATCTTATTGGGGGCTCATACAGCTCTTATCACAATCCATCTATCCATCCATTGTATGTCAAGCACATTTGTACATTTATTGTCCTCATCATTCCCAAACATTTGCTTTCTACTTTATTGATGGGAAAAAAATTTTTTTAACAGAAAATTTGGTTTATTGGCTGTGTCACCTCTGGAAAATCACAAAACTTGTCAGTGTTTTAGAGTTTCCACCTATAAAATGGGATTGACGATAAGAACGCTGGAAGACAGTAGCAAGGCCTCATAGCCCCTTTCCTTGAGCTCAGCAACCGCAGCGCTTTGGAAGCTGTGTTTGGCCGTGAGTCAGAGCGGGGATCAGCAGTCCCTGTGCCCTTTGAGGAGTGGCAATGGCACGTGCAAACTCCTACCTCACATTGCAAGATACAGTGGATATTTATGGACATGACGATCAAGGGGGCGTCCCCTCTGCTTTGAGAGCCCACGGACTGAAAGGTGGCACCAATCAACGCCAGAGATGTCTGCCCCATGTTCCTCTGTAGCCACGCACCTGCCCGCTCCTGGAACCTTGCTCCCAGAACACAGCTCAGAGAGGCTTGAGTACCCCTGCTTCCTCTAGTTGGACCAGTGGTACGATTCCAATCACTTAACATCCAGTTTGCTGCCCTAATAACTATTTTAAGTATTTGAAGAATGAAACACTGAAAGATAGTTTATGGTTTCAGACTGACAATACTTAAATAAGAACAAGAAAAAGGTACACAAAACTAGATTATGTTATAGAAGTTTTAAAATGTTAGTGAAAATATTCGATAATACCCGACAAAACCAATAAAACTGCTATTTAAGCTATTTCCATATTGCTTTTAAAAATCAATCATTTTATCGGGGGCTCTTACAACTCTTACTATAATCCATACATCAATTGTAGCAGGTGTAAGCACACATAGGTTTCCATCCTTCTTTTCTGGACATTTACTTTCTATTGGGCCCCTGGTATCAGCTCCTCTGATATATTGCTCCTGATTGGCCTCCTCACTTGCAGTATTTTTTGCTTTTATCTGCACATCAATGGCTATGTGATTTATCCTTAACCATCTTTCCAGGACAGGAGTAGGACTCCATTCCTTTAGAGGCAGGCCAATTAGATAATGGTCATTGTGTTTGCTATATTAGAAATAGTTAGGCGACTTCTCTTCCCTGCATATATTATGTTCATCTTCAAAAAATGCCTTTCACTTATGTTGAACTTACAGCAACTGTTCTGACGGTATTTTCAGCTCTTTGAACACGTCCTGGAATTGCATAATTCGCTCAGAATATCTTCCTGGACGCACAGCATAGCTCAAAGCTGAAGCAAATGACAGCATGTCCCCTTCTGGATGCTTGGCACCTTTTCTCTTTACATTATGCGTTTGTTTACCAAAGGGACAAACTCAAGAAAAATAGGAATATTTCACCGAAAGTAGAACAAGTGTATGAAATGAATAAATAAATACTGCAAGCAGAGTTTCATCTAATTTTTATACCCACGGACAGAATGAACATTACTACAGGCGATTAGGATTCACCGCTGCGCAGATGAACGCTGAAAAGAATAAGGCAGGAAGATTTGTGGTTTCCACATTGGGTGGTTACCTGGCCGCCTACCTACGGGCGAAGAACCCGGGTTACAAGTGCCATTTTAGCCACTGGTTCACCAACTCAACAAAGAAAGTGCTGTTGATTCTGTCAGACCAGTGTGAGCCAGCTGAATCCCGCGACAGGGTTGGACGGATGCGGAGGATGTGAGGTTTCAGAGAATGAGCCGCAGCAAACAAAGCATGGCACAGGACTCGCGGAAGGGTGGCATTGCAGCATCACGCCAGGCAAAGCACAGGAAGCAAACACGATACATACTTGTCTCGGAACCGGGAGGGCTACAGGGGCTGTTCCGATGTGAACTTACTCCCTCCATAGGCTGGGAAGTAAGGAGACAGACTGTCAGTATCAACAAACCACGGATCCAGGGTCCGGGACACCCCCCTCCCCCAACACTGCTCATATGCCAAACGCGGAGCGAATGGGTCTCACATAGTCTTTGGGTTATATTCCACTGAGGTTAGAGCTATTTGAGTCACTAGGACCCCAACGCTAATGTCCACAGGTAGGGACTCTCAATTAGCACATGATGAACTCGGAGTTTCTCAATGTTGGTACTATTGATGTTTTAGACAACTCTTCATTGCCATGGGGGTGGGCAGCTAGCTGTCCTGTGCACTGTACAATGCTTAGCAGTATCTCTGTCCCCTATCCACCAGATGCCAGGGACATCCCCCACCCTGCCCCTGGGTGGTGACCATCAAAATGTTTCCAGACATTGCCAAACATCTTGTGGGGGTGGGGCCAAAGTCTTCTGGGGCGGTGGGGTGGGTGGAGTTGGGATTGGGCACAAGAGAACTGCTGAATTAGCATTCTAGTCCCAATCTTCGGATGAAATGGTAATCTTTCAATAATATTTCCTGAGACTAGAGCTTAGGGCCTACTACAGGAACCTTGCTAAAACCCCCACACTGACTCACCAATGGCTGTGCGAGAGCCCTGGTGTTACAGGCATTATCCACTGAGCTGAGAACTGCAAGGTTAGAAGTTCGAACCCACCCCGGCAGCAGTTCCGTGGAAGAAAGATGAGGCTTCCTTCTCTAGTAGAGAGTTACAGTCTCAGAAACCCACCGGGACAATTCTATCCTGTCCTATGGGATTGCTAAGAGTCGGGATCGACTCGATGATGATGATGGTGATGGTGATGGTGTGTGTGTGTGTGTGTGTGTGTGTGAAGTCAAAGCCATATAAATATCAATCTCCCCGAGCACTCCCTCAGACATACAGTGTCGTCGTTGAGAACACGTAATCAGTACGTGCCTTGAGCAGGGGGCTCCTTTAGAGAACAATTTGGATGGGATCAAATTGACACGAGCAACTTGAAGGGCAAGATAGGCAGCTTAGGGGGCGGTGGGTTTAAGGTCATCAGGAAGGAACAATTTCGGACGAGGGGGTGAGAATGAACTCTCTTTGTGCTGAGTCATCGAGAGGCCTAAGGGTTCTCACACGCAGGAACGATATCCTCTTAGCAAGAGTGCGTGCCTTTTATGCTTCCCTGTGCAAAGACAAGAAATGCAAGTAACGTTGGTGCTGAAATGCAAGTTCAGGGAAAGCTGGAGGCGATCTGCCCAATGTTGTAAACTTCATTCGTGTCACTCACGCACTGATGTACTGTGGCCGTTAGGTGTGATCAAGTCGGTTCCGACCCATAGCAGGACAAACACTGCCCAGTCCTGCGCCCTCCTTTCAATTGTTTAATGCCTGAGCCCAGTGTTGCAGCCACTGTGTCCATCCATCTTGCTGAAGGACTTCCTCTTTTCTTGCTGGCCCTCTACCAAGCATGATGTCCTTCTCCAAGGACTGACCTCTCCTGATAGCGGGCCTTGTCCAGCAGATTTACCCCCATGCAATGAGCCTTTTGATCTCGTGGCGGCTGCTTCCAGCACACTGATTGTGAATCCACGCAAGAGGACACCTCTGATCATTTCGATCTCTTCTCTGTTGATCATCATGTCACCCACTGGTGCAGTTGCGAGGATTTGGGTCTTCTTTGCAATGAGTTCTAATTCATACTGAAGACTGCATCCTTGATCTTCATCAGCACGTGCTTCAAGTCCCTTTTACTTGAAAGCAACGTTGTGTTATCTACATATTGTAGGTTGTTAATAAGCTTTCCTCCAATCCTGATGCGGTGTTTCTTCTTCATACGATCCAGATTCTCTTATGAATTGCTCAGCACACAGATTGGATATGTCTAGTGAGAGGATACAACCCCGATACACCTATTTCCTGATTTTAGGCCACGCAGTATTCCCTTGTTCTGTTCGCACAACTGCCTCTTGATCCATGTACAGGTTGTGCGTAAGCACGATTAAGTGTTACACACACTTAAAGTTATCCATTGTTTGATATGATCCACACAGTGAATGACTTAACACAGTCAATTAAAAAAAGTGAACATCTTCCTGGGATCCTCTGCTTGGCAGCTCCCTGTCAATGTACCGCTGCAACCTTAGAGGGATGATCTTCAGCGCAATATGCACAATCAGACTGACATCAACAAAATAGCTAAACTTAGTGCATAAATATTACTACATTCAGGATGAATCTGGCGGTTCATTTGTTAGGACTAAAGAGCCCCAAGCCCATGTTGTGTTATTTTTCTCCAAGTGCTTACAAATAGTCTGACCCTGGTCCAGTGGACACGTCTTTGCTTCCCCACGTGTCCCTGACTTTAACACTGACCTGAGTATTGTTGGAGAGCCCCTCGCCTCCTGGCAGCACAGGGCGGTGGAGGAAGCTGATTCCCCCAGATTTCGTGTGATTCACTCTAAGTACATCCCCTGGACTCTGTTTCTCAGAAGTGGGCAGGTGACTGAGGTGGGCTTTGGAGCCTGAAGAAGATGGTTTCTGGAGGTCTCCAAGGCGGGGGTGGTGGTGGGGGGTAGAAAAGAAAACTGAACCCCTGAGTTGTTTTTGGGCATCTTCAAGAGTTTAAGACGAAAGACGGCTGAATGGAAATAAGAACAGAAAACCCACTGCTGATATGTCTAAGCAGCTGAACCACACCGATTCCTACACTTTTCCTCTGCATCTCCACTTACCCAAGCCAGTCATTCCTTTTGACTGCTTAAGCCACTTTGCTCTGAGTTATTGTTTTCTTGTGTTCTAACCTGACCTCCCTGATAAAACTTTACTGTTTCTGCTTGTCTAGAAATGAAGTAACATGCATATATCTATGTATACAAACTAGTTAGGATAAGTGAAACCTGCAAAAATGACCAATGGCAGATTCTAAAAGTGGTTCTCTTCTATTTGGGGTGTTGATTTTGAGTGTCTGAAACTTGGACAGCCAGCCAAGAGAGAGTAGCAAAGACTGACAGACCAGAGGCAACAAAGCACCAGAGAGACACGGGAAATGATGGTTTGAAAACATTTCACATTTAGACAAGTGAAGCGAATACTGCCTGGGAGATAAAGACAAGGAGCAAAGGAGGTGGTGAAACTTCCTGCCAGCAGAGCGTGTAAGTTCAACAGAGAGGGCGGGGATTCCAGGTAGAGCCCAGCGGGGTCCCTGATGACAGCCCACAGACTGGAGTAGACAGAGCAGTTACACAGAGAGAGAGAGCCTGGCCGGCCGGCCGGCAGAGGACTCCCCTCTTTACTGTTCAGAGGGAGATACTGCTCAGTGTCTGTTTGCAAGGAAACCAAGGCTGGGGAAGAGAATAAGGCAAAATGACGAGACCAGAGGGGGCGGTACCCAGGGCTCGCCCAGAGCCAGCAAAGATGTCTGTTCCTGCCAGTCAGATCAGAAAACCGCCTAATTCATGTGCCATTAAGCAGTATACCTAGAAGGAAATGCCTTGATGAACCAAAACAAACCAAGCCAAAACAAAACAAAACCCACCCAAACTAGCAAAACAAGAATTACAACAGCCCCACTGCCATCAAGTCAATTGGGACTCCTAGCAACCTGAGACAGGGTTTCTGAGACTGTAACTCTGGCCTGGAGCCCACAGCGCCTTCTTCTTGCCATCATTGTGATGGAGACTAATGAGGTGCAGGCTAATTGCTGGTCTGGTACAGCAAAAACGAAAATCTTAGATTAAGACCCTAGCGCAAAACTTCATAAGTAATTGTACCTCAGAGCAAAGCTCAAGATTCACTTTAAATGTAAAAGTTCAGCACCCAATAAAATGGGAAAATATGACCTAAAATAAGGATAAGACCCAAAGTGGAAACAAATCCAGAAGTGATACAGATGTTAGAATCAGCACATCAGGACAATAAAGCTCTTGTGATGACCCTTCCCATGTGTTCAGAAAATTCAATTGAGACATGGAAGTCATAAAGTAGGGCCCACATCACACTTACAGAGATGAAACTATCATGTCTGAGATGAAACATACTTTGTGATTACCAAACTATTACATTTTGAAGAAGAAAAGATTAGTGAACTTGAAGACAGCAATAGAAACTATCCCAAATGAAACTGAAACAGGAAGAAAAAAAAAGAATTTTAGGAAAAGCATTGAAGGTCTGCGAGGCAACTTCAAGCTCTTAATATAGCGTATATACTCGAGTATAAGCTGACCCAAATATCATCCGAGACACCTAATTTTACCACAAAAACTGCATTTTAAATGAGTTGAAAAACTCAGCTTATACACGAGTATATATGGTATATAAATATTGAATCCTTACAGGTAGGAGACAGAAAAAGCATTTTGAATGAATCATCATGATCTCTAAATGGAGGCAAACTCAAATCAAACACCGCCTTGGATCCAGTCTGATTATAGCAGCCCTACATGACAGAGAAGACTGCCTGCCCTGAGGGATTCTATGGCTGAAAATATCTCCCTGGAGGGAAAGCCTTATTAATCTCTCTCGGTTTTGAACTGCTGACCTTTGGGCGAGCAACCCAACTCATCACCCACTACTGCCCCAGGCCTCCTCAACAGAGGCCTATCCGAATCAAATGCCCAGGACCACTGATAAGAAGAATATCCTGCAAACCGTCTAAGGACAAGATAAGTGATGCACAGAGGAACAACGTTAAGAATGATAGCAATTGTCGGGAATAAGGCAATCAAGAAGCTAGTGTTCCAAAGATACTTACTGGAAAACAAGCAAGCCAGCAAACACAAAACTGCCATCCTAAAACTTTCACCCCGACACCAACCCAAACTTTAAAAAACATAAGCAAGAACAGTCAGTGTCGTGACCCAAACTGTGTATGAATTCCTGAGTGGGAAATGGATTTTCTCTATAGACATTCACCCAGACCAGAATAAAAAGTGAAAAAACAAAACCCCAAGTAACATATGAGGCAAAGGGTTGCTTGCAACATCACAGTCACGGGCAATTTGCTGGATTTTTTGGTGACCCTAAGACTGAATTTATAAAGTCATAATAATAAATTTCCAATCTAGCTTCAACAATATGATGATGACTTGAGAATCCAAAGGGCTTTGTCTTTCTTAAATTGTAATAAAAATAACATTTTTATACCAAAAAAGGCAAATTAAAAACCTTTCAGATAAATGCAAGCTCAAAGAGGCTTTGAACCACTTAGAGATAAGGGCCAAAGATCTTTATCAGTAAGTGCTTCAAGTTCTCTGCACCTCCAGCAAACACAGTGTGCCCTTTGCTTAGTGCAGGTTGTTAACAAATCTCCCCACACTACTGATTTTCTCAGATTATTTCGTTCAGGTGACTTGCTTAGCATACACATTGTATGGTGAAAGGATACAACGCTGACAAACATGTTTTCCTGATTTTGTACCTTTGTTCTGTTGGAGTTTTCCTCTTGGTCCACGCACAGGTCCTCGTGGGCGCAACGGAGGGTTCTGGGGTTGCTATTCCTTGCAGTGCTACTCATACTCTGTTATCATCTGCACAGTCAGATGCCTTTGCACAGTCAACAAAGCACAGCTGAACACCTTTCTGACATGCGCTGTTTTCACCCAAGATCCTCTGACGTCAGCAAAGATATCCCTCGTACCACATTCTCTTCTGAATCCAGATAGAATTTATGGCAGTTACTGCAGCAAGTGTCCAAAAATATATAAAAAGGGTAACACATCCTGACCAAGTGTGGTGCATCCTACTTGGTTTATCTTCCAAAAAACCAATTCGTGAATTTGGCAGCTCCCCAAACAAGAAACACTGCACAATCATTAGCATACACAGAGAAAAATCATTGCCAAACTTTAGCATAAGTTTCTGATAGCAACTTTCAACAACTGCCTCGGCTCGATTCAAACTCATAGCAACACAACACAACAGAGTATAACTGCCCTTGTAGGTTTCCTGGATTGTAATTCCTTATGGGAGTAGAAAGCCTCATCTTTCTACAGTAGAGCAGCTGGTGGTTTTGAACTGCTGACCTTGCAATTAGCGGCCCAACCCATGACTACTATGCCACCAGGACCTCTATTTCTGTTCAAGACTCAGAAAACCAGATAAAAAAGAGTTAACTTTATCATCCTGTCATGGCCATCTGCCAAAAACTTGTGGACGCCATGCTTCATAGTGAAATATTTACCAGTAATTATTTTCTGCTGAGATTGAACACAAAGCAAGGAGGTTCACTGTTACCATATTTATACAACATCATAATAGATGATGTGGTCAGTGCATTCAGGGTGGCAAGTGAAACAAAATGCTTCCAAAGTTTAAAGGAAGAAATAAAACATCTTCATTTGCAGATGACATAATTGTCTATGTAGAAAACTCAGGAGACTCTCCAATAAAGCATCTAGAAGTAATAAGTCAGTTTAGAAAATTTACAAGACACAAGGTCAATCTATAAATATCAATTGTATTTCTATTTACTGCCAGCAAACAAACAATGAATATGGAAAGTGTTATCATTTTAATGGTACCAAGAATATTAAATACTTAGAAATACATCTGACAAAAGATGTGTGAGATCTGTATACTGAAAAATTATAAATCATTACTGAGAAAAATTAAAGAAGACCACGATCTATGGAGAGAGATGCCTTGTTCAGCACATTACAGTTAACAAGTAGAAGTCTTACCATTCTCACTTAAAGGCAGCATTGTGGTGGAAATGTTTTAAGACTGAGTTTCTTCTTCCGGTAGTTCACTGCAGAGTCGGTAAACACAGCATAGTCAGTGGACCACCGCAACTCAACGTAAAGACAACAAATATCTTCACAACTACATCATGATAAACTGAGAAAATACTGACGTCACCGTGATTCCATCTTTCTTGGATCCACAATCAATGCTTCAAGAAAACAAAAGATAGATTGCATAGGGTAAATCTGCCGCACAAGACCTCTCTAAAGTGTGGACAAGGAAGGGTGTCTCTTTGAGAATTAAGGAGCACCTGACCTAAGCTATGGGATTTTCAATCCCCTCACTTGTTTGCATGTGAAAGTTGGACATTGAATAAGGAAGACTAAAGGAAAAGGGATGTGTTTGAATTATGGCATTAGTGAGGACTATTGAAAGTACCATGACGGACAGAAGGCCAAACGAATCTGTTTGGGGAGCAGTTCAGCTGGAATGTCCCTTAGAAGTGCAGATGACGAGACTTCACCTCACCTACTTTGGACGTGTCATCAGAAGGAATGCGATGCATCCCTGGACCAGGACATGGTGCTCGGTGAAGTAGAAGGGCAGTAAAAAGAAGATCCTCAACGAGGTGGGTTGACACAGGGGCTGCAATGATGGCTCAAGCAAACCAATTGTGAAGCATGGGACCGGGCAGTGCTTCATTCTATGGTACTTGGGGCAGCGATGAGTCGGAACCAACAACAACCTGCCTGGTTCATGCCTCAGAAGACACCGTTTGGCGAGTTGAAAATTCTCCCCAAAGGGGTTTGTCAGTGCAACACAACCTCACTGAGAATTCAACCAGTAATTCTACAAACACCATCGCCACACTGATTCTGGAGTTCACGTGGAAATGAATAGGACCAGGAGCAGGCCGTGTAGTTTGAAAAAGAACAAACTTGGAAAAATCACCTTCCAAGACTCAGACTTATAAATTTGTGAAAATCAAGATAGTGTGACACTGATAAAAAGAAAGATAAATTAATTGCAGAAAGAAATTTGAAAGCCCAGAATTGACCTATAAACATACGAATAGTAAAGAACAATATTTTAAAGAAGTGATGTGGGTACAAGTGGATAGTCATATACCAAAGAGGGAAAAAAAACTTGTCCCATAATGACACCACATTTAAAACTTAACTCAAAATGGATGAAAGATGTATAATTAAAAATATATATATATAATTAAAATATTTTGTCCTTGCCAATAATTTACACAGCAAGACATACACACCAATTCAACTGTGCAACTCGATGTGTGCCATTCAGATGGGCCGCCAGCGTCACACCGCTGTTCCGAGGTGTTCTCTCTTAACATGAACTCCTGCCTCCGACAGCTCCTATTCAATCTCTGGGCTGCTGCCGTCCCTTTTTCCCATATAACTAGTTGTTAAAGAGCATAATGCAGGTATGTTTTTACTAGTTCAACCACACAATTGTTTGGCTGTAGAAAGGCTTCTGGGGATGTTTTTGGTGTAAGGGTTAAAGATGATCTCAGGAAAATAGTTTCAGGGGCTCATCCAGCCTCACTCTTTCCAGAAAGTCTGTACTCTGTGAAAATTTCCAATTCCATCTGTATTTCTCCCCTTTTGGTCAGGACTTCTCTATAGAATCTTGCATCAAAATGTTCTCTAATGGTAGTCAGGTACCGACCGGTTTTGCCAGTCTCTTGACCAAGCAGTCAACTGTTCATAGCAGTAATTAGCCATGCATTTAATATCTTCTTCCTATTGCTGTGCCTCCATCTTCCTCTCCTGCTCCAGGAAAATGAAGACCAATCATTTTGCTTTGAATGGCTTTTTTGCAAGCTTTTAAGACTCTGTAACAAACGAGGAGGTAGAGTGGACACACTAAACATGCTCTTACACCAGGCAACCGAATGTATCATGAAATCATGGCCCGACACTTCCAAACCAAGAAAACAAATCCAGTGAGGTTTGGGGTGTGCATAAGCAGTCTCAGTAGCCATTCTTTTTTTTTTTTAAAAATGTCATTGCTTTAAATATTTTTGTCACACGAATGTTTCCACTTCCACTTTCTGCAGTGGTACAGCTTACTGGAAACACTTACTATATAATCACTGGCGCGGCCCGACCCTTCATTAACACAAGGTTTCCGTCACTGCCATCCGCCATCTTTCCCCTCCCTCCGGTCCCTAGCAACTACTTGTCTCTTAGGTCTTGGGTTAGTCTGGGTTGACTAGAGAAACAAATTCCTAGATACTCTTCTGTGTATAAAAAGAGCTTTATATCAAAGAGTAAGTGTATATTAAGAAAAAAATCCCAGCCCACTCCAGATCAAGTCCATAAGTGTGATATTGGGCCATATGTCCAATACCAGTCTATAAATTCCTTTTCAGACTCACACAACACATGGAATGACCCCAAATGCCGGAAGATCACAGGCCAGTAGGTGGAAAGTCTTGTGGATCCAGTGGCAGTGGAAGCATCTCAGCGCTTCCTCCAGCTGCAGGGCTCTGGCTCCATCACAGTAGCTCCATGTGGCTTGTCAACAGGAATGTCTCGAAGTGAGAGAGTGTGTCTGGCCTCCAGTGAGCTACTTATCTCCTTCAAAACGCAGTCATCAAGCTGTGACCTGATTGACAGGCTGAATTCAGTCTCAAGTTGAGACCAGATTATGTAACTACTACAGGTCTCTAGCCTTTTTGTGTGAACTTACAATGTTTGCCCTTGTTTGATGGACTCATATCACTTAGCATGTCCTTAAACTTCATCTGTGTTGTAGCCTTTACCAAGACTTTGTATCTCTCTCTGATGAAGTAGTAGTCCACGGAATGGATTGTAAGGACCATTTTCTTATAGCCACTCATCTGTTGATGGACGTTTAGGTTGTTTCCACCTTTGGGCTATTATGAAGAGTGCTGCAAGCAACATTGGTGTGAGTCTCTGAGCCTTTGCCGTCAAGCCTTTGAGAGAGATGCACAGGACTGGACTGGCTGAGTCATGGAGTAGTACTACCTTTAGCTTTTTGAAGAATCATCCATTGTTTTCCACAACATCTGTACCATTTTGCATCCACAGCAATATGTGTGGGCTCCAATGTCCTTACATCCTTGTCAAGATGTGTTATTTTCTTTTAATCTTAGCTATCCCCAAAACAAAATAAGAAAAACAATCAGCAAGCTCACTGCCATTGAGTCAATTCTGCCTCACAGTGACCCTACAGAACAGGTGAGAACACAGGAGGAAAAAGAATGGTCTTTCTCCTGGTGGTTTCAAACCAACGCCCTTCTAACTAGCAGCCCAGTGCGTAAGTAACCACAATGTCACAAGGGCTCTTAGTCATCCCTGTGGGAAACGGAAAGACTTCTCCCAAGCTGTCTCCCCCAAATATATGCCAAACCTAGCTGCTTGCTGCACATGGTAAAGGACTATACAGCTGGAGGTCAACGAAAGTAGGTCAGAGGTTATGCTCCCTTAGGTTTATCAGTCATCTAGCAGGGGTCCTCAAACTTTTTAAACAGGGGGCCAGTTCACTGTCCCTCAGACCCGTTGGAGGGCCAGACCATAGTTTTAAAAAAACAAAAGCAACTATGAATAAATTCCTATGCACACTGAGCATATCTTATTTTTGAAGTAAAAAAACAAATGGGGCAAAAACACCTGGCAGGCTGGATAAATGTCCTCGGTGGGCCGCACGTGGCCTGCGGGCTGTAGTTTGAGGACCCCTGAAGAGCAATCAGACTGTATAGTCTGTCCCACAGAAGCAGGGCCCACTCCCTTCTGATAAGGATAGGAGTAGATTGTCTCCCTGAAAGAGAGCCCAGGGAGGTCAAGCCCACTCAAGGGTGACCAAGGTTAGGCTGCCATCATGAATCTAGGGTCCACTCTTGTCATGTGTATACCTTTAGTCCCTCCCCTTCCTATTATGTGTCCACCCCTAGCTCATCCCCTTCCTGTTACGCTTATGCCCATTTTGCCTCCCTTTCTGTGACGTATGTCCTTCCCTTTAATTAGGACATATGCATGCCCCCAAAGATACAGAAGCCATGGTTAATAACAAAGCGCTCACATTTGCTCCTGCGCTCTCACCTCCCGTCTCCAAGGGCACTACCAAGAAGGGCTGAGGTGAGCATGCTACCATGAAATGTGCCTGCCTTCTTTATTTTATTCTCTCTCTCCTACCCTCTATGACTTTACTATAATCTTTACATATCTCAACCGTACAATTGTGCTTACTGAACCCGTGATTAGTTGTGGGGGGGGGCTGGCTACCCCCACATATCCCACTAGAGGTAAAATGGCATTTCATCGTGGTTTGGATTTGCATCTTTCTGATGGCTAATGACGCTGAGCATCTTTTCATGCATTTGGTGACCATTTGAACGTCTTATTGGGTGAAATGTTTATTCAAAACGTTTGTTCAAACCCGTTGCTTGTGTTACGATTGGTTGGTAGTCTTTTTGTTATTAAGACACAGTCCCATCACTAGGGTGGTGTCACACAAAGCAGCAACACACACACTGCACTTCACGCTGCACCTCCTCCCAGACCAGAACAGGAGAATCCTTGCTATTATGTTGCCAATGAAGATGACGTCAAGTCAGTTCTGAATCATAGTGTAGCTTCCACAGAGCCAAGCACTGCAGGGTCCTGCACTGTCTTCACAACTGTGGTTCTGTTTGAGTCCCTGCAGAATCTTTATAATGCTGATGATCAGTTTTAATCATAGAATAATATTTTGGCAGACATAGCTGTACATGGTTTTAAAAGGAGCCCTCGTGGCATAGTGGTTGTGTGTTGAGTTATAAAAGCAGCCCCGAGTGAGGCTTTCTATTCCCGTGAAGAGTTAGTCTAGGAAATCCACGGGGGAAGTTCTGGCTACTCTGTCCTGTAGGGTCTCCACGAGTCAGAATTGACTCAAGGGTGGTGGGTGTGAGGTTGGTTATTGTTGTAAATGTTTTAAATACAGTCTTTCCTACATGACGTAGGGGTTGACAGCAAAATGGTTCCATAAAATCTGTGTGCACCAATTTCATGATCTATTACAACATTATTAGTCATTGAGTGGAAGCTTCAATTTTTTTCTCCTTTTCCTGTAATTACTACTTCATCCTCAAAAAAGGTTATAGATATAGATTCACAAATCCTAATTACCCTGCTACTGTAGCTAAAACAGTATCAGAAACCACAAAATCAGAGACTACAACCAGAGACACAGCCAGAGACAACAATCAGAGACCCAATCAGAGACTAGGAAACCAGCCGCACAGGCTCGCGGCACGGTCCACACAGCTGAGACTGTAGCATTCAAAGTGCCATTGAATGACAGCGTCCATCTGAGTGGAGGCCACGAGATGTTTCCAAAAGTCGATCAGCGTAGAGTTTTAGCCTTATACTGGTATATAGAAGCTGGGCCTACAAAAAAGACATTTGGTTGTTTAACTATAGACATATTTTTATTTCAAGAATTGTGAAACGAGGCACAGGGACTTTACAGAGAGTGCTGTGTGTCATCGCGTCGGACGGTGTCACCTGGTGCGGTGGTCTGCGCTTCCCTGTGCCCTTCTAGTGCTGCCACGAGAAGATGGGTAAGAGAGACACGTGTTGCTTGCGCTGTGTGCCGTCAGGTTGATTTCAGCTCACAGTGAACCCACGAGACAGAGTCCACCGCCCCACATGGGTTTCAGGGCTGTAATCTTTATGGGGTTGTTTGCCAGGATGGTTTTGCACTGCCAACGTTTCAGTCAGCTGTTGAATCCAGTTTTATTTGATAGCCTACAAGTGGACACAACCGAAATGTCCAGCAGTGGAGAATGGATCAACAAATTGTGGCTAGTCATACAATGTAATTCTAGTTAGCTGTTAAACAGAACGATTCATGTATGCAGGAGACAGATGAGGCTTTCCAGTCCCGAAACCACAGGGTCAATCCTACCCTGTCCTATAAGGTCACTATGAGGGAGAGAGAGAGAAGCTGATATCAATAAGGTGGCTTACACCATTGTAGAAGTGGATAATTCTAGTCTGATTCAAATCTGTGGGTCAGAAGTTAAGTGGCAGGTTTTTCCTGACTCAGGAAGCTGCTGGGACAGATGAAGGAAGAAGCAGCAGGAAGCCAGGAAATCACGGGCTGGTGAGGTCAGAGGTGGGTGAATCCAAGTCAGCAGGGCAGTGTCATTGCTGCAGTCTAATGACAATAAAGTTGGCAGGCAATATAGATAGTTCCCAGGGTCAGCAGGCAATATAAAGGCAGTTGGCTCAAATCGCCAACTGTACCAACTGGTGGTACATTGGTTAGGCATTGAGGTGCTAACCATAAGGTCAGCAGTTTGAAACCACCAGCTGCTCTGCAGGAGGAAACTAGACTTTATAGTCTCAGAAACCCATCAGGGCAGTCTACTGTGCCTTCTAGAGACACTCTGAGGCAAAGGGCATTTATAGAGGGCTAAATACAGGCATGTACATATGTAAATATATTTATATATGACAATAGAGAAATAGATCTATGTATACATATTTATGTGTTAAGTATTAAGGTAGTAGATGGACATTGGGCCTCTACTCAAGTACTCCCTCAACACATTAACACTTTGTTCTAATAACCTGGCATTCTGTGATACTCACCTTCCCGACACAATCACTGAAGACAAAGCGGGTGCATAAGCAAATGTGAAGAAAGCTGATGGTGCCCGGATATCAAAAGATATAGCATCTGGGGTCTTAAAGGCTTGAAGATAAACAAGTGGCCATCTAGCTGAGAAACAACAAAGCACACATGGGAGAAGCACACCAGCCTGTGTGATCATAAGGTGTCAATGGGATCAGGTATCAGGCATCAAAGACCCAGAACAAAAAAATCATATTGATGTGAATGAAGGAGGGTGAAGTGGAGACTCAAAGCCCATTTGTAGACAATTGGACCTCCCCATGCAGAAGGGTTACAAGGAAGAGATGAGCCAGTCAGGGTGCAGTATAGCACTGACAAAACACACAACTTTCCTCTAGTTCTTTAATGCCCCCCCCCACTATCATGACTCCAATTCTACCTTACAAATCCAGCTAGACCAGAGCATGTACACTGGTACAGACAAGAGCTGGAAACACAGGGAATCCAGGACAGATAAACCCCTCAGGACCAATTATGAGAGTTGGGATACCAGGAGGGTAAGGGTAAGGTGGGGTAGAAAGGAGGAACCAATCACAAGTGGGTAAAGGGAGACAGTGGTAGGTGTAAGACATGAAAAATGTAATAATTTATAAATTATCAAGGGTTCAAGAGGGAGGGAGGGTGAGGAAGGGAGGGGGAAAATGAGGAGCTGATTCCAAGGGTTCAAGTAGAAAGAAAATGTTTTGAAAATGATGGCAACAAATGTACAAATGTGCCTGACACAACGGATATATATATATATATATATATATATATATATATATATATATATGGGTTGGGTTGTGATAAGAGTTGTAAGGACCACCCAAAAATGATTAAAATGCTATAAAAAAAAAAGAAGTGTTACTGGTGAATGTTGACATTCCTCTTTTCAACCTATTAGTTCTTTTCAGGAGTTACCTGGTGGAGGGGTGGGGAGGATCCTGGGAGTAGGGAGACCCGGGTCCACTCTGCACTGACCAGAGGATGCCCGCAGAGCACAGGGGTCACTCTGGATAAAAGCATTCCTGGGCTTCTTTGTACTAGGCAAGGATCCCTGATGGCTAGTGGTCATACATTGGGTTGTGATACCAATAGTTGGCAGTTCAAAACCACCAGCAGCTTCTCAGGAGAAAGACTGGGTTTTCTACTCCTGTAAACAGTTACAGTGTCAGAAATCCACGGCAGATCACTGAGTCACCATTGACTTTGGAGAGTTTGGTGAGGTTTTTGTTGGTACTACCAGGCAGGAGCCCTTGTGTGGCACAAATGGTTGAGTGCTTTGTTGCTGGACCAAACAGCTCCGGTTCTAAAGCCCCCAGAGGCATGTTCGAAGGCCTGGCAATCTGCTTTGGGAAGACCACCGCCATGAAACCACCATTAGCTGGAGTTTGACTCTGTACTCAGCGAGCCGCCGTGAGTCAGAAGTGAAGCCGCCAGCTGGTTGCTCTACCAGGCTTGCCAGTGGCCGGCAGCACCCACATAGGCCTAGGCAGGAAGGGGGACCAAAGGAAGATGCCATACTCGGCTTTGTCCACTGGGTGGAGCATTTTAGCCAAAGAAGAACCCCCTTTAAGCTTGGAGAGGAGGCAAGCTTGGTCCTGTCCACAGCATCCAACCATTAGCTCCCCCTCCACCGGTAACAGTCATCTAAATTCCTCAGGCTTGAGGGCGGCACTTAGGCCAATCCTGGTGAAAGAAAATCCTCTGCAGATGTTTAAAATTTCACAGTCACACAGGAGTCTTAGGCGCTGAGTGAGTCGGTACCCTTTTTCACAAATTAGACATGAGCCTCCGAAAGGAGACAAGAGCAGGGTCAGAATTCACCCAGAGCCCGCTCTCCTTTTTTCCTGTGATCTCTCACCAAGTCCCCCAGCACCCTGTCCCGGAAACTTCAGAATGCAGGCATGAACCCTGACGGTGGATTTTCAAAGGAAGGCCGTCCGAGAGAGAAAACTCATGTTGACAGCTCAGGAGGCAATGTGAGGCTGCACCTCCCCAGGTTGTCTCCCAGGACAGCTGCTGAGATCCCCTGAGGGCTCAAGAGCCAAGGCACCCAGTCCTTCACCCCTGGACACCTTCCTTAGCAACCTGCACCTCACTCCCGTCTCCTGCTCCAGGTCCCTAGGCCACCCATGGCCACTCCCGCCCCGTTTTCTGGCTCAGGTACTCTGTCTCTTCTGATCGCACACAGCCTGGGGAACCCTGGTGACATAGTGGGGCTGCTAACCACAACGCCAGCAGATCCACACACCAGTTTCTCCACTGGAGAAAGAGGAGGCTTTCTTCCCGTAAAGATTCACAGTGTTGGAAACCCAGGCAGCTCTATGAGTTGCTATGGGCTGGACTTAGCTCTGTGGCAGTGAGTTTCATTTGACGTCATGTCTCTCTCTCTCTCTCTCTCTCTCTCTCTCTCTCTCTCTCTCTCTCTCTCTCTCTCTCTGTGTGCATGACCATTTTGTTTGCTTATTGGTTGCCTCCCTTCTGGGATACAATCTCAGTGAGCTCAGGTTTGGTATCAATAACCCCTGTGTCCAGTGCAAGACCATAGGTTCACATCCTGGCGATACACGAACATCTGCAAAGATAAACTTCAGTCAAGGATGCAAAATCATTCTGCCACCCAGGGAAAGGGATAGAGGAGCCCTGGTGGTGTCGTGGGTGATGCTTTGGCAGCTCACCGAGAGGTCAGGGGTTCAAAACCACCATGCACCCCAAAGGAGGA